>NC_037342.1:78292752-78932230 GCF_002263795.3 Bos taurus
AACATCTAAATACTATTAATATTATAGATCATAAATGTTTTCCCATATATGTGTGTGTTCTACTAATACTTTGAGTAACATTTTGTGATTTTCAGTTTACAAGACTTTTGTCTCATTGGTTAAGTTTGCTCTTAATATTTTGTTCTTCTTGGTGCTTTGTAAGTGAAACTATTTTCTTAATTTCTCCTTGGTTTGATCATGATCATATAAAAATTAAACATCTCTTCATAAACAACTCTCACCAAGTCGGAAATAGAAGGAATGTCAGTTTAGTCCATTTCAGTTGCTCAGTCATGATCCCATGGACTGCAGTATGCCAGATTTCCCTGACCATCACCAACTCCCAGAGCTTACTCAAATTCATGTCCATTGAGTCGGTGATGCCATCCAACCATCTCATCCTCTGTTGTCTCCTTCTCCTCCTACCTTCAATCTTTCCCAGCATCAGGGTCTTCTCCAATGAGTCAGTTCTTCACATTAGGTGGCCAAAATATTGGAGTTTCAGCTTCAACATCAGTCCTTCCAATGAACACCCAGGACTTATCTCCTTTAGGATGGACTGGTTGGATCTCCTTGAAGTCCAAGAGACTCTCAAGAGTCTTCTCCAACACCAGAGTTCAAAAGTATCAATTTTTCAGCACTCAGCTTTCTTTATAGTCCAACACTCACATCCATACATGACTACTGGAAAAACCATAGCTTTGACTAGACGGAATTTGTTGGCAAAGTAATGTCTCTGCTTTTTAATATGCTTTCTAGGTTGGTCATAACTTTTCTTACAAGGAGTAAGAGCCTTTTAATGTCACTGCTGCGGTCACCATCTGCAGTGATTTTGGAGCCCCAAAACCTAAAGTCTTCCATTGTTTCCACTGTTTCCCCATCTATTTGCTATGAAGTGATGGGATCAGATACTTAGTTTTCTGAATGTTGAGCTTTAAGCCAACTTTTTCAGTCTCCGCTTTCACTTTCATCAAGAGGCTCCTTAGTTCTTCTTCTCTTTCTGCAGTAAGAGTAGTGTAATCTGTGTATCTGAGGTTTTTTATATTTCCACTGGCAATCTTGATTCCAGCTTGTGCTTCATCCAGCCCAGCGTTTCTCATGATGTACTCTGCATATAAGTTAACTAAGCAGAGTGACAATATACAGCCTTGATGTACTCCTATCCCTTTTTGGAACCAGTCTGTTGTTCCATGTCCAGTTCTAACTGTTGATTCCTGACCTGCATACAGATTTCTCAAGAGGCAGGTCAGGTGCTCTTGTATTCCCATCTCTTTCAGAATTTTCCCCAGTTTATTGTGATCCACACAGTCAAAGGCTTTGGCATAGTCAATAAGACAGAAATAGATGTTTTTCTGAAACTCTCTTGCTTTTTTGATGATCCAGCAAATGTTGACAATTTGATCTCTGGTTCATCTACCCTTTCAAAAACCAGCTTGAACATCTGAAAGTTCACAGTTCACGTATTGTTAAAGCCTGGCTTGGAGAATTTTGAGCATTAGTTTACTAGCGTGTGAGATGAGTGCAATTGTGTGGTAGTTTGAGCATTCTTTGGCATTGCCTTTCTTTGGGATTGGAATGAAAACTGACCTTTTCCAGTCCTGTGGCCACTGCTGAGTTTTCCAAAATTTCCTGGTTTATTGAGTGCAGCACTTTCACAGCATCATCTTTCAGGATTTGAAATAGCTCCACTGGAATTCCATCACCTCCACTAGCTTGTTTGTAGTGATGCTTTCTTTCTTTTTTTTTTTTTTTAATTTAATTTATTTTTAAACTTTACAATGTTGTATTAGTTTTGCCAAATATCGAAATGGATCCGCCACAGGTATACATGTGTTCCCCATCCTGAACCCTCCTCCCTCCCCATACCATCCCTCTGGGTCGTCCCAGTGCACCAGCCCCAAGCATCCAGTATTGTGCTTCGAACCTGGACTGGCAACTTGTTTCATACATGATATTATACATGTTTCAATGCCATTGATGCTTTCTAAGGCCCACTTGAGTTCACATTCCAGGATGTCTGGCTCTAGGTGAGTGATCACACCATTGTGATTATCTTGGTCATGAAGGTCTTTTTTGCATAGTTCTTCTGTGTATTCTTGCCACCTCTTCTTAATATCTTCTGCTTCTCTTAGGTCCATACCATTTCTGTCCTTTATCAAGCTCATCTTTGCATGAAATGTTCCCTTGGTATCTCTAATTTTCTTGAAGAGATCTCTAGTCTTTTCCATTCTATTGTTTTCCTCTGTTTATTTGCACTGATCACTGAGGAAGGCTTTAGTATCTCTCCTTGCTATTCTTTGGAACTCTACATTCAGATGGGTATATCATTCCTTTTCTCCTTTGCCTTTTGTTTCACTTCTTTTCACAGCTATTCGTAAGGCCTCCTCAGACAGCCATTTTGCTTTTTTGCATTTCTTTTTCTTGTGGATGATCCTTATCGCTGTCTCCTGTATGATGCCACCAGAAGGAATGTACCACGACATAGTAAGTCCACATGTGACAGATCCATTGTTAACATCTTCCTCAACATTAAAGCTTTAAAACTTCTACATTAAAATCTTGAAGAAGACAAATGGTCACACTCTCACAAGTCCTTTCTAACATAGTACTGGCATGGAAATTTTAGATTTTCCTAAGTATAGCTTCTGTTTTCTGAACTGAGATAATTTTGTTACTAATTTTTATTTAGTTTTGCTTTCTGTAACAGTGCTTCTAAAGGTAGCCATTTCCTTTCCTTTTAATCTCAGTTTAAGCATCACTTTTTAAGAAAGACTGTCTCTGATTACATTACTCATAGTAGAATTCTTCCTCTTATTTTCTATGCAGTACTTTTATATTACCAGTATTTCTTATATTACAAACCATGAATACAACTACAATTAATGTCTCTTTCTTTGTCTAACTTTATTATGAGAAAATAAATAAAGGAATGCAGGAAAAAGAAACTTTTACTGATTTTAGCCCATTTTCATTAATTGCTGTGTCCTCTCTTATAGTACAGTTGCTAGCATTACAGAGGTGCCCTACTTTTTAAAAAAAATTACTAATTGTTGAAATTATTAGCTTTATATCTACAATTTTAATATATTTGTGTCTTTTGATATAATTTTCACATTTGTAATCAAATTTTATGGTGATTAAATTGAGTATTAAGCAAAAGTAAAGAAAATCTTGCTATTGCGGGTTGGGAAATACACAACAAATAAGCTCACTGAAGCAAAATGACTGGGTTGATATTTTATTTTTGATTGGTAGCCATCTGATAGAGATCTTAAGCATTGTTTTTTCCCCATGTTGCACTTTTCTGACATGAATTATGTGATTTGGCCTATTAATATCTTTACATATAGATGTTCTTTAAAAACTTTGTGGAAAATCCCACTAATTAATTAAGCAAGAATCAGTCTTGGACACATTCCAAATCTAAGATTCAATAATAATTGCAACTGGAAGGGATGGAATGTTTCACGGTCATCATTCTTAAGTCGAAGAAAAGGCTATCCACTTAGTAACTGGCATCAATTCTTCAGGAGGTCTTTTCTTAGATTTAAAAAAATACAATCTGGCCATGTCAATGTGACAGAGTGAGAAGGGCTAAACAATCAAATGCTATTTTTCTTTTTAATGTTATTAGGAAAGAGGTTACTTATGAAAAATTTCCCTAGGAAATGACTAGTTGCTATCTTCCTATGTTTATATAGGATTTGTTGGCCATTCTGATAAATTTCCTAATGTGATACACCTTTGTTTTTCTGTGTACTCATGGAATTCTTTTCAAACAATCTACACTGCATATAAAAATGACCCTCTGAATAAGGAGAAGCATCCATTTAGAAAATGAACAGTCAAATGACATAGTTTTATCCTCAAGTATAAAGACATCCTTTGCCCTCTACTGTCATACTGGATGAAAGAATTCCAGGGCTTACATTGAGTTAAAACTCATTCTTCAGATTGTGAACAAGCCTCCACAAGGTAAGACTAATGGAAAATACTGGGAGACAGCTTATCAATTGAGTGACAATTTATTATGAAATAAATTAACTTACTTTGAAATAAATGAAACTTAGATTCAATTGCAGGTATAGCACTTAAAAATGTGTGACTTTGGGAAAATGAAATAAATGTTCTGAGCCTTAGTGTTTTCAGTTATGATGCAGGGATTGTAGTCCATGTTACTATAAATATTAAATGTGATATGTTAAACTATGACTGCATAATTGGGATATACTGCAACACTTTTGAGCAGCAGAGTGATATCAGCAGAAAAAGACTGAAAAGGACAATTTGGACTGCTTCAGGAGAACCAATTTTTGGAGGCCAGAATAAACATGGAGAGACTTGGTAGCAGGCTATCACAGTGGACCAGGAATAATAACAATAAAAAAAAGTATAGCAGAAAAAAATAGAAGGGATTGCAATTTGTGATATATTTTGAAAGGAGTCAATAGGATTTGTTTAATTTTTATGACAGTGAAAAATAAGTGAAGAGAACTGAAATTTTTTATCTGAGCAATAACATGGAAAATTATACCATTTAGCAAGATAAATAGGTAATAATTCTTCAAATTTTATATAGAAATGCCTACATTTATTGTGGAGAATAAAAAAGTTTGTATTATAAATATTAGTTCAGTTCAGTTCAGTTCAGTTGCTCAGTCGTGTCCGACTCTTTGCGACCCCATGAACCTCAGCATGCCAGGCTTCCCTGTCCATCACCAACTCCCAGAGTTTACAAATATTAAATTGGATTAAATTGGATGTCCATAATTAGAGATATATAATTTGAAACTTAGGTGAAACACAGGGTCTGGAGGCACAAAATTAGGCTGTTGCAGTGTTTATTGGTCAGGAAAAGGGAAATATCCACTTAAAGACCTGAGAAGTATCAGTGAGATCTGGGACAATTCAGGACAGAAACCTTCTTTTCATGATTTGATCTACTCACATTGATTATGTTAATTACCTTAAGTGAGTCTCTCTTTTACACTTTGTGACTTCACTGGAGTCCATTCCTGTCCTTTCTTGCTAATTCATTAAAAAAAAAACTCAGCTAAAGCATTAATTCTTCTGGAAATTCTTCTCTGATTCTAATTTTGATTGATATATCCTTGTACCGTGACTCTTAACTTCTGTGAATATCCTTATAACTTAATACAGGGTCGGAATTATCTGATCCCTAGTCATGCATTATATCATGAGGGCAAGCAACTCTACATTATTCAACTTGGCAATTAAAATATCAACAACACATTGGATATGGAAAGATTGTCCACACACATTCTTTTAATTGAATTTATAACAAAGGATGAAAATTATAATTCATTTAAAAATTTCCCCTTGTTTTGTAGGCACACCGTTTCTAACATGTGAACACAGCACCTATACAGATTAGATGGAACCAAGGAACAATGTAACTTATTTCATCCTCTTGGGCCTCACACAGAATCCAAAGGAGCAGAAAGTCCTTTTTGTTATGTTCTTGTTCTTCTACGTTTTGACTGTAGTGGGCAACCTGCTTATTGTTGTGACTGTAGCTGTCAGTAAGACACTGAACTCACCAATGTACTTTTTTCTTGCTAGTTTATCATTTATAGATCTAGTTTATTCCTCTTCTGCTTCCCCCAGATTGATTTCAGACTTGTTCTTTGGGGAAAATACCATATCTTTTGAATCCTGTATGACCCAGCTGTTTACAGAGCACTTTTTTGGTGGATCTGAGATATCCCTTCTGCTGGTGATGGCCTATGACCGCTATGTGGCCATCTGTAAGCCCTTGCATTATCTGATTGTCATGAGGAAAAGGGTGTGTGTTGTGCTGCTGCTGGTGTCCTGTGTTGGAGGTTTTCTGCACTCAATTGTTCAAGTTGGCACTGTTTATGGGCTCCCATTCTGTGGTCCCAATATCATTGATCACTTTATGTGTGACATGTTCCCCTTATTGAAACTCGTCTGTACTGACACCTTTGTCATTGGCATTTTAGAGGTGGCCAATGGAGGACTGATGTGCACTCTTCTGTTTCTGCTCTTGCTCGTCTCCTATGGAGTCATCCTGCACTCTCTGAAGAACCTGAGTCAGGAAGGGAGGCGGAAAGCCCTCCAGACTTGTGGTTCTCACATCACTGTGGTTGTCTGCTTCTTTGTTCCCTGCATTTTCATGTATGCAAGACCTGCTAAGACCTTCCCCATTGACAAATCATTGAGCGTGTTTTATACAGTCATAAGCCCCATGCTGAACCCCTTGATTTATAGTCTAAGAAGTTCTGAGATCATGAATGCTATAAAGAAGCTCTGGACCAAAAAAGTGAGGTCAAGTAGCAAATAAGTGCATTATGCATTACAGAGAAAGTAGTTTAACACTAGGAATTTACTTCAATATCAGTCTATTGCTTTGATGAAAACTTTTCTTTTCTCTGAAGAATTTATCATGAGTTTTTATTGAAGAATACAATATTTGTTTATGTTATTAATAGCAGGTTCCCTCCTTGAATGTAAACATTACTGTCTAGTTTATCACTGCAACTGGAAAGTTGAAATTCATTTAAAAGAGAGTCAATAAGTCATATGTAATTTGTTGGTCAGAATTACAAAAATAATTAACTAACATGCATTACTTATATTACTTTCTCATTTTTTGTAACCAGATTCTTACCTTTTATCCTCACTTTTTATTGTACTAATTAAAATATTTTGTACTATATATGCTATCCTTTTCATTCACTTTTATTTGCTTACATATGAACATTTAGTGTAACATTTTCCATTTTATAGGAAATTGAAAGTACGATGTATAATAGTAAATGTTAAAAAATAGAATACCTACAGAAATAGAATCATGTAAAATGTGCCTCCTGTCCAACCAATATCAGAATTCCCCAGTTTTCCCAGATGCAGTCACTATACTGTTTCTAAGATTATTCAAATAATGCTTTTTGCAAAGAGAAGCATATTTTCATGTGTGTTTGCCCATATGTATGTGTGTATAAATTTTGCATTTTGCAACTCAGTTTTCTGAAGATCTTTCCATACAGTCTTTACAGATCTAACTCATTCTAATTTTCTCATACTGCTCAGCTTCTTTAAAAGTCTCTAAAATTTAGGTATCCAGTTTTCTTCAAGTTTGTTCTCTTTTTCTACAATAAATAATTCTGCAAAGAAGTCTTTTAAAAATTTTCTAAGCATGAGTTTCTAGAAGCGGAATTGTTGAGTTAAGTGGTATATGTATTTAAAATGTCGATATTCATAGTTATTCCAAAAATGCCATTATGAGCTTGAACAAACTATTCTCCTCACTTCAGAAAATACATTTGACAGCATGCTGAACCACTAGTGCTTGATAAACATTTATGGTATATGAAAATGTGATTAAACAAATTGTTTCATTTGTATACTTTAATTGCTATTCAATAAACATAATTGAATTTGAGTATCATCCATGTTTAAGTGATTTGTAGTCCTTTTTCATGAATTGTCTCTTAATGAATTTTTGTATTTGATTGCCAACACTTTTCCATACTGATTTTAATGATTGAATGACACACTAATTATCCCTATTACTCTGTGTTTGGATTATCATTTTTCCTACTTGTGATTTCTTTAAAATTTTTTTTAATACAGTGAAGAATATTTTTGGGCATGTACAAATATTTATAATTTACATAATTAATTCTATCAATATTTTTTACCTCTATATCTTAAATTTGTCTAACTCAATGTTGTCAAAATATTCTTAACATTTTCAACATTCAATTTTTTGTCTTTACATTTTATGCTTACATTTTCCTTTGATATAAGGAGGTAAGTAGGGATTATATTTTAATTATTTTTCTAGATTGTTATTATTATAGATGCATAATTATTTTTCCCCATGGCTTTGATATCTTAACTTTGTATTCCAAAATATGGCATGTGTTTGCATCAAATTCATTCCTCCACTAGCTTCTACTGATGTTTTTATTCATGTGCTATTTAACACACAATGTAATTGTGTACATTTGATTTAGAATATACTTTACTATCTGAAAAGCCTAGGATTCCTTCATTGATAATTTTTTATCAGAACTATGTCTATTTTTGCATATTTGCATTTTAAAATTAAGTTTCAATAAGCTAGTCTGGTAAAAACTACATTGAGTTAGTATTTTGAGTAATATTTGATTGAGAAAGCATTTGTATCTTCAGAGAATTGAGAATTCCTATCCACAAACTAAATGGTATCAGATCCATCAGAGAAAGGTTGGAATGAATATTTATGCCACCTATTTGTGGTCATATTGCATACATCTTATTCAAGAACTCAGTTCAGTTCAGTCTCTCAGTTGTGTCCGACTCTTTGTGACCCCATGAATCGCAGCATGCCAGGCCTCCCTGTCCATCACTATCTCCCAGAGTTCACTCAAACTCACGTCCATCGAGTCAGTGATGCCATCCAGCCATCTCATTCTCTGTCGTCCTCTTTTCCTCCTGCCCCCAATCCCACCCAGCATCAGAGTCTTTTCCAATGAGTCAGCTCTTCGCATGAGGTGGCCAAAGTACTGGAGTTTGAGCTTTAGCATCATTCCCTCCAAAGAAAACCCAGGGCTGATCTCCTTTAGAATGGACTGGTTGGATCTCCTTGCAGTCCAAGGGACTCTCAAGAGTCTTCTCCAACACCACAGTTCAAAAGCATCAATTCTTCAGTGCTCAGCTTTGTTCACAGTCCAACTCTCACATCCATACATGACCACTGGAAAAACCATAGCCTTGACTAGATGGAACTTTGTTGGCAAAGTAATGTCTCTGCTTTTCAGTATGCTGTCTAGGTTGGTCATAACTTTCCTTCAAGAATATGTGAATTCAAAAATCTCTGGGTTTGAAAAATACTTGCATCTGGCAATTGGATGAAGGAACATGATTTTCCTGAGTTGAAATCTGGTTGTTCAGTTCAGGTCCCTGTTCACCAGACCGAGATTTTTTTTTTTTAATCATTATCATTGTCACCTTAGTCTGCATGTGTTGTCATAACAAAATACTATAGACTGCCGAGCTTAGACAACAGACATTTATTTTCCCATAGTTCTTCAGGCTGATATCCAAGGTCAAGGTGATTGCTAGGTTTGGTTTCTGGTGAATCCTCTCTTCCTACCTTGCATTGGGCACTTTTTCACTCTGTCTTTGGATGGCCTTTCTTCTGTGCACTTGTGCAAGAGAAAGCTCTTTGTCCCTTCTACTTCTTATAAGGATGCCAGTTCTATCAGATTAGGACCCACCTTTATGATCTCAAGGAGTATGAGCTATTTCAATCCCCATTTCCAGGTTTCCAAGCGTCGGTACAAGATGTAGGAGTGAATAAAATTTTTAGATGACTTCAGTCTGACAATTTCTAACTGCAAAAATGAGAGAGGTGGAGACAGAAGTATTCAGCTGAATGGATCAAATTCTTGACTCACTGAAATACTCTAATATAATAGACTGAATATTGGTGCTTTATTATTTTTTATTTATTTTGATTGGAGGCTAATTACTTTACAATATTGTAGTGATTTTTGCCATACATTGACATGAGCCAGCCATGGGTTTACATGTGTTCCCCATCCTGAATCCCCCTCCTACATCCCTCCCCGTCCCATCCCTCAGGGTCGTCCCAGTGCACCAGCCCTGAGCACCCTGTCTCATGCATCAAACCTGGACTGGCGATCTGTTTCATATATGATAATATACATGTTTCAATGCTATTTTCTCAAATCTTCCCACTCTCACCTTCTCCCACAGAGTCCAAAAGTCTGTTCTATACATTTGTGTCTTTTTTAGTGTCTCGCATATGTGGTCATTGTTACCATCTTTCTAAATTCCATATATATGCATTAGTGTACTGTATTGGTGTTTTTCTTTCTGGCTTACTTCACTCTGTATAATAGGCTCCAGTTTCATCCACCTCATTAGAACTGATTCAAATGTATTCTTTTTAATTGATGAGTAATATTCCATTGTGTATATGTACCACAGCTTTCTTATCCATTTGTCTGCCAATGGACATCTAGGTTGCTTCCATGTCCTGGCTATTATAAACAGTGCTGCGATGAACATTGGGGTACACATGTCTCTTTCAGTTCTGGTTTTTTCAGTGTGTATGCCCAGCATTGGGATTGCTGGGTCATATGGCAGTTCTATTTAGAGTTTTTTTTTAAGGAATCTCCACAATGTTCTCCATAGTGGCTGTACTAATTTACATTCCCACCAACAGTGTAAGATGGTTCCCTTTTTTCCACACTGTCTCCAGCATTTATTGTTTGTAGATTTTTGGATAGCAGCCATTCTGACTGGCGTGAGATTGTACCTCATTGTGGTTTTGATTTGCATTTCTCTGATAATGAGTGATGTTGAGCATCTTTTCATGTGTTTGTTAGCCATCTGTGGTCATGTATGGATGTTAGAGTTGGACTATAAAGAAAGCTAAGCACTGAAGAATTGATGCTTTTGAACTGTGGTGTTAGATAAGACTCTTTAGAGTGCTTTGGACTGCAAGGAGATCCAACCAGTCTACCCTAAAACAGACCAGTCCTGGGTGTTCATTGGAAGGACTGATGTTGAAGATGAAACTCCAATATTTTGGCCACCTGATGCAAAAAGCTGACTCATTTGAAAGGACCCTGATGCTAGGAAAGATTGAGGGAAGGAGGAGAAGGGGCAACAGAGGATGAGATGGTTGGATGGCATCACCAACTCAATGGACATGGGTTTGGGTGGACTCCTGGAATTGGTGGTGGACAAGGAGGCCTGGCTTACTGCAGTTCATGGGTTGCAAAGAGTCGGACATGACTGAATGACTGAACTAGCCATCTTCTTTGGAGAAATGTCTGTTTACTTCTTTGGCCCATTTTTTGACTGGGTCATTTATTTTTCTGGAATTGAGCTTCAGGAGTTGCTTGTATATTTTTGAGATTAATTCTTTGTCAGTTGCTTCGTTTCCCATTATTTTCTCCCATTCTGAAGGTTGTCTTTTCACCTTGCTGATAGTTTCCTTCGTTGTGAAAAAACTTTAAAGTTTAATTAGGTCCCACAGTGTCAGACTTTAACTTTTTTTGGTTCAAAAATCACTGCAGATGGTGATTGCAGCCATGAAATTAAAAGACACTTACTCCTTGGAAGGAAAGTTATGACCAACCTAGATAGTATATTGAAAAGCAGAGATATTACTTTACCAACAAAGGACCATCTAGTCAAGGCTATGGTTTTTCCAGTGGTCATGTATGGTTGTGAAATTTGGACTGTGAAGAAAGTTGAGTGCTGAAGAATTGATGCTTTTGAACTGTGGTGTTGGAGAAGACTCTTGAGAGTCCCTTGGACTGCAAGGAGATCCAACCAGTCCATCCTAAAAGAGACCAGTCCTGGGTGTTCATTGGAAGGACTGATGCTGAGGCTGAAACTCCAATACTTTGGCCACCTGATGCAAAGAGTTGACTCATTGGAAAAGACCCGGATGCTGGGGGGGATTGGGGGCAGGAGGAGAAGGGGGCGACAGAGGATGAGATGGCTGGATGGCATCACTGACTCGATGCACATGAGTTTGGGTGAACTCCGGGAGTTGGTGATGGATAGGGAGGCCTGGCGTGCTGTGATTCATGGGGTCGCAAAGAGTTGGACCTGACTGAGCGACTGAAATGAGCTGAACTGAGGTCCCGTTCGTTTATTTTTGCTTTTATTTCTGTTACTCTGGGAGGTGGGTCATAGAGGATCCTGCTGTGATCTATTTCAGAGAGTGGTTTGCCTATGTTTTCCTCTAGGAGTTTTATGGTTTCTGGCCTTACGTTTAGATCCTTAATCCATTAAAAAAAATATGGAACGCTTCATGAATTTGTGTGTCATCCTTGCGCAGGGGCCATACTAATCTTCTCTATCATTCCAATTTTTGTGTATGTGCTGCCGAAGCGAGCACTATTGGTGATTTAAATAGTGAATTTTTTTCAGATATCACAATAGTACCTGAAACACTGTAGTAATTTGAACACTATGGTACTGGCTCATGGATATGTATACTGATTGAACAAAAGAGAAAGCTAAGATATACAATAGTAAATATACAGATTTTCGTATCTGGAAATAATGCTGTTGCAGGGTATTGGGAGACAGAATTGTTATTCAATATATGTACCGGGAAAATCTCTTTATCTTTTTTTTATTAAAAAAAATCATGATTTAAAAAATTTTTAAATTTATTTTTTGCCTGTGCCACAAGGCACATGGGGTTTTAGTTCCTCACCCAGGGGTCGAACCTGCACCCCTGCATTGGAAGCACAGAGTCTTAACCACTAGACTGCCAGGGAAGTCCCTATTTATCCTTATGATAGAACAGTGTATTTTCATGTTACATTATACTTTAAAGAGTATAGTCTATGTGGGTTATATATGTAAATGTGAAATAAATAACTTTAAATGTTTAAAGATAATTATCTTTATAAACTTGAGGCTGGGAAGGACTTTGAGAAGTACATGCAGAGAACTTTCATCCTGCATCTAGTTTCCATATCCCTACGTGATAGAACAGGTGCTTAATCCTTGATCCCAACCATGTTCACTGCAGGATCCAGGTGTGAGCTCCCCTATTTTCATAATTTGGAAGTGTGTAATACAGTGAATTTCAGACACTTTTGTTGAGCATGATGGCTACTCCATTTCTTCTAGGGACTCCTGCCCACAGTAGTAGATATAATGGTCATCTGAGTTAAATTCACCCAACCAGAACAATTTTAGTTCGCTGATTCCTAGAATGTCTACGTTCACTCTTGCCATCTTTTGATCACTTCCAATTTCCCTTGATTCATGGACCTAACATTCCAGGTTCCTATGCAATATTGCTTTTTACAGCATTTGGACCTTGCTTCTAGCACCAGTCACACCCAGAACTGGGTATTGTTTTTGCTTTGATTCCATCCCCTCATTCTTTCTGGAGTTATTTCTCCACTGATCTCCAGTAGCATATTGGGCACCTACTGACCTGGGGAGTTCCCCTTTCAGTATCCTATCATTTTGCCTTTTCATACTGTGCATGGGGTTCTCAAGGCAAGAATGCTGAAGTGTCTGCCATTCCCTTCTCCAGTGAACCATATTCTGTCAGACCTCTCCACCATGATCGCCTGTCTTGGGTGGCCCCACACGGCATAGCTTAGTTTCACTGAGTTAGACAAGGCTGTGGTCTATGTGATCAGATTGGCTGGTTTTCTGTGATTACAGTTTCTGTGTGTCTGCCTTCTGATGCCCTCTCACAACACCTACCATCTCACTTGGGTTTCTCTTACCTTGGATGTGGGGTATCTCTTCGTGGCTGCTCCAACAAAGTGCAGCCACTGCTCCTTATCTTGGATGACATCGCCCCTCCTGACCTTGAATATGGAGTAGCTTCTCTCGGCCCACCTGCGCCCGTGCAGCCACTGCTCCTTGAACGTGGGGTTTGCAGTACTTGGATGCAATCTCAAAAACGACAAAATGATCTCTGTTCGTTTCCAAGGCAAACCATTCAATATCACAGTGATCCAAGGCTATGCCCCAACCAGTCATGCTGAAGAAGCTGAAGTTGAATGGTTCTATGAAGACCTACAAGACCTTTTAGAACTAACACCCCAAAAATATGTCCTTGTCATTATAGGGGACTGGAATGCAAAAGTACGAAGTCAAGAAACACCTGGAGTAACAGGCAAATTTGGCCTTGGAGTACAGAATTAAGCAGGGCAAAGGCTAATAGAGTTTCACCAAGAGAACACACTGGTCATAGCAAACACCCTCTTCCAACAACAAAGAGAAGACTCTACACATGGACATCACCAGATGGTCAAAACCAAAATCAGGCTGATTATATTCTTTGCAGCCAAAGATGGAGAAGCTCTATACAGTCAGCAAAAACAAGACTGGGAGCTGACTGTGGCTCAGATCATGAACTCTTTATTGCCAAATTCAGACTTAAATTGAAGAAAGTAGGGAAATCCACCAGACCATTCAGGTATGACCTAAATAAAATTCCTTATGATTATACAGTGGAAGTGAGAAATAGATTTAAGGGACTAGATCTGATAGACAGAGTACCTGATGAACTGTGGGTGGAGGTTTGTGACATTGTACAGGAGACAGGGATCAAGACCATCTCCATGGAACATACTGCAAAAAAGCAAAATGGCTGTCTGGGGAGGCCTTACAAATAGCTGTGAAAAGAAGAGAAGTGAAAAGCAAAGGAGAAAAGGAAAGATATAAGCATCTGAATGCAGAGTTCCAAAGAATAGCAAGGAGAATTAAGAAAGCCTTCATCAGTGATCAGTGCAAAGAAAAAGAGGAAAACAACAGAATGGGAAAGACTAGAGATCTCTTCAAGAAAATTAGAGATACCAAGGGAACATTTCATGCAAATTTGGGCTCGATAAAGGACAGAAATGATATGGACCTAACAGAAGCAGAAGATATTAAGAAGAGGTGGCAAGAATACATAGAAGAACTGTACAAAAGAGATCTTCATGACCCAGATAATCATGATGGTGTGATCACTGACCTAGATCTAGACATCCTGGAATATGAAGTCAAGTGGGCCTTAGAAAGCATCATTACAAACAAAGCTAGTGGAGGTGATGGAATTCCAGTTGAGCTATTGCAAATCCTGAAAGATGATGCTGTGAAAGTGTTGCACTCAATATGCCAGCAAATTTGGAAAACTCAGCAGTGGCCACAGGACTGGAAAAGGTCAGTTTTCATGCCAATCCCAAAGAAAGACAATGCCAAAGAATACTCAAGCTACCACACAGTTGCACTCAGAGGAAGTAAAAGCTTTTCTCTTTCTTGATGAAAGTGAAAGAGGAGAATGAGAAAGTTGGCTTAAAGCTCAACATTCAGAAAACGAAGATCATGGCATCTGGTCCCATCACTTCATGGCAAGTAGATGGGAAAACAGTGGAAACAGTGTCACACTTTATTTTTTTGGGCTTCAAAATCACTGCAGATGGTGATTGTAGCCATGAAATTAAAGATGCTTACTCCTTAGAAGGAAAGTTATGATCAACCTAACTTCTGCTGCTGCTAAGTCGCTTCAGTCGTGTCTGACTCTGTGCCACCCCACAGACGGCAGCCCGCCAGGCTCCCCCATCCCTGGGATTCTCCAGGCAAGAACCCTGGAGTGGGTTGCCATTTCCTTCTCCAATGCATGAAAGTGAAAAAATAAAATGAAGTCGCTCAGTCGTGTCTGACTCCTAGCGACTCCATGGACTGCAGCCCACCAGGCCCCTCCGTCCATGGGATTTTCCAGGCAAGAGTACTGGAGTGGGTTGCCATTGCCTTCTCCCATGACCAACCTAGATAGCATATTAAAAAGCAGAGATATTACTTTGCCAACAAAAGTCCATCTAGTCAAGCCTATGGTTTTTCCAGTAGTCATGTACGAATGTGAGAGTTGGACTATAAAGAAAGCTGAATGCTGAAGAATTGATGCTTTTGAACTGTGGTTCAAAAGAGAAGACTCTTGAGAAGTCCCTTGGACTGCAAGGAGATCCAATCAGTCTATCCTAAAGGAGACCAGTCCTGGGTGTTCATTGGAAGGACTGATGCTGAGGCTGAAACTCCAATACTTTGGCCACCTCATGAGAAGAGTAGACTCACTGGGAAAGACCCTGATGCTGGGAGGGACTGGGGGCAGAAGGATAAGGGGACCACAGAGGATGAGATAGCTGGATGGCATCACCGACTCGATGCACATGAGTTTGGGTGAACTCCGGGTGTTGGTGATGGACAGGGAGGCCTGGCATGCTGCGATTCATGGGATCGCAGAGAGTCAGACACGACTGAGCAACTGAACTGATCTGAACTGAACTGAATACAGTGAATTAAATGTTCCTTTCTCAGATCCTTCATAGAAAGGTTGGAATGAAGACTTACATCACCTATGTGTGGTCATATTGCAAACATCTTATTCCATAATACATGAAGACTCTTTCATTTAGAAGTCTCTAAATCTGGAAAGAAATTGTGTGTGTATGGTCAGTGTTATTGGGGAAGGAAATGGGAACCCACTCCAGTGTTCTTGCCTGGAGAATCCCAGGGATGGGGGAGCCTGGTGGGCTGCCATTGTGGGGTCACACAGAGTCGGACTCAACTGAAGCGACCTAGCAGCAGTAGCAGCATGGTCAGTGTTGTCTGCCTATTTGCAGTCCCATGGACTGCAGCTGCTCTGACCATGGAATTTCCAGGCAAGAATACTGGAATGCGTTTCAATTTTCTACTCCAGGGCATCTATCTGACTCAGGGATCAAGTTGGCCTCTCTTATGTCTCCTACATTGGCAGGTAGATTCTTTACCACTGCACCACCTGAGGAGTCCAAAAAGTCTTTACATCTGGTAATTAGATGAGGGGCCATGATTTTCCTCAACCAATTCAGGCTTCTGTTAACCAAACCCAGATTACTTTTTTTATCATCATCATTGCCACCTTAGTCTACCTGAGCCCTTTTCAAAATACTGTTTATCCTCTGGGTGCCAGAGCCTGTGTGACTTGCATGTGTGCTCTTTAATGTTGGAGTCTGGTTCTTACAGCTATCTTCTGGTTCTCCCCAAAGGAAGCCCCACTGGTCTTCAAAGCCAGAATATTTTGAGGGTCCCCCTTCCTGGTGCAGGACTCTTGGCTGCAGAGCTCGAAGTGAGGCTCAGACTCCTGACTTCTTGGGGAAAAAGCCTGCAACTGTTATTACCATCCTGTGTGGTTCACCCACTCGGAG
Source organism: Bos taurus (assembly GCF_002263795.3). Lineage (NCBI taxonomy): Eukaryota > Metazoa > Chordata > Mammalia > Artiodactyla > Bovidae > Bos > Bos taurus. The sequence goes on from NC_037342.1 coordinate 78,309,474, forward strand.
TCATGGTCTTGACTATATTATGTCTTCACATTTCCTACCTGTTTGTTGAGGTTCCTTCTTTATATCATATCTTTTGCTGTAGGGGATTATCCTGCTAGTCTTCAGGTTGTTCTCTTTAGTAATTGTTCTATATTATTATTATTGTGTGTGTGCTCAGTCATGTCTGACTCTTTGAGACCCCATGGACTATAGCCCACCAGGCTCCTCTGCCCATGGGATTTTCCAGGTAATACTGAAGCAAGTTTCCATTTCCTACTCTAGGGATCTTCTTGACTTGGATACAACCTGCATCTCTTGCATTTCCTGCATTGACAGGTAGATTCTTTGCCACTTGAAAAGTGCTCTGTTAATAATTATAATTTTGGTATCCCCATGGAAAGAAGTAAGCTCAGGGTTTTCCTACCCTGCATGTTGGCAACTCTCTCCTATATGTCTGTCTTTATGCCAAAGCTACGCTGCTGTGATTACCATTGTTTTGTCATATGTTATAGAACCAGAAATAGGAAATCCACAAATTTGTTCTTTTTTCAAGATTGTTCTGCCGATTTAGATTCCCTTGAGATTTCATATGAATTTTAGGATGAAGTTTTCTGCCATCCTATCTCAAAAGTGCATATTGTGGGAGAAGGTGGGAGGGGAGTTCAGGATTGGGATCACATGTACACCTGTGGCGGATTCATGTTGATGTATGGCAAAACAATACAATATTGTAATTAGCCTCTAATTAAAATAAATAAATTTAATTAAAAAAACAATACATCAATAAAATTTTTTTAAAAATGAAAAATGGTTGCTAAATTAAAAAAAAAATAAATCAATGGACTCTATGTCATAACAATATTTAGCACATATTATTGTCATGAAAATGTGATGGAGAGTAAGGACATTAACTTCAGGATCAGGAGACATTAGTTTTCTTTCAGACTATGCCATCATCTTCTATAACCTTAAACAGCTTTCCTTGTTTTACAAGTACTTTACTTTGGTAAATTGAAAGGTGTTTCCAAGTTCTGTAATTACACCCAGAACAATATATTTATTGCCATAAATATTGTTTATTTTACTTCTACTTCAATTAGAAGTAAAATTGGAGGAGTTATGGGATGACAGTTCACCTCCCCAAAACATTTCCATTTCTGGTAAAAAACCTTGGAGATGTCCTTGTCCTTCTGTGATGAAAGAGTCCTCGGATTGGACTGAATACTATCTCTGTTCCTTAGGGCTTTGTTATTTTGAGGATGTGTTTGTCTACCTATTTAAATGCATGAAGCTGCCCATAAGAATTCTTTAGCAGGTACCTTGTTTTTGTAAAATCAGTCCCTGACAACAAAAATCGGACCAACCTTCAACTAATTTCTGATCAACTATAATAAGATCCATATATAATTTCTCTTGCTTTCCTTCTGATTTGCGCTTCAGTTTTGAGACTATTAGTTGCTGATTCTCTGGAGTTTTAAATCACTATGTCCTTGATCTTGTATTCTGGAAACAGACTTTCCTGGTATAGTTCCAGGTGTTCCTCTTTTGAAGAACATTTTTATGGAAACCTTCTATGATTTGGACCTGATCCCATCTCTTTCCTTTTTATGCTGTTTCCGGGCTTGGGGAGTTGAATAGACAGGTATAGGGGTTCTAAATCAATTTTTACCAAGCACTGTAGCTAATTAAGTAGAGACTGGATGGCCACTTAACAGACAATTCCGAATGGGTTTCAATCTTTTATGAAGTTGGGAATGATGGCTTTGTCGGTGCATGCTATTTCTCTGATCTGACTTTCATTCCAAATACAAAGACAAGTTCATGCCATTTTCATGATGACACTTCAGGAAAATCCATACCCTTAATTATTGTTTAGATAGTTTCAAATTCTCATTCAAACTGTCTTTTTTTTTAATTTAATTTAATTTTATTTTTAAACTTTACATAATTGTATTAGTTTTGCCAAATATCAAAATGAATCCATCACAGGTATACATGTGCTCCCCATCCTGAACCCTCCTCCCTCCTCCCTCCCCATACTATCCCTCTGGGTCGTCCCAGTGCACTAGCCCCAAGCATCCAATATCGTGCATTGAACCTGGACTGGCATCTCGTTTCATACATGATATTTTATATGTTTCAATGCCTTTCCCCCAAATCTTCCCACCCTCTCCCTCTCCCACAGAGTCCATAAGACTGTTCCATACATCAGTGTCTCTTTTGCTGTCTCGTACACAGGGTTATTGTTATCATCTTTCTAAATTCCATATATATGCGTTAGTATACTGTATTGGTGTTTTTCCTTCTGGCTTACTTCACTCTGTATAATAGGCTCCAGTTTCATCCACCTCATTAGAACTGATTCAAATGAATTCTTTTTAATGGCTGAGTAATACTCCATTGTGTATATGTACCACAGCTTTCTTATCCATTCATCTGCTGATGGACATCTAGGTTGCTTCCATGTCCTGGCTATTATAAACAGTGCTGCCATGAACATTGGGGTACACGTGTCTCTTTCCCTTCTGGTTTCCTCAGTGTGTATGCCCAGCAGTGGGATTGCTGGATCATAAGGCAGTTCTATTTCCAGTTTTTTAAGGAATCTCCACACTGTTCTCCATAGTGGCTGTACTAGTTTGCATGCCCACCAACAGTGTAAGAGGCTTCCCTTTCCTCCACACCCTCTCCAACATTTATTATTTGTAGACTTTTGGATTGCAGCCATTCTGACTGGTGTGAAATGGTACCTCATAGTGGTCTTGATTTGCATTTCTCTGATAATGAGTGATGTTTAGGCGTCTGACACCACAAATAGTGCTCAATATGCCAGCAAATTTGGAAAACTCAGCAGTGGCCACAAGACTGGAAAAGGTCAGTTTTCATTCCAATCCCAAAGAAAGGCAATGCCAAAGAATGCTCAAACTACTGCACAATTGCACTCATCTCACATACTAGTAAAGTAATGCTCAAAATGCTTCAAGCCAGGCTTCAGCAATACGTGAACTGTGAACTTCCTGATGTTCAAGCTGGTTTTAGAAAAGGCAGAGGAACCAGAGACCAAATTGCCAACATCTGCTGGATCATGGAAAAAGCAAGAGAGTTCCAGAAAAACATCTATTTCTGCTTTATTGACTATGCCAAAGCCTTTGATTGTGTGAATCACAATAAACTGTGGAAAATTCTTCAAGAGATGGGAATACCAGACCACCTGACCTGCCTCTTGAGAAATTTTTATGCAGGTCAGGAAGCAACAGTTAGAAGTGGACATGGAACAACAGACTGGTTCCAAATAGGAAAAAGAGTATGTCAAGGCTGTATATTGTCACCCTGATTATTTAACTTATATGCAGAGTACATCATGAGAAATGCTGGGCTGGAAGAAAACACAAGCTGGAATCAAGATTGCTGGGAGAAACATCAATAACCTCAGATATGCAGATGACACCACCCTTATGGCAGAAAGTGAAGAGGAACTGAAAAGCCTCTTGATGAAAGTGAAAGAGGAGAGTGGAAAAGTTGGCTTAAAGCTCAACATTCAGAAACGAAGATCATGGCTTCCGGTCCCATCACTTCATGGGGAATAGATGGGGAAACAGTGGAAACAGTGTCAGACTTTATTTTTCTGGGCTCCAAAATCACTGTAGATGGTGACTGCAGCCATGAAATAAAAAGACGCTTACTCCTTGGAAGGAAAGTTATGACCAACCTAGATAGCATATTCAAAAGCAGAGACATTACTTTGTCAACAAAGGTCCGTCTAGTCAAGGCTATGGTTTCTCCTGTGGTCATGTATGGATTGAGAGTTGGACTGTGAAGAAGGCTGAGCACCAAAGAATTGATGGTTTTGAACTCTGGTGCTGGAGAAGACTCTTGAGAGTCCTTTGGACTGCAAGGAGGTCCAACCAGTCCATTCTGAAGGAGATCAGCCCTGGGATGTCTTTGGAAGGAATGATGCTAAAGCTGAAACTCCAGTACTTTGGCCACCTCATGCGAAGGGTTGACTCATTGGAAAAGACTCTGATGCTGAGAGGGATTGGGGGCAGGATGAGAAGGGGACAACAGAGGATGAGATGGCTGGATGGCATCACTGACTCGATGGACTTGAGTCTGAGTGAACTCCGGGAGTTGGTGATGGACAGGGAGGCCTGGCATGCTGCAATTCATGGGGTTGCAAAGAGTCGGACACGATTGAGCGACTGAACTGAACTGAACTGAATATTGGAATGTCCAGTGAATATAAGTTTGATCAAGTGGTTTCACTTTTCTTAAACTTTTTTCTTTTATAATACATGCTGCACTCAGTGATTACATTCTCTGGAGCCAGTTGATTTTTACTAAACAAATAGTTACTCAGTTGTGTCAGACTGCAACTACATGAACGGTAGCCTGCCAGGCTCCTCTGTTGATAGGATTCTCCAGGCAAGAATACTGGAGTGGGTAGACATTTCCCTCTCCAGGGGATCTTCCAGACCCAGGGATTAAACCCAGGTCTCCTGCATTGCAAGCAAATTCTTTACCATCTGAGCCACCAAGAAAGTGAAAGTATTAGTCGCTCAGTAGTATCCCACTGTGCAACCCCATGGACTGTAGCCCACCAGTTTCTTCCGTCCATGGGATTTCCCAGGCAAGAATACTAAAGCGGGTAGCCATTCCCTTCTCCAGGGGATCTTCCCAATCCATGGATCAAATCGAGGTCTTCCTCATTGTAGGCAGTTCTTAACTGTGTGAGCCACCTGGGGAACCCCTATAATTGAGTGTTAGGTACAATGTATTTTTCTTCCTAGTAATGCAAGCATAATCAAACATGCTGAATGAGTGTTGATCTATACAGAAATATTTCTGAGTTGAACTTATTTAAATTTATTTATAAAATGTTTTCAAATATCACATCAGTATTTATTTATTTACATAGACAATTGTAATGGGCCTTACAGTAGGTGGCAGCCTAAATGTGTCATGTCACTTCAGTTGTAAACAATAATTTGGATAAGGATCTTGGTCCAAGATTTGGTCTCCTGGCTTCTTATTTCTCCTTGGCAAATGACATTCTCCTTTCCTGTCTTATATTTTCCTGTTATAAATTGTGGATATTATTGCCCATTTTTTTGTGGTGATGATTTAGTCGCTAAGTTGTGTCTGACTGTTGAGATCCCATGGACTATAGCCTGCCAGGCTCTTCTGTCCATGGGATTCTCCAGGCAGGAATACTGGAGTGGGTTGCCATTTCCTACTCCAGGGTCTCTTACCAACCCAGGGATTGAACCCTGGTCTCCTGCATTGCAGGCAGATATTTTTACCAACTGAGATCTGAGGGAAGCCCATTTTTTTGTATTCCATATAAATATTGTACAATTAATTTAAATGACTGAAATAAATGCAGTTCAACATTTCTCTGTATAACTGAAGAATAGAATTTTCTTCAACATTATCATGCTAATCTAATTCCAGAATTGACACAGGAAAGAATTCAAAGAACTGTACACTTTACCTGATGTGAAGTGACAATACTGCAGTAGGATTTATAATTACAAATGATGTATATCTGAAAGCAATATTTTAAAATAACGATTAGTGTGAACAGTAGATCAATTAAAAAATAATTATTATAATAAAATTTTAAAATCTGTTACCCACTTAGATGTTTAATATGTATAATACTAAATATTAAGACCTCATGATAAACTCATGTTATCAAATATCTAAATTCATAAGTACTCAACTATTTTCTTGCTCTTGTCATAATGTTTTGTCTTCTTGTAGACACAAGAGGCATTCAAAATTAAAGATGGGTTCTATAAAATTCTCCTGTGTTCTTCAGTTAACATATATGAAATAACTGAGTACTTGGCAAGGTCTGCTAATGACGAACACCCCTGGGGTCCTATTAGCCACAGCTAGGAAACTACAGATTTTCCTACAAACAATATATATGGTCATACTTTTAAGGCTCATCCAAAGATATCATTTGTAAATCAACAAAGATACTTATTGTAGCTGAGCTAGCTGACATTTTAAAATCTTACAACTTCACTTTTTTCTTGGTCAACTAAGAGCTTCCTGAGGCCCTGGCCATGGATCCATGTCACATAGGTGAGCGCAGGTGAGATTTTTTTTCCCCCAGGAAATTGTATAATCATAAATTCTTGGGTTTAAATTCACCTTATAAATCATGTAATCACTGCTTATCTGCACCTGGCATTGAAATCTCATTTTCAGTATACAAAATTTTAAGAAAGATAGACACATATATAATATAATTTTAGAAATAAAAAGTTTGTTTTTTATTTCTTATGGATACATATTTAAATGTAGTTTGAGTTATACACAAGTTGGGATTAAAATAAAATAATTATACAATTCCAATTTGCATCCAGATTTTCTCCACTTATATTACAAATTGAGAATCTTCCAGTGATACTGAACAATTTAAAAAATCTACACAGTAGTCAAAGTAATGCCCTACATTTAATCATCCATTTCTCCAATTTTGAACATTCCATGCTGTTTCTAAGTTTCTGCAGCTCTTAATATTTGCATTGAACATAATTATAAATTATTTTTGTCCTTTAAAAGTATTTTTTGTCAGGGTTTATTCCTAGAGTGAATATTGTGGAGCCAAAGAAAAATGGAAAAGTGATTTATTTTTTCATATTTATTTCAAAAACATTTTAAGTAGATCTAACTCTTATTTTCTGTATACTATGTCCTTTTTTGTTCTGCTGGGGGAATCCCACCTGAAAATAATAAAATGCGATGGAGCTGCTGTACATTTGTCCATAAATATAAAAAATTTTCCTCTGGATAATTGAAAAATATAAGATTTTATCCATTTATCTTTGAAAAGAAAGACATATGTTTTGCAGAATACATTTTATGTTTATGTTTTCTCTTCTCTTTTCTTTGGAAAATGTATGTTCTCCCAATTTTTCGTTCTGTTATTAATGATAATGTGGTAACCTAGGACCAGGAAGATGAATGCTATGGGAAGATGGGAGAAGAAGACACAGTACTATATGTAGCAGAAACATAAAGGAGTGAGAATTCCATTCTTACCATGGATGGATGCCGCATCTCTCTTTGGTAATGAAATTTCAGGCATTAAATGCATTTAACTAGGATGCTCTTCATGACACTGTGTAAACAAACATACATTAACACACACAATAAGTGATCAGTAAATGTTTGTTGAATGAGTAAGCCTGTGATAGGTACTTAAGTAAAAGAGTTCATATGCGTCTGTGTTAGTCTGTGTATACATGTTATATGTGTGGCACATTAACTTTCTATCTTACCTATCAATCTATTTCTTTTCGTTCTTCACATCAAATTTTTACTTTCAGAACTTTGAAAGTAAGGATATCCTCTGCATGAAAGATCTTTGTGTACTTAACACCTATGCAAGAGTTGTTTATCCACATCTATAGAAGCTGTAAATTTACTGAATATAACTATGTCAAATTGTATGTGGAACATAATTTGCAGACTAAAGAATAACAAGAAACAAACACCATAATTACACTGAAGGTAAAGTAACCCAGTAACATACTCTTTCCTAGAGATAACTAGATATATTCATATTTATTCCACACAACAGCGTGTGAGGAACTATTAAACTGGAGTGCAGGTTCCTTTCAAATATTTATTTATGGTTCTCATGAAGTAGAGACTAATGATAAACAGAGCAGGGGGAAAAGAACACTTGAATCTATCATAGGTGTGTGGTCAGGGGAAGCAGCTGTACTTTACTCAGGGCAAAAGGCAATTCACTACGTATTTACTCATCACCTAATGGGTTTCAGGGGCTTCCGTGGGAGTGCAGTGGTAACAAATCTATCTTCAAATGCAGAGATGCAGGAGATACAGGTTCAATCACTGGGTTGGGAAGATTCCCTGGAGTAGGAAATGGTAACCCCATGGACAGAGGAGACAGGTGGGCAGGCTACAGTCCATGGTTTCAAAAAGAGTGGGACACGACTGAGCACCCAGGCAATAGGATTCAGGCACTGCAGGCATCATGCCAGGCACTAGAGGTAAGTGAGAAAACAATGGAATAGTTTATGTGTTCTGGTTGATATCAGCTGGAGTGTTATCACCAATGACTAATATACATTTTACTAAATTCCCTTCTTATAACAGATACTTATTGATGGTGCCTTTCCTTCTACTTTAGAGCAGAGAATTCAAATGCAAATCCTCATGGAAGTGGGAAAAATTCTTAATTCTTTGAAACAATTGTAAACTTTAAAAGTTACATCTGAGAATTATAATTTGTAATCTCACAGACAGAGAGGAAAACTCAGAAGCCTAGGACACTCTGATAGCTTTGCAGAGTCACATGAGTGAGAACCAGAATGAGAATCCAGATGTCATGTAGACAGCCCAGTGTTTTCTCAGCAAATTACACATAAAATATTGCTGTGGAGGTGTTTCACAGGGGACAGGGGCTAAGTGTCTGAAGAGATGGAAAGTATCATGGAGAAAATAAAGACTTGAAACAAGTATTGGGGCAGAAGTGCTGAGGAAATGCTCCACCGTTACAGTGAATAGATTGTTTTTTTTTTTTTTCTAATAAGTTTAGAACACAATCCTTTCATGATTAATAGGTATCATTCTTTATTCCTTTGTAGATAACTGAGGCCCCAGGAACGTGCTATTTTTTAAATGGATTTCTTCAGGCTTCCCAACAATGTGACTGAATTTGTTCTCCTGGGACTCACACAGAATCCATACTTGCAGAAAGTACTCTTCGTTGTCTTTCTGTTCATTTTCCTGTTCACTGTCCTGGCCAATCATTTCATCGTCATCACTGTCTCTCTCAGCCCCACGCTTTCCACTCCCATGTACTTCTTTCTCACCCATTTGTCCTTGTTAGATGCTTCCTTGACCTCTGTCAGCACCGCTAAAATGACTTTTGACCTGCTGCACCACAGGAGAACCATCTCCTGGGGAGGCTGCCTGACTCAGCTCTTTATGGAGCACTTCCTGGGAGCATCAGAGGTCATCGTCCTCACCGTCATGGCCTATGACCACTATGTGGCCATCTGCAAGCCTCTGCACTACATGACCATCATGCGACAGGGGCTCTGCCAGCTCCTGGTGGTGGTGGCCTGGATAGGGGGGATCCTGCATGCCTCAGTGCAGATTCTCTTCACCACAAACTTGACCTTCTGTGGTCCCAATGTCATCGATCACTTCATGTGTGATTTCTTCTCACTGTTGGAAATTTCCTGCAGCGACACCTACAGGCTTGGAATGGTGGTGGCAGCTAACACTGGGGGCATGGCCTTGCTCATTTTTCTTCTGCTTCTCATTTCCTACATAGTCATCCTGAGCTCCCTGAAATCCCATAGCTCTGAAGGACGACGCAAAGCCCTCTCTACATGTGGCTCCCACTTTACAGTAGTGGTGCTCTTTTTTGGACCATGTATATTCACTTACACACGTCCTGTGGCCACTTACCCTGCAGACAAGTTGGTGACAGTGTTTTACGGAATCCTCACGCCCTTGTTAAATCCTATCATTTACACAGTGAGAAACACAGAAGTGAAAAATGCCATGAGGAGTTTGTTAAAGAAGAGAGTGACTTAAGCTGTTCACGATGCTAAGAGAATAATGATTTATATACATAGGGAAGATTATTTGTGTTGTAAGTTGTGGATGACAATGAAGAATTTTTTCCATCATGGACAAAAATATAAGGCCCAGAAATTAACATTTGTTGATTATTTAATATTGACTACACATGTTTTAGGCATTTTGGTAAGCTTCAATATATCTTCCTGAGGTTTCCATGTTTGTGTTATTAGATTCAGAATAAGCATTGGAAAAAACAACTATATACCCTTGGTTTGATGCTTGTAGAGTAAGTTTTTTCCATAATCTTAGCCATTTATCAAATTCTTCATATATGTTAATTGGGTTAAATTGACTTGTCTATAGAACTTTGATCTCAGAACTTCTTCCATTTTTGCTTCACCTGATGTAAAGCAAATAAGGGATAGAAATTCTTAGGTAGATATGTGGAGAAGGGGCAGCTGGAATTTTTTCTGTACTATGAACTAATCAAAAGGAAAGAAGAACTCACTCTCTGTGTGTATTAGTCCCTCAGTCGAGTCCAACTCTCTGAGACCCCGTGGAATTTAGCCTGCCAAGCTCCTCCTCTGTCCATGGAATTTTCCAGGCAAGAATACTGGGGTTGGTTGCCATTTCTTCCGCCAATGTATCTTCCTGACCCAGGGACTGAATTCACGTCTCCTGTGTCTCCTACATTGAAGGCAGATTTTTTTACCTCTGAGCCACTGGGGAGGACCAAATAATTCACTATCTCTAATTATTTTCTTAACAAAAAATAATTCAGAAAATTTGAAGGTATTCTTAATTTTCTCTGTTTTGTTAAACACCTTTATGACTCACATTCTTTTGTGTGTATAAAGGAAATATTTTCATTTTCTATACCAAGACTTCAGGAACCATATGAAACAAGGTACAGATCTGTTTATAAATCTCAACAACAAAAAAGCATATGGGTAGGTTCCAAAGCTATTGTTATGTAGGTCAGATACATATATTTACATTACATGAACACTTTATTATCTATTAGGCACAAAGAGAAGCAAATAGAGGTTTACTAATTTACTGGACTCAAATCACATGTGTTTCCCCTAAAGTATGTCAGGAATATTACACTGGATTGCAGTTTCCTGTCAACAATTTCACCTACAAAATACCAATCCAGGTCTTTAAAGCTCAGTCTTACTCTCTTTCAAATGAAAGAGAGTTTTCTGTTTTATGTTTAGGGCTATAGATGAGAAAATGATCTGCAGTCTTAATGATTGACTCTGTCCTTCGAGTAGATGGTGTCAGTATGCTTCAGCCTCGTCTTATAGGTAACAACATATTTCTGCAGTGCAAGTTTATTCTCTTTTGAAGGTTTGTTATGCCACTTCACTTTTACAAAGACCAACATGAGTATAGTAATGGTAACCTGTAAAGAAAAAGAATCTGAACAAGTATATATACATACGTACATCCTGATAGCTCAGCTGGTAAGGAATTCCCCTGATGCAGGTGACGCCAGCTCAATTCCAGGGCTGGGAAGATCCCCTGGAGAAGGGATAGGCTACCGACTCCAGTATTCATGGGCTTCCCTGGTGGTTCAGGTGGTAAAGAATCTGCCTGCAATAGAGGAGACCTGAGTTCAATTCCTAGATGAGGAAGATCCCCTGCAGAAGGGGAATGGCTACCCCTCCAGCACTTTTACCTCAAGAATCCCATGGACAGAGGAGCCTGGCAGGCTATGATCCTGGGAATCTCAAAGATTTGGACACCACTGAGTGAGTAAACCTTCAGTTTCATTTTTCTTCAAGGATAGGATAAGTCTTGAGTAAATGTGGTTTCTACTCTAAGAGCAATGAGAGCATTTAAAAAGAGAAAAAAACTAAGGCCAATGATTATGTTTTATGGGCTAGACCAGAGGCTCAGTGGAAGAGTAAGATTAAAGCAGCACAAATTATAAATTGTCAACAGGAAAACTTGGAAGGTATGAGAACTGAAAAAGGAAATGAAAGCAGTCTGGCATTCACAGTGGATGCAATTTTACTAGATTGTAAGTAAATTTAAAGCTCCTTTAAATCTTCCTTTACACAGCCTCAAAAATCTGTCCTGAGGATAAACTGCCATGTGACTATTTTTTATTCATTAAAAATCTATATTTAGGGAATAAGTGTGTTTATCCTAAAAATCAGTGAGACATAATGTTTGGATCTGTTGTATAAACATATTTGGTTTAATCTGGGATATCATTTGGTGAAAATGTTAGGTGTTAGTGAGGGAAGTGAGCTAACTACTGTTGATAAACTATGAAGCATACATCTTGACAGGTTCTTTAAATGCATTACTACTGTAGGAACAAGTATTGGTAAATAGATTTCTATCCATTTTATACAAGACAAAAGTGACTCAATAAAGTTAAGTATGAATATGAAGTCTTTTAGACTCTGCTTCCTCTACTCATCCGACTTCATGATGGGAAGATATCACTTTCCTACTTTCTCACTCCTTGTTGGGAAAATATCAAAACAGAGGTCTGATCATTGGCCACATTGTGAAGACTGTCTTTGAGGCATTCTTCTATTTTTCTTTGGAGGGGAGATTTCTTTCCTTCATCTCTCTGTTGATCTCAATTTCCTAGGTTTCTCACACACCTGATTCCATTTGTGTCAAGGAAAATCATCTGCTGATATCTTTTTGGCAGATGTATTATCCTTCATGGGCATCATGAAAAGTGGGATATAATAGGCTCAAGAAATGAAATTCAAGGCTGCATTTCAAAGGGAGGGACACTTGGGTAAAAGAGATGTCTAGAGGAGACACAAACAACCTACAGCAGCCAACGTCTGCTGACCTGAAGCTGCAGGCAGCACAGTGGAGGGACGTGGCCCCCGGGGAGACTTTCCGGACAGCGTACCTGGTGGATCCTGCAGCCTCTCCTTTCAGGAACCAGCACTGAGAGGCTGTGGCCCTGGCTGGCGACCTGATGGGCGGAACAGCGCTGCCCTGCTGTGTCTGTGTGGCGCTAGGAGTAGGTCTCGTTTGCCGGCACCACATCCCGCCTCCAGAGTCTCGCGTCTTCTCCCTGAGTGTGGTCTTCTGCACCCTGTCCCCGTCTCCACAGTGTCTGTCCTTCTGGGCCTCCAGGATGGGAACCTTGCTGTCCACAGTCTCACGTGCTCTCTTTCACCTCTAGTTGGTTCTGGTTGTGATTCCCCTGTGCTTTTCACTTCCCCTTCGTCACTGGGCCTTCAATCTTCCAACCTCTTTTCAACTCAGCTTCTGTCCACTCTCCTGGGATCTCTGCTCCCTCCTCGCCAGCCTGTGCCTGTCTGTCCCTGACTTTGACCTATGCATCTAAACCCTGGCCCTCGAGTTCCCCTGCTGTTCTAACTGCCTGTGATTTGCTTTCGCTGAACGGTTTTGTGGTCACCCTATTTCCCTACATCAATCTCCCAATCTAACTTCTTTCCTTCAGTAACATGACTCTCATTTACCCAATGTGAGATCTCAAAGAAGCTCAAGTACAGTGATTTGCCTTTTCGTATGTAATATATTCTTACTAATTTTACCTCTGTTGTGAATTAAATTGGGCTTCCCAGGTGGTGGAGTGGAAAAGAATCCACTTGCTGATATAGGAGATGCAAGAGAGACTGTTCGATCCCTGGGTCAGAAAGATCCCTGGGAAAAGGAAATGGCAACCCACTCCAGTATGCTTGCCTGGGAAATCTCATGGACAGAGGAGCCTGGCGGGCTACAGTCCACGGTGTCACAAAGAGTCAGACCCAACTGAGCGGCTGAGCACAGTCTTTGAAGTAATTGATATCCTGTTTGGCATGGGTAGCACCTTGAAGAACTATAGGTGCTATTTCCATAGAGCTTTTCCCTTTGTTATGCCATAGAGTTAACATTTATATTGATTCTGTATTTTGAAGCATTATTGGATTTGTTTAGTAGTTCTAACAGGTTTGGTGCAATTATTTGCATTTTCTATATGTAAGATTGTCTCCTCTGTACTCTGTTAAATGTGGCTACTTGCTCTTAGTAACATGCATATGGGGTTTATGCACGTCAGTGTGTTCATCAGTAAGGTATTCATGTTATTGCTGAGTAATATTGTGACTTATGGATGTGCCACAGTTTATTTTTTCTCAGTTAACAGATATTTTGGCTGTTTCCAGCTATTTGAACTTATAATTAGAGTTGTTCTAAATATTCAGAACTGGACATGGAACAACAGACTGTTTCCAAATATGAAAAGGAGTAGGTCAAGGCTGTATATTGTCACCCTGCTTATTTAACTTATATGCAGAGCACATCATGAGAAACGCTGGGCTGGAGGAAGCACAAGCTGGAATCAAGATTGCTGGGAGAAGTATCAATAACCTCAGATATGTAGATGACACCACAGTTATGGCAGAAAGTGAAGAAGAATTATAGAGCCTCTTGATGAAAGTGAAAGAAGAGAGTGAAAAAGTTGGCTTTAAGCTCAACATTCAGAAAACTAAGATCATGGCATCCGGTTCCGTCCCTTTATGGCAAATAGATGGGGAAACAGTGGAAACAGTGGCTGACTTAATTTTACTGGGCTCTGAAATCACTACAGATGATTTTTGCAGCCATGAAATTAAAAGACACTTACTCCTTGGAAGGAAAGTTATGACCAACCTAGAGAGCATATTAAAAAGCAGAGACATTACTTTGCCACCAAAGGTCCGTCTAGTCAAAGCCAGGGTTTTTCCAGTAGTCACATATGGTTGTGAGAGTTGGACTATAAAGAAAGCTGAATGCTGAAGAATTGATGCTTTTGAAGTGTGGTGTTGAAGAAGATTCTTGAGAGTCCCTTGGACTGCAAGGAGATCCAATCAGTCCATCCTAAAGGAGACTGGTTCCAAATAGGGAAAGGAGTATGTCAAGGCTGTATATTGTCACCCTGCTTATTTAACTTCTATGCAGAGTACATCATGAGAAATGCTGGACTGGAAACACAAGCTGGAAACATGATTGCCAGGAGAAATATCAATAACCTCAGAAATGCAGATGACACCACCCTTATGGCAGAAAGTGAGGAGGAACTAAAAAGCCTCTTGATGAAAGTGAAAGTGGAGAGTGAAAAAGATGGCTTAAAGCTCAACATTCAGAAAACGAAGATCATGGCATCTGGTCTCATCACTTCATGGGAAATAGACGGGGAAACAGTGGAAACAGTGTCAGACTTTATTTTTTGGGGCTCCAAAATCACTACAGATGGTGACTGCAGCCATGAAATTAAAAGACGCTTACTCCTTGGAAGGAAAGTTATGACCAACCTAAATAGCATATTCAAAAGCAGAGACATTACTTTGCCACCAAAGGTTCGTCTAGTCAAGGCTATGGTTTTTCCTGTGGTCATGTATGGATGTGAGAGTTGGACTGTGAAGAAGGCTGAGTGCCGAAGAATTGATGCTTTTGAAGTGTGGTGTTGGAGCAGACTCTTGAGAGTCCCTTGGACTGCAAGGAGATCCAATCAGTCCATTCTGAAGGAGATCAGCCCTTGGATTTCTTTGGAAGGAATGATGCTAAAGCTGAAACTCCAGTACTTTGGCCACCTCATGAGAAGAGTTGACTCTTTGGAAAAGACTCTGATGCTGTGAGGGATTGGGGGCAGGAGAAGAAGGGGTCGACAGAGGGTGAGATGGTTGGATGGCATCACCGACACAATGGACATGGGTTTGGGTGGATTCCGGGAGTTGGTGATAGACAGGGAGGCCTGGCGTGCTGTGATTCATGGGATCGCAAAGAGTTGGATACATCTGAGTGACTGAACTGAAGTGAACTAATAAGTCATTGAAAAGTGTTTCCTCTTGTTTTGTAGGTTAACTGCTTCTAAAATGTGAACTCAGCTCCTGTTCAGACTAGATGGAACCAAGGAACAGTATTTCTTAGTTCTCTTAGGCCTCACTCTTTCTTTTTATATTTTGATAATGGTGGGCCACCTGCACATTATCATGACTAAAACTCTCAGTAAGACCTTGAACTCATAGACATAAATGCATGGGGCTGTGGGTATGTGTTTTACTGCTGGTAGTGTCCTGGGTTGGAGGTTTTCTGCACTCAGTGATGCAACTTAGCACTAATTATGGGTTCCCATTCTGTGGCGCCAAAGTCACTAATCACTTTATGTGCAACATGAACACTTATTGAAACTCATATGTACTAACACCTATATTATTGGCCTCTTAGTACTGGCCAAAGGAGGACTGATCTGCACTATTGTGTTTCTGCTCTTATTGATCGCCTATGGAGTCATCCTGCACTTTCTGAAGAACCTGAGTCAGGAGGGAGGCAGAAAGCCCTTCACATCTGTGGTTCCCACATCACTGTGATCGTCTGCTTCTTTGTTCTTGTATTTTTGTATAAGGAAGACCTGCTAAGACCTTCCCCATTAAAAATAATTGAGTGTATCTTATACAGTCGTAATTCTCAACTGAGATCATTAATCTACAGTCTAAAAAATTCTGAAATGACTAATGCTATAAATAAGCTTTGGAGAGGAAAAAAAAGCAGACCAAGTTTTAAATTAGTGCATTATCCATTATGAAGTTAGTAAATTAGCTTTAGGGCCAATCTCCTTAGAATGTAAAAGTCTTCATAAATTTGATACATACTTTCCATTTCTTTAACAGATTAATGAAATTTATAATTAAATTATATGTTCATGCTATTTATTAATAGCAATTCCCTGATGGTATGTAAACTGACTAACATCTAGTTTATCACTGAATCTTGAAAGGTAGCATACATTTAAACCAGGAAGTCAATAAATAATATGGCACAAATTAGTCACTGAAATTTTTATAGAGTTACTAATTTTAAATTAATTTGTGTTTACTTTTATTTTTTCTTATTGTTTTTATTGTTAGATTCTTATTTTTTACCTTCTTTCTATTTATTGTACTAGTTAAAATATATTGTGTGTATAGAGTGTTTTTTTCCTCACTTTCATTTGTATTCATATGAAAATTTAACATAATATTTATTTAATTTTTTAAATAAAAAATTCTACTCTAATAATGGAATTAATGCAAATGAAATCATGTACAATAAAACTTATCCCCATCATAACCCAGATTCTTCCAGTCCTTTCAGATGCTATATTCGCTTTCTCAGATTGTTGCTCAAGTTATAATCTGCAAATACAAGCATATTTTCATTTATGTGTTTGTGTGTATACATTTTTCATTTTACTGCACAGCCTCCTGGAGATCTGTGCATGCCAGTTTACTTAGATCCTAACTCAGTCTAGTTAGTTCCTACTACTTAAGTCTTTCATGCAGCTACACTAAAATTGATGCATCTGGTCATTTTCATGTTTTTCAGTTTTCAGTTTAATAACTCTGTAATGAAGTTTTTAAAATTTGTCTGTATGAGTTCCAAGAAGTGGAATTGTTGAGTCAATTATTGTATGTATTTAAATTTTGATGTTTATAGTTATTGTCAGAATGTCATCTGTTTGGGCATCTTTTCACATGTTTCAAGGCATTTGTATGCCTTTTCCATGAACTGCTTATAAATTAACTTCATATATTTTCTTTGATTGCTGATCTTTTCCATTTGATTTGGATAGTGTGGCCACTTTAACAATATTTTTCTTTATTCCTCCAATTCATGAACATTGGGCATCCTTCTTTGTTCCTTTAATTTCTTTCATTGATGTCATATATTTTTCAGTTTAGCAGATTTTCACTTCCATTATTTACTTTATTCCTATGTATGTTATTCTTACTGATACTATTTTAAATGGGATTAGTTTCTTAATTTTCTCTTTATATATTTGATTGTTAAATATGTAAATGCAACTCATTTTTGCAGGTTGATTTTGTACCCTGAAAATTTGTTGGATTTATTTATTAGATCCAGCAATTTTGGTTCAGTTGTCTGTATTTTCTGTATAAAGATTATGCCTATTCTGATTTGAGATTTATGCACATCCTTGTGTTTATCAATAGTTTATTCATTTTATTCCTAATTTGCATTCCATTTTGTGGATGTATCACAGTCCTTTTAAGCTTTTCTTGGTTAAGAGATATTTTGTCTGTTTCCAGCTATTTTAACTTATGATTAAAACTACTGTAAATATGCGTGTAAACTTTTAAAGAAACAAGCAAACAGGTTCAGAAAAAATAGAAAATGATTATTTTTGAGGTACTAGATATAAGAATTAAGTGGCAGTGATTACCGAGAGATGGAAATTTAGTTGAGTTCCAAGTGTTTTCCTGTTTATTACTTTTAAAATGTTTCATGTTTGTGTACGAGACAGCAAAAGAGACACCGATGTATAGATCAGTCTTATGGACTCTGTGGGAGAGGGAGAGGGTGGGGAGATTTGGGAGAATAGCATTGAAACATGTATAATATCATGTAGGAAACGAGTCGCCAGTCCAGGTTCGAAGCACGGTACTGGATGCTTGGGGCTGGTGCACTGGGACGACCCAGAGGGAGGGTAGGGGAGGGAGGAGGGAGGTAGGTTCAGGATGGGGAATGCGGGTATACCTGTGGAGGATTCATTTCGATATTTGGCAAAACTAATACAATATTGTAAAGTTTAGAAAGATGGTAACAATAACCCTGTGTACGAGACAGCAAAAGAGACACTGATGTATAGAACAGTCTTATGGACTCTGTGGGAGAGGGAGAGGGTGGGAAGATTTGGGAGAATGGCAATGAAACATGTAAAATATCATGTAGGAAACGAGTTGCCAGTCCAGGTTCGATGCATGATGCTGGATGCTTGGGGCTGGTGCACAGGGACGGCCCAGAGGGATGGTATGGGGAGGGAGGAGGGAGGGGGGTTCGGGATGGGGAACACATGTATACCTGTGGCGGATTCATTTTGATGTTTGGCAAAACTAATACAATTATGTAAAGTTTAAAAATAAAATAAAATTAGAGAAGTAAAAAAAAAATAAATAAATAAAATAAAACTCAAAAAAAAAAAAAAATAAAATTAAAAAAAATGTTTCATGTTGTGGTATAGAGAGGGATACATCAAAAAAAAAAAAAAAATCCCCCTTAAAAAACTGGAAATACAACTGCCTTATGATCCAGCAATCCCACTGCTGGGTATACACACTGAGGAAACCAGAAGGGAAAGAGACACATGTACCCCAATGTTCATCGCAGCACTGTTTATAATAGCCAGGACATAGAAGCAACCTAGATGTCCATCAGCAGATGAATGGATAAGAAAGCCATGGTACATATACACAATGGAGTATTACTCAGCCATTAAAAAGAATACATTTGAATCAGTTCTAATGAGGTGGATGAAACTGGAGCCTATTATACAGAGTGAAGTAAGCCAGAAAGAAAAACACCAATACTGTATACTAACGCATATATATGGAATTTAGAAAGAGGGTAACAGTAACCCTGTGTACGAGACAGCAAAAGAGACACTGATGTATAGAACAGTCTTATGGACTCTGTTGGAGAGGGAGAGGGTGGGAAGATTTGGGAGAATGGCATTGAAACATGTATAATATCATGTATGAAACGAGTCGCCAGTCCAGGTTCGATGCACGATACTGGATGCTTGGGGCTGGTGCACAGGGACGACCCAGAGGGATGGTATGGGAAGGGAGGAGGGAGGAGGGTTCAGGATGGGGAACACATGTATACCTGTGGCAGATTCATTTCTATATTTGGCAAAACTAATACAATTTTGTAAGGTTTAAAAATAAAAATAAAAAAATCCCAATAGACTTTCTGAGTTGAAAATATGATGTTCAGGGTCTGAGGACACCAAGACAGCTAAATTTATGAGAGTAAAATACTGCAGAGGATACAACTATAGTTCTGGAGTCTTGAGAGGTTGTGGGAGAGAGAGGGAGATTACTCATTATTCAAGTTTCATCAGAATACTGATCTGTGCTTGCATTTGAGGAAAATACCTGAGGCTGGAGGGAAATTTACCCAGATGGATTACAAAGAGGGCTTGGAGCTCACATTGGGCCAGGAATACTGTTTATTCTCACCAGCTGGGAAACCTCATCGTTCACAGGGACAGTGCTGTTGGTTGAATACTCAGAAAGATTTTACGTCAGTAGTGGGACATGATTAGTCCTAGATTGAGTACTTCTCAGGATGCTACTCAAAAACCATATTAACTAGTTAAAAAAAAATCCCCAAAGAAAGCATCCAAAGGAATCAAAATAAGAATTATGTTCAGGATTTTGTGTATTTACTAATGTGAGAAATTGATCCAATTATTTTCCTTGTGATGCCCTTGTTAAGGGTTATTCTGGGGGCATAAAATGCATTAGGAGGCACATTCATTTTCTCCCTTCTGTGAAAGTGTTAGTGTAAGGTTGGTACCATTTATGGATTAGCTGTTATAGAGCTGATTGATGAATGCCATGTGAGAATGACATTTTGAGGGGAAAGTAATTCTAAGCATTGATTTATTTAGATGTTAGATTATTCCAGCTTTTAGTTATTTGCTCTGATTAGAAAGTTGTCTCTTTCATAGCAGTGTTTCATTTTCTTTTCTTGGCAAGTATACTTCTGTGAATTCATTTATAATATCATTGTATCATCTTTTTAAGATCTCTAGAGTTGAGAGTGATGACTCTTTCTTCAATATTTGTTTAAAATCTACCATTTAAAACATTTTATTGATTTATTTTAAAACTTCATTTATATCAGTGCATCCAGTCTTAGTTCCGCCTGAGGGATGTCCGTTGTCTCATGCAGGATCATTCTTTGTAGTGTGTCAACTCTCTGAGCGCACAGGCTCAGAATGCGGCGGGAACTTACTTGCTCCAAATCCACTCCAGGATTCTTGCCTGGAAAATCCCAGGGACAGAGGTGCCCTGTGGGCTACAGTCCATGGTGTCGAAAAGAGGTGGACATGACTGAGCGACTAGCACAAACACACATGTGGGGTCTTAGTTCCCCAACTAGGGATTGAACCCAAATCCCCTGCACTGTGGGGATTCCTTGGTGACTCAAATAGTAAAGTCAGATAGTAAAGAACCTGCCTGCAATGTGGGAGACCTGGGTTCCATCCCTGGATGGGGAAGATTCCCTGGAGGAGGGCATTGCAATCCACTCCAGTATTCTTGCCTGGAGAATCCCATGGACAGAGGGGTCTGGCAGGCTACAGTCCATGGGGTGGCAAAAAGTCAGACATGACTGAACAACTAAGCACACAGCCCAGCACCGTAGGGTGGATTATTAATATTGGACCATCAGGGAATTTCCCCTTTCTTCAATCTAGATTCTGATAATTTTTTTCTTTGTACATTTCGCTAGAAATGTATCAATTTATTTAAAGTTCAAAGACCTAATTATTGGTTTTAAATAGATTTGTTATTTTTAAAGAATTCCTCTTTAAATGATATCTGTGTTCTCAATACTGTTTCAAACTACAATGCTCTCTAGGTTTATTTTAATTTTTCTTTTCTAGTATTTTGAGACAATAGCTGAGTCCATTTCTAAAAATATTTATTGTTTTCTAATATTTGCATATAAAGAAAACTCTACATTTCTTTCTAAGCACTCTTTTAGTTGCATCCAGTTAATATATACATATTATATTTTCCTTTATGTGTGTGTTCAGTTCAGTTCAGTCGCTCAGTCGTGTCTGACTCTTTGCAACCCCATGAATCTCAGCATGCCAGGCCTCCCTGTCCATCACCAACTCCCGGAGTTCACTCAAACTCATCGTCCATCGAGTCAGTGATGCCATCCAGCCATCTCATCCTCTGTCGTCCCCTTTTCTTCCTGCCCCCAATCCCTCCCAGCATCAGAGTCTTTTCCAATGAGTCAACTCTTCGCATGAGGTGGCCAAACTACCAGAGCTTCAGCTTTAGAATCGTTCCCTCCAAAGACTGGAAAAGATCAGTTTTCATTCAAATCCCAAAGAAAGGCAATGCCAAAGAATGCTCAAACTACCGCACAATTGCACTCATCTCATATGCTAGTAAAGTAATGCTCAAAATTCTCCAAGCCAGGCTTCAGCAATACGTGAACTTCCAGATGTTCAAGCTGGTTTTAGAAAAGGAAGAGGAACCAGAGATCAAATTGCCAACATCTGCTGGATCACGGAAAAAGCAAATAGTTCCAGAAAAACATCTATTTCTGCTTTATTGACTATGCCAAAGCCTTTGATTGTGTGGATCTCAATGAACTGGGGAAAATTCTTCAAGAGATGGGAATACCAGACCACCTGACCTGCCTCTTGAGAAACCTATATGTAGGTCAGGAAGAAACAGTTAGAACTGGACAAGGAACAACAGACTGGTTCCAAATAGGAAAAGGAGTATGTCAAGGCTGTATATCGTCACCCTGCTTATTTAACTTATATGCAGAGTACATCACGAGAAAGGGCTGGAAGAAGCACAAGCTGGAATCAAGATTGCCGGGAGAAATATCAATAACCTCAGATATGCAGATGACACACCCTTATGGCAGAAAGTGAAGAGGAACTCAAAAGCCTCTTGATGAAAGTGAAAGTGGAGAGTGAATAAGTTGGCTTAAAGCTCAACATTCAGAAAACGAAGATCATGGCATCTGGTCCCATCACTTCATGGCAAATAGATGGGGAAACAGTGGAAACAGTGTTAGACTTTAATTTTGGGGGCTCCAAAATCACTGCAGATGGTGATTGCAGCCATGAAATTAAAAAATGCTTACTCTTTGGAAGAAAAGTTATGTGTGTGTGTGTGTGTGTATATTATATATATATAAATTGTTTTTCTAGATATGTATGTTCAGTCATGTTTGTCTCTTTGTAACCCCATGGACCCATGGATTGTAGCCCACCAGCCCCTCTGTCCATGAGATTTCCCAGGCAACAGTACTGGAGCAGGTTGCTATGTTTTAGTCCAGGGGATCTTCCTGACCCAGGGATCAAATCAGCATCTCTTGCAACTCTTGTACTGGGAGGTAAATTCTTTACCACTAGCACCACCTGGGAAGTCTCACTTTTTACATACCTTTAATATAGATTATTTTATATAATGTGTATCATTATCTTTCTGTAGAAAATGTCTGAAAATTTACACAGGTAATCTTAGGCTTGTATTGCTTAATTTGTAAATGAAAAATGTTATATTTTTATTTTATTTATAAGTATATATTTACATATATAGGTATATGCTTTATGATTTAAATCTTTAAAAATGTACAACGACTTCTGTCACAGCTTAGGGTGTTTCTACTTTGGCAAAGGCCCTGTGAGCACTTTGAGTTAAATGGAATAATCCCACAAATGTTTTCTCTTTCACAATTTTAACACTAAAACACATTCTATCAACTTGTCTGTCTGAAATCATATGACAACTTTTATCTGTACTTGAAATAAACCTTAAATAACTTATTCTGAAGTTAACATTAATAATATTTGGAAATAAATTCAGATATTATCTTCAAAGACAAAGCTTAAACTTAAAACTATTTGCCTATTTTTAAGGTTTGATTTAAGATAGAAAGTTTTTACATATTTCATTTCTGCCCAGATTTGATTTTCCCTTTTGGTGATATGGTCTCTATTTACACTTTATGATTTTTCCCCCCAAAGGACAGGATTCTACAAGTCCTGTTCCACATGGTGATTGTTTGGTACCATCTCTGGAGATAAAGACTCTACCCTCAAAATTATGATTAAAGTCCCAATGAATTTAATTAGACAAAAGTCACCCTTGGAGATGTACCTACTGAATGCCTCGCCTGTACGTACTGCAGTTAAATACAGACCGAGTGTGGACAGCCCTTTGCCTTTACCTGAGGAGTGATTGTCTGCAGCAGCAATCACATGACAGACTTCTACTAGAATTAAAATGATGGACTCAGAACATAATAAAGTGTGTATATGAAATTATTCCCATCCTTCAAGAAACCCAAAATTCAACAATGCTGTTTGAAGACAGGACAATATAAATGAGAATCAAAATGTTGCAAAGTCCATTTCACTTTCGCTGGTATATACACAAGCAGCAGATTAAGTTTTTTCACTTTAAACAATCCTTATATAATTTGAAGTTTTCGCTCTCTCTCTTTCTCTGATTAAAATGGTGATTTAGCATTTGTTTGTTATTAGGACAAATTCTGATGGTAGTAAACATTTTGAGTTTCTTTTCACAATCTAGATTCAGAGTTCCTTAGGTAAGAGGACATTCATATTCATTTTGAAAATTCCAATAATTGACGAGTATTTTTTTTTCTGAATGTCTGAGATGAATTACATGTCCTGTAAGATTGACTCAAACTCCAGTGATGCTGAATGTACCTTGCTCATTATTTTGCCAGAGATGGCACCAGTGCATGAAGGACTAAAGAGATGGCGCCAGAGCTCAGAACATGGATTGTAAACTTCCATCTTCTGCAGGTAACCCAGGAAGTGTATTCAGACACAAAATTCTTAACTAGGCTTTCTGTTTTATGAGTCCATTGGTGGAGTGAGAATTCTATCCTTTAAGAGTTTTCCTTTGTGATTTTCATAATCAGTCATGTTAGGATTCTTTCATGATTATTAAATATGTAAAAATTGATTCTATTCAGCAATACACTTTTTGGATAATTTCATATTCTAATTATCTGAAATAAATTTACCTTCCAGAAAGTACTCCTAGAAAGTAATTTCAAGGTTAATGATTTGACAATATTTTCATTTCAGATATTTATATATCTGACCCTACTTTCAATTTTTATGTTCTCTAAACATAGCATGTTAATCTGTTAAAATTAAGTGATGAGGTAGCATCCGTATATTTTGACTGATTGACTTCCAAGAACTCAAGCAAATAGTGTACTAAGCAAGCTGTGACTTCAGGTCCTACTTTTCTATTCACAGATGAGCTTCAGCATCCTATCATATGTTTGTTGGTCTAAATGATCAACAAAAGATAAAAATATGAAATATAAAAATATGAAAATTAGGCATTTTCCCTCTTTTTGTAGATATTTTAATTTATTTCATATTTTTATCTTTTGTTAGTTAACTGCTTACAGATCTTTACTTTCAATAACTCTGTGCATATCATCTAACATATGTATCTTCAGACTTTTTGGTCCAGTGGTGTTTTGTTATACTTTCCTAAGTCCTTAAAATATTTGAAATTGTCAGATATATGTATTTGAGATTAACTGATTCGTTAATCAGTTAACGTTAATCAGTTAAGTAAACTTCCAACCCTAGAAGGAGGAAAGTCACCTCTTTCATGAAATGGACATTAAAACTTGCTTTACTTCTTTTTAAAACTTTAATTAGCTTTTATTTTTGTCTGAGATATTTGCTATATGTACAATTTAAAGTTTCTAGATAGAAAATTAGTTGCAGGACTTCACTTATTTGATATTCTTTTCCCACTTTTTTTAAATTCATTTGCCTATCTATTAGTTTGTGGTCAAGGAAGATGATTTAATCAGCATTCTATTATAATATCTGAAAGTACCCAAACATAATAAACCACAAGGACTGTTTGTTGAATAAAAAGCAAATTATTGTAAGATTTTAGGAAGTCACTTTTAATAATTGTATTTATAGATAATGCTGTCCTGAACTCTGGAATAAGACATACAGAAGAACCTATGGAACAAAGGAAAAATGTAACTGAGTTTGTCCTCTTGGGGCTCACTCAGAGTGTCCAGGGGCAGGGAATTTTATTTGTCGTGTTCTTGTTCATCTACATCGTGACCATGGTGGGCAACCTACTCATTGTCCTGACTGTAGTACTCAGCCCAACATTGGATTCCCCTATGTACTTCTTTCTTGGCTACTTATCATTTATGGATGCTTTTTATTCTACTTCAATCACCCCAAATACAATTATAGACTTACTCTATGAGAAGAAAACCATTTCATTTCAAGCTTGCATGACCCAGCTTTTTACAGAGCATCTATTTAGTGGTGCTGAGGTTTTTCTCCTGGTTTTCATGGCCTATGACCGCTACCTGGCCATCTGCAAGCCCTTGCATTATTTGACAATCATGAATCAGAGAGTGTGTGTTCTGATGCTGCTATTGGCTTGGGTTGGTGGGTTTTTACATGCTCTACTTCATATCATTTTCTTTTACAACCTTCCGTTCTGTGGCCCTAATGTCATTGACCACTTTGCGTGTGACACGTATCCTTTGTTAAAACTGGCCTGCACAGACACCCACATTACTGCCGTCACAGTGGTTGCCAACGATGGGGCGATCTGTGTGACCATTTTCACACTCTTACTTGTCTCCTACGGGGTCATTCTGCGCTCTTTGAAGAATCTCAGTCAGGAAGGGAAGCGTAAAGCCTTGTCCACCTGTGGCTCCCACATTACAGTGGTGGTCCTCTTCTTCGTGCCCTGTATTTTTACGTATGTGAGACCTCCTGTTACCTTACCCATTGATAAATGCTTCGCTGTGTTTTACACCATTGTCACCCCCATGCTGAACCCTCTAATCTATACTCTGAGAAATGGAGAGATGCAAAATGCCATGAAAAAGCTCTGGATCAGAAGAAAACAATGAAGCAGCTGCAAAATATATTACTTATTTTCAACAAACAATTGCTCTTTCAATGAGCAAGGAAAGTCATGTGTGTGTGTGTGTGTGTGTGTGTTTTACTGTAATAAATGTCTCCTCAGTTTAAATAACTTGGGTATGATGAAAAAGGTTTATCATTTGAGTACTTCCAATCTACTTCTGCTCTATTGACTATGCCAAAGCCTTTGACTGAGTGAATCACAATAAACTGTGGAAAATTCTTCAGGAGATGGGAATACCAGACCACCTGACCTGCCTCTTGAGAAACATGTATGCAGGTCAGGAAGCAACAGTTAGAATTGGACATGGAACAACAGGCCAGTTCCAAATAGGAAAAGGAGTACGTCAAGGCTGTATATTGTCACCCTGTTTATTTAACTTGTATGCAGAGTACATCATGAGAAATGCTGGGCTGGATGAAGCACAAGCTGGAATCAAGATTGCTGGGAGAAATATCAATAATATCAGATATGCAGATGACACCACCCTTATGGCAGAAAGTGAAAAATAATTAAAGGGCCTCTAAATGAAAGTGAAAGAGGAGAGTGAAAAAGTTGGCTTAAAATTCAACATTCAGAAAACTAAGATCATGGCCTCTGGTCCCATCACTTCATAGCATATAGATGGGGAAGCAGTGGAAACAGTGGCTGACTTTATTTTTATGGGCTCCAAAATCACTGCAGATGGTGATTGTAGCTATGAAATTGAAATACGCTTTCTTCTTGGAAGGAAAGTTATGACCAACCTAGACAGCATATTAAAAAGCAGAGATATTACTTTGCCAACATAGGTCCATCTAGTCAAGGCTATGGTTTTTCCAGTGGTCATGTATGGATGTGAGAGTTAGACTGTGAAGAATGTTGAGCACCAAAGAATTGATGCTTTTGAACTGTGGTGTTGGAGAAGACTCTGGAGAGTCCCTTGGATTGCAGGGAGATCCAACCAGTCTATCCTAAAGGAGATCAGTCCTGGGTGTTCATTGGAAGGTCTGATGTTGAAGCTGAAACTCCAATAATTTGGCCACATGATGCGAAGAGCTATCTCATTTGAAAAGACCCTGATGCTGGCAAAGATTGAGGGCAGGAGGAAAGGGGATGATAGAGGATGAGATCGCTGGATTGCATCACTGAACCGATGGACATGGGTCTGGGTAAACTCCAGGAGTTGGTAATGGACAGGGAGGCCTGGCGTGTTGCGGTTCATGGGGTTCAAAGAGTCAGACACGACTGAGCGACTGAACTGAACTGAATGATCAAAATAAGCTTATAAAATTTTCTTATTTTCCTAATGCAAAGTATATATTTAGTTTGAAATACATTTTTATGATTTCCACAGTTTTGGACGAAAATATATATATAGTTTGGTGGTATAAATTATCTCTATTAAAGTGATAGATTTATGTTCTATATGATGAGTTATGCTGCAGCTAATACTGCAACTTTTTGTTAATTAGGAAAAGGTTTTCTCATGTTTTTCTCTTCAAAAATATAATATTCTTCAGAATAGAGCTCATTACAGATTTCAGGAAAAATAATTTTTAAAATATGATTAAAAAATAGGTTTATTCCTCTATATACAAAGACATTCGATATTAATATTTGATGCAGATTTCTTATTTCTCTATCTGTGAGATCCTTTATACACATTATTTTATTTCTATTGTTTAGCACGTTAATGTTGAAGGTTTCAGTCATAATATTATTGAGGAGGTTATGTTTGTAAAAATAATCTGAAAGACTAAAGATTTTTACAGAAAAATAAACAAACCTTACTCAATATTCCAATTGGGTAATCATATTATTGCCTCATTTTTGTCAGCTTTGTTTGGAGTTACATTTTCATAAAGGTGGCTCATTCCACTTTCCAGATACTTTAGAAAACCTGGTGAGACCCCAGATACATTTTCAGTATCCTGGTCACCGTTTTTGCTTATATAACCTTTTGTAGAGACCCAGGCACATGGATCTCTCTCATATGTAAATTTAGCACAATCCATCATCCGTGCACTTTAAATATTTAGTTTGGAACTTGACACTAACTATTTGGAGTTATATCATTGTTAAGAAATATTCTGACAATATATACCATTATTATCTCTCTTATTAATATAATAGAGATTGCCAGGATATATTGTTTCATTTGACAGAAACAGTATTCATAAAATCCTCCTCTAAATCAGGCTTGAAACAAAATATTATCTGCCCTAATATGGTCAGTGCATGTGATCAAAGAAGATTATCATTTTGCCTCTCTTGTTTACTCTGGTTTCATGAGGTGCTAAGGCTACGGGGTGATGAGTGCTTTTTACTAGTAAATCACACTGTGTGTGAAGCCGTACATCCTGATTTTAATCCCTATTACCTGAAGATTTCTCATATTATCTCAGTGAAAGTGCTAGTCCCTCAGTCGTGTCCGACGTTTTGCGACCCCATGGACTGGGATCCATGAGTAGCTCGCCAGGCTACTCTGTCCATGGAATTCTCCAGGCAAGAATACTGGAGTGGGTTGCCATTTCCTTCTTCAGGAGAACTTCCTGACTCAGGTATCAAACCCGTGTCTCCTGAATTACACACAGATTCTTTACTATCTGAGCCATCAGGGAAGCCCTTTATTATCTCAAAGTCTTCTCAAATAAAATACTAATCACCAAATAATAACAAGCATTTGGGTTTATCAGAACTTATGTAATTTACTTCTCCACTTTGGGATTTGCTATAGACTGAAAGTTTACTTCCCTCTCCAAAATCATAAGTTAAATCTTTTCTAGTGTGATGGTATTAGGAGGGGAGCCCTTTGGGTAATGGGTAGGTCATAAAAGTTTCACCCTGATGAGTGGGATTGATGCCCTTCTAAAGAAAGGTCAGAGAGTTCACTTAACTCTTTGGCATATGAGGACACAGGAAAAAAACAAAAAGGTTGTATGTGAACTAGGGACAGGACCTCACCAGATATGGAATCTGTCAGCACCCTAATCTTGGATTTCCTAGCCACCAAACCACTGAAAAAATAAATACCTATTGCTTAATCTTCTAGTCTATGATGTTCCATAAAAACAGGCCATATGCAAAGTATACCAAGACATATGTTTAGTTAATTTTAAAACTTGTGTAGTTATTTCAAGTAATAAGATAAAAATGTTTGCTAGTTCTCTATGTTCCTTAGTCTATGAGCTTCCTGAAGTCAGGGACATTGTTCTAACTGCCTTTGTATTTTCTATTCCTTGCACAGTGTATGGGACCTAGAATCCACTCTATGGTTTTGTCAGTTATCAGAATTATTGATCTATTGGAGTGAGAATCTTTACTGAAAGCTTTTTACATTAAATATACTCAAAAATATTACTATTCTTTGACATCTCTTACAATCATTTATTCTGTTGTTTATGTTAAATTTTAAGTGTTTTATAGATAGCTCTTATTTTCATACTTTTCCTTTTTATTTCTTCTATCACATTACTTTTGAAAAGTTTCATTTCCTAGCAATTATTTTAAAGTTTTAACCTCTTTTTTTTTAAAAAAAGAAACATGGATGGACCGAGAGAGTATCATACCAAAGTAAGTCAGAAAAAGAAAGACAAGTAGCATCCAATCTCATTCATATGTGGAATCTAAACTATAACACAGATACAATTTTCTACAGAATAGAAAGGGACTAAAGACACAGAAAACTGACTTGTGGTTGCCAGGGGGTTATTCGGGGAGAGGGATGGATTGAGAATTTAAGATTAGCAGATGGAGGTTATTATGTATACATTGTGTAGGAAACAAGGTCCTACTGTATAGCACAGGGAACAATATCCAATGTCCTGTGATAAAGCAATAAAACACCATATAAGACATACGAAAAGGAGTGTGTGTATGTATGTATATATATATATATATATATATATATATATATAACTGAGTCACTTTGCTGTGTAGCAAAAACTAAAGCATTGTAAACTACCCTTCAATAGAAGAAATAAAAATTCAATTATTCATTAACAATCTAGAATTTACTTTTATTTGTGATAGGGAAATATTTAAGCCTATTTTTCCCCAACAGGCAAAATAATCTATCAACATAATCATTAATTTCAGTTTATTTGACAATTTTCTTTTTACTATGTGAGGTATTACACCATCTAGAAGGCTGAATTCTGAGGAACTTGCTCTTCCTCATCACTCTCCTGCTTTGCTACCTTCTCCTCCTGCTCTAAACAGTAGGCTCATTTTGAACAGTTTGCAAACTTCCCATAAAAGTATATGAGGGACGGTACGGGGAGGGAGGTGGGAAGAGGGTTCAGGATGGGGAACACGTGTATACCTGTGGTGGATTCATGTTGATATATGGCAAAACCAACACAATATTGTAAAGTTAAAAAATAAAATAAAATCAAAACTGAAAAAAATTATATTTAACTTGTCATGACACTATATATTTATTTTGATGAAAATTACATGTTTTAATATTATATTTTCTCATCCAGAATAAGACACATATCGTAAAGTATTCACTGATGTCTCAACAAAAATTTATAAGTATCTCCATAGAGTGTATACAAATCTTGTCTTTTCGTTCTCTTATAGAAAAGGATGACTCTCTTATTTGCATTTGATTTACTGACACATTTTCAATGAACAGCTCAGAGAAGAGTCAGTGTCTTTTTCTGGTGTGACTTATAGCTCATTTCTAAAGGTCACAGGTATATCAGTCAGTTCAGGTCAGTCACTCAGTCATGTCCGACTCTTTGTAACCTCCATGGATTGCAGCAGCCCAGGATTCCCTGTCCATCAAAAACTCATGGAGTTTACTCAGACTCACGTCCATTGAGTCAGTGATGCCATCCAACCATCTCATCCTCTGTCGTCCCCTTCTCTGACTTCAATCTTTCCCGGCATCAGTGTCTTTTCTGATGAGTCAGTTTTTCACCTCAGGTGGCCAGAGTATTGGAGTTTCATCTTGAGTGTCAGTCCTTCCAATGAATATTCAGGTCTGAAGTCCTTGAGGATTGACTGGTTTGATCTTCTTACAGCCCAAGGGCCTCTCAAGGGTCTTCTCCAACACCACAGTTCAAAAGCATCAATTCTTTGGCACTCAGTTTTCTGTATAGTCCAACCCTACATTCATACGTGACCACTGGAAAAACCGTAGCTTAGACTAGTAATGTCTAAGAAAGTATTGTCTTAGAAAGTAATGTCTCTGCTTTTCAATATGCTGTCTAGGTTGGTCATAGCTTTTCTTTCAAGGAGCAAGCGTCTTTTAATTTCATGGCTGCAGTCACCATCTGCAGTGATTTTGAAGTTCCCTATAATAAAGTCTGACACTGTTTCCACTGTTTCCTCATCTATTTGCCATGAAGTGATGGGACCAGATGCCATGGTCTTAGTTTTCTGAATGTTGAGTTTTAAGCTAACTTTTTCACTCTTCTCTTTCATTGAGAAGCTCTTTAGTTCTTTGCATTCTGCCATAAGTATGGTGTCATCTGAGTATCTGAGGTTATTGATATTTCTCCCAGCAGTCTTGGTTCCAGCCTGTGCTTCATCCAGCCCAGCATTTCACATGATGTACTCTGCACATAAGTTAAATAAGCAGGGTGATAATATACAGCCTTGATGTACTCCTTTCCTAATTTGGAACCAGTCTGTTGTTCCGTGTCCGGTTCTAACTATTGCTTCTTGACCTGGAAACATATTTCTCAGAAGGCAAATATGGTGTTATGGTATTCTCATCTTTTGAAGTATTTTCCACAGTGTGTTGTGGCTCACACCGTCAAATACTTTGGCATAGTCAATAAGGCAGAAGTAGATGTTTCTCTGGAGCTCTCTTTTTTGATAATCCAATGGATGTTGGCTATTTGATCTGTGGTTCCTCTTCCTTTTCTACATCCAGCTTGAACATCTGGAAGTTTGTAGTTCACATACTGTTAAAGCCTGGCTTGGAGAATTTTGAGAATTACTTTCTTTGGGATTTGGAGAGGGCAATGGCACCCCACTCCAGTACTCTTGCCTGGAGAATCCCATGGATGGAGGAGCCTGGTGGGCAGTAGTCCATGGGGTCGGGAAGAGTTGGACACAACTGAGCAACTTCGCTTTCACTTTCATTTTCTTTGGGATTATTCAAACATTCCTAGGCCTATATCCAACAGTACACATGTATGTATCCCACCACACTCTCAGATCTGTATCCAATCTCATGTGAATTTCTATGACAACTTGTAACTAAATATTCAATGTTATTTAGGTATCTATTCAATTGAACACACTATATATCTGACAATATATAGTTACTAAGTGAACTAGTGAATATGCTTATAATTGTTACGGATTTTCTCTAGAATGGTGTTGATTTTGATCTGTGATTTCCAGTTATTGGGAGATCCTTCCTCTATATATTGTTGGTTATTATTTGCAACAATTTGGTAATGTATGCCTCTGTGAGTAGACTTGAGATGTTTTCCTTTTCCCTCTGCCTGTTTGTTTCAAAAATTGGAGACTCTGGGCTACTGTTAATAAGCCCTAGTCCAATAATAGCACACTGAGTGGCCTCTCTGTGAAATTTTCAGCAGATCTTTGAATGAGCATTTCTAACACCATGGGTTGAAATAGTCATAAAATGTCCTTAATACCATATCTGAAATTAAGACCCTGAAGGAGCCTTGCCAACTGGAAATTGGCACTTGTTGTCAGCTTCTGCAAGGATTAAGTCGATGGTCACCACAGTCACTGACCCTCAAAACTGTCTGAACGGAGTTCAGGGAAGAGATTTGGAATGAGGCACTCTGTGCTCTGAGAAAAGCTGGCAGAATAGGCCTTCAGATCGATATTTTCAGAAGATTTTATGAGCCACAAATCTTACATCTTCTCATGTCTAGAAAAGCACTGAAATCATTAACAGAAACATCTGCTTCAGACATTAGGAAGGAAATAAATTTGAAAGTCAAAATGGGATAATTGTAGTTCAGATATTGAAGGTAAAATTAGATGGCTATTGTGGATTTCAGACACATTCCTGTATTGCTAAGAACTTAAATTTTCTGAGCTGTGTCAGATTAGGGGATGGCACTGGTCACTGGTAGCTGCAACCTTATGATTTCAAGGTATCCTCCTGTAACTCTTAAGATCTTCTACACTAAAATTGTTTTAGGTCAGATATTAACAAAAAAGCGGAGACATATGTAGTGGCCAATATACCACATCAGAAGTTAAAACCAACTTAGATAAAGTTAAACAACTGGCTACCTGGCTGCAAGTCTCCCTTGAGTGTCAGGCCCAGATAGACTTATTCTTCTAAATCCCAAGTGACTGAGTTCTTAATCATACTAAACTCAACTTGGAAGTCAGGAATATTTCAACCTGATATTCATTCCATGAACTGAGGCAGAACTATGCCCCATTTCATCTGGAAGTAGCCAGAGCATTTGTCCCCCCATTCCCTGAAAAACTTAGGGGAGGTTAACCTAATGGGAAATTAAAGGTCATCTCCCATAAAACCGAGTTCCTCTACTAAGTTTGACTAACGTCTCTATCCAAAATGATTATTTCATTTTTGCCCAACACTTTTTCTCCTCAAGACTGATGAATATCAGAGAAAAGGGGGAATTGATACTGAGCAAAGCCATGTGGGGTTCCTGGGCATAAAAACCTTTATGTGTCCCTCATTTCTTTGATTACAGAAAATTGATTTCATTCAACATCGCTGACCTTCCCCGAGTTCCAAATGGAAGATTCAAGCAGTTGTTAATTAGGTAAGGAAGAAGGTGTGAGACAAGGGAAAAGCAAACATCAAGGAAATAATAGTCAGTCTTGGGGAAGATCCTAATTCCCCATCAAGGGATACACACATCCACTTTGAGCTGTTCTGCAGATACTGAAACCCCCACCAGGTGGGAGAAGTTTACAATGGTATACTGCCCACATGCACTTGACCCTAGACCAGTTGGAACCAGAAAGTTGGTGATGCTGACGCCCACTTACCTCACCACCAACCAATCAGAATAATGTCCACTCACATTTTTTTGAACCATTGCTATAAAACTTCTCACTATCCTCTCCAAGTGGAGACACACGGTTTTGAGGGCTGCTCTGACCCCCTTTGCCTGGCAAAGCAAATAAAGCTATTTTTTCCTACTTCACACAAAACTCTCTCCAATAGCTTAATGGTGTTTTCAGTGTTACTTTGGATTGCCAGCTAAGTGAAGTCCAAAGCAAAATTAAATGTCTATCTCAAGATAAATCCATCTTAAGCAATTAATGGTCTTTTGTAAGTTACCTACAACCTATGTATGAATCCTTGGCCTTTAATTAAGTTACTTTGAATTAACTTATTTTGATAATGGTCTTATCTAAAATTCTTTAAAAAATTTTTGACAGTATACTCAGTATATATCCTTGGGTGGAAAAATGATAAAACAATAGTGTAGTCTTTTCCACATAAAAGGAAATGATGGTTGACATTCCTATGTTTCCAAGGTTCATTTGAAAGCATAACATACCATTTCACACCAGTCAGAATGGCTGCTATCCAAAAGTCTACAAATAATAAATGCTGGAGAGGGTGTGGAGAAAAGGGAACCCTCTTACACTGTTGGTGGGAATGCAAACTAGTACAGCCACTATGGAGAACAGTGTGGAGATTCCTTAAAAAACTGGAAATAGAACTGCCTTATGATCCAGCAATCCCACTGCTGGGCATACACACTGAGGAAACCAGAAGGGAAAGAGACACGTGTACCCCAATGTTCATCGCAGCACTGTTTATAATAGCCAGGACATGGAAGCAACCTAGATGTCCATCAGCAGATGAATGGATAAGAAAGCAGTGGTACATATACACAATGGAGTATTACTCAGCCATTAAAAAGAATACATTTGAATCAGTTCTAATGAGGTGGATGAAACTGGAGCCTATTATACAGAGTGAAGTAAGCCAGAAGGAAAAACATCAATACAGTATACTAACGCATGTATATGGAATTTAGAAAGATGGTAACAATAACCCAGCGTACGAGACAGCAAAAGAGACACTGATGTATAGAACAGTCTTATGGACTCTGTGGGAGAGGGAGAGGGTGGGGAGATTTAGGAGAATGGCATTGAAACATGTCAAATATCATGTAAGAAACAAGTTGCCAGTCCAGGTTCGATGCACGATACTGGATGCTTGGGGCTAGTGCACCGGGACAACCCAGAGGGATGGTATGGGGAGGGAGGAGGGAGGAGGGTTCAGGATGGGGAATGCATGTATACCTGTGGCGGCGGATTCATTTTGATATTTGGCAAAACTAATACAATTATGTAAAGTTTAAAAATAAAATAAAATTAAAAAAAAGAACAGAAAAAAAAAAAGAAAGCATAACATTTTGCAAATAGCAACTAAATTAAACAAATCTATACTTCTGACTGCATCTGGTCTTAGTAGTATCACATGGGCTGAGTCGCCCTGTGGCATGTGAGATCTCAGTTCCTCAATCAGGGGCTGAACCTGTGTCTACTCCTTTGAAAGCAGAATGTTAACCACTGGGCCACCAAGGGAGTCCTGGCAATTCAGTTTTGAAAGAGTAATGAGTCATTATAGTGACAACACAAATTATCATGTTACAAGTAAAATCATGTTGTACTGGTTCAAAGATAGACATAATGTAAATGAGTAATAGGACTTATAAATTCACTCAGAATCATAGGATTTTTCCGTAGTATCCTTTTGGTTGTAAGTGACAGAAAGATCAACTGAAATGCTTTTGAAATTTAAGGATATTTGTTGATTGGCTAACATGACTGCAAACTTCAAAAAAACTAAGATTCACAGTTAGTTGATATATTGGATCAAACATGCCACAAAGGAGTCCTTTTCTTGTTGTTTTCTTCTCTGACTGATCTTAAATTTGACTTACCTGGCACTTAGAAGGATTGCTATCTACAACAACTCAGAGAAAAGGCTCTTTATACGACTCTGGCAGAAGTAACTGACCTTGATCATCAGGTACATACAACAAGGACTAAACCACAGTGGAGACAGGGCAGAATGCTTTTGCATTTCAGGTGACCTATTAACACTTGGCTACCTCTTGCAACTCACATTGAGACAGTAAACAAGAAACTTCAGGAACCTGGCCTGCATTTTGGGTAGACTGAAGACGTGATTAGGCATCGCAGGGGTAAAATTCTAGGCTATACCTCTAGCTAAGCCACTAAAATCAGCTGAGAAGTTAGTGGAAGGTGAAGGGAGAAGAACAGAGTCGATAGTGAAGGGAAAAGACAATAGACAGACGTTGAAGCTCTATGGTCAGCAGCAGTGTCAAGTGGCATAGTTCATTACTCTAGCCATTCTCTTCTAATCTGTCAGGAAACTATTTTTAGGTAAATTCCCCACTTCTGAATTCATCATCAGCATCCAAATGAAAGAAGACAGGATGAATGTGACTGAATTCATTCTAATTGGACTTCCCCAGGGTTCTCAGATGCTGATAATTCTATTTTTGGTGTTACTTAGCATCTACATCAGAGAAGGCAATGGCGCCCCACTCCGGTACCCTCGCCTGGAGAATCCCATGGATGGAGGAGCCTGGTGGGCTGCCCATGGGGTCGCTAAGAGTTGGACACGACTGAGTGACTTCACTTTCACTTTTCACTTTCACGAATTGGAGAAGGAAATGGCAACTCACTCCAGTGTTCTTGCCTGGAGAATCCCAGGGATGGGGGACCCTGGTGGGCTGCTGTCTATGGGGTCGCACCGAGTCGGACATGACTGAAGTGACTTAGCAGCAGCAGCATCTACATGGCAAATAGATGGGGAAAACAATGGAAACTGTAACAGACTTTATTTTTTGGGGCTCCAGATGGTGACCATCACTGCAGATGGTGACCACAGCCATGAAATTAAAAAACGCTTGCTCCTTGGAAGAAAAGTATGACAAATCTAGACAGCATATTAAAAAGCAGAGACATAAATTTGCCGACAAAGATCTGTAGAGTCAAAGCTATGGTTTGTCCAGTAGTCATGTACGAATGTTAGTTGGACCATGAAGAAAGCTAAGCACCAAAGATTAGATACTTTCAATCTATGCTGCTGGAGAAGACTTTTGAGAATCCCTTGGACAGCAAGGAGATAAACCCAGTCAATCCTAAAGGAAATCAACCCTGAATATTCATTGGAAGGACTGATGTTGAAGCCAAAACTCCAATACTTTAGCCACCTGATGTGAAGAGCCAATTCACTGGAAAGGACCTTGATGCTGGGAAAGATTGAGGGCAGGAGGAAAAGAAGCAACAGAGGATGAGATGGTTGGATGGCATCACCATCATCAATGGACATGGGTTTGAGCAAGCTCTGGGAGATGGGGAAGGACAGGGAAGCCTGGCTGCTGCAGTCCATGGGCTCACAAAGAGTTGGACATGACTGAGACACTCAACAACAACAATAACACAAAGTTTCCATGATGTGGCACAGAGAGGGAGATCTCCAAAGATCCCGATGCTGCCTCTGAGTTGAGAATCTGAAATTCACAGTCAAGGACACTAAAGCAGAAAATGCATCTATAGTCCTGGAGAGGCTGAGTGTGAGAAAGAGAGAGAATTATGCATAGCTAAGAGGATGCATCTCAAGTATACATCAAAGAACTGATCTGTGTGTGCATCTGAGGAAAACACCTGATATCTGAGAAATATCTGAGAAATTTGCTCAGATGAATTAGAGAGGATGGCTTGGTTTTCAAACTAGGTCAGGAAGAGAGCCTACTCTCATTATCTGGAAAACCTCATATTTACAGGGGCAGTGCTGTTGGTTGAATACTTTGAAAAATTTTCATTAGTTGTGGGACATGAATAGTTCTAGACTGAGAATATCCCAGGACCAGCTTCAAGACTTGTATCAGCAATGTATTTTAAAAAAATCCTCAAAGAAAACACCCAAAGGAATCAAAACAAGTATTTTGTTCAAAATTTTGTGTCTTTGCTAATGTGAGCTATTAATCTAATTATTTCCACTTGATGCCCTTGTGTCATGCTGGTGTAAGTGTTATGCTGGGTGCATAAAATGCATTAGGAAGTATATTGTTTCATTACTTCTTTGTTTTAAATTTAATTTATTTATTTTAATGAGAGGCGAATTACTTTACAATATTGTATTGTTTTTGCCATACATCAACATGAATCCACCACAGGTGTATGAAAGTGTTGTGTAACAAGTTATTTCTTGATTAGTTGCTATGTAAAATTAATTGATTTAAGCTCCATGGGAATGAACTATCTTGCAAGAGAATGTTAGGATTCTACCCCTACATATGCTGTCTAAAAGAGATCCACCTCCAAACAGGGGACACATACAGACTGAAAGCAAAGGGCTGGAAAAAGATTTTCCATGCAAATAGGGACCAAAAGAAAGCAGGAATAGCAATACTCATATCAGATAAAATAGACTTTAAAACAAAGGCTGTGGAAAGAGACAAAGACGGTCACTACATAATGATCAAAGGATCAATCCAAGAAGAAGATATAACAATTATCAATATATATGTACCCAACACGGGAGCACTGCAATACGTAAGACAAATGCTAACAAGTATGAAAGGAGAAATTAACAATAACACAATAATAGTGGGAGACTTTAATACCCGACTCACACCTATGGATAGATCAACTAAACAGAAAATTAACAAGAAAACACAAACTTTGAATGATACAATAGACCAGTTAGACCTAATTGATATCTATAGGACATTTCATCCCAAAACAATGAATTTCACCTTTTTCTCAAGCGCACATGGAACCTTCTCCAAGATAGATCACATCTTGGGCCATAAAGCTTGCCTTGGTAAATTCAAAAAAATAGAAATCATTCCAAGCATCTTTTCTGACCACAATGCAGTAAGATTAGATCTCAATTACAGGAGAAAAACTATTAAAAATGCCAACATATGGAGGCTGAACAACACGCTGCTGAATAACCAACAAATCACAGAAGAAATCAAAAAAGAAATCAAAACTTGCATAGAAATGAATGAAAATGAAAACACAACAACCCAAAACCTGTGGGACACTGTAAAAGCAGTCCTAAGGGGAAAGTTCATAGCAATACAGGCATACCTCAAGAAACAAGAAAAAAGTCAAATAAATAACCTAACTCTACACCTAAAGCAACTAGAAGAGGAAGAAATGAAGAACCCCAGTGTTAGTAGAAGGAAAGAAATCTTAAAAATTAGAGCAGAAATAAATGCAAAAGAAACAAAAGAGACCATAGCAAAAATCAACAAAGCCAAAAGCTGGTTCTTTGAAAGGATAAATAAAATTGACAAACAATTAGCCAGACTCATCAAGAAACAAAGGGAGAAAAATCAAATCAATAAAATTAGAAATGAAAATGGAGAGATCACAACAGACAACACAGAAATACAAAGGATCATAAGAGACTACTATCAACAATTATATGCCAATAAAATGGACAACGTGGAAGAAATGGACAAATTCTTAGAAAAGTACAACTTTCCAAAACTCAACCAGGAAGAAATAGATAATCTTAATAGACCCATCACAAGCATAGAAATTGAAACTGTAATCAAAAATCTTCCAGCAAACAAAAGCCCAGGTCGAGATGGCTTCACAGCTGAATTCTACCAAAAATTTAGAGAAGAGCTAACACCTATCCTACTCAAACTCTTCCAGAAGATTGCAGAGGAAGGTAAACTTCCAAACTCATTCTATGAGGCCACCATCACCCTAATACCAAAACCTGACAAAGATCCCACAAAAAAAGAAAACTACAGGCCAATATCACTGATGAACATAGATGCAAAAATCCTTAACAAAATTCTAGCAATCAGAATCCAACAACACATTAAAAAGATCATACACTATGACCAAGTGGGCTTTATCCCAAGGATGCAAGGATTCTTCAATAGCCGCAAATCAATCAATGTAATACACCACATTAACAAATTGAAAAATAAAAACCATATGATTATCTCAATAGATGCAGAGAAAGCCTTTGACAAAATTCAACATCCATTTATGAAAAAACTCTCCAGAAAGCAGGAATAGAAGGAACATACCTCAACACAATAAAAGCTATATATGACAAACCCACAGCAAACATTATCCTCAATGGTGAAAAATTGAAAGCATTTCCTTTAAAGTCAG
This sequence comes from Bos taurus, assembly GCF_002263795.3. NCBI lineage: Eukaryota > Metazoa > Chordata > Mammalia > Artiodactyla > Bovidae > Bos > Bos taurus. The sequence continues at coordinate 78,349,619 of NC_037342.1, forward strand.
GAACAAGACAAGGGTGCCCACTTTCACCATTACTATTCAACATAGTTTTGGAAGTTTTGGCCACAGCAATCAGAGCAGAAAAAGAAATAAAAAGAATCCAAATTGGAAAAGAAGAAGTAAAACTCTCACTGTTTGCAGATGACAAGATCCTCTACATAGAAAACCCTAAAGACTCCAGCAGAAAATTACCAGTCAATGATTATAGTAAAGTTGCAGGATATAAAATCAACACACAGAAATCCCTTGCATTCCTATACACTAATAATGAGAAAACAGAAAGAGAAATTGAGGAAACAATTCCATTCACCATTGCAACGGAAAGACTAAAATACATAGGAATAAATCTACCAAGAGAAACTAAAGGCCTATATATAGAAAACTATAAAACACTGGTGAAAGAAATCAAAGAGGACACTAATAGATGGAGAAATATACCATGTTTATGGATTGGAAGAATCAGTATAGTGAAAATGAGTATACTACCCAAAGCAATTTATAGATTCAATGCAATCCCTATCAAGCTACCAACAGTATTTGTCACAGAGCTAGAACAAAGAATTTCACAATTTGTATGGAAATACAAAAAACCTCGAATAGCCAAAGCTATTTTGAGAAAGAAGAATGGAACTGGAGGAATCAACCTACCTGACTTCAGCCTCTACTACAAAGCCACAGTCATCAAGACAGTATGGTACTGGCACAAAGACAGAAATATTGATCAATGGAACAAATACAAATCCCAGAGATAAATCCACGCACATATGGACACCTTATCTTTGACAAAGGAGGCAAGAATATACATTAAAGATTAATGTATATTAAAGACAATTAATTAAAGATTAAAGACAATCTCTTTAACAGGTGGTGCTGGGAAAACTGGTCAACCACTTGTAAAAGAATGAAACTAGAGCAGTTTCTAACACCATACACAAAAATAAACTCTAAATGGATTAAAGATCTCAATGTAAGACCAGAAACTATAAAACTCCTAGAGGAGAACATAGGCAAAACACTCTCCGACATACATCGCATAAGGATCCTCTATGACCCACCCCCCAGAATATTGGAAATAAAAGCCAAAATAAACATATGGGACCTAATTAAACTTAAAAGCTTCTGCACAACAAAGGAAACTACTAGCAAGGTGAAAAGACAGCCTTCAGAATGGGAGAAAATAATAGCAAATGAAGGAACTGACAAACAACTAATGTCAAAAATATACAAGCAACTCCTACAGCTCAATTCCAGAAAAATAAATGACCCAATCAAAAAATGGGCCAAAGAACTAAATAGACATTTCTCCAAAGAAGCCATACAGATGGCTAAGAAACACATGAAACGATGCTCAAATTCACTCATTATCAGAGAAATGCAAATCAAAACCACAATGAGGTACCATTTCATGCCAGTCAGGATGGCTGCGATCCAAAAGTCTACAAGCAATAAATGCTGGAGAGGGTGTGGAGAAAAGGGAACCCTCTTACACTGTTTGTGGGAATGCAAGCTAGTACAGCCACTATGGAGAACAGTGTGGAGATTCCTTAAAAACCTGGAAATAGAACTGCCTTATGACCCAGCAATCCCACTGCTGGGCATACACACTGAGGAAACCAGAATTGAAAGAGACACGTGTACCCCAATGTTCATCGCAGCACTGTTTGTAATAGCCAAGACATGGAGGCAACCTAGATATCCATCAGCAGATGAATGGATAAGAAAGCTGTGGTACATATACACAATGGAGTATTACTCAGCCATAAAAAGAATACATTTGAATCAGTTCTAACGAGGTGGATGAAACTGGAGCCTATTATACAGAGTGAAGTAAGCCAGAAAGAAAAACACCAATACAGTATACTAATGCATATATATGGAACTTAGAAAGATTGTAACAATAGCTCCGTATACCAGACGGCAAAAGAGACACTGATGTATAGAACATTCTTTTAACTCTGTGGGAGAGGGAGCGTATGAGATGATTTGGGAGAATGGCATTGAAATACGTATAATATCATATATGAAATGAGTCACCAGTCCAGGTTCGATGCACGATACTGGATGCTTGGGGCTGGTGCATTGGGACGACCCAGAGGGATGGTATGGGGAGGGAGGAGGGAGGAGGGTTCAGGATGGGGAACACTTGTATACCTGTGGCGGATTCATTTTGATATTTGGCAAAACCAATACAATATTTTAAAGTTTAAAAATAAAATAAAATAAAAAAAATAAACATCAATTTATTTGCACTTAGATTATCCCAGTTTTAAATTATTTCTCAATGTATGTTTAGATCATTGTGTTTTTCATAGAAATGGTCTGTTTTCTTTTCTTGGCACATTAACTGCCATACATCCTTTTATCACATCATTTTGTTGTCTTTTTAAAATTTGTGGATTCTACAATGATGGCCCTCTCTTCAATCTTGATTCTGATAATTTGGTTTTTCTCTTACTTTTTCTTAGTCCATTTGGCTAGAGATTATAATTTATTCAATGTTCAAAGGATCAATTCCTGGTGTTCTTTACTTTATATAAATTACTCTTTTAATTATGTATAGCTTCTCCACACCTTCCACACTACAATGCTCTTTATGTTCATTTTAAATTTTCTTTTTTATCATTTTGAGACAGAAGCTTAGTTCATTCTTTAAAGAGTCTATTGTTTTCTAATTTTTGCATTTAAATCTATAAAATTCTCTCTAATCACACAGCTGCATCTAGTTAATTTATACACATTGCAATGTATTATACATAGCCCTTTATGTATATTAATATATATCTTTTATAAATATTTTTCATATAGTTTATATATATATATATGTATATCATAATGTTCCTGTTGAAAATATATTTTTGAAAATAGTCATGAGTGATTTTAGGCTGAATAATTGGAAAATATTACATGTTTGTTATAAATTTCTATTTAAAGTACATATGTGCTTTATGATTTAAGTTCTTAGAAATATATTGCAAATTGTGTCATGGCCTTAGGTATTTTCTACTTTGGTGGCTGCCCCATGAGCACTTTGAAATGAAGGGGACAGTCCCACAAATACTTTTTTCTTTTCCTAGTATGATACTAAAACTGATCAAAGTTTCTATCAAAGTTTCTATCTGCGTCTGAAATTATGTGACACTTTTTATCTGCATTTGAAATAAGGTTTATATGACTTGCTCTGATATTAACATTCATGATTGGAAATTAGTTCAGATATCATCTTCAAAGATAAAGCTTAAAGTGAAAAAGATTTGCTTGTTTTGAAGAACATACTTTCACAAGAATGTTTTCACATATTTCATTTCCGCCCAGATTTGAATTTCTCTTTTGGTGATATGACCTAAATTTGTTTTTCATGATTTTTTCCCAGAAGGCAGAATTTTATAAGTCTTGTTCCACACAGTGATTGTTCTTGTACTATCTCTGGAGATCTACCCTCAAAATTATGATTAAAGTCCCAGTGAATTTAATTAGACAAAATCATACTTGGAGATGCAGGAATTGAATGACCCAGTTGTATGTGCTGCACTTAAATGTAGACAAAGTGCTTCCAGCCCTTTGCCAGGCCCTGCGGCGCATTTGTCGACAACAGTGATCACATGACCGGCTTCTTCTGGAACTGCAATGATGGACTCAGAGCATAATACAGTGTGTATATGAGATTCGTTCGCCCTCCTTCAGGAAGACTGAAGGTCAACAGCACTGTATGCGCATAGCACAGTAACTGATTAAGATTCGAAATGTTGCCACAGTCATTTCACAGCTTCACTTTGACTGCTATAAGCGCAAACAGGAAATATTTTATTACATATTCAAAATATTTTATTATAAACAATTTACACATAGTTTGAAGTTTTTTCTCTCTGTCTGATTAACGTACTGATTTAATATTCATTTGTTATCAGGACAAATCCAGCCAACAGTGAACATCCTGAGTTTCTGTTCACAATCAAGATTCAGGGTTCCTTAGGAAATAGAATGTTCATATTCATTTTGAAAATCTCAGTCATTTGAAAAGTAATTTTTAAAAAAAACAGATGATTTTGATTTCCTGCAATCATGGAAAGTGTTGGTCACAAGGAAGCAGTCCAAGGTGCTGTGAGGCTGCATGAATCTTACTCTCTGCATTACCAGAGACAACATCAGTACATGAAGGACAAGCAAGAAGGAAGCAGAGCCCAGAAGATGGATTGAACAGCTTTCTTCATAGGCAGGTAACCCAGGAAGCATATTTAGAAACAAAATTCTGAGCGAGGCTTCCAATTTTGCAAGAGTACGTTGGTGAGGTGAGCTTTCTTACTTGCTCAGTCATGTCCAACTCTTTGGGACCGTTTGAATTGTAGCCCACCAGGCTCCTCTGTCCATGGGATTTTCTAGGCAAGAATACTGGAGTGGGTTGCCATTTCCTCCTCAGAGGGATCTTCCTGCCCCAGAGACTGAACCCGCACCTCCTGTGTATCCTGCATAGAAGGCTGATTCTTTGCCCACTGAGCCACCAGGGAAGCCCAGGATGGGGTTAGACTTCAGTCTTTTAGAGTTTTCCTTTGTGATTTTCCTAAGTCATGTTACAACTCCATTATGATTATTAAATATGTTGATTCAATAGATTTATTCTATTCTGTAATACTTCTTTTGAATAATTTCATATGATAATGATCTGGAATAAAGTTATCTACTTGAAGATAAAATATCCTTAGAAATTAATTTCAAAGGTAATGATCTGGGGATAGTTTCATGGGAAGAGATATAAAAATTTGGTAATAGTTTTAATTTACATGTTCTCTAAACATTGTGTGTTAATTAAAAGATGAGGTAACACCTGTAGACCTTGACTGAGTGACCCTCAAGAACATGAACAAATGCTGTAATAAGTAAACCTTGACTTTAAGTCCTGTTTTTTGTTCAAGGTGAGCTTAGGCACCCTACATGTTTGTTGGCCATTTAGAAGCCATCTTCTGTTAATTTTTTTGGTTGATAATTTATTCCATATTTCATACTGTTATATTTATCTTTTCTTCATTAGATGATAACTCTCTATATCATCCAATATGTAAGTCTTTCTTCAAACATTTCATCTACTGCTGTTTTGGTATCATTTCCTAGATCCTTAAAAAACATGAAATTGTCAAATAAACCTATTTGAGATTTCAAGGATTGGTTAAAAATATTCTTCCAACCCTAGAATGAAAAAGTGTACCTTCTTTATGAAATGGATAGCAAATATAAAGTAAATCTTGCTTTACCTTTGTATTAAACTTGTAATTTTTAATAGATATTAGCTATAGGTACAATGATTAGCTTCCAGATGGAAAGCTAATAGTGACACCTCATTTATTTAATGATGTATCCTTTTCCCACAAATGTCTCTAATTAATTGCCTGTCCATTAGTGCACAAGATTTTGAGTTTAAGGATGCTGTTTTAATAAGCCTTGATCATGTTAATAATATCTGAAAATATAAGAACCATACTGCTCATTTGCTGAATGAATGAACAAATTAGACATCAGAACGTCAGTCGTGATAATTATATTTGTAGGAAATGTTGTCCTGAACTCTGAAATAAAACATGCAGAAAGACCTATGGAACAAAGGATCAATGTAACTGAGTTTGTCCTTTTGGGGCTCACTCAGAGCCCCCAGGGTCAGAAAATATTATTTGTCATCTTCTTGCTCATCTACCTTGTGACCATGGTGGGCAATCTCCTCATTGTCCTGACTGTGGTGTCCAGCCCGACCCTGCATGTCCCTATGTACTTCTTTCTTGGCAACTTATCATTTATGGATGCTGTTTATTCTACTACAGTCACCCCAAATATGATTATAGACTTATTCTATGTGAAAAAAACCATTTCATTCCAAGCTTGCATGATCCAACTTTTTACAGAGCACTTATTCGGTGGTGCTGAGATTTTACTGCTGGTTGTCATGGCCTATGACCGCTATGTGGCCATCTGCAAACCTTTGCATTATATGACAATCATGAATCAATGGGTATGTACTCTGTTACTGCTGTTAGCCTGGACTGGTGGGTTTTTACACGCTATCATTCACATTCTCTTTGTTTACAACCTTCCCTTCTGTGGTCCCAATGTCATTGACCACTTTGGATGTGACATGTACCCCTTGTTAAAACTGGCCTGCACTGACATCCATATTATTGGCTTCTCGGTGCTGGCTAACGACGGGGCCATCTGTGTGGTCCTCTTCACACTCCTACTCGTCTCCTATGGGGTCATCCTGCGCTCCCTGAAGAATCTTAGTCAAGAAGGGAGGCGCAAAGCCTTGTCCACCTGTGGCTCCCACGTCACTGTGGTGGTCCTCTTCTTTGTGCCCTGTGTTTTTCTGTATGTGAGACCTCCTTCCACCTTACCCACTGATAAATCCTTGGCTGTGTTTTACACCATTGTCACCCCTATGCTGAACCCTCTAATCTATACTCTGAGAAATGAAGAGATGCAAAATGCCATGAAAAAGCTCTGGATCAGAAGAAGAAAATGAGGCCATAGGGAAATATGTCACCTATTTTCAATTAAAAATTACTCTTCTCAGGAAAGCAATGTGTGATTCTTTAACTGTAGTATCTCCTTAGGCTAACTGACTTGGATATGATGAAAAACATCTCTTTTTGAATAATTTGAGTGGTCAAAATGTATTTCAATATTTTCAAAATTTCCTAGTTCAAAATATATATTTGTTTGAAATACATTTTTATGATTTCTGTGATTTCTTGGGGGAAGTACATATAGTTTTGGGGTATAAAATGTCTCTTTGAGACTATAGATTTATGTTCTATATGATGAGTTAAGCTATATAGTTAACACTGTTAATTTATTAGATTAGGGGAAGATTTTACCACATTTCTCTCTAAAGTAATGCAATATTTTTCAGAATTAATAGGGTTTATTATGTTATAGATTTCAGAAAAAAATAACTAAAAATATAAATTCCTCCACACACACACTTATTAATATTTGAAGTATAGATACAATTTTTCTATCTGCAAGATACTTTATTTATACATCATTTTGTTTCTATTGCTTAACATCTTAAGATTGAAGAAAAATGCTTCAAAGATTTAAATTTAATAACAAGGCCATGTTTATAAAAATAATCTAAAGGAATGAAATTTTATGTAGAATAAAACCAAATCTTAATTTTCCAATTGTTATAATTATGAATGTTTTAAAATAAATGTGCTATTTTAATATTTTTTGCTTTTATATTTCTATTACCATATCAATTCTGAAAAATTCCAATTCCTTCAAGTGATTTCATACACTTTAACCACTTTTAAAAAAATAACTTTTAAAAACACTTTATAAAAGTGAAAGTCATGTCTGAGTCTTTGTGTCCCCATGGAATGTAGTCCATGGAATTCTCCAGGCCAGAATACTGGAGTAGGTAGCTGTTGCCTTCTCCAGCATATCTTCCCAACTCAGGAATTGAACCCAGATCTTTCCCGCATTACAGACAGATTCTTTACCAGTTGAGCCACCAGGAGAGTCCAAGAACACTTTATATTTTAATCCATATAGAACTTATTTTCATTTGTCATGGGCAAACATGTAAGTCTATTTTTCCCTAAAGAGGTAAAATAGTCCATCAACATAATGATTCATTTCACATAACTTAAAAAGTTTCTACTTAGTAGGTCATGTTTTACACCATCTAAGATGTTCAATTCTAGGGCACTTTCTCCTCTATCCATCTCCTCTCTCACATTTCCCTTATCCTCTAAACTTTAGGGTCATTTTGTAAAGTTTGAAAATTTCCATAAAAACATATTTAGCACGTCATTGCTAAATATGGTTAGACTCTCCCTTGTCTAGAGGATCTTCCTGACCCTGGGATCAAACCCAGGTCTCCCAGATTGCAGGTGAATTCTTTACCAGCTGAGCCACAAGGGAAACCCAAGGATACTGGAGTGGGTAGCCTATCCCGTCTCCAGGGGATCTTCCTGACCCAGGAATCGAACTGGGGTCTCCTACATTGCAGGCAGATTCTTCACCAACTGGAAGTCCAGCATGTCATAGCACAACATAATTATTCTGAAGAAACTGGCATGTTTTACTACTTTGTTTTCCTATCTAGAATAAATATATATCGTAAAGGATTAAATGATAGTTCAAGAAAAGTTGTAATCATCTCCTAAAAGTGAAGACAAATCTTGATTTTTGGCTTCCTTTTTGAAAAAGAGGATTTTTAATATACATTTGATTCATGTTTTCAGTCAACTGTTGGTCATAAAGGTCTTAGTGTCTTTTGCTGGCCTGAACTAAAGCACAGTTTTCAATGACATGGGCATATGTCTGTATCCAAACATTCATCGGTCTGTGCTCAGCAATACTCAACTGTGTATGCTTCTACACACTCAGATCTGTATCCAACCTCACCTGATTGTGACCACTTGTATATACATATTCAGTATTATATACTCTGTATTGAATTGCATGTATTCATCTATATGTAAAAACAATCAGATATGTATAAAACAATACGTTGGTGAGTACTTGATTATCAATAAGGATCCATTTGTTTATGTATATGTTTTTGATATAATCACACACAGGCATGCATCTTTCCACTCACTGCCCTGTATCTGATCATATACATTTAGGCAGAATGTGTCTGAATGATTCTTCTGTTCCAAGTGGCATGAATCAAGGTCATTCTTTGATAATCAGCATGTTGCTGGGCTTTTAAGGAGGGTCCAAGGTGGCTGCACCTGCGTGAATGGTGCCTTGGTAGGGATGGCTATAAGATGGGGCCCTCTGGGTCTTTTTCGTTTTCTGTGTAGATACAGGGCTTTGTAGACAGTGTCTAACAAGTGAGGTTGCTAACTTGTAAAAAAGTCATCTCAGGACTCTCAGAGGGTGAAGGTAAAAACTTTCATGTTAGTTAAGTCTCCTCTCATCATATCAGCCTGAAGTTCCAGATCTCAAGTTCTAAATCCAGACTGCTTCCACATGTTGCAGGAAACAATCAACAAAATGAAAAGGCAACCTGAAGAATTAGAGAAAATATTTGCAAATCACATATTCATAAGGAGTTAATATCTAAAATATATAAGGAATTTCTACAACTAAATACCATAAAAACAAATAACCTGATTTAAAAATGGGAAAGGAACTGAGTAGATATTTCTCCAATGAAAATATAGGAAGGGCCATAAAACCTGAGAGGGTGTTTGACATCACTAATCATCAGAGAAATGCAACTCATAACAAAAAAAGAGGTCACCTTTTATCTGTTAGCATGGCCATATGATATCTATATGAGACAAAAAGTTTGGTGAGGATGTAGAGAAAAATGGAATTATACTATTAATGGGAATATAATTTTTTAGTCACTACAGTGAACATTAGGGAGGTTTCTCAAGCAATTAAAAACAAAACCATTGTATTATGCAATCCTGCTTTTGTGTATATATTCAAGAATATGAAATCAGGAATCTGAAGGGTCATCTCTACTCCCATGCTCATTACAGCATTATTCACAATAGCCAAGATCTGGAAACAACCAAATGCGCATTGATAGATGAATGGATAAAAGAAATATGAGAGGTGTATATATACATATACATATATATACATGTATATATATATATATATATATGATGGACTTTCATTCAGCAATATAAAAGAAGGGAATCCTGAAATTTATGAAAACATAAAGGAACTTTAATGGCACTATGCCAAGTGGAATAACCAGAAATAGAAAGATAAATACTCAATGATCTCACTTATATGTGAAATTAAAAGAAACAACCAAACAAACTCAGATGCAGAGAGAAGAATGTTGATTGCCAAGGGCAGGAGGATGAGGGTTACAAAAATGCCATTCATTTCAGCTCAGTTCAATCGCTCAGTTGTGTCCAACTCTTTGTGACTCCATGAGCCACAGCACGCCAGGCCTCCCTGTCCATCACCAACTCCCAGAGTTTACCCAAACTCATGTCCATTGAGTTGGTAATGCCATCCAACCATCTCATCCTCTGTCATCCCCTTCTCCTCCCGCCCTCAATCTTTCCCAGCATCAGGGTCTTTTCAAATGAGTCAGGTCTTCACATCAGGTGGCCAAAGGATTGGAGTTTCAGCTTCAACATCAGTCCTTCCAATGAACACACAGGACTGGTCTCCTTTAGGATGGACTGGTTGGATCTCCTTGCAGTCCAAGGGACTCTCAAGAGTCTTCTCCAACACCATAGTTCAAAAGTATCAATTCTTCAGCGCTCAGCTTTCTTTAGAGTGCAACTCTCACATCCATACATGACTACTGGAAAAACCATAGCCTTGACTAGATGGACCTTTGTTGACAAAGTAATGTCTCTGCTTTTCAATATGCTGTCCAGGTTGGTCATAACTTTCCTTCCAAGGAGTAAATGTCTTTTAATTTCATGGCTGCAATCACCATCTGCAGTGATTTTGGAGCCCCCCAAAATAAAGTCTGACTCTTTCCACTGTTTCCCCATTTATTTCCCATGAAGTGGTGGGACTGGATGCCATGATCTTCGTTTTCTGAATGTTGAGCTTTAAGCCAACTTTTTCACTCTCCTCTTTCACTTTGATCAAGGGGCTTTTTAGTTCCTCTTCACTTTCTGCCATAAGGGTGGTGTCATCTGTGTATCTGAGGTTATTGATATTCCCCCTGGCAATCTTGATTCCAGCTTGTGCTTCTTCCAGCCCAGCATTTCTCATGATGTACTCTGCATATAAGTTAAATAAGCAGGGTGACAATATACAGCCTTGATGTACTCCTTTTCCTATTTGGAACCAGTCAGTTGTTCCATGTCCAGTTCTAACTGTTGCTTCCTAACCTGCATATAGGTTTCTCAAGAGGCAGGTCAGGTGGTCTGGTATTCCCATTTCTTTCAGAATTTTCCACGGTTTATTGTGATCCACACAGTCAAAGACTTTTGCATAATGAATTCATCAGAAATAGATATTTTTCTGGAATTCTCTTGCTTTTGTGATGATCTAGGAGATGTTGGCAATTTGACCTCTGGTTCCTCTGCCTTTTCTAAATCCAGCTTGAACATCTGGAAGTTCACAGTTGACGTACTGCTGAAGCCTGGCTTGCAGCATTTTAAGCATTACTTTACTAGCGTGTGAGATGCGTGCAATTGTGTGGTATTTTGAACACCCTTTGGAATTGCCTTTCTTTGGGATTGGAATGAAAACTGACCTTTTCAAGTTCTGTGGCCACTGCTGAGTTTTCCAAATTTGCTGGCATATTGAGTGCAGCACTTTCACAGCACCATCTTTCAGGATTTGAAATAGCTCCACTGGAATTCCATCACCTCCACTAGCTTTGTTCATAGTGATGCTTTCTAAGGCCCACTTGACTTCACATTCCAGAATGTCTGGCTCTAGGTGAGTGATCATACCATCATGATTATCTTGGCCATGAAGATCTTTTTTGTACAGTTCTTCTGTGTATTCTTGCCATGAACAGTAGATCAATTAAAAATAAAATATCATAATAAAAATTAAAACTAAAACACACATCTAAGTGTTTAATTTATATGGTATCAAATATTCAGACTCCATATTTAAGCTCATTTATTATCAAATATCCAGTTTATGGCTTCCCCAGTGACCCAGTGGTAAAGAATTTGCCTGACAATGAAGGAGATGCAAGCCATACAGCTTTGATTCCTGCAGGCTATAGTTCATGGGGATCACAAAGATTCAGACACCACTTTAACCACACACAAACACACAATTCAAGTTTACAAGTGGTCAAATTTTTCTCTTTTGAGATGATGCTTTGTTTTCATGGAGACTTACGGATGAAGTTTAAAATTAGTGAGGAACAGTGTAAAAGTTCCTGTCTGATGTTGTCACCTTATTTGAAATAATTGGTTTGTTGGCAAGACCTGTTAATGATAGGGAAATACCCATGAGTTCCAATTAGTCACAGAGAAGGTATTTCATAGATTTTGCCAACAAATAGGATATGTGGTAGTGCTTTTTAAGGCTTCTGCAAAGTTATGATTTATAAATGAAGAGACACTTACTGCAGCTGAGTTAGTTGATATTTTTATCTTATGGCTTTTACTTCTTTCCTGATCAACTAACAGCTGCCTGGGGCCTCGCCATGGACATATGTCAGACACTTTCATAGGTGAGATTAATTTTTTAGAAATCATATAATCATACATCTCAGGTTTAAATACATATTACAAATCATACAATCAACCCTCATCCAAGCTTACCTTAGATTTAAATCCCTTCTTCAGCATACAAATAATTACAAATCATACAATCAACCCTCATCCAAGCTTACCTTAGATTTAAATCCCTTCTTCAGCATACAAATAACAAGAAAGGTAGACTCAGCTATAGTACTACCAATTTAAAACTAAGAATATTTTGGAATTGTTTATTTCTTATTGATATATACTTAAATGGGCTACCCTGGTGGCTCAGATGGTAAAGAATCTGCCTGCTAATGGAGGAGACGTGAGTGCGATCCCTGAGTCAGGAACATCCCCTGCAGAAGGGAATGGCTGGCTACCCATTCCAGTATTCTTGCCTGGGGAATTCCATGGACAGAAGAGCCTGGAAGGCTACAGTCCATGGGGTTGCAAAGATTTGGACATAATGGAGTGACTAACACTTTCACTTTCTCCTTTCATATATTTAAATTAGTTGAATTAATAATATAATTAGTTGCAATTACATAAGTTAGAATAAATTTGCAAGTCAAATATGCATCCAAAATTTCCCTCACTTAATATTACAACTTTAGAGTTTTTTTACGACATTGCACAATTTTTAAAATGATCGCTCTTAAAAAGTATATAATATTCAAAGAGATGTACTTTTTATTATTCAACGAGATGTACAATTAAAAGGAATTTTAATCATCTTATTCCCGTGTTGAACATTCCATGTTGCTTCTAAAATTTCCACAGCTCTTACTAATAGTATTGGACAAATTTGTACATAGTGATTTTTCTCCTTTAAAAATATTTTACATTAAGGTTTATTCCTAAAAGATGCATTGCAGAGCCAAAGAAAAAATGAAAAAAAAGTAATTTATATTTTTTCATTGTTGTTTCTAAAATAGTTTCATAAACTATGTTTGATTCTTACTTTATTTACACTGTCCTCTTCTTTATCTGATGGGGGATCCCGCTAAAGAATGAGGAAATGCTGTGACAACGGTGCGTGTTGTTTCCACATGTGCATGAAAGTTTCATCTTAGATAATCTAAAATAAAGTTTTTCATTCACTTATCTTTACAAAGATATGCTCTATGAAATATATTTAATTGCATCTATTTCTCTTCTCCTTGGCAAATTTAAAACTGCAAATTTCTTGTTGTATTAGTCATGCACTATCTTGTAACCAGGAATGATGGATGCTGTTGGAAGATAGTAGAAGAAGGCGTGAGAATGCAAGTAGTAGAAACATAAAGGACCGGGAGGGTCGTTCCTACATGGATGGGTGAGCCGCTGCTGTTTGGTAACGGTAGGTCAGGCACTAAGGGCATTTAATAGCAGCACCATTTATGACTTTGTATGAATAAGCATACATTAATATACATAGTAAGTGTCCAGTAAATATTTGTTGACTGAGTGAACTTGTAGGAATAAATAGCAGTAACGGATTTTATATGTGTTTGTTGTAGTTGCTGCATATGCACTTGTATGTATGGTGCATTACCTGTCTCTCTAGCAAGTTATTTCTGTTCTTCACATTAAATTTTTATTTACAGAACTTGAAAGTATTTCCTTTGCTTGAAAGATTTTTGTGTGTTGAACACCAATATGAATTTAGTTTCTTTTTTAATCAAAACTACTGAAGGTATGGGTTTCTCTGGTGGCTCAGATGGTAAAGAATCTGCTTGCAATATGGAAGACCTGGGTTCAGTCCCTGGTTTGGGAAGACCCCCTGGAGAAGGGGATGGCAAATCACTTCAGTATTCTTGCCTGGAGACTATCATGGACAGAGGAGCCTGAGGTCTGGCAGGCTACAGTCCATGGGGTTGCAAAGAGTCAGACACAACTGAACAACTCACACACACACAAACACACACACACACATACACTGAAGCAATGAATATACAGAATATGTTTATTAAATTATATGTGGAGCAGAATTTTGAAAAATAAAATAATCAATTAACATATCTACAAATTATCTTTAAAGTAAAATGATCCATAACATGCACTTTTCTAGAGACATTTAAATGCTTCCTCTGGAGAGTGTTCAGAAACTCTTAAACAGGAGTGCAGCTTCCCTTCAAATTTCTCATACAGTAGAGAGATTATAGATCAACAGAGCTGGAGAACAAGGGCATTTGAATTTCTGTTGAGTTTATGCTTTGGGGAAACAAGCATATCCTTACTTTTGGAGAATGACAATTTAATACCAAACATTTACTCATCACCTGCTAGGATTCAGGCACTGCGAACGTCATTCCCTGCACTCTAGTGGGACAGTAAGGAAACACGACTGAATAGTTTATGTGTTCTGATAGGTACCAGAAAGGTTGTTTCACCAAGGACTTATATATATTCCCCTAAACTCCCTGTTTAGCTGATATTTCTTGATCATGTTTTTTCTTTGCAAAGTTAGGAGTTGAGATTGCAAACTGAAATTCCATCATGGAAAAGGGAATAACTCTTACCTGTGTACAGCAGTTCTTAGCCTATAAAATATATCTGAGAATTGTGATTTGTAACCTTACAGACACAGTGAAGGGCCTGAACAACTGAAAGGATGCAGCCAAGTCCAGTGGGGTCAGAACAAGAAGGAGAATTCAGATCTCAAGTAGATCTCCAGTGTTTTCTCAGTAAATCACACATCAAACTTGCCCTCCAGATGGTTTACAGGTGACTGGTGCTAGGTATCTGAAGAGATGGAAAGCTTTATGGAGGAAAAAAGAAAAAACTGAAGCAAGTACTGGGACAAACTGTCAAGGGCATACTCTACAGTCACAGTGATCGCACTATTTTGTTGTAAGTCAGACCACAATTCTTTGGTGATGAACGAGTATCATTCTTTGTTCCTCT
Source organism: Bos taurus (assembly GCF_002263795.3). Lineage (NCBI taxonomy): Eukaryota > Metazoa > Chordata > Mammalia > Artiodactyla > Bovidae > Bos > Bos taurus. The sequence goes on from NC_037342.1 coordinate 78,364,642, forward strand.
GCAGGTAAGGCAGGCCCCAGGAAGCGGTTACTTGCTGAATGGATGTCTTCAGCCCTTCCAACAATGTGACTGAGTTTGTCCTCCTGGGACTCACACAGAATCCACACGTGCAGAAAATACTCCTCATTGTCTTTCTGTTCATTTTCTTATTCACTGTTCTGTCCAACCTGCTCATAGTCATCACCATCTCCCTCAGCCCTACACTTTCTGCTCCCATGTACTTCTTTCTCACCTACTTGGCTTTATTAGATGCCTCCTTCACCTCAGTCACCACGCCTAAATTTATCATTGACCTGCTGTTCCAGAGGAGAACCATCTCCTGGCGAGGCTGCCTGACTCAGATCTTTTTGGAACACTTCCTGGCAGCATCAGAGGCCATCGTCCTCATTGCCATGGCCTATGACCGCTATGTGGCCATCTGCAAGCCTCTGCACTACACGACCATCATGCGACAGGGGCTCTGCCAGCTCCTGGTGGTGGTGGCCTGGATAGGGGGGATCCTGCATGCCTCAGTGCAGATTCTCTTCACCACGGACTTGACCTTCTGTGGTCGCAATGTCATTGACCACTTCATGTGTGATTTCTTCTCACTGTTGGAACTCGCCTGCAGCGACACCTACAGGCTGGGAATGGTGGTGGCAGCCAACAGTGGGGGCATGTGCTTGCTCATTTTTTCCATGCTGCTCATTTCCTACATAGTCATCCTGAGCTCCCTGAGATCCCACGGCTCTGAAGGACGACGCAGAGCTCTCTCTACATGCGGCGCCCACTTTACAGTAGTGGTGCTCTTTTTCGTGCCTTGTGTGTTCACCTACACACGCCCTGTGGCCACTTACCCTGTGGACAAGTGGGTGGCTATGTTCTTTGCAACCCTCACTCCCATGTTAAATCCTATTATTTACACAGTGAGAAACACAGAGGTGAAAAAAGCCATGAGGAGTCTGATGAAGAAGAGAGCAACTTAGGCTATTCAGGATACCAAGAAAATGATGATTTATATACATATACAGGGAGGATTATACATGCTGTAAATTGTGAATGTAAATTAGCAAATTTTGCAGACTATTGACAAAACAGCCTAGAAAGTAGGCACTTTGACAACTTTTTAAAATACTTTGCCAAGACTTCTATATTTTTACTCACAGTTTCAGAATAGCCAATGGCAAGAATATCAACAATAAACCCCTAGTTTATTGTAGAATATATTTTTTCCATTGTCTTCTTATTAATTTTTAAAAATTATTGAGATAAGTTACTTGGATGAAATGGATTTTTTCATATGACTTTCATGTCAGAAATCTTGTTTTTGCGGAGCCTCTGGGACAGCCAGTAAGGAATAGATATACTTAAATAGATGCATGGAGAGTTGGGGAAGTTTAAGAATCAGTGCTGAATTTTATATTAATTTTCCAAAATCAACAACATGAAACACCTAGAAAAAGAGATAATAATAACTCACAAACTATTCCTTTTTTTGGCACAAAAATTAAGCCAGAAAATTTGAAATTATTCTTTATTTGCTCTTATTTTATAAAGTATCTTCATGACTCATAGCTTTTCTTGAACATGAAGGAAATGTTTCTTTTTATGTCTCAAGGCTTGAGGAGCCATTTGAAACTAGAAGGGTAAGCGTCTTTTATTAAATTTCAATAGAAAATCATATGGGTAGATCCCAAAGCTCTACAAACTCTACATCTGATACATATATTTACATTACTTGAACCTTTTATTTATATTATCTGTCAAGCATCTGTGTTTCAGTTGATTTAGTCATGTACTAAGCTGGTGGTTTCATTATCATTAAACCCATTTGTTGCTGTTGTTTAGTTGTTAAGTCATGTCCAGCTCTTTTGCAACCCCATGGACTGTAGCCCACCAGGCTTCTCTGTCCATGGGATTTCCCAGGCAAGAATGCTGGAGTGGGTAGCCAGTCCCTTCTCCGAGGGATCTTCCTGACCCAGAGATTGAACCTGTGTCTCCTGCATTGACAAGCCAATTCTTTACCACTGAGCCACCTGGGAAGCCCTATTCCCCCCATTTTAAAGAAGCAAATTGAAGCCAAGGGAGTTTTACTAGTTTACTTGTCTCACCTCACATGCCCTTCCCCTATTAGTGTGTCAGGAACTATTACACTGGAATGTATCATCCTTTCAAAAGTTTCAGCTACAAGCTTCCAATCCAGGTCTTTAAAACCCAGTCTTCTTTCAAATGAGACAGGGCTGTCTGTGGTATGTTTAAGTATATCAGATCAGTTCATCAGTTCAGTTGTTCAGTTGTGTCTGACTGTACGACCCCATGGATTGCAGCACATCAGGAGAATAGATAAATTTATCTGCAGTCTTAATGGTTCACTTTGTCCTTTAAGAAGATGGTGTCAAATACACAAAAATAAACTCAAAATGGATTAAAGATCTTAATGTAAGACCAGAAACTATAAAACTCCTAGAGGAAAACATAGGCAAAACACTCTCTGACATAAATCACAGCAGGATCCTCTATGACCAACCTCCCAAATGGAAATAAAAGCAAAAATAAACAAATGGGACCTAATTAAACTTAAAAGCTTTTGCACAACGAAGGAAACTGTAAGCAAGGTGAAAAGCCTTCAGAATGGGAGAAAATAATAGCAAACGAAGCAACTGACAAATAATTAATATACAAGCAGCTCCTGCAGCTCAACTCCAGAAAAATAAACAACTCAATCAAAAAGTGGGCCAAAGATCTAACCAGACATTTCTCCAAAGGAGACATACAGATGGCTAAGAAACACATGAAAAGATGTTTAATATCACTCATTATCAGAGAAATGAAAATCAAAACCACAATGAGGTACCATTTCATGCCCGTCAGAATGGCTGCTATCCAAAAGTCTACAAACAATAAATGCTGGAGGGGGTGTGGAGAAAAGGGAACCCTCTTACACTGTTGGTAGGAATTCAAACTAGTACAGCCACTCTGGAGAACAGTGTGGAGATTCCTTAAAAAACTGGAAATAGAACTGCTATATGACCCAGTAATCCCACTGCTGGGCATACACACCAAGGAAATCAGAATTGAAAGAGACGCATGTATCCCAATGTTCATTGCAGCACTGTTTACAATATGGAAGCAACCTAGATGTCCATCAGCAGATGAATGGATAAGAAAGCTGTGGTACATATGCACAATGGGATATTGCTCAGCCATTAAAAAGAATGCATTTGAATCAGTTTTAATGAGGTGGATGAAACTGGAGCCTATTATACAGAGTGAAGTAAGACAGAAAGAAAAACACCAATACAGTATACTAACACACATATATGGCATTTAGAAAGATGGTAACGATGACCCTATATGCGAGACACTAAAAGAGACACAGATGTATAGAACAGTCTTTTGGACTCTGGGAGAAGGCGAGAGTGGGAAGATTTGAGAAAATAGCATTGAAACGTGTATATTATCATATGTGAAACAGATCGCCAGTCCAGGTTCGATGCATGAGACAGGGTGCTCAGGGCTGGTACACTGGGATGACCCTAAGGGATGGGATGGGGAGGGAAGTGGCAGGGGGGTTCAGGATGGGGAACACATGTACACCCATGGCTGATTCATGTCAACGTATGGCAAAAACCATGACAATATTGTAAAGTAATTAGTCTCCAATTAAAATAAATAAATTAATTTAAAAAATAATATAAAAAAGAAGATGGTGTCAAATATGTTGCAGACTTGTCTCACATGTAGTAATTTATTTCAGCAGTAAAAGCTTATTCGTTTCATGAAAGTTCAACTTATGCCACTTCCCTATTACAGAAGACAAACATTTCTATGGCAAAATTTACCTGTGATGGAAAGAAATCTGAAAAAGTGTACATATATATTTTTATATATAACTGAATCACTTTGCTCAGCAATTGAATCTAACACAACGTTGCAAATTAACTGTTCTTCTATTAGAAAATGGAAAAAAATATTTTTAATATCTCACTAATACGATTTTTTTAAGTAAAAGGAAAAATCCCCTTTGGATTAAAAAAAATTATTTTTTATTGAAAATAAGTACTAATGTTGCTGCTGCTAAGTCACTTCAGTCATGTCCGACTCTGTGCGACCCCATAGATGGCAGCCCACCAGGCTTCCTCGTCCCTGGGATTCTCTAGGCAAGAACACTGGAGTGGGCTGCCATTTCCTTATCCAATGCATGAAGGTGAAAAGTGAAAGTGAAGTCAGTTAGTCGTGTCTGACTGTAGCGACCCCATGGACTGTAGCCTACCAGGCTCCTCCGTCCATGGGATTTTCTAGGCAACAGTACTGGAGTGGGGTGCCATTGCCTTCTCCGAAGTACTAACGTAGGCCTTCATAAAAGCCATGTGGCTAAGGTGAACTTTCAGAAAGTGGGGATACCCACGCTACTAAACTATGCCTGTGGTCACACTGTGAAGTTTGTCTTTGAGGTATTCTTCCCTTATTTATTTATTTTTGGGGATGGTGGGGCTTTCTTCTCTTCATCTGTCTGTTGAACTCCATTTCCTAAGTTATTTGCACGTTTTAGGGTAATCTTGTGTGAAGTCAAACCATCTGATGACGTCTTTTCTGCAACTATGTTTCCCTTCAGGGGTTTTATGAAAAGAGGGATGTAATTGGATCAAGAAATAAAATTCAGTTTTCTTATTTCACAGGAAGTGTGACACGTGGGTAAAAGAGATGTTTAGAAGAAAGTAGAGCAACTCAGTCTCTGAGGAAATTGATCCTTGGTTTGGGCGTGAGGTAGAACCTTGAAGAGCTAAATAGGTGTTGTTTCTGCTGGAATGCTTCCATTATTTTACCATAGTGCTAACATCTATTATGGAAAAAGAGGGTTTCATAGTGTTAACATGTATTTCTGATGAAAAAAAAAAAAAAACTTTGGGAAAATTTGACTAATTAATGGAGAAAGTAATGTTCAGTGAATACAATGTGCCAGAGAGTTATGGCCGCTTGGGATACGCCGCTGAGTAATACAAACAAAGGTGTTTTTATGTGCAAGCAGAATTCCAGAGGGGTAATAGATGGATAATAAGCAAGTAAACAAGTAAATGAAAAGTATAATTTTGTTAGTAATGGTTAAAAAAAAGGCATTTTATAAGAGTGTGATACAGGAGAGAAGAATTAGATACATATTTGTGTAGTTGTGTAAATCCCACCTAGAATTTCACTTTCATAGAAATATAATCACACATGCTATCACTTTTTAAAAGTAGATTATTTAAAAACATGTGTTTGAATTGGGGATAATATCTTTCATCAAGCCTTCTTCACAGTCCAACTCTCACATCCATATATGACCACAGGTAAAATCATAGCCTTGACTAGATGGACCTGTGTTGACAAAGTAATGTCTCTGCTTTTCAATATGCTGTCTACGTTGGTCATAACTTTTCTTCCAAGGAGTAAGCGTCTTTTAATTTCATGGCTGCAATCACCATCTGCAGTGATTTTGGAGCCCCTTAAAATAAAGTCTGCCTGTGTTTCCACTGATTCCCCATCTATTTCCCGTGAAGTGATGGGACCAGATGCCATGATCTTCGTTTTCTGAATGTTGAGTTTTAAGCCAACATTTTCACTCTCCTTTTTCACTTTCATCAAGAGGCTTTTGAGTTCCTCTTCACTTTCTGCCATAAGGGTGGTGTCGTCTGCATATCTGAGGTTATTGATATTTCTCCCGGCAATCTTGATTCCAGCTTGTGCTTCTTCCAGCCCAGCATTTCTCATGATGTACTCTGTATAAAAGTTCAATAAACAGGGTGACAATATACAGCCTTGAGGTACTCCTTTTCCTGTTTGGAGCCAATCTGTTGTTCCATGTCCAGTTCTAACTGTTGCTTCCTGACCTGCCTACAGGTTTCTCAAGAGGCAGGTCAGGTGGTCTGGTATTCCCATCTCTTTCAGAATTTTCCACAATTTATTGTGATCCACATAGTCAAAGGCTTTGGCATAGTCAATAAAGCAGAAATAGATGTATTTCTGGAACTCTCTTGCTTTTTTGATGATCTGGCGGATGTCGGCAATTTTTTATCTGAATCCTCTGCCTTTTCTAAAACCAGCTTGAACATCAGGAAGTTCACGGTTCACATATTGCTGAAGCTTGGCTTGGAGAATTTTGATCATTACTTTATTAGCATGTGAGATGAGTGCAATTGTGAGGTTGTTCGAGCATTCTTTGGCATTGCCTTTCTTTGGGATTGGAATGAAAACTGACCTTTTCCAGTCCTGTGGCCCCTGCTGAGCTTTCCAAATTTGCTGGCATATTGAGTGCAGCACTTTCACAGCATCATCATTCAGGATTAGAAAGAGCTCAACTGGAATTCCATCACCTCCTCTAGCTTTGTTCTTAATGATGCCTTCTAAGGCCCACTTGACTTCACATTCCAGGATGTCTGGCTCTAGGTCAGTGATCACACCATTGTGATTATCTTGGTCTTGAAGATCTTTTTTGTACAGTTCTTCTGTGTATTCTTGCCATCTCTTCTTAATATCTTCTGCTTCTGTTAGGTCCATACCATTTCTGTCCTTTATCAAGCCCATCTTTGCATGAAATGTTCCCTTGGTATCTCTAATTTTCATGAAGCGATCTCTAGTCTTTCCCATTCTGTTGTTTTCCTCTATTTCTTTGCATTGATCCCTGAGGAAGGCTTTCTTGTCTCTTCTTGCTATTCTTTGGAACTCTGCATTCAGATGTTTATATCTTTCCTTTTCTCCTTTGCTTTTCACTTCTCTTCTTTTCACAGCTATTTGTAAGGCCTCCCCAGACAGCCATTTTGCTTTTTTGCATTTCTTTTCTATGGGGATGGTCTTGAACCCTGTCTCCTGTACAGTGTCATGAGCCTCATTCCATAGTTCATCAGGCACTCTATCTATAAGATCTAGGCCCTTAAATCTATTTCTCACTTCCACTGTATAATCATAAGGGATTTGATTTAGGTCATACCTGAATGGTCTAGTGGTTTTCCCTACTCTTCAATTTAAATCTGAATTTGGCAATAAGGAGTTCATGATCTGAGCCACAGTCAGCTCCTGGTCTTGTTTTTGTTGACTATAGAGCTTCTCCACCTTTGACTGCAAAGAATATAATAAATCTGATCTTGGTGTTGGCCATCTGATGATGTCCATGTGTAGAGTCTTCTCTTGTGTTGTTGGAAAAGGGTGTTTCATGACCAGTCCATTCTCCTGGTAAAATTCTATTAGCTTTTGCCCTGCTTCATTTTGTACTCCAAGGACAAATTTGCCTGTTATTCCAGGTTTTTCTTGACTTCCTACTTTTCCATTCCAGTCCCCTGTAATGAAAGGGACATCTTTTTTGGGTGTTAGTTCAAGAACTTTTTTATGTATTCATAGAACCATTTAACTTCCGGTTCTTCAGCATTACTGGTCAGAGTATATACTTGGATTACCACGATATTGAGTGGTTTATGTTGGAAATGAATAGAGATCATTTTGTTGTTTTTGAGATTGCATCCAAGTACTGCATTTCTGACTCTTGTTGACTATGTTGGCTATTCTCTTTCCTCTAAGGGATTCTTGCCCACAGCAGTAAATATAATGGTCATCTGAGTCAAATTCACGCATTCCAGTCCATTTCAGTTTGCTGATTCCTTAAACGTTGACGTTCACCCTTGCCATCTCCTGTTTGCCCATTTCCAATTTGCCTTGATTCATGGACCTGACACTCTAGGTTCCTATGCAGTACTGCTCTGTACAGCATTGGACCTTGCTTCCGTCACCAGTCCCAGCCACAGCTGGGTATTGTTTTTCTTTTGCTCCGTCTCTTCCTTCTTTCTGGAGGTATTTCTGCACTGATGTTCAGTAGCATGTTGGGCACCTACTGACCTGGGGAGTTCATCTTTCAGGGTAGTATCTTTTTGCCTTTTTATACTGTTCATGGGGTTCTCAAGGCAAGAATAAGGAAGTGGTTTGCCAGTCCCTTCTCCAGTGGACCACATTTTGTCAGAACTCTCCACCATGACCCATCTGTCTTGGGTGGCCCTACACAGCATGGCTTAGTTTCATTGAGTTAGATAAGGCTGTGGTCCATGTGATTAGATTGGTTAGTTTTCTGTGATTGTGGTTTCAGACTCTGCCCTCTGATGCCTTCTCTAAGGGCCTACCATCTTACTGGGGTTTCTCTAACCTTGGATGTGGGGTATCTCTTTATGATTGCTCCGGAAAAGGATAGCTACTGCTCCTTACCTTGAACATGAGATATCTCCTCATGGCCTCTGCTACTGACCTTGGATGTGGGGTATCTCCTCTTGGCTGCTTGCCTGGCTTTATATAAAAGTATTTCTGAATGGAATTGAATTTTGTTACCAAACAACTTTAATATCAGTTTTATCTCTTTTACTAGATAATTATAATGGGCCTTGCAGTTGGTGGCAATATATGAGTATCATGATACTTTAGTCATAAAAACATAATTTAATGATAATAGTCCTTACCCAGGATTTAATGGCCTGACTTCTTATTTCTCCATGGTAGATGTGTTCCTTTTCCCTTTTTTATGTTTTTCTATATAAATTCTGAATATTATTTCCTACTTTTAATGCCTATATGGATATTACAGGATTACACTTAAATGACAAGTGCATTTTATCATTTCAGAATACAATTTAAAAATATATTTATTTTCATCATTATCATGTTCATCTATTTCCACAATTGACAGAAGAAACACTACTTTGAAGAAGTACCATAAAATGTATCTGGTATGAAGCACTAAATTTATAATGAGGTTCATAATTATCACTTAACATACAGCTGAATGCAATATTCAGAAATTATGGCTACTGTGAATGGTCGTTAATGTTATTTAGTAGTGTCCTAGTCTTTGCTAGGAGAAGGCAATGACACCCCACTCCAGTACTCTTGCCTGGAGAATCCCATGGGCGGAGGAGCCTGGTGGGCTGCTGTCTACGGGGTCTCGAAGAGCTGGACACGACTGAGCGACTTCACTTTCACTTTTCACTTTCATGCATTGGAGAAGGAAATGGCAACCCACTCCAGCGTTCTTGCCTGGAGAATCCAAGGGACAGCGGAGCCTAGTGGGCTGCCGTCTATGGGGTGGCACAGAGTTGGACACGACTGAAGCGACTTAGCACCAGCAGCAGCAGTCTTTGCTATTCCATGGATAGCCCTCTAGCCCTCTAGGCCTCCAGGTTCCTCTGTCCATGGGATTTCCTAGGCAAAGATACTGGAATGGGTTGATATTTCCTTTTCCGGGGGATCTTCCTGACCCAAGGATTGAACATGTCTCCTGCACTGGCAGACAGATTCTTTACTGCTCAGGCAACAGAGAAGCCTATCATGAATGGTAGATCAGTTAAAATAAAATTATTGTTAAGTCATTAAGCTGTGTCTGACTCTTTGCGACTCCATTGCCTACAGCATGCCAGGCTTCCCTGTCTTTCACTGTCTCTGGGAGTTTGCTCAGTTTATGTTCATTGAGTAGGTGACGCTATCTAACTATCTCTTCAAAATCAAATCACATAATAAATATTTAAAAATCTGATAGTAATGCACTGAAACATTTAATTTATAAGTACCAAATACTCAGACTCTGTATTTAAGCTCATTTTCTATCAAATAATCAAGTCCATAAGTGCTCAACTTGTTGCTATGTTTTTCTTTTGTGACTATGTTTTACAGAATCTGCCCAAATGCCGGAGACCTGGTATCAATTTCTATGTTGGGAAGATCCTCTGGAGTAGGAAATGGCAACCTGATCTAGTACTGTTGCCTGGAGAATCCCATGGACAGAGGAGTCTGATTGGCTACAGTCCAAGGGGTCGCAAAGAGTCAGACATGACTGAGTAACTAACCCTTTTCACTTTATTTTCACACAGACTTAAAGATGAAGCTTAAAATTAAAAAGGAATACTATAAAAGCACTTCTCTGATGTGGTTATGAAATAATTGGATTGTTAGCAAGACCTGCTAATGCTGGAAAAATACCCTTGAGTTCCAATTAGCCACACGTAAGACGCTTCATAGACTTTGCCCACAAATAGGATGTGTCCTAGTGCTTTTAAGACGTATCCAAACGTACAATCAAGAGACACTGAGTTAGTTGAAATTTTTAATCTTATGACTTTACTTCTTTCCAGGGGAACTACCAGCTGCCTGGGGCCTGGTCATGGCGCCAGGTCAGACATTTTCATAGGTGAGATTATGTTTTGAAATCGCATAATCCTATATTCTCAGGTATAAATGTATGTTTCAAATCATATAATCACTCCTCATCCAAATTTACCTGAGGTTTAAACCTTCTTCAGCATACAAGACATCAAGACAGGTGGAATAGACTACAGTACTAAGCAATTTAGAAGGAAAAATATTTTAGAATCTTTTTTCTTATTGACATGTATTTAAATTAGTTGAGCTAATAATATAATTAGCTACAATGAAGAAGTTAGAATAACTATACAATTAAAATAGGCACCAAAATTTTTCCTCACTTAATATTACAACTGATAATTTTTTCATGATATTGCACAATTTTAAAAGCATCTCTGTTAAAAACTAAATATTATTCAAAAGGATCCACTATAGATTATCCTTTCTCTACTGTGGAACATTTCACACCCTTTCTAAATTTTCCCACAGCTGCTAGTGATTATGTTGATCATACTTGTGCATAATGATGCTTCTCTTAAAATATTTTACATTAACCTTTATTCCTAGAAAATGTATTATGGAGCCAAAGAAAAATTTAAGAAGCAATTTATTTTGTTTCATAGTTGTTTGTAAAGCATTTCTATGAATTGTGTCTAATTCTTAGTTTATTTACACTGTCTCTTATTTGATCTGCTGGGAGATCCCACTAAAGAAGGAGGAAGTTCAGTGAAGCCGCTGCATTGTGTTCCCACATATGCACACAATTTTCATCTTGGAAAATTAAAAAACAAAATAGTTTCTGTTTATTTTGAAAGGACATGCTATATGGAATATGTTTCATCATACTTATTTCTCTTCTCTTTGGCAAATTTATAACCCAAATTGTATTAGTAACACATCCTGTAACCAGGACTGCTGGGAGACAGGTGCTGTGGGAAGACAGGAGAAGAAGGCATGAGAATGCATGGAGCAGAAACACAGAGGATGGGAAGGTCATGCAGGTCATGGATAAACGTGCTGCCGCTTTAACGATACAATTTCAGGAAGTAAGTTCATTCAATAACATCGCTTTTCATGATTTCATGTGAGCAACATTCACTAATGTGCACAGCAAGGGTTCAATAAATATTTGTTTGATGAAGGAATCTGTAGTAGGAGTTAATAGTAAGTAATGGATTTATACATGTTTTGATAGTTGGTGTATTGATATACATGTTTATATGTATAGTGTATTAGGCATCACTGTAATTTATCTAGCAGAGTATTTCTTTCTGTTCTCTTTGTTAAATTTTGATTGTTAGAGCTTTGAAAATAAGGATTTCCTATGCTTGATAAATCCTTTTGTGTTGAACATCTATGAAAGGGTTTATGTTTTAACCCAAGTTTTCTAAAGCTATAAATTTATAGAATATGACTATGTTAAATTGTATGTGGAGCAGAATTTTGAAGAATAAAAAAAATCAATAAACAAACACACCATCTTGAAAGAAAAATGACCCAATATGTGCACTTTCTTAGAAGCAATTAAATACTTTCATGGTTACTCTAGGGAATGTGTCAGAAACTGTTATCCTGGAGTATAGCTTCTTTTCAAATGTTTATCTGTTTCTTATAAAGTAGAGAGTTTACAGATAAACAGAGCTGAAGGACAAGAGTACTTGAATTCTGCTGAGTTTATGTTTGGGGAAGCCGACATAAGCTTACCCTTAGAGAATGGCCATTCAATACCAGCCCTTTACTCATCACCCATTAGGTTTCAGGCACTGCAGACATGCCAGGCACTCTGGGAAGTGAGGAATAGCTTATCTGTCCTGGTAGGTACAAGGGCGCATGCATCTCCAAGGACTTATACACACCTCACTAAATTCCCTCCATGTGATAGATATTTCTTGATCATATTTTTTTCTTTCCACAGTTTGACCTGAGGGTTGGAATATAAATTCTCATGGAAGAGGGAATAACTCTTGCCTGTGTATAGCACTTCTTAGCTTTCAAGATACCTCTGAAAATTGCAATTTGTTACCTCACAGACACAGAGTAGGGCTTGGGAAGCATGGGCCACTGAGGTGACTCAGTCCAATGGAGTTGGAACCAGTAGGAGAATCCAAATCTCATGTAGACAGCCTCCACATGTCTCATGCAGACAGTGTTTTCCTGACAAATTACACATCAAATGCGGGCCTACTGATGTGTTACCGGTGGCAGGTACTACATGTCTGAAGAGATGCAAAATACCATGGGGAAAAGAAGAAAGACTTGAAACGAGTACAGGGTAAAGGTCCCAAGGGCACAGTGACTATTTTGTTCTAAGAAAGTCAGATCCCAAGGCTTTCTGATTAATGAGTATCATTCTTGATCCCGGGAAGCTGTGGCTTACTGAATGGATGTCCTCAGGCCTCCCAACAATGTGACAGAATTTGTCCTCCTGGGACTCACACAGAATCCACACGTGCAGAAAATACTCTTCATTGCCTTTCTGTTCATTTTCCTCTTCACTGTGCTGGCCAACCTGCTCATTGTCATCACCATCGCCCTCAGCCCCACGCTTTCTGCTCCCATGTACTTCCTTCTCACTTACTTGGCCTTCTTAGATGCCTCCTTCACATCTGTTACCACCCCCAAATTGATTGTTGACCTACTTCATCAAAGAGGAATCATCTCCTGGCGAGGATGCTTGACTCAGGTCTTTTTGGAACACTTTCTGGCAGCATCAGAGGTCATCGTCCTCACTGTCATGGCCTATGACCGCTATGTGGCCATCTGTAAGCCTCTGCACTACACGACCATCATGCGACAGGGGCTCTGCCGGCTCCTGGTGGTGGTGGCCTGGATCGGGGGGATCCTGCATGCCACTGTGCAGGTTCTTTTCACCATGGAGTTGACCTTCTGTGGTCCCAATGTCATTGACCACTTCATGTGTGATTTCTTCTCCCTGTTGGAACTTGCCTGCAGTAACACCTACATACCTGGAATGGTGGTGGCAGCCAACAGTGGGGGCATGTGCTTGCTCATTTTTTCCATGCTGCTCATTTCCTACATAGTCATCCTGAGCTCCCTGAGATCCCACGGCTCTGAAGGACGACGCAGAGCTCTCTCTACATGCGGCGCCCACTTTACAGTAGTGGTGCTCTTTTTTCTGCCTTGTGTGTTCACCTACACACGCCCTGTGGCCACTTACCCTGTGGACAAGTGGGTGACTATGTTCTCTGCAATCCTCACTCCCATGTTGAATCCTATCATTTACACAGTGAGAAACGTGGAGGTGAAAAAAGCCATGAGGAATCTGTTGAAGAGAAGAGTAGTTTAGGTTGTTCAGAATGCCAATAAAGTGATGATTTATATACATAGGGATGATTAAGTGTGAGTACTCAGTTGGTAAGTCATGTCAGACTCTTTGCAACCTCATAGACTGTTACCAGCCAGACTTCTTTGTCCATGGGATTTCCAGGCAAGAATACTGGAGAGGGTTGCCATTTCCTTCATCAGAGGATCTGTGAAACCCAGGAATTAAACTAGCATCTTCCGCATTGGCAGGCAGATTCTTTACCATTGAGCCACCAGGAAAGTCCATGTTGTTTTTGTTGTTCAGTCACTAAGTTGAGTCTGCTCTTTGCCATCTCATGGACGGTAGCATGCCAGGCTCCTCTGTCCTCCACTATCTACTGGATTTTCTAAGATTCATGTCCATTGAGTCAGTGAAGCAATCTAACCATCTTATCTTCTGCTGCCTCTTTTCTTCTTTTGCCTTCAATCTTTCCTATCATCAGGGTCTTTTCCATGAGTTGATCCTTTCTATCATATTGCCAAAGTACTGGAGCTTCAGCTACAGCATCAGTTCTTCCAGTTAATGGTTAGGGTTGATTTCCTGTATGATTGATTTCATTGATCTCCATGCAGTCCAAGGGACTCTCAGGAGTCTTCTCCAACACCACAGTTCAAAAGCATGGATTCTTCGGCACACAGCCTTCTTTACACTCACATCTGTACATGAGTACTGGAAACACCATAGCTTTGGCCATATGGACATTTGTTTGCAAAGTGACATCTCTGTTTTTTAATATGCTGTAGGTATGTCATAGTTTTCCTTCTAGGGAGCAATTGTCTTTTAATTTCATGGCTGCAGTCAAATTCTGCAATGAATCTATCTGATTCTGATATTGACCATATGGTGTTGTCTGTATGTAGAGTCATCTCTTGGGTCATTTAAAAGGATGTTTGCTGTCGCCAGTGTATTTTCTTGACAAAACTCTGCTAGCCTTTGCCCTTTTAAATTTTGTACTCCAAGACCAAACTTGCCTGTTATTCTGAATATCTCCTGACTTTATACTTTTGCATTCCAATCCCCTATGATAAAAAGGATATCTTTTTTTTGTATTAGACCTAGAAGGTCTTGTAGGTCTTCACAGAACCAATCAACTTCACCTTCTTCAGCTTCAGTAGTTGGGACATAAACTTGCACTACACTAATGTCGAATGGTTTGCCTTGGAAGCAAACTGAGATGATTCTGTTGTTTTAGAGATTGCCCAAATACTGCATTTCTTACTCTTTTTTCTAGCTCTGAGGGCTACTCCATTTCTTCTAAGATTCTTGTCCACAGTAGTAGACACAATGGTCATCTCAATTAAATTCAAGTCCCTTTTAGTTCATTGATTCCTAAGATGTCTATGTTCAATCTTGCCATCTCCTACTTGACCATATCCAATTAACCTTGAACCATGGACCTAACATTCCAGGTTTCTATGCGATATTTTTCCTTACAGCATCAGGCTTTACTTTAACCACCAGACGCATCCACAATTGAGTGTCATTTCTGCTTTGGCCCAGCTGATTCACTCTTCCTGAAGCTATTAGTAATTGCCCTCTGTGCTTCCCCGGTAGCATATTGGATACCTTCTGACGAGGGGGCTCATCTTCTAGTGTCATATATTTTTGCCTTTTCATACCATTCATGGGGTTCCCCTTGGTAGGTTGCCATTTCTTCCTCCAGTGGACCACATTTTGTCAGAACTCTTCACTATGATCCATCCATCTTGGGTGGCCCTGCATAGCATGGCTTATAGCTCGCTTATAGCTTCACTGAGTTGTGCAAACTGCTTTGTCAAGACAAGGCTGTGATCCACGAAGAGACTGAATAAGACTATAACTACTTTATTAAATTGTCACTATCTCTGTCATGAAATCTATTATTTGAATATAATACTCATGCAAGAAGAAACTTTCATATGATATTACCCTGTTTTATTAATTACAGCATCTTCAGTCATAGCATATTTTGTGTATTAATATAGGTAGTAGTACCCAATTTAATAATTGAATAAATATTTAAACACTATATCTAAATTGGTGGTAAATTTTTATATATAGACCAAACATCAAGGCAGAGTATATTGAATACTAAATAAAAAAGGAGAAAAACTTAGAATGACAAGTAGAAAAATACATGATAAATTCATCTTTGCTGAAGAAAAACAACTAGTCTGGTACTTAGTTCTTAACTGTAAATAAACTGAAAATAGTTATAAAATATTTTATCTTCTATCACTGTCACATCTTCAGTTCAGTTCAGTCACTTAGTCGTGTTCAACTCTTTGTGACCCCATCGACTGCAGCACGCCAGGCTTCCCTGTCCAACACCAACTCCCAGAGCCTGTTCAAAATCATATCCGAGTTGGTGATGCCATCCAACCATCTCATTCATAAGTTACAGACCTTAATCAGTGATACGGTTTAGTAGTGTTTTTACACAGGTGGCTGCGACAACCGGTGCGCTAAGCGCAAGCGGCTGCGACGACTGGCACGCTAAGCTGGGCTGAGAGGAGCCACTGCACGTCCGAGGTCAGGGGCAGAAGCTGGAAGGACCCCATGCCCGAAGGGCGGTGGCCAAGAGGAGTTACCCCACATCCGAGGTCAGGGGCAGCGGCCGAGAGTACCAGACTGTGACGGTGCAGGAACGGCGGAGAAGAGCTATCCCGCATCGGAGGTCGGGGGCGGGGGGTGAGGCCGAGAGGAGATAGCCAGCATCCGAGGTCAGGGGTGGTGACGAGAGGAGTTACCCCACGTCCGAGGTCAGGGGCAGTGGCTGGGAGGAGCTACCCCATGCCCCTAAGCCTGAGGCCCAGGGAGGCGGCCGGGAGGAGCAACCCAGGCCCGAGGCCAGGTGCAGTGGCTGGGAGGATAAACCCCACATCCAAGGAGCCGTGGCTGTGC
This sequence comes from Bos taurus, assembly GCF_002263795.3. NCBI lineage: Eukaryota > Metazoa > Chordata > Mammalia > Artiodactyla > Bovidae > Bos > Bos taurus. The sequence goes on from NC_037342.1 coordinate 78,380,978, forward strand.
AGGCGCAGGATGGCCTAGAGGAGCTATCCCACGTTGAAGGTCAGGAAGGGCGGCGGTGAGGAGATACCCCTGGTCCAAGGTAAGGAGCAATGGTTGCACTTTGCTGGAGCAGCCATGAAGAGATACCCCACGCCCAAGGTAAGAGAAACCCAAGTAAGACGGTAGGTGTTGCAAGAGGGCATCAGAGAACAAACACACTGAAACCATACTCACAGAAAACTAGTCAATCTAATCACACTAGGACCACAGCCTTGTCTAACTCAATGAAACTAAGCCATGCCTGTGGGGCAACCAAAGACGGGCGGGTCATGGTGGAGAGATCTGACAGAATATGGTCCACTGGAGAAGGTAATGGCAAACCACTTCAGTATTCTTGCATTGAGAACCCCATGAACAGTATGAAAAGGCAAAATGATAGGATAATGAAAGAGAAACTCCCCAGGTCAGTAGGTGCCCAATATGCTACTGGAGATCAGTGAAGAAATAACCCCCAAAGGAATGAAGGGATGGAGCCAAAGCAAAAAGAATACCCATCTGTGGATGTGACTGGTGATAGAAGCAAGGCCCAATGCTGTAAAGAGCAATATTGCATAGGAAGCTGGAACGTCAGGTCCATGAATCAAGGCAAATTGGAAGTGGTCAAACAAGAGATGGCAAGAGTGAACATCGACATTCTAGGAATCAGTGAACTGAAATGGACTAGAATGGGTGAATTTAACTCAAATGACCGTTGTATCTACTACTGCGGGCAGGAATCCCTCAGAAGAAATGGAGTAGCCATCATGGTCAACAAAAGAGTCCAAAATGCAGTACTTGGATGCAATTTCAAAAACGACAGAATGATCTCTGTTCATTTCCGAGGCAAACCATTCAATATCACGGTAATCCAAGTCTATGCCCTAACCAGTAACGCTGAAGAAGCTGAAGCTGAATGGTTCTATGAAGACCTACAAGACCTTTTAGAACTAACACCCAAAAAAGATGTTCTTTTCATTATAGGGGACTGGAATGCAAAAGTAGGAAGTCAAGAAACACCTGGAGTAACAGGCAAATTTGGCCTTGGAATACAGAATGAAGCAGGGCAAAGACTAAGAGAGTTTCGCCAAGAAAATGCACTGGTCATAACAAACACCCTCTTCCAGCAACACAAGAGAAGACTCTATACATGCACATTACCAGATGGTCAACACTGAAATCAGATTGATTATATTCTTTGCAGCCAAAGATGGAGAAGCTCTGTATAGTCAGCAAAAACAAGACCAGGAGCTGACTGTGGCTCAGACCATGAACTCCTTATTGACAAATTCAGACTTAAACTGAAGAAAGTAGGGAAAACCACTAGACCATTCAGATATGACCTAAATCAAATCCCTTATGGTTATACAGTGGAAGTGAGAAATAGATTTAAGGGCCTAGATCTGATAGACAGAGTGCCTGATGAACTATGGAATGAGGTTCGTGATATTGTACAGGAGACAGGGATCAAGACCATCCCCATGGAAAAGAAATGCAAAAAAGCAATGTGGCTGTCTGGGGAGGCCTTACAAATAGCTGTGAAAAGAAGAGAAGTGAAAAGCAAAGGAGAAAAGGAAAGATATAAACATCTGAATGCAGAATTCCAAAGAATAGCAAGAAGAGATAAGAAAGCCTTTTTCAGTGATCAATGCAAAGAAATAGAGGAAAACAACAGAATGGGAAAGACTAGAGAACTCTTCAAGAAAATCAGAGATACCAAAGGAACATTTCATGCAAAGATGGGTTTGATAAAGGTCAGAAATGGTATGTACCTAACAGAAGCGGAACATATTAAGAAGAGATGGCAAGAATACACAAAAGAACTGTACAAAAAAGATCTTCACGACCCAGATAATCACGATGGTGTGATCACTGACCTAGAGCCAGACATCCTGGAATGTGAAGTCAAGTGGGCCTTAGAAAGCATCACTATGAACAAAGCTAGTGGAGGTGATGGAATTCCAGTGGAGCTATTCCAAATCCTGAAAGACGATGCTGTGAAAGTGCTGCACTCAAATGCCAGTAAATTTGGAAAACTCAGCAGTGGCCACAGGACTGGAAAAGGTCAGTTTTCATTCCAATCCCAAAGAAAGGCCATGCCAAAGAATGCTCAAACTACCGCACAATTGCACTCATCTCACATGCTAGTAAAGTAATGCTCAAAATTCTCCAAGCCAGGCTTCAGCAATATGTGAACCGTGAACTACCAGACCTTCAAGCTGGTTTTAGAAAAGTCAGAGGAACCAGAGATCAAATTGCCAACATCTGCTGGATCATGGAAAAAGCAAGAGAGTTCCAGAAAAACATCTATTTCTGCTTTATTGACTATGCCAAAGCCTTTGACTGTGTGGATCACAATAAACTGGGAAATTCTGAAATAGATGGGAATACCAGAACACCTGACCTGCCTCTTGAGAAATCTGTATGCAGGTCAGGAAGCAACAGTTAGAACTGGACATGGAACAACAGACTGGCTTCAAATAGGAAAAGGAGTATGTCAAGGCTGTATATTGTCACTCTGTTTATTTAACTTATATGCAGAGTACATAATGATAAACACTGGACTGGAAGAAACACAAGCTGGAATCAAGATTGCTGGAGAAATATCAGTAACCTCAGATATGCAGATGACACCACCCTTATGGCAGAAAGTGAAGAGGAACTCAAAAGCCTCTTGACAAAAGTGAAAGTGGAGAGTGAAAAAGTTGGCTTAAAGCTCAGCATTCAGAAAACGCAGATATTGGCATCTGGTCCCATCACTTCATGGGAAATAGTTGGGGAAACAGTGGAAACAGTGTCAGACTTTATTTTTCTGGGCTCCAAAATCACTGAAGATGGTGACTGCAGCCATGAAATTAAAAGACGTTTACTCCTTGGAAGGAAAGTTATGACCAACCTGGATAGCATATTGAAAAGCAGAAACATTACTTTCCCAACAAAGGTCCGTCTAGTCAAGGCTATGGTTTCTCCTGTGGTCATGTATGGATGTGAGAGTTGGACTGTGAAGAAGGCTGAGCACTGAAGTATTGATGCTTTTGAACTTAGTGTTGGAGATGACTCTTGAGAGTCCCTTGGACTGCAAGGAGATCAAACCAGTCCATTCTGAAGGAGATCAGCCCTGGGATTTCTTTGGAAGAAATGATGCTAAAGCTGAAACTCCAGAACTTTGGCCACCTCATGCGAAGAGTTGACTCATTGGAAAAGACTGATGCTGGGAGGGATTGGGGCAGGAGGAGAAGGGGATGACAGAGGATGAGATGGCTGGATGGCATCACTGACTCGATGGACGTGAGTCTGAGTGAACTCTGGGAGTTGGTGATGGACAGGGAGGCCTGGCGTGCTGCGATTCATGGGGTCGCAAAGAGTTGGACACATCTGAGCGACTGATATGATCTGATCTGATCTTACACAGAGGATGAGATGGTTGGATTCCATCATGGACTCAATGGACATGAATCTCAGCAAGTTCTGGGAGACAGTGAATGACAGGGAAGCCTGACATGCTGCAGTCCATGGGATTACAAAGAGTTGGACATGACTGAGAGACTGAACTGGACTGAACTGAAGCTGGAGATTATTGAGGGAGACATTGCATGCACAGGTCACAAAGAATCGGACACAACTGAGCAACTGAACAACAACATAATTTTTAAATTTAGTGGAAAAATCCCGGTGTACTTAATTGAGCAAGAATCAGTTTTGGACAGATTCCAGTTCTCAGATTCAATGATATATGTAGTTAGAAATGAATAAATGTACAGTGATCTTCATCTCTGTTGGGGCAAAAAGATGATACCCTTTTAAGAAATGTTATAAAATTTGGGGGAGGTCCTGCATTAGCCTTAAAGCAATGCATAAAAGAAAGAAAATAAAACAATAATGTCTCCCAAAATTTCAAGTCATCTAGTCTGGCCGCACCAAAATGACAGAGTGAGAAGAACTAAGCAACTGAATGATATTTTCTATTTTGGAGTGAATAGGAAAAGCAGTTACTAAAATAAATTTCCCTAGGGAATAATCTACAGTGTAAATGATAACAGTTTTCTGAATAATCAGAGACTCCATGGAGAAAATGGAGACACAGTTAAATGAAATAAAATATTTCTACAGATAATAATGCAGTCTGTCACACTATCTTGTCATCATGGATGAAAGATGAATTCAGAGTAACTTAAAAAGTCTTCAGTCACACAGAAGCCTCCACATCACATCACATCAAGCCTCCAAATGGTGACAAAACACCTAATATTGGGAATCTGGCTTTGCAACTGTGCAATTTTATTATGTAAAACATTAAATTATTTTGAAATAAATAAAGCTTTGATTCCAATTCTGGTTTTATCATTTAATATATTTGACTTTTGGGAAATTAATGAGATGGAGTAAGCCTCAGTAAAAGATGGAGGTTTCTGTCTTATTAGAGTAAATGTTAAAAGTGATACATTCAACTGTAGCACAGGAGAGATACAATCAGAACAAAGATTGAAAGAGAATCAATAGTTTCAGCTGCTTCAGGATAACAAACTGTTAGAAGCTGGAACAAAGGTAGACCTAACTCTCAGGAGGCTGCTGCAGAGGCCAGGATGGAGCTGGGGCAGGAATGATCAAATCAGGGATACATTCTGAAAGTAGAGACAACTCGATTTGCCAAAGGCATGAGTGAGTCATAGGAAATCAATAAGGGAGTGAAGAACACTGTGAGATTTATTGTCTGAGCAATGGCATTGAAGTGGGTACCACTTAACAAGATAGGGTACACTTTTACATTGTGGAAATTGTAATTATGTATCATATATACTAAATTGATATTCAAATGCAGATGTCCAAAATTGGAGATATGGCATGCAAAAATTTGAAAATAAGGGTAGATGTCAGAGCTAGAGACATAGCATTTGATAACATCAGCATTCGTAGGTCAGGAAATGGGAACATCCAAGTAAAGAGCCACTGAAAGATATGTCAGTGATTTCTTGTAGGATCCAAGCCAATGATCTTCTGTTCACAGTTCGATCTATTCATGCTTGATGTGTCAATTCCTTTGTGCTTCAATAATTTTGCCTTTGTGACTGCATAATGGTACACATTTCCATATAATTCCCTTTCCATCTTTATTTGTTCCATCACTATTTCTTTAAATCTGAACGAAATTCTCTGATTTCTGTTTGATGGATATATTCCTACCTTAGTATTACTTAGTAACTTACTTACTTTTGTAACCCTTAATATTTTGCCAATATTTTTTATAATAACTGTTTTTCCATTAGACTGGAATTTTTTGATGCATCTTTATATGTTATATCACTAGGGACAGGGAACTAGGCCTTTTTGAACTTGGTCATCACAATGAATGTGCCACATTGGACATAAACTGGTACATTATAGTCATGGTTTGCACTTCCCAGTTGGGGCTAGTGGTAAAGAGCCTACCTGCCCATGCAGGAGACAAGAGACACAAGTGTGATCCTTGGTCAGAAAGATTTCCTGGAGAACGTAACAACCCACTCTAGTGTTCTTGCTGGAGAATCCCAAGCACAGAGGAGCCTGGTAGCTACAGTCCACAGGGTCACAAAAACCTGGACATGACTGGAACGACTTAGCACCCATACATTGTTTTAATTGATTGGATAAAGGAAAAGATTAACTAACAATGCATTAAAAATTCCCTCCTCTTCTTTTGTAACTTATCTGGTTCTAATGCATGACTTCAGCTCCTATACAGACAAGACAGAATCAAGGAACCGTGTAACTTATTTCATCCTATTGGGCTTCACACAAAATCCACAGGAGCAGAAAGTCTTTATCCAATTATCTGTCTAATATCAGAAACAGAGCTAGTGTTCACATCTGCATTCTTCAAAATCCAAATTTGATACTCTTTCAACCATTTCAAAGATATCAGAGAAAAGATATTTCAGCAGAACCTCTTTCATATCACAGAAATTTAACACTTATCTTTTCTAAATACATATTCATAAAAGTTGTTTTTATGCTTAAAAGTCTAAGAAGTTGTTTCTAAGACAGCTATATGACTTACTAGTATCAAGGGTGATGTGGACTGTTATATAGAAAGAAGCATATTACTATATAAGTGTTAGAATTTTGGGTTACATTTAGTTCCTTGAATTTGCAATCCTCTTTGAAAACCATTTTAGTAGATTATTTATAAGGATTAATAAAAACCAGATAAAAATCAATACTCCACAGTTAACAAAAGAAAGCGTTTCTCAGCTAATTTACATAACTTAGAAGGCTTTGTTGTGAATCAATTTTGGCTTTTTTCAAAAATGAAATGTGCTTCTAAAATATGAATGTGTATATATGTCACAGAAGTGTGTATAGTTCCCTTTTTGACAGAAAGGCCCAGCCTCTGATTTCAAGGGTACCATATATTTATTTTTCACTTGGGGAGTTATTGCTTTACAATGTTGTGGTTAATTTCTGCTCTACAACAGTAGAGTATACACACACACACACACACACACATATATACACACACACACATATATATGCACTCCTCTCGAGCCTCCTTCCCACCTCCACTTCCCACCCCTCTAGATCATCCCAGAGCACTGAGCTGAGCTCCCCGTGTTCTACAGCTTTTCACTTTGTTGTTTTTCAGTGGCTATGTCGTGCCCGAGTCTTTGCAACCCCATGGACTATAGCATGCCAGGCTCTTTTGCCCTCCACTGTCTCCAAGAGTTTGCTCAAATCTGTGCCCATTGAGTCGTGATGCTACCTAACCATTGCATCCTCTGTCACCCCCTTCTCCTTTTCCCTTCAGCCTTTCCCAGCTTCCCACTGGCTACCTGTTTTACACATAATAGTATATTATTTAAGAAATTAATGGACTCCATGATAGAAAAATATTCAGAAAGTGTATTATTAGGAATACATGATGGAGAGCAACAAAACCACTTTTGGAAACAGGAGATGTGAGTTTTATTTTACAGTATGCAATATTATACTCTAGAGCCCTAAACAGCTCTCCCTATTTCTGTAAGTAGTTTACTTAGGTAAACTGCAAGTTGTTTCCAAGTTCTGCCTTTCTACCCAAGCTAATATGTTTATTGGCATAAATATTATTATTTTTGCTTCTACTTCAATTAGAAGCAACACTGGAAGGCTTATGATGCCACAGCCTACCTCCCAGAACTTTTCATTCCTCATAAACAACATAGGTGATGTCCTTCTGGGATGAAAGTTCCTTCGGATGGACTAATACAACATGTGCTCCCTCTGGACTGCTTTGCTATCCTGAGAACATGTTTCTCCACCTCTTGAAGTTCATGAATCTGCCCATAAAAACATTTTGATACATACCTGGTTTTTTTTTTTTCTGTGAAATTAGTCCCTAAAACTATCAAACATCAAAACAGACCTCAACTACTTTTTGATCAGCTGTGAAATGATCCATACATTTTTGTTTTTCTGCTTTCTTTCTGGTTTGCCTTTCAATTGGAGAATCTATGTTACTGTCTCTCCAGGATTTATAAACCACCTTAGGTTTGTATTCTAGAAAGAGACTGCCTGGCATAGCTCCAGAATTCTTCTTTGAAAAACACCAATACAGTATACTAACACATATATATGGAATTTAGAAAGATGGTAATGATAACCCTGTATGCGAGACAGCAAAAGAGGCACAGATGTATAGAACAGTCTTTTGGACTCTGTGGGAGAGGGCGAGGGTGGAATGATATGAGAGAATAGCATTGAAACATGTAAATTATCATATGTGAAACGAATCGTCAATCCAGGTTCGATGCATGAGACAGAGTGCTCAGGGCTGGTGCACTGGGATGATCCTAAGGGATGGAACGGGGAGGGAGATGGGAGGGGGGTTCAGGATGGGGAACACATGTACACCTGTGGCGGGTTCATGACAATGTATGGAAAAACCAATGCAATATTGTAAAGTTAAAAAAAAAAAAAGAAAATTATTTTCAGGGACAACCTTCACTGTTTTACATCTAAATCTTCTCTCTTTCCCTTTTATGCTTCTCTAAAGCCTTGGGGAACTGATTAGAGAGATTGAGGGGTTCTCAAGCAATCTCTCTACCCTGCACTGTAGCTATTAAAGTCAAGGGTGGAGGAACACTGAATGGGCCATGGTTGAATGGATTTCAGTCTTTCATGAAGTTGGGGATGGTGACTTTGTCAGTACATGCTAATTCTGTGATTTGGCTTTCTTTCACTCCAGTGTTGAAAAGAGCAAGTTCAAGACAATTCCATGATGATACTTTTGCAAAATTCATATCCCCCAGAGTTCTTTAGACAGGTTACAATCCTCATTGAAACTGTTTTGGCATCTGCTATCACAGATAACTATTGCAGAACTATAATGTTACAGTGTCCAATCAGATTAGGTTTGGTCATGTGTTTTCAGTTTTCTTAAACTGTTTTCCTTCATGACACATTCTTCTCACAGTGATCACAATCACTGGGATCAGTCTAGAGTTGTCTACAATTTATTTTTCTTCTTATTAAAGAAAGCATATTTGAATATCTTGAAGTAGCTGTGATTTCACATAAAAATATTTCTGAATTGAATTTTTGCCAAATAATTTTATATCAGTTTTATTTATTTTATTGATAACACCACCCTTATGGCAGAAAGTGAAGAAGAACTAAGGAGCCTCTTGATGAAAGTGAAAGAGGAGAGTGAAAAAGTTGGCTTAAAGCTCAACATTCAGAAAACGAAGATTATGGCATCTGGTCCCATAACTTCATAGCAAATAGATGGCGAATAGATGGGGAAACAGTGGAAACAGTGACTGACTTTATTTTTTGGGGCTCCAAAATCACTGCAGATGGTGACTGCAGCCATAAAATTAAAAGACGCTTACTCCTTGGAAGGAAAATTATGACCAACCTAGACAGCATATTCAAAAGCAGAGACGTTACTTTGCCAACAAAGGTCTATGTAGTCAAGGCTATAGTTTCCAATGGTCATGTATTGATATGAGAGTTGGACTGTGAAGAAAGCTGAGTGCTGAAGAATTGATGCTTTTGAACTGTGGTGTTGGAGAAGACTCTTGAGAGTCCCTTGGACTGCAAGGAGATCCAACGAGTCCATTCTGAAGGAGATCAGTCCTGGGTGTTCTTTGCAAGGACTGATGTTGAAGGTCAAACTTCAAACTTTGCTCACCTGATGCGAAGAGTTGACTCATTTGAAAAGACCCTGATGCTGGGAAAGTTTGAGGGCAGGAGGAGAAGGGGACAACAGAGGATGAGATGGCTGGATGGCATCACCAACTTGATGGACATGGGTTTGGGTGAACTCTGGGAGTTGGTGATGGACAGGGAGGACTGGCATGCTGCGGTTCATGGGTTCGGAAAGAGTCCAACATGAATGAGTGACTGAACTGACTGAACTGTTGTTTAGAGATATTAGTAACTAGCTTATAAGCTAATTGTGATGCTTAAAGGAAATGTATAATATTGTTCTTCAAATGGAAACTGCTCAAAATTCTTTTGCTTCTGTTCTTATTTCTAATATTATTAGAAATATATATTTTATTTCTAATAATAACACTAGAATACAATTCAAATAATTCCTATAAATTAATTTCTGTGAAATAAGAATTTTATAATAAATATTTTACTTTTACTTTTTAAATTATATTAGAAACATAAGCAGAAGATTTCTGTGGCCTATGTCCATTCATGTTTAAGTAGCATTATAATACAATATGATTTCAATCTTCACAAGATATGTGTGATAATTTTTTCTTATAAAGCCCTATAAATTCTAGTTCTGAAACATTATTCCAATTATCTATGTTATGTTACAGAGGTGTAAATTGAAACTCAGCAGATAAAATTCTTTCTAAGCATCAAATGGCAGAGTACAGTTAAGACAGTTAAGTAGTCAGGTTTGTGTGTGTGTGCGCGCTGAGTTGCTTCGGTAGTGTCTTTTTGTGGCCCTATGAACTATAGCCCGCCAGGCTCCTCTGTCCATGAGATTATCCAGGTAAGAATAGTGGAGGGGGTTGCTCTAATCTCCTCCAGAGTATCTCCCAGACTCAGGGATTGAACTCATGCCTCTTATGTCTCCTGCATTGGCAGGTGGGTTCTTTACCACTAGCACCACCTGGGAAGCTCCCTAAATAGTCAGGTAAGGTAATCCAAAACCCATAAAATTGATGGCAACACTCAAAGTTTTATTTAAAGCTTTTCAGCAAGGAGGAACTCATCATAAATGTGGGGATCAAATATTTCATCCTCAATAATGTCATGTATAGCAGTTGAGTTCAGTTCAATTGCTCAGTCGTGTCTGACTCTTTGTGACACCATGGACTGCAGCATGCATTTATAGTAGACAAAGCAGAAAATACAGTGGAATGGGATTATCAGACTAGATAAAACTGAGGAACACCTGGTTTAGTTTTTCAGCAAACTAGATAGTTGGGTAAATGAATCTTACTTCTTCAAAGATAGTTTTAACTCCATTAAATTCCATCAGATAATTGTTCAAAAATTCCATTTTTCTCTCTCTACTATATATATATATATATATATATATATATATATATATATATGGTTCAGACTTCCCTGGTAGCTCAGCTGGTAAAGAATCCACCTGCAAGGCAGGAGACACCTGGTTGATTCCTGGGTCAGGAAGATCCCCTGGAGAAGGGATAGGCTACCCACTCCAGTATTCTTGGGCTTCCCTGATGGCTCAGTCAGTAAAGAATCTGACTGCAATGTGGGTTCAGTCCCTGGGTTGGGAAGGTCCCCTGGAGGAGAACATGGCAACCCACCCCAATATTTGTGCCTGGAGAATCCCCATGAACAGAGAAGCCTGGTGGGCTACAGTCCATGTGGTCACAGAGTCAGATATATCTAAGCACATTTTCTTCTTTTTTTGTAGCAAAGTCAATTGTGGTTTATTTATTCCTTAATGTACATTCCTTAATGTCTATTCCTTTATACTTAATGCCAAACCCAGTTAAAATAGCATGAGTTTGTAAAAATGTATATTTTCCTCAATACTTACAATGTCACTTCACAAACATCACACAATGACTTGCTTTTCAGACTATAAGACTTACCATGTAGACTATAAGACTGGACTTTACACTATGTTCTGTTTAGATCTATATAGTCTCTTCACTTAAGTAAAATAATACTGGTTCACAAATACACAAAAAATCTCTAGGTATTTGATTAAAAGAAATCTAAAGTTGTAGGATACGAGGCTAGGTATATAGTTCTGAAAGGAGTTTGCAGTATGTGACTGTTCCTGTTTTCCTGTAACTTCCTTTTTGTTTTTGTTTAGTCGCTGAGTCATGCCCAGCTGTTTTGCATCCCCATGGGCTGTAGCCCACCAGGTTCCTCTCTCCATGGGATTGTCCAGGCAAAAACACTGGAGTGGGTAGCCATTTCCTTCTCCAGGGGATCTTCCTGGCCCAAGGATGGAACAGGTGTCTCCTGCATTAGCAGGTGGATTCTTTAACTGTCTTACCTTTTAACATATTATTACCTTTTATACTTTGAGGCCAAGTATTTTGAGAGCTAAGTCTCCCTCAGGTTTAGCCTTCAATGCAGGCAGGATCACTTTCCCTCGAGATTTTTCAGTGTGTTTTGACTCTGTAAAAGTTTTGTTTTGTTTTCTTTTTTTTTTTTTAAACAAAGGGGATATTAGTGAAAAGTGAAATCAAGGAAAACACATTGAGAGGAAAATAAAGAAGGAACCACTGAAGGCAAGCTGTTGTTGAAGGCTTGGCTTTTACACATTCTGACTGATTGATTGATTTTCCCATTAGCAGGAGAGAATCAGCAACAGAGGGAGTGATGCAAAGACTGGCCTCAAAGATGCTGCTGCTGCTGCTGCTAAGTCATGTCGGACTCTGTGGGACCCCATGGACGGCAGCCCACCAGGCTCCTCCACCCACGGGATTTTCCAGGCAAGAGTACTGGAGTGGGGTGGCATTGCCTTCTCCAGGGTCAAAGATGAATGACCTTCAAATCATTAGCCTCCCTTCCAAGAACCTTTTATTGCACCAAACTCTTCTTATGGAATTTTTCATCTCCATGTTTCTGAGTGTGTAGATAAACAGGTTGAGTATGGTGACAATAATTGTGTAGAAGAGCGTAAACACCTTATCTTCTGGTAATGTTGCAGCAGGTCTAATGTAAAGAAAGATGACAGGTGCAAAAAAGAGGATTACGACTGTGATGTGGGAGCTACAGGTGGAAAGTGCTTTTGGCGGCTTTCTGCAGAATATGTGCGCACGTTATACAGAATCAAAATGTAGGAGGCCGTCAGAGCCACAGAGAGCACCAGTCCCATCAAGCCAGAATTGGCAATGACAAAAAAGCCAAATTGTGTGTATCAGTGCAGGCTAGTTTCAACAAAGGATATACATCACAGTAATAGTGATCTATTTCATTGGGGCCACAGAAAGGTAAAACAATCACAAGGAGAAAGAGACCAAGAGAATGAAGAAGTCCCCCTGCACCCGATGCCATGAGAATTGAGTGACGTCTTTGCCTGTTCATGGTGATGGCGTAGTGGAGAGGTTTGCAGATGGCCACATAGCGGTCACAGGCCATCCCTGTGAGGATGAAGACCTCAATCCCCCAAAGAAGTGTGTGCTGAAAAGCTGTGTCATGCAGTTTTTGTAGGAATGGCATTTTTCTCCATCAGTAAGTCAGTCATGAGTTTGGGTGTCACAGTGGAGGTGTAGAAGATATCTGAGAGTGCAAGGCAGTTAAGGAAGAAATACATGGGCTGGGTGATTAGCTGACTGCAAGTAATAGAAATCACGATGATCAAATTCCCCAAACAAATAGCCAGGTAACAGAATAAGAAAAATAAAAAGCAGAGGATCTGGACTTTCTTGTCTGTAGAAAGTCCCAAGAGAATAAATTCAGTAACATTATTTCTATCTTCCATGATCTGATGTTCAAGAAAGTTACCTGAAATGAAAAGCAATGAAACTGATCACTGATGAGAAAATGGAAACCTGATTTCTACTTAAAATGGCACCAATGCCTTTTAAAGACAAGTTATTTTGAGATCCACTGAAATCATTTTCATTTAATACATACAACTCTTTTTGAATATTCTTCTAAGAGCTAAGAATACAGTGATAAATTAGACAAAGTTCTAGTTTTTACATAATTTGAATTATTTTGTGAGGAAGAAAGGAATTATATTTATCAAGAATGAAAAAAAAGAGTTAATCTTAATAGTGTTAAGTAGGGTGACATCAGATCAGATCAGGTCAGATCAGTTGCTCAGTCGTGTCCGACTCTTTGCGACCCCAAGAATCGCAGCACGCCAGGCCTCCCTGTCCATCACCAACTCCCGGAGTTCACTCAGACTCACGTGCATCGAGTCAGTGATGCCATCCAGCCATCTCATCCTCTGTCGTCCCCTTCTCCTCTTGCCTTCAATCCCTCCCAGCATCAGAGTCTTTTCCAATGAGTCAACTCTGCGCATGAGGTGGCCAAAGTACTGGAGTTTCAGCTTTAGCATCATTCCTTCCAAAGAAATCCCAGGGCTGATCTCCTTCAGAATGGACTGGTTGGGTCTCCTTGCAGTCCAAGGGACTCTCAAGAGTCTTCTCCAGCACCACAGTTGAAAAGCATCAATTCTTCGGAGCTCAGTCTTCTTCACAGTCCAACTCTCACATCCATACATGACCACAGGAAAAACCATAGCCTTGACTAGACGAACCTTTGTTGGCAAAGTAATGTCTCTGCTTTTGAATATGCTATCTAGGTTGGTCATAACTTTCCTTCCAAGGAGTAAGCGTCTTTTAATTTCATGGCTACAGTCACCATCTGTAGTGATTTTGGAGCCCAGAAAAATAAATCTGACACTGTTTCCACTGTTTCCCCATCTATTTCCCATGAAGTGGTGGGACCAGATGCCATGATCTTAGTTTTCTGAATGGTGAGCTTTAAGCCAACTTTTTCACTCTCTACTTTCACTTTCATCATGAGGCTTTTTAGTTCCTCTTCACTTTCTGCCATAAGGATAGTGTCATCTGCATATCTGAGGTTATTGATATTTCTCCCGGCAATCTTGATTCCAGCTTGTGTTTCTTCCAGTCCAGCGTTTCTCATGATGTACTCTGCATAGAAGTTAAATAAGCAGGGTGACAATATACAGCCTTGACGAACTCCTTTTCCTATTTGGAACCAGTATGTTGTTCCATGTCCAGTTCTAACTGTTGCTTCCTGACCTGCATACAAATTTCTCAAGAGGCAGATCAGGTGGTCTGGTATTCCCATCTCTTTCAGAATTTTCCACAGTTTATTGTGATCCACACATGTGCCAATTTAGGATGTAAAATAGAGGTAACTACAAAATTTGTTTGATTAAGTGGTTTCTAATGAAATCACAAAATTGGCGTGGGGTGTGTGGGTGGATTTTGCAGTGCTTGGTGCAGAGTCAATGTTAAATAAATATCAATTAAGTAAAAAAAATGGAAAGTGAACAATGTGGTATAATTTTGAAGGAATAATACATCGTCCTTTAGTCAGGTAATTCACAATAAAACTGAAGAACAAATCATTTTTATGAGTGGACTTATATAATCCATTTTGACTTTTAAGAGGAAATAATTCCTTCATGTGAAATACTACATGAAACTTTCATACTTCTTAAACTTTATTTGTAGCATCTCTAGGTTAATATATCTACAGCTCTGCTTTTTATATTTGTCTACATTTCTCTTGCAAGATTATCTCCCCTTTCAAAATAAATTAACATTCAGAAGTTATTTGAGTTACGTCTTATCAGACTGTAATTATAGTTGCCTAGTTTGGAAATAATATACTAAAAAGTGGGCTCCTTTAATTCCAAAATAGTTCCCCCAAACACAATACAATAAACAAGATGTAGCACTTCTTCCCTTAATTTCTTAGAGAATTCACCCACACAATATGCATGACTATATAAAAGAATCTCTTCAGTTCTCTAAAATAGAAGCAGTTATACCTGTATTCAGGTAATCATCTGGTAAATACACTATATAAGTAGGCAAGATACCTAGTTTATTCCTCCCATTCTGTTGCATAATTGTTCATTCCCTAGGATCCCAGGCTCCCATTCATAAAATAAAAGCGATTAGATAATCTCTGAAGATGTCCCCAGATTGCAATAATGTGTGACTTCTGATTCTCCATTAATTTGGGGAGGACATCTGTTTACCTCTGTCCTGCCTTCCCTTCTCTGCTTGATATATTGAGACTATAGAAAGTAACAAATACAGAGGCAATTTCATTACAATTCCTGTGCCTCAGTTTACTTCTCTGTAAAATCAAGGTAAAGACAATATCTCTTTATATGGTGATTTTTTGAATAATTAGTTTCTAAATATGAAATTTCTTAAAACAATACCTGTAAAGTACTATATATTTAATAATTATTGGCTATCCTCAACAATTACTAAGAGCTTCCCTGGTGGCTCCAATGGTAAAAATCTGATTGCCATGAAGGAGACCAGGGTTCAACCCCTGGGTTGGGAAGATCTCCTGGAGAAGGGAATGGCTACACATTTCAGTAAATATTTTTGCCTGGTGAATTCCATGGACAGAGGAGCCTGGTAGGCTACAGTCCATGGGGTCACAAAGAGTCAGATACAACTGAGCAAATAACACACACATGATTACTAACTATAACATCAAGGCCCCAGAGAAAATGTAAGTACACCATCTCAGGAATTGTATCTTGTACTATCCTTCCATGAACAAGATAGGAAATATTATTAATAATAATATCAGAAACTTCAGAGATAGTGTCGTGTTCAGCACACAGCTCTGATACTCAAATGCAAGAGTCTTCACCTCCTTAAATACTTTTTCCTTCTTCCTTAAAATAAGCATGCAGTGGAGAAGGCAATGGTACCCCACTCCAGTACTCTCGCCTGGAAAATCCCATGGATGGAGGAGCCTGGTAGACTGCAGTCCATGAGGTCGCTAAGAGTTGGGCACGACTGAACGACTTCACTTTGACTTTTCACTTTCATGCACTGAATAAGGAAATGGCAACCTACTCCAGTATTCTTGCCTGGAGAATCCCAGGGACGGGGGAGCCTGGTGGGCTGCCATCTATGGGGTCGCACAGAGTCGGACATGACTGAAGCGACTTACCAGCAGCAGCAGCAGCCTAATTTACAGGATTACTGTGGAATGTAAATAAGGTTACATATACAGAACTTGATGCTCAAAAACATGTAAGTTTCCCCTCCTTCCTCTTGGAACCCCCATAGTGTTATAAATTTAGGAGGTCCTCACACTGTTCCAGTGGTAGTAGATTCTAATAATTAAGGTTATGAGTTCTGGACCTACATAGAATGAGATACTGGCTCCAAAATTCACTTGGAGCATAATCACAGATAAAATATATAACCTCAGCTTCTTCATCTATAAAATGAATAATACTGTAATTAACTCTGAGATCTGCTGTAAAGATATGATGAGTTCACTTATATAACAGCTTAGGACAGAAACTGGTATATATTAAGATAAAACATTTAGTAAATATTCATTGTCATTGACATTATATTTGTCATATCAATGGGTATATTGTATTATTCTTACTATACATTTTGAATAGCTTATTTAAAATGTGTAATATTGTAACATGGGATAAAATATGGATAAGACATAGCACAGTTCCCCTGCCGTAAACAATCTGCTCTTTCTTACCTGAAGGCTGGGGTTTCTCACTTTGGGGAAACATCCTATCATTAAGCAAAATCTTTCTCTTTGGTCTGGGTTGAGCTGACTTCCCCACATTTCTGAAAATAAATGTACTGCTTATTTCAGCCAGTTTTTTTTTCTTTCTTTCTTTTGAATTAATTAACCTTATCCAAACTAGACAGATGTTTATGTTCTCCTAATTTTTCTTCATCTCAACTAAACTTAGGAAAAAGAAACCTACCACTTAAATATCATCCATTCAAATAGCTTGTTTGAAAATTTCATCATACATTTTTTCTTCTGCATAATCTTAGAAGCATACTGGTGCTTTGATTTTATTTTTTTTTAATATATCTTCAGTTCCTTCACTGCAATACTGTCCACTTATCTGCTGGGGCAGTGCATTCTTCTTCATATTAAACTTTTTTCCATAATGGAATCCAAAGGACTAATAATATGATTAAATTTGTGAAATATGAAAAGACAAGTAGATCTAGTAATATTTTGATAGCTGTGAGACATGGCACTGATAATTTTAAGAGCTCATGTGCAAATCACAATTCATGATAGTTGAAGCCAGGTTTTCCAAAACAGTAAAAATAGCATTTTAAAGTTTCTGGAATTTTTCAAAGGTTAGTTAGAAGGCTTAGATTATAAATACAATCAGAATGATTTAAATATTCATTTTAAGGAAAGTCACTATTATAATTAGGAACTGGATTTAACTTACCAGCTGCTTAACTCATCAGACAGATTTCTTATGAGGCTTCACACCTAAGATAAAGTCAGAATTTTAAAAGTTATCATTTCCATGCAGTAATCCGTCTCTAATTGCGTAAAATTTTACAAGAGAACTCGTGAGTTCCACTGTTACAGATATACTTGGTAAATTGAACTAATTTTGAGATTATTTTTTAGCATGCAGTTTTTCCATTTCTAAAAAATAAATGTGACTGTGATATTTTACCTTTGTCTCTATAAAAAAGTTACATATATACATAGATTTGTGTACATATATACCCCTAAAGGAGATCAGCCCTGGGATTTCTTTGGAAGGAATGATGCTAAAGCTGAAACTCCAGTACTTTGGCCACCTCATGTGAAGAGTTGACTCATTGGAAAAGACTCTGATGCTCTGGGAGGGATTGGGGGCAGGAGGAGAAGGGGACGACAGAGGATGAGATGGCTGGATGGCATCACTAACTCGATGGACATGAATCTGAGTGAACTCTGGGAGTTGGTGATGGACAGGGAGGCCTGGCGTGCTGCGATTCATGGGGTTGCAAAGAGTCGGACACGACTGAGTGAGTGATCTGATCTGATCTGATACATGATATATTCTTCTTGATGTTAAATTGGCATTTAAGGAGAATTCTGACAAAATGTGTAATATAGAAAAGGTCTCAGTCTCTGAAGATATAGAAATTTCCCATCAGTATACTTCACCAATGATGTAAATTGTAGCTTCAATTTCTACCTAATAAATAAATATGCCAAAGTTCTTAATTGCATTTCCCTATTTCATCAACATCCAAACCACTGAGATCAGACCTGGGACATGGAGACTATGAGGAAATGAGTATATAGTGACTATGGACATGGAGTATATAATACTTATTTGTCAGGACAGGGCAGAATCAGTTAGCTGAGGCAGACTGAAGTGAGCTGCCATGGGAAATATTGAGAACCCTACAGCTAGAATTAAAAGTTCAGAGAGTAGACCCAGGATTTAAGACTTAATTTTTCTTGGGGAGAAAACAAAAAAAAAAAGCTTGTTAGGGCATTATAATTTCTGGCTGATGCCTGGAAAAGACTCCTATGCTTTACCCCTATGCTTTTTTTTTGGAAGCTCATATGCCCCCATGGACTCTCTTGCAGATGTGCAGACAATTTCCCAATTTATCTTTGTAAGGCAAACTCCTTTCTAAAAAGATATACTTTTTCTGATTGAATTTTCCATATGTATATTACAGAAAATATATTTTTAAAAGAACTATAACAAAAATAAAATGGTCTCATAAATTTATTCATATAAAAATATTTACTATCTCTTAATTCTAAAAGATCTGACTTGGACAAAACATACTATGGAGAATGCATTTGTTGTTTAGTCGCTAAGTTATGTCCCACTCTTTTGCAAATCCACAGAATGTAGCCTGCCAGACTCCTCTGTCCATGGAATTTTCCAGCAAGAATATTGAAGTGGGTTTCAGTTTCCTTCTCCAGGGGAACTTCTTGACCCCGGGATCAAACTCACATCTCCTGCATTGGCAGGTGGGTTCTTTACCACAGAGCCACCAGGGAAGCCCTAGAGAATGTATTTAGTGGTGAACAAAACAGCCTTTTTCCTCAGTGAGGCTGGAGACTAAGGAAAGAGACAGACAATGAAATAAACAAGAATCTATAGAAGTTTTAGTCAAGTGTAAATCTTGGACATTTTTATGTTATACAGATATTTATTCCTTCGGAGAAGGCAATAGCACCCCATTCCAGTACTCTTGCCTGGAAAATCCCATGGATGGAGGAGCATGGTGGGCTGCAGTCCATGGAGTTGCCTCTTAAATTTTACTTTATGTAATTTCATAAGACGATTGTATTTTCTCATCCATTTTTTACCTGAAAATGTAGTAATAATATTTGTTGAAAAGTTGAAATCATACGACTGAATTCATCTTTTAAAAAATTTGCTGCTGCTGCTAAGTCGCTTCAGTCGTGTCCGACTCTGTGCGACCCCATAGACGGCAGCCCACCAGGCTCCCCCACCCCTGGGATTCTCCAGGCAAGAATAATGGAGTGGGTTGCCACTTCCTTCTCCAATGCATGAAAGTGAAAAGTGAAAGTGAAGTCGCTCAGTCGTGTCCGACTCTTAGCGACCCCATGGACTGCAGCCTACCAGGCTCCTCCATCCATGGGATTTTCCAGGCCAGAGTACTGGAGTGGGTGCCATTGCCTTCTCCGTTAAAAAATTTACTTAATCTTTTTTTTGTCTGAAAGCTTCTAAGATCTTTTCATGTACCATTGAATTTTTTTAAACAGTCAATGGGTATCTGTGAATGGATCTATTTCTATAGTTTCTTTAAAGTTTACCATTTGTCAAAGGATACATTTTAAAAGAAAATATAATTGAATTTTTATGCAAATGATGGACATGTCAAAGATTCTATTGAATTTATTACTAATATTTAGTGTACAAACCAGTAAGATGTTACCACCAGTTCAGGCAACAGTTCACCACATCTTTATCATCAGTATGGAGTGCTAAAATGAATTTATAAGTTGATGCAAAACTAGCCAAGTATCCAAAGGGCTGTCATTACTTGCACTTCACCTGACACAGTTTGAATTTCTATGGCCAGACATTGTTGACATTGATATTATTTTGTGTGAGTCAACTTCTCTATTTTGAGTTGTAAAACATCTTAGCCAAAAATAATGAAAGGTAGATAATAGCCTGAATGCAAGAACTAGTAAGGTCACTCACTAAATTACAAAGAATCTCACTGTTTTTTCTTGATATTATATGTGCTATTAATGATCCAACTGAAGAGAGAAATATGGCTGATGCTCTTGAAAAGCTGAGAAGGGAGGAGATCACAGTGCAAAAGTGAAGGAGTTAAATCATAATTCCCTGGTTAATGACTGATATTGACAATGAAGTGTTTGCTTGCTTATCTTATTAAACTATAGTTTATTTACAATGTTGTATTGGTTTCGGGTATATAGTCATGTGATTCAATTCATATATATGTGTGTTCATATGTATGTATATTTTCCATCTCAGATTACTTTTCATTATAGGTTGTTACAAGATATTGAGTATCGTTTCCTGTGCTGTACAATAGATCATTGTTGTTTATCTATTTTATATTTGGTAGCCTGTATCTGTTAGTCCCAAACTCCCAATTTATCCCTCCCCTCCCCTTTTCCTTTTGGTAATCATAAGTTTGTTTTCTGTGTCTGTGAGTCTTTTTCTGTTTTGTAAATAAGTCCATCTGTGTAATTTTTTTTTCTTTTAGAATCCACATAAAGTGATTGCAGATATTTGTTTTTCTCTGTCTGACTTATTTTACTTAGTAAGATAATTTCTTGGTCCATTCATGTTGCTGCAGACTCCAAGTATTTTAATAATCCACATTCACAAATTTTATTTCAAGAATAAAAATAAAACAGAAACATTTGTGTTAATTTTTGAAGTTTTATTTTTCAATAATACAAGTTTGGTTGGTTGGAGGATAGGGCTTCTGAAGCAGAGGGAAATTTTGAGGGCGGGCTGGTCTTCTTATTAAAGACCCTGCTTATATCACACCAGAAGGTGATCTTTCAGTTTCCTGCTCTGTTATGTTCTCTGACATGTATACTGTGCATGCCCTATCTAGGAGTTTTCAGAGAGCTGTCAAGAACTAGGTTTAAAACAACAACAAGCAAATATGTTAGGATCTTTCTATAAGAATTTCTAGCACATAATATTTTTAGATTTATTTGTTGGGTATTTTAAACTGAGTAATAGAACTATGGTATTTTTCTTTTTTATATTATGAACCCATTTTAAGAATCCTCAACATTGACAACTCATTTTTATCTAACATGGCTCTCTCTACAACTTGAAAATAAATTCTCATGCAAGTACATCATATCCACGAAGTTTTTAAAAGACTTTTGAGATTCTACCCATTCTTAATCACTTATCTAGTGGCTTGATCTTGCTCCTAGTAATTTCTGACATTGGGCAAAGGTGCTCCAGGATGGCTTTCAATTCCTACTGAAAAAACTGCCATTAACTTGAACAGTGCCAAAGATGTGACCATTGACTTTAAGTGATATTCTCCACTTGCCCACTCTAAGAAAAAAATAATTTCACCAGTAATAGGTGCCCATTGCACACTGTGTTGTCCTTAGTCACTCAGTCATGTCCTACTCTTTGTGACCCCCTGGACTGTAGCCTGCTGGGTACCTCTCTCCATGGGGATTCTCCAGGCAAGAATACTGGAACAGATTGTCATGCGCTCCTCCAAGGGATCTTCCCAACCCAGGGATTGAACCCAGATCCCCCACATTGCAGATGGATTCTTTACTGTCTGAGCCACCAGGGAAGCCTAGTAATAGGAGCATGACATTAATATGAGCCCCATTCTCACACCCTCACTGCTCCAAAAGAAAGTTATTATCAGAATGGTTACATTTCTGAGCATAATAGGAGACTGGGCAATAAAATAGCTCATATGTGTTGAGCACTTACTGTGTGACCAAGCAGTGTTTCAGTCCTGCACATATCCTCACTAGACTGTGTGCTGGGCTATTATTATCACTTGATGGATGGTTTATTGAGCATCTGTCCTAGTCCTCATAGTTAGTAAGCAATTCTGGGTCCAGAACACATGCCCATAACAAATATATACTATCAGGTGCTAGAATTAGCCAGAGTTGCCGTTCACATTTACATGGACAGAGTTGGGAGAGACAATTCCTTTGAACAAAAGAAAAGAGATTGATGTGGGACTTAGGTAAGAGTACTGGTGTTGTACATATGAGAAGCTCCAGATTACCACTGGCTACAAAATTATCAGAGTAGAAAGCTATATTTTTAAGAAATATAGTTGCAGGCCCAAAATTTGGTCTTTTAGAATATTCTTTAAATGATGCAAGTAAAATGTTGGAATTATCTTCTAAATCATTGCTACCCAGAATTGGCTTTATTGAATAGAGTCACATACAAGAATGGGCTCTATGGGTTCTCAGTGTTGATTTGTATTACATGATACCTTTCATAGTCTACTGCTAAATATCTAAATTGATTACACAGCCAAAAGATCAAAGGGGAAGAGGAGATATAAATAAGAAAACAAGAAAACTAGAAAAGAGCACACAGCAGAGAGTCTGGATAAATCCAGGGAGTTGTAAGCTTTTGTTCATACTTAAATCTATATATTGCTAAAACAAAATGAAACAAAAAAGCATATAAGGCAATTATTATACATTTTAAAGTCTTCAGTGTAGAAAATTCATATATTCGACAAGTTCAGTGGTGAAAATCAGAGGTATCTTTTAGTTCATTTCCTTTCTTACTGCAATATGGCACCAGAGTTTCTTTATGGCATTCTTCATCTCCACGTTTCTCAGCGTGTAGATTAGAGGATTGAGCATGGGAGCAATGATAGTATAAAAAAGAGCAAACACTTTGTCTTCTGGTAAAGTAGTTGCTGGTCGAATGTAAATGAAGAATAAAGGAGCAAAAAAGAGGACCACCACAGTGATGTGGGAACTGCAGGTGGAGAGAGCTTTGTGGCGATTCTCTACAGAGTGGGACCTGACAGTGTACAAGATCACAGCATAGGATATCAACAAGACCACAAAAGTCACCAGGCCCATGAGGCCCGAATTGGCGATGACGAGGAGACCGATTCTGGTGGTATCCGTGCAGGCCAGCTTCAGCAAAGGATACACATCACAGAAGTAATGATCTATTTCGTTGGGGCCACAGTAGGGTAAAAAGATGGCCAGGAGGAACTGACCAAAGGAATGAAGGAACGCCCCAGCGCAGGAAGCAGCGATCATGGCCCCACACTTCTGTCTGGTCATGATCAGAGTGTAGTGCAAAGGCTTGCAGATGGCCACATAGCGGTCATAGGCCATTCCTGTGAGGATGAAGACCTCGATGCCCCCAAACAAGTGCATGGTGAAGAGCTGTGTCATGCAGCCGTTGTAAGATATGGTCTTCTTTGCTGCCAGCAAGTCAGTGATCAACTTGGGGGTCACAGTGGAGGTGTAACAAAGGTCTGCGAGGGAGAGGTAACTCAGAAAGAAATACATGGGCTGTTTCATAAGTTGACTGGAGGCGATGGAAATCGTGACAAGTAGGTTTCCAATCAGAATTGCAATGTAACAAAGTAAGAATAGGAAAAAACAGAGAATTTCAATTTCCTTTTTCTGAGAAAGTCCTAGGAGAATAAATTCTGTGATGTTATTCCTATTTTCCATGACTCAGAGCAGTTTGTAGCCACCTGAAATTAGTTATCAATCTTTATAAATATGTAAATATGATGATGTATATTATTCCTTGTCATGGCCATTTTAAAATGGAAAGCATTCAAAACTTGAAGAAAAAGATTTGATTTTTATTTTGAAAGGCTTTCCTTGCATTCGTTTTGTCCCTTTCTGGAAAATATTAATTCCTGATAAACGACTTTGATACCTGATATAAATATGCTGTAGAATGCAGCATATTTATGCAACCATTCTATTAGCATGTAGTATCGAACATAACTGGATATTATGTCCTGGTAGAATTCAAGAACTGGTGCTGTAGAAAAAATCAGTCATCCTTTTCTTTTTCTCACTATTTGTTATTGAGAAAATAGACACAAGAATGAAACCTTGAGAGAAAATAAAAAAGCACTTATATGTGGATGTTATATGTGAGAAATTTCCTTCCATCTATCCTAGGTGGAAATGTGATAAATAGAAAAAATCAACCAATTTGGAATCATGAGGTATATATCCATGGCCAAAACCAGCTATATGTCTGTTGTACCTAATTTACCAATGTGATTAATTTACAAGTGTGCTTAATTTACAGATAGAATATTATATTTTATAGTCAAACAAAAGGGTAACAAGCAAAGTATAATTACCTCTATTTTTTCAAAAGGTATCATCACAAACTTTAAAAATATTTGTCTTTTACATTCAGTAAGGCATTGGAGGTTAATAGTAGGTTTCACTTGAATTTTATTTTTTTTTTTAAACCAGAATTTTATAAATTTATTTATCCAAGTTTAAAAATATTAGTTTTCAACTTACTGTGACACTGTTGTTTTTTTAAAATAATACTTATCAGTACCCATTGGCTTTTAAGTTCAGTTGAACTGAGGTTAGAATTTTAGTCTCATACAGTGTCTTACTCACTTGCATTAATTGGTTTCTTTCTAATCAGTGTACTCAAGCTGTTCAACTCTTCCTAATAATCAGTCATCCTGAAAATGTTTGCTTCTTTCTGTTCCTACATCACATGTCTTAGTAACTCAGGCTGGCTTTTCTCTCTTCCATTCCTGTTATTTTTACCTCCTCCTCCTAAACACTGCTGTAAAGTAATGTAAGACCAGCTCTAATAATATGCTTATAACTATTACACCTTTGAACAAACCAGTACCTTTCTATTGGCAGAAGTTCAAGAAGCATAGACTAGGGAGAACTACCGAGAATTAATCATTTCACTAAATCACAACAAAATTCTCTACTTCAACTATATCAAACACAAGACCTTAATATTTAAAATATTTTATTTCATTTACTCCAAACTTCAGAACCAATATATTCACAAGTTATTTTCAAATCTGTAACGCTCTTCTCCTTATTCTTCATTTTCAGTGAAAATGCCATTTGAATCTGTGTACATAAGGTAGGGTTTGGGAGAGAAAATCTGCAAATCTATCTAGTGTATGAGAGTCATCACCAATGGCCACAAAATGACATTTAAATATGTAACAACTGAATAGTGAAGAGAGGATATTTGTAGTGAAATAAGCCATCTCATTCAACTAACAACTACATTTTACACTTTTAAAATAATTCCCAATAATTTAAAAGAATGCAGGGCTCTATTCTAACTTCTCCCCTAAATTATATTCTTCTGATTTGGTGGGAAACACTATAAGTTATATATTCAATCACAGGTTATTCTTTATTTAATATTTGACTTACTGTGTGAATTGATCAATTAACATATCTTCTCAGCTTTTTTTCCCTTCTGATTTATCTAGAATCCTACCTCTGAAATTCTTTATCAGATAGCAGGTCAAATCATATTTGAAAAATACAATGTAAATGCCATTTTGGTAAGTGTGTTTGCAGACTAAAAGTGGAAAATCAATGAAATGATTATGAATTACCAAGAAAATAAACAAAAACTTTTAAAATGCAGATTCTTTTGTCTTACCAATACTTGAATATTTCAGGCAAATTGAAAATTATTTTTAAAAAATTTAATCTTGAAAATGCACTCAGTCTAGGCCATTAGAAAGAGAGGGAGTATGTGAAAAATACCTATAAATTAATTTGCATTTTAAAATATAAAAGCTGTATAATGCATGACTCAAAACTATAATCTATATTCCTGAACAACTTGAAAGCATTTTCCCTATTTTCAGTTATTTCTATGGGAAATAAGAAAGTGTGACTTATATGTCTACAAGCATCATATTCATATTTTTTTAATTAATAATTATATCAACAGAAGATATTCTTTAAAATACTGGACTATTAGGAAAATGAAGCAAAATATTGTCTCCTTCATCTCATTGTACTATTTTCTAACTTGTTGGCATGAGTATGCCACATCCCTTTTTTGTATTTCAGTTTAAGCATCAATAAGCAACGGGAGTTAAACTATATATTTAAGGATCTCTGCTAGACCCTAACTCTTTGTCCATGGTTCCGATGTAAATTTTGAGGAGTCAATGGCTGGATGTTGCTGACTATTATTTTCCAAACAAATCAGAATAAACTTACAACTTCCCTCCAGGTTATTGTCTCTCATTTCATTTAAGGTTAACTGATCCAGTCTCAGAGAGAAACACAACTCCTCCAGCTCTCCTTTTCCCTGGATCCTTTATAGCCTGATATTTTAAATTCCCTTTATCCAGTCCAGGTATATAGAAGGCTCCATCATCTGTAGTTCAAACTTAAGTATTCTTCTCTGGAATCGCTAATGATTCCCTGAAGTAGTGAACCTGGACTAGCAGTTTCAAACCAATCTTTGCTCAGTACTATCACACTGTATTAAACTGTGAAATCTGCGACTTCCAGGTAGAGTTTACTACCTACAGCCCACCATGCCATGGTTACTCAAATACTCTATGTCTTGTGGTTCTTAAGAACTATCTACCTTGCTTCATATTTTTTGCTATTAAGTGCTTTAGCTTATCTCTCCAAAACAATCGTATCTTGGTGAGAGTTAGAGCCAGTGCCTCATTTTCTCCCTAACCTGGACATAATGAAAAACAAAACCAAACAAAATTTATGCCATTCAAATCTATGTTGAATAGTGAACACTTGACTTTGGAACAGATTATATAAACTTTCTGAGCCATTTTACTTGTTTAATCCCTAAGGAAAGGAAAATAAAACTCATTTCTTTTGGATGTGGGAAAAATTATTAACCAGTTATCAATTACTAGGTGTCAGGAATTGTGGTGGAAAAAAGATTAAAATCATCTAGGAGGCTTTATTGAAATTCCCATTTAGTAAGTTAGTTACCTAGTTCTCCCATAATAAGATTGTGACTGGATAATGATGAATTGTGAAGGATTTGATGAATTAGATTATACAATACATTCCCCATTTAATCAATTATATGGCACTGTGTCTCATCATGAATTAAATTATTAGTTCTGTTAGCTTTCCCATTATATCCTCACTCTACACTTTGATTATTTTAAGTTCCAGTATGTATTTGTCAAATAAATAAATTTTATTTCAATATTTGATAGAATGAAATGAAAAATCATTTTAATTACATGTCATTATCATTATAATTATTTTGTCATGTACTTAAGAGACATAAAAACACAGAACGTTTATAACAAAATTTACTTCAGAATGACAGAGACTCAGAAAGATCACCTTAGAATTGCTCTCTGATTTTTGCTAGTATTCTATTAGAAAAAATCGTTTGAAGGTCATCTAAATTCATCCCTGTAACCTTTCCCCACTTCTCACTCCCTTGGCTTACTGTGGAGACTACATGCTTAAGAGTCGTCTTATATATTAAAACTCAGTCACTTGCCCTAAAACCTTGGTTGTCTCAAACCTGGGTGGTCTCCAAAATGTACAGAACTAAATCTGACCACGCTCTATTAGCCACTCTTTCATTTATTCTGAATATTTATTCAGATCATCTTCATTAACCTCCTATTTTAATAGCCCTGTCTTGGCCAAATTGTAATAGAATAAGTGGTGTTTTTAAATACAGGAATGAGAAACTCAAGCTACAGATATGGCACATTCAGGCAATTAACAGAAAGTAAGAGCAGAGTGATTTAACATACTCTGTACTTCTTGAGTTTTTCCTTAACAGATTTTCTGTATCCTTTACTGAAATATAAGTCACCAAGTTTCTGCTTTACTAGCTTCCCTTTAACATTCCCCAAGTTATGAAAAAATGTTTATCACTGTCATTTTTATTACTTAATGCAATTTACATAGGAAGGGTAAGTTATCACACATGAATTGTACAAAAAACATGTAACCATGAAAGAAATGCTCTGTATTACCAGGTAGATAGAGCAATAGTTTCAAATGTTGACTGTATGAAAATGTGGTTAAAGTTTTCTAAAAAACATTAGCCAAGGGGCAAATGTTCATTATATTTAAATAACAAATTCTATAAACATATTGATCTAGCAACAGTGATTAATTGTGGATTGATTAAAGTAAAGTTAACTCATGTCCAACTCACCAGATACTTGGCTTAAGTCTCACTTACATGTAATATTTCACAGTACCATAATGTAAATTAACCAGTAAATTCTATGCCTATGTAGTAATATGTGTCATTATACAAATAATTCTGTAGAAATCTGAAAATAGAGCTTACCTGGTCTCTAAGGTAAGGTGTCCACCTTTTTTCTTAAGCAAATTCAAAAGGCTTTTCCCAGTTTTATTTTAATATTTAAGAGAACAAAATGGTGCCATCATTTATGTTGACAACTATTCTTTATTTATCTTTAAATAACACTTTTATTATATTCTATTGTGAACATTAAAATAAAGACAACACAAGGTTCCTATCTGATTTCTAAGCAACTTTAACTGGGAGATATTTAACCTGCAGACATTTATTGTAGTATCTCTGTGAGTTTGGAAATTCCCTTTGGGATAATGTGACCAAAGTGAAGCTGAACTTTTCTGAACATTATTCAGAGACCTAAAAATAATTATATCGACAAAGTCATATTTTCCCTCTGTGTATTTGGAAACTAAGTACAAATCAGCTTCTGTTTTATTATGGGGACAATTGTGAGAAAACTCTAATGACCTGAAAAGAAATCTCATAATACCCACACTTAAGAAAGAAGAGGTTCAGGATCATTAACCAGTAAGAGAATGCAAAACAAAACCACAAAGACATACCATTTCATAGTAGCTAGGATAGCTGTAATCAAGCATTAAGTGTGATGATGTTGTGTAGACATAGGAATACTCATAAAATGTAAAGTAAGAATACTCATAAAATGTAAAATGATTTAACCTCTATAGAAAAGAGTTGGTCAGTTCCTAATACAGTTAAACATGAAGGGATAAAAAAAAAAAAAAAAGAAAGAAGAGGCGAAGAAAGAGAAAGAAACTCTGAGTTGCAGGTAAAAGGAAAACATTGATGCTGCCTCAATTCAGTTTGTGGAGGGTGCTGGCTATTCCAGCATGCATCTCCTATAAGTCTATTAATAATAAAACCACTTTGAAAAGTTACCACAGTCTGTTGTCCCTTCGTCCTCTATGTCTTTCACTGTTGATTTTTCTGTCCACAGTTCACCCAAATAGCTCCCTTATATACCTCATCCCTGTAATGGAAGTTTAATACCAAGTCTTTTTGTGGTTACTTACGTTTTTCTTATTTCTCAGTAACATTTTGAGACAGTATTTCCTCTTCTCTGACAGCATTTTATTCACGCTCCAGAGACCATATTCCTCAAATGTTTACATTTTTAAAAAATGGCACTTTAACAACTTTAAGTGCACGACTCAGTGGCATTGCTTATATTTACAATATTGCATAATCGCTATATATTTCCAAAACATTTTCATCACTCTAAACAGAAACTTTGCACCCATTAATAACTCCTCATCCTCCTTTCCCTCTGCCACTGATATCCTTTAATATACTCTGCCTCTGTGAATCTTCTTCTTGTATTTCATGTAAGTGAAATCATGCAATGTTTGTTTCTCCTATCCTTATTATTATTATTTAAATTACTTAGTTACTTCGGCTGTATCAGGTCTCAGCTGTGGCACAGGAATCTCTCATTGTGTTCCCTGGGCTCTTCACTGCAGTGGGGGGTATCAGTTGCTCCTCCAGAGGTGGGATCTTAGTTACCAATGAGGGATTGAACCCATGTTCCCTGTGTTGCAAGGTGGATTCTTAACCACTGAACCAACAAGGAAGTCCCCTATCCCTTTTTTCTACATTGCAATTTAATCTTGATTTCTCACAAAATTCTTTTTTTTTTTTTTTTTACAGTCTCTTTCTTGAGTCCAACTGTTAGGTAGGTAGAATAGGGAAAAGGAGTCCAAAATGGCAGTGGCTAAAAGACAAGGAAGGTCCGAGGACCAGAGTGAAGACTTCAGGCAGAACAAACAGCACTCCTGGCTAAGCCCAATTTGCATAGGGCAAGCCCAGGTGGAGGAAAAAAACCTATAAAAGGAGGAGCCAAAGCGCTTTCTCACAGACTCTCTCTCACGTGCATGTGCTCTTTCTCTCTCTCTCTCACTCTCACTCTCTCTCTCCTGATATCTTCTAAATAAAATAGAGCTGTAACACTGATTTACTTAAGAGCTATAACACGGTTTGTCCAAGACACGAGAGCTGTGATGCGCCGAGGGCTTTAATGTCCGTTGCTCCAAATCTTTGTTGTGACGAGACAAAGAACCAAGGAACACACACTCGAGTGACATTTATGGTGCCATGACTCGGGCTTAACCTGGCTGAAACAACCTCCGAGGGGAAGAGGCCAAGCACAGCAGGAGCCCAACCCAGTGAAGCTCCCGAGCTAGAAGCGGAAGGCAAAGAAACCCAGTGCAGGGGAAGGCCCATCGTGCTGGAAACTGGGACAGTGAAAAACAAACTCAGCAGAAAGCTCACGCGGCCCAGTCAGATTCCAGAAGACCTCCAGTTAAGGTAAGAGGTCCTCGCTCTTATGGCTGGAGGGACCTTTACAATCTCTTGTTTCTTGGTTCCTCGAACCTCCTGCGAACAGGCAGGTGGCAGGGGGCACAATTGAGGGACTCTGGAGAGGCTACTCCTCAGCATGTCCCAAAGGCGCTATCTGCTGAGTCCCAGTAGCTGTTACACAAGTCGGTGGGGGCTCTTCTGTCCTTTCTCTTCTCTGTGCCAAGGATCAGACCAATTAAACTGTGAGCACCAGTCAGATATTTAGCAAATTTTCCGGCGGGCTATGAAGGGGATTCCTTGGCATGTTTTTCCCACTGCTTTTTCCTCCTGTCCTTCAGCTCTCTCCTGGGACTCAAGCCTGGCCAAAACTAATGAAACTCAGGCTCTGATGTCTCATTGAAAAAAATTAATTGTGAGACAAAGCGATAAGAGGTGGATTTCTTAGGATCCAGAGAGAAGCCACTCTTCAGGGTGCAAACCATTGCCGAGGGCAAGGGCTGGGGCCACAGTATTAGGCCTGGCTAGGTTTTGTGATGGAGAAGGCAATGGCACCCCACTCCAGTACTCTTGCCTGGAAAATCCCATGGACAGAGGAGCCTGGTAGGCTGCAGCCCATGGGATCCCTAAGAGTCAGACACGACTGAGCGACTTCACTTTCAATTTTTACTTACATGCATTGGAGACGGAAATGGCAACCCACTCCAATGTTCTTGCTTGGAGAATCCCAGGGACGGGGGAGCCTTGCGGGCTGCCGTCTATGGGGTGGCACAGAGTCAGACATGACTGAAGTGACTTAGCAGAAGCAGCAGGTTTTGTGAGGGGGTGGAATTCATATGCTAATGAGTGAGAGGATCATCCCAGCCATTGGGGAATCACTCACTCCTCCCTCTTTTGACTGTGCCTTGTGTCTTCACAAGAGAAGACTCTACACATGGACATCACCAGATGGTCAACACCGAAATCAGATTGATTATATTCTTTGCAGCCAAAGATGGAGAAGCTCTATACAGTTAACAAAAACAAGACCAGGAGATGACTGGGGCTCAGATCATGAACTCCTTATTACCAAATTCAGACTTAAATGGAAGAAAGTAGGGAAAACCACTAGACCATTCAGGTATGACCTAAATCAAATCCCTTATGATTATACAGTGAAAGTGAGAAATAGATTTAAGGGCCTAGATCTGATAGATAGAGTGCTTGATGAACTATGGAATGAGGTTCGTGACATGGTACAGGAGACAGGGATGAAGACCATCCACATGGAAAAGAAATGCAAAAAAGCAAAATGGCTGTCTGGGGAGGCCTTACAAATAGCTGTGAAAAGAAGAGAAGTGAAAAGAAAAGGAGAAAAGGAAAGATATAAGCATCTGAACGCAGAGTTCCAAAGAATAGCGAGAAGAGATAAGAAAGCCTTCCTCAGCAATCAATGCAAAGAAATAGAGGAAAACAACAAAATGGAAATGACTAGAGATCTCTTCAAGAAAATTAGAGATACCAAGGGAACATTTCATGCAAAGATGGGCTCGATAAAGGACAGAAAAGTTATGGACCTAACAGAAGCAGAAGATATCAAGAAGAGATGGCAAGAATACACAGAAGAATTGTAGAAAAAACATCTTCATGTCCCATATAATCACGATGGTGTGATTAGTGACCTAGAGCCAGACATCCTGGAATGTGAAGTCAAGTGGGCCTTAGAAAGCATCACTACAAACAAAGCTAGTGGAGGTGATATAATTCCAGTTGAGCTATTTCAAATCCTGAAAGATGATGCTGGGAAAGTGCTACACTCAATATGCCAGCAAATTTGGAAAACTCAGCAGTGGCCACAGGACTGGAAAAGGTCAGTTTTCATTCCAATCCCAAAGAAAGGCAATGCCAATGTTCAAACTACCACACAATTGCACTCATCTCACACGCTAGTAAAGTAATGCTCAAAATTCTCCAAGCCAGGCTTCAGCAATATGTGAACTGTGAACTTTCTGATGTTCAAGCTGGTTTTAGAAAAGGCAGAGTAACCAGAGATCAAATTGCCAACATCCGCTGGATCATGGAAAAAGCAAGAGAGTTCCAGAAAAACATCTATTTCTGCTTTATTGACTATGCCAAAGCCTTTGACTGTGTGAATCACAATAAACTGTGGGAAATTCTGAAAGAGATGGGAATACCAGACCACCTGACCTGCCTCTTGAGAAATCTGTATCAGTTCAGGAAGCAACAGTTAGAACTGGACATGGAACAACAAACTGGTTCCAAATAGGAAAAGGAGTATGTCAAGGCTGTATATTGTCTGCATAACTTCTATGCAGAGTACATCATGAGAAACTCTGGGGTGGAAGAAACACAAGCTGAAGTCAAGACTGCTGGGAGAAATATCAGTAACCTCAGGTGTGCAGATGACACCACCTTTATGGCAGAAAGTGAAGAGGAACTCAAAAGCCTCTTGATGAAAGTGAAAAAGGAGAGTGAAAAAGTTGGCTTAAAGCTCACCATTCAGAAAACTAAGATCATGGCATCCGGTCCCATCACTTCATAGGAAATAGATGGGGAAACAGTGGAAACAGTGTCCGACTTTATTTTTCTGGGCTTCAAAATCACGGCAGATGGTGACTGCAGCCATGAAATTAAAAGACACTCATTGGAAGGAAAGTTATGACCAACCTAGATAACATATTCAAAAGCAGAGACATTACTTTGCCAACAAAGCTCCGGCTACTCAAGGCTATGCTTTTTCCTGTGGTCATGTATGGATGTGAGAGTTGGACTGTGAAGAAGGCTGAGCTCCGAAGAATTGATGCTTTTGAACTGTGGTGTTGGAGAAGACTCTTGAGAGTCCCTTGGATTGCAAGGAGATCCAACCAGTCCATTCTGAAGGAGATCAGCCCTGGGATTTCTTTGGAAGGAATGATGCTAAAGCTGAAACTCCAGTACTTTGGCCACCTCATGCGAAGAGTTGACTCATTGGAAAAGACTCTGATGCTGGGAGGGATTGGGGGCAAGAGGAGAAGGGGACGACAGAGGATGAGATGGCTGGATGGCATCACTGCCTCAATGGACGTGAGCCTCGGTGAACTCCGGGAGTTGGTGATGGACAGGGAGGCCTGGCGTGCTGGGATTCATGGGGTCGCAAAGAGTCGGACATGACTTAGGGACTGAACTGGAGCTGTCCTGTCACATCTGAGTGTGTCTGTTGGCTTATAGATTGGGGAATAAAGTTTACTTGAATTTGACTTGTCACCTTGGACCCAAATGATTTTAATTGGTTTACATTATACCCTTTTGCCATGTCATTCTTTCAAAGGTTGTGCTCTGCCTCCTTCCCTCCTGTTTCATGCTCTTTTCCTGAGCCCCATCCAGACCCACAAGGTTACCTCTACAATCTTCTGGAGAGACAACCAGAAAATAGCTGGCCTTGGGAGGGAAATACTCTATAATATCCAACCCCATGATCCTACCCAGTACTGGTCACGCTGGAGACCTTGGGGACACCCAAACTTCAGTCTGAGGGTCTCAGGAGGTCATCACACCTTGACCTGCCTAGGGATCTGGTCCTCAAAAGTTTGCCACGCTTCAACCTGCTCGGGGATCCGCCAGTCCCAGGGGTCCCAGGAGGTTGTCACGCCTCGACCTACCCAGGGACCCAATACTCGGGAGGCCGTCACGCCTTGACCTGCCCGGGGATTCGATCTCTAGGAGGCTGTCATGCCTCAGCCTGCCTGGGGATCTGCACCCTGACCAGGGGATGCCTGGCTCTCAGGTTGCAATAGTACTAGTTAGGATGAGCTTACATATCAATTCCCTTCCACGGTGGGCAAACTAACAATGAGTTACAAACCCCTTAATTCTACACAGCACTGGTCACACTGGAGATCTTGGGGACGCCCAAACTCCAGTCCAGGGGTCCCAGGAGGTCGTCACGCCTTGACCTGCCTAGGGATCAGTCTTTGAAAGGTTGGCATGCCTCAACCTGCTTGGGGATCCGCCAGTCCCAGGGGTCCCAGGAGGTCATCACGCCTCGACTTGCCCAGGGACCCAATTCTCGGGAGGCCGTCACGCCTCGACCTGCCCAGGGATTCGATCTCTAGGAGGCTGTCATGCCTCAGCCTGCCTGGAGATCTGCACCCTGACCAGGAGACGCCTGGCTCTCAGGTTGCAACAGTTCTGGGTAGGATAAGCTTCAGAAAGACTCACCCCTAAGGAAGTCCACCCATAAAAATCGAAAGAGGCCTTTTTCTTTTCTCCCTGTCATGACTGTCTTTCAGATGTGAAATAACCAATCTACTTCCTGGCAGACGCCCTTGAGATGCATCCTTGATAACTGGAAGCTGTTCAACCCTCTAGCTCTAAGGAGAAGTCATTTGAAATTCTTTTGTGCCACTGCATGGCCACAATATCCACTGGGGGACGAGGAACACTGGCCTGAGGATGGAACTTAAAATTACAATACCATCCTGCAATTAGAATTATACTGCAAAAGACAAGGGAAATGGACAGAGATCCCCTATGTACAAATTTTCTTCTGACTAAGAGATATGAAGGAATTCTGTCTTAAGTATGGGATTGTAGTACGCCCTAAAAGTGAGCCCACTAGGCAAATGGTGTTAGGCACAGGCAACCAAGAAAAGGAACCCCCTCGTGAAGGCTCACCTTCCACAGCTCCCGAGTTGCCTGGTGCTCCTTCCTTATACCCAAACGTGCCCCCATATCTGGGAGCACCTCCTCAACAAAAGCCAGCTCGAGTATGTCCCTTAGTTGAAACTGGAGGAGAATTCAGACCAACCTGGGTCCATAAGCCCTTCTCCCTCTTAGAATTAAGGCAGATCAAACAAGACCTGGGAAGCTATACAGATGACCCAGGCAAATATATAGATACATTCCAACATATTACCTCGGCCTGTGACTTGACATGGAAAAACATCATGGTCATATTTAGTCAAATTTTATCTGATCCTGAACATACCAGGGTCTTAAAGGAAGCCCGGAGGTATGAAACAGGGCTCCACTTGTCCAGTGATAGATACCCAGTAGGGGAAACTGCAGTCCCCTCCTCCGATCCTAATTGGAATTATAATGACCCTGAGCACATCTAGGAAAGAGATCATTTTCTAATCTGTGTGAAGGCAGGACTGAAAGCAGCCCAACAAAACGTAATTAGCTATGCCCAGGTCTCAGCAATAACTCAGGAGCCCAATGAGAACCCCATTGCCTTTCTGGAAAGGCTAAAAGAGGCACTCCAAAAGTTTATCAACCTGGAGTTAGACTCTTACGAGGGACCGGTGATTTTAAAGGACAAATTCCTGTCACAATGTGCATCAGATATCAGAATTAAGTTACAACAGCTACAACAGCAGAACCCTGCTGCCTCTTTAAATGAGATGGTCTAGATAGCCACCAATACCTTTTATAACAGAGAACAGGAGAAGGAGGCCAAGGCCCAGGAGAAGGAGAGAAAGAAAGAGACAAGCCATGCCCAGATGCTGGCCGCCTTCCAGAGAAACCCTATGGCAAACCCCGAGTCCTTGAAGGACAAGGCACGAGACAAATGCCTGATCTGTAGACAGGCGGGGCATTGGGCCAAAGAGTGTCCAAACCATGACAAGTCTCCTAGAATGGCTTGCCACAAATGCCATCAACTGGGACATTGGGTGGCACTCTGCCATCGGGACCCAAGAGCCTCAAGGTCAAGGGCCAAGCCTACCCTCACGATGGTTCAAGAGGACTGAAGCGGCCGGCTCCAGACAGCCCACCTGTCACAGATAACCATCACGGGGCTGGAGCCAAGGGTGCAACTGGATGTGGCAGGTAGGTCCGAGAATTTCTTAGTTGACACAGGGGCTACTTACTCTGTCTTGATCTCCTACTCCAGAGCCTTCTCCTCCTAAACCTGTACCATTTTGGGTGCTACAGGAAAAGCAACTACTAAAAGATTCATCTGAGCACTTCTTTGTTGCTAGGATGGACAAATATTTTCCCACCAGTTTCTGGTGGTCCCTGAGTGTCCTACCCCCTTATTGGAAAGAGATATACTCACTAAACTGGGGACCACCCTTGTGATGGGAAGTTTTTCAGCCCCTAGAGCTCTACAGCTCCTGGTTACTACTGAAGAACCCATTACACCTTCTTCAATAGAGAGGGACCAAAAACTACGGGAAGACAAAATTAACCCCCAGGTGTGGGACCAGGGGATTCCTAGATGGGCCCACCAAGCTGAACCGGTCATCATTGTCCTCCGAGATCCCACTCGGTTTCCTAACCGGAAACAATATCCTCTCAAAAGAGAGGCTCGGGAGGGACTACAGCCTTTAATAAATAAAGTCCTTGCTTGTGGGCTATTGGTCCCCACCAGTTCACCATGTAACGCCCCAATCCTCTCAGTAAAGAAAAAAGGCGGAACCTGGCGTCTGGTTCAAGATCTCCAGATCATAAATGAAGCTGTAGTCCCCCTCCATCCCACAGTACCCAATCCCTATGTAATCTTGGGAGAAATCCCACCCAGTGCCAAGTGGTTTACAGTCTTGGATCTCAAAGATGCATTTTTTTTGCATACCACTGGCTAAAGAATCCCAATATCTTTTTGCCTTTGAGTGGGAAGCCCCAGGAGAAAAACACCAACAGATGACTTGGACAGTATTACCTCAGGGGTTAAGAGATAGCCCCCACCTGTTTGGACAGGCCCTTAGCTGGGATCTCCTAGATCTGGACCTGGGACCTAATGGGAAAATATTACAATATGTAGATGACCTACTAATCTGCTCTCCAGATGAGAAAAGTGCCCAACAACATGCAATTCAGGTTCTAAACTTCTTGGCAGAAAGGGGATATAAAGTCTCCCATGCTAAGGCACAGATGGTCGAGACAAAGGTCACTTACCTGGGAGTTCAGATTACACATGGGTCCAGGAGGCTGTCCTCTGTTCGGGTACAAGGAATTCTCCAGTTGCCCTCCCCCACGACTCAAAAACAATTGCAAGATTTCCTGGGGCTAACTAGTTATTGTAGAATATGGATACCCAACTATGGTCTAATTGCCCAGCCCTTATATGAAAGCTTAAAGGGACGAGATGATTCAAACCCACTGATTTGGGGAACTCCTCAAAAGAAGGCAGAGGCTACACTAAAACAGGCCTTAACTCAGGCACCTGCCTTGAGGTTAGATCCAGAAAAAGCATTCCAACTTTATGTCCATGAAAGATAGGGAATAGCCTTGGGAGTGTTAACTCAAAGGTTGGGATCTGAGCCCCAGCCTGTAGCTTACTTATCCAAGAGGCTCGATCCAACTACCCGAGGCTTGCTCCCCTGCTTTCAAAATCTTGCAGCTATTGCAATCATGATAGAAGATGCTTTAAAACTCTCCTTTGGGGGCAAACTAACTATTTTTACCAGC
Source organism: Bos taurus (assembly GCF_002263795.3). Lineage (NCBI taxonomy): Eukaryota > Metazoa > Chordata > Mammalia > Artiodactyla > Bovidae > Bos > Bos taurus. Next base: position 78,418,923 of record NC_037342.1, read on the forward strand.
CACCAAGTAAAACAACTCCTGAATGGGAGAGGCCATTTATGGATGTCTGATCAAAGAATCCTCAGATATCAAGTAATGCTGATGGAAAATCCATGCCTCACTATATCCCCTTGTGAAGTTCTTAACCCAGCCACACTCCTACCTACCCCCGAGGGCTCTCTCCCCTTTCATTCTTGTCTAGAAACCTTGGACCACTGGACAAAACCCCAAGAGGGATTGTCAGAAGATCCTCTGACCAATCCTGAGGAAATCTGGTACACTGATGGAAGCAGCTTTGTCTTGGATGGAAAAAGAAGAGCCGGGTATGCAGTAGTCTCCAATTTTGAGACCATAGAGGCTAAACCTCTGCCACCAGGTACTTCAGCCCAATTAGCTGAGCTCATAGCCCTGACTCAAGCTTTAGAGCTGGGAAAAGGAAAAAGAATAGCCATTTACACTGACTCCAAGTATGCCTTTCTGGTGCTACATGCACATGTGGCTATTTGGAAAGAAAGGGGCCACTTGACCACCTGAGGGTCCCCAATCAAATATGGTGATCAGATTCTTTGACTCTTGGAGGCAGTCCATCTGCCCACTGAGGTTTAAGTCTCCCACTATAAAGGACACCAAAAAGGGAGCATAGAAGTGGTACGAGGGAACCAAGCAGCTGATCAGGCAGCTAGGAGAGCAGCATTACAGAACCATGACCTAATAGGGATTGCCACCTTAGTTCCACAGACTAATTTGCCAGAAACTCCTTCATATACTGAAGGTGAGACTCTTAAAGCTAAGAGAGAGGGCTTTCAAGAAGATCATATGGGGTGATTCCAAAAGGAGAGACTCCTTTTTCTGCCTGGGAACCTCCAATGGATGTTGGTTAACTCCTTACATGCCACTACTCATTTAGGAGAAAAGGCCCTCCAAAGATTACTAGAAAGGTCCTTCAGAGGAACAAGCTTCCAAACAACTGTAAGACAGTGATCGCCTCTTGTCCCACTTGCCAATTAAACAACCCCCAAGGAGCTCGAAGATCCCAGCTGGTCCAGCCCGTCCAACGACGTGGGGCCTACCCAGGAGAGGACTGGCAGATGGACTTCACCCAGATGCCAGTTTCTCAAGGGTATAAATATCTATTAGTTATGATAGATACATTCACAGGATGGATTGAAGGCTTTCCCGCCCGGACTGAGAAGGCTGAGGAGGTGGTAAAAAAAAACTGCTCCATTAAATCATTCCAAGATTTGTTCTGCCCAGGTCATTACAAAGTGACAATGGGACATCATTTACTTCTAAGGTTACCCAAGGGGTCTCGAAAGCATTGGGCATTACTTATTATCTCCATTTTGCCTAGAGGCCTCAATCTTCAGGAAAAGTAGAAAGAGCCAATCAATTCTTAAAATCAGTGATAAAAAAGATAACCCAAGATACCTCCCTGGGATGGAAGGAGGCTTTTTCAATAGCTCTCCTCCGCACCCACATTGCCCCTAAGGAACAGGTTGGTCTTAGTCCTTATGAGATGCTATATGGGAGACCTTTTGTTTATGTCAATGACCTCTTCCTAGGTCCAGAGGTTCAGACCCTCCAGTCTTATACCATGGCCATTGGGCAATTCCAACAGGATAGACGCTTGTGGGGTATGAACCAGGACCCAAAAGATTCTAAAGAGTCACCACTATATGCTCCAGGAACTCAAGTCCTAATTAAACTCTGGAAAGATGGGTCCCCAAAGGCTCAACTCCAGCCCACATGGAAGGGTCCCTACCCTGTAATACTTTCTACCCCCACAACAGTCAAGGTACCAGGACATGACTCCTGGATTCACTACTCATGAGTCAAGCCATGGAAGAAAACAGAAGAGGACACTTGATACACCTGTGAGCCCCTGGGAGATCTCAGATACCTATTCAGAACTACCAATGAGTGTCATTCTAAAGAACACCCCCAAAATCTGGTTTCTGGGGATAAAATTTCTCAGGATAACTCTGAAGAGCCAACACAGCTTGACAGAGACTGTACTCCAAAACAGACAGGAGATAGATCTTCTGATCCCTGAACAAGGAGGGACTTGAGCCATCCTGGCCATGTGAATTTAAAAATGACCAATGTCCCTACTAGTCCTTGTTATGATTATTCCATGTACTGTCAATTGTCTAACCTGTTTTGTCTCTGCCCAGGTCAACCAGCTACAACATGCAGTGCCAGTTCAACAAAGATATAAAACTACAGCTGACCACGGAAAATATCACACACCCTTGGACACCGCTATAAGGACTCTGAGGATTGAGACTAGCAAGAGGGGAAGGCCCAATACGCCTCACCATCCCAGTTCAGCAGGAAGTAGCCATAAAGACCTCGACACCCCTAATCCCAAAGAATTGGGCCTCCCATCTCTTGAGAGGGGAATGTTAGGTAGGTAGAATAGGGAAAAGGAGTTCGAAATGGCAGTGGCTAAAAGACAAGGAAGGTCAAAGGAAGGTCCGAGGACCAGAGTGAAGACTTCAGGCAGAACAAACAGCACTCCTGGCTAAGCCCAATTTGCATACAGCAGGCCCAGGTGGAGGAAAAAAACATATAAAAGGGGATAAGAAAGCTGTGGTACATACACACAATGGAGTATTACTCAGCCATTAAAAAGAATACATTTGAATCAGTTCTAATGAGGTGGTTGAAACTGGAGCCTATTATACAGAGTGAAGTAAGCCAGAAAGAAAAACACCAATACAGTATACTAACGCATATATATGGAATTTAGAAAGATGATAACAATAACCCTGTGTACGAGACAGCAGAAGAGACACTGATGTATAGAACAGTCTTATGGACTCTGTTGCAGAGGGAGAGGGTGGGAAGATTTGGGAGAATGGCATTGAAACATGTATAATATCATGTATGAAACGAGTTGCCAGTCCAGGTTCAATGCACGATACTGGATGCTTGGGGCTGGTGCACTGGGACGACCCAGAGGGATGGTATGGGGAGGGAGGAGGGAGGAGGGTTCAGGATGGGGAACACATGTATACCTGTGGCAGATTCATTTTGATATTTGGCAAAACTAATACAATTTGTAAAGTTTCAAAATAAAATAAAATTAAAAAAAAAAAAAAGGAGGAGCCAAAGCGCTTTCTCATGGACTCTCTCTCTCCCGCGTGCATGTGAGCGCTCTCTCTCTCTCTTACTCTCTCTCTCCTGCTATCTTCTAAATAAAATAGAGCTGTAACACTGATTTGCTTAAGAGCTATAACACGGTTTGTCCAAGACCCGAGAGCTGTGATGCGCCGAGGGCTTTAATGTACATCGCTCCAAATCTTTGTTGTGACGAGACAAAGAACCGAGGAACATACACTCGCGTGACACAACCAACTCTTTTTTGGCATAAAGTCTTTTTTCTATTCATGTTTTATTTTATATTTATGAAATATTTTTAATATTTCCAAATAATTATTTAAGGAGATTTAGTTCAATTCAGAGTGTTACGGTTTTTGTCTGTTCTGAGTGTGTCTTTGTGTACATGTGATGTTATTACAGGGACATATTCATAGTTTGGAATGTTTTGACACATTTTATGCTTCCCCCCCTCCCTTTATAGTAGCATTGTATGGATACAGATTTTTTTCTTTTCTTTTTTTGATAACTTAGTGGAGTAAGTTTTGGGTTTTCTGTGGCTTACAAGAATTCTAGTTTAGTGCTGTTTTCTTCTGTAGTGTAGTGAAATGAAGTATATGTGAATACACACACACACATACATATACTCACACTTATACACAGATATGTATGAATGTATCTATTTTGTTGTCAGTCAATTGCTAAGTCGTGTCTGACTCTTAAAGATCCCATGGACTGCAGCATGCCAGGCTTCCCTGTTCTTCACTATCCCTCAGAATTTGCTCAAATTCATGTCCAGTGAGTCAGTGATGCCATCCAACCATCTCACTCTCAGCCACTCTCTTCTTTTGCCTTCAATCTTTCCCAGCATCAGGATCTTTTCCAATGTGTTGGCTCTTCACACCACGTGGCCAGAGTACTAGAGTTTCAGCTTCATCATCGGCATATACCTAAATCTATATATAAATCCCTCTCTATGTAAAATGCATGGTTGTTGAGAGATTTTGATTATCAATTTTTTTGTGTGTATGTTTTTTTTATCTTGTTTCTGGAAGATTCTTAACACAATTTACTCATTTTGCTTCTGTTAACATTTATAACTCTATGGTCATCCTTTTCCTTTCCTCCTCTGTCTTAGAAAGAAATTTCCCTGAAGTTTGCACCTCAAATCCTATACAATTGCTAGCCTTTTTCTTGCAGCCAGTGCTGCTTCCTATCAGACTTTTGACCTGCTTTCAATTACTGGTTATGTGAGTAGAACTTTATTATTTATTTTACCTGTTTTGTCCCTTTTGTACTAATAAGATCACCACTTTCCTTTTCTCTTTTCTAAACTGTGTCTTCAGATTTCTTCATTCTACACACTTAGAATTATGGTAATTTGAGACCCAGAGGTCTTTGCACTTCTCATGAGTATTTATTTACTTACAGGTAAATTTCACTTCATGCAGTTATCTTTCCCACAGTGATGCAAAAAGTATGGTTTATTCATTTGATTCCCCTGGTCTGAAAAGTTTTTGGGAGGATGGGTGGGAAGATTAAATTTTAAGTCTTAACAGTATCTTAAGGCCTTTTAATAGCTCTTGCCAGAAGAATGCTTTATCTATTTTAATTTTGTTGATATCAGTATGCTATATCATGTAATTTATTTTGATTATCACCTACATTATATCTCATATAGTAATTTTTGCTATGGTAGTCTATATTATTCCTTTGTAATTTTTTAAAGGCATGATTTTACAGTTTTAAATGGACTGCTTTATTTACTCTTGTATTTGCTAATAACCAATAAATGATAAGTTTACTATTAAAATTGTTGTGTTTTACTTATGGGCTAAGATATAGTCAGTTTTTAAAATTGCTTAAGAAAGACTGTAAAAAATTCTATTGCTTATTAGTAGATTTCTGTGATATATATGTAATTGTGTTATTTGGGATTATAACAGAAACACAATCATATATATATATATAATATATTGTTTTTAGTTTGAATTTAGAGTCTATTTCTCTTTTCATCTCCTATAGTTTTTGGCTTATGAATATTTTTGCTTTGTCATTGAATTATATATATATATATATATATATATATATATATATAAATAACGTTATGACTTTGTTATGCATTCTTGTTTTTGTAATTTAATAGTATTTGCTTTTGTAAGTATTTTAATATTTATACTAATATCTGCACATATTATTAACCATACTTTTGTATATTTCTTATAAAATTAATTGAAATGAAGTGTTAACACTCTTCCTTACCTAAACTATGTGATTATGTAAGGGACCAAGAGCCAACACATTGCTCCTAGTTCAAAAACGAAAATTGGAAAAACAAAGATAAAAATCAAAGGTGAGTTGATGCTTGAATGTGATCTAGTAAATTGCCATCTTTGAACACTGGTTTCCTTATTCCTGAAAGAGACTACCATCTAACAAATTACCAACTAACAAAACAAAACAAAACAAAAAAAAACCGAAAAACAGAATTATTTTTTATTCTATGGACTTAAACCTAGAAAATAAGGGGCTTCCCTGGTGGCTCAGATAATAAATAATTCACCTGTAATGTAAGAGGCCCGGGTTCAATGCCTAGGTCAGGAAGATCCCCTGGAGGAGGAAATGGCTACCCGCTCCAATACTCTTGCCTGGAGAGTCCTATGGACCGAGGAGCCTGGTGGGCTACAGTCCGTGGGGTCACAAAAGAGTTGGACATGACTGAGCAGCCATGCACACACAAACCTGGAAGACAACGTCTCAGTTAGTTCAGAGAAACTGCTCTGAAAAGGGAAGGGAGGAGTCAGAATGTAAATGCATTGTGCAACAAAACCCAGGTAGTCAAACCATTAGAAGATTACTGGAAATTAAAGAAAACCAGATAGCTCACGTTAATAAATTTAGGGCTTTTCTGCGCCTGGGAAGAGGGAACAGTCTGGGCTCCTTGATATCACCCCTTTGAGCTGCACCTTAACTATTTAGGGCCAGGACCCTGTTCTTTTCTATCCTGTGTTCCCTTGGGTGCAGCTCTGTTTCCATCCAGAGTTCCTCAGGGCTCACCAGCCTGAGCGAGAGGTGGGGGTGCAGGAGCCGTGCTGATGGCTTGATGGCCTCAGCATCCTCTGTCGGTCGACACGACAGGTCACAGTTTTCCTTCACAGAATAAAATGTTTTCAAAGTTATATTTAAATCACGAACATCTTGCTTTCTATCGATTTCTGCTACTTTCCCTAAAGCAATCAATGCACATTATGTGTGCCTTGATTTAAATTACAGTGTCACTCTGCCATCTAGTGGATATGCTATTTGCACCACTTGTTAGGGAAAGAAATTCATACTCTTTGCCACTAATTTGCAGGGGGATTTTATGCTACCTGTGGCTCAGAAGGTAAAGGATCCGTCTAGAGTGTGAGAGATTCTGGGTTCGATTCCTGGATCAGGAAGATACCCTGGAGAAAAGAATGACAACCCACCCCAGTATTCTTGTCTGGAGAATTCCAGGAGCAGAGGAGCCTAGCAGGCTACAGTCCACAGGGTTGCAAAGAGTCAACCATGACTGAGCGATTAGCACTTTATACTCTTTGATCCTATGAAAAAATTCTACCAATTACTATGTAATTTTGCTAAGAATGAGACCAAAAATAGATAATGTAGGGTCAAACTGGGAATGTTGGGGGAAAATAAAACCAACATTTCCTTCCCATTATGTCAAACTAGTATTTAAACTGTATATGAACTTAAGGGGAAAAAATAATCTCTTGTGTAATGAGAAATAATACTGGACTGAGATGATCAGATTTACTTTAATTCTTTAATCTTTTCTGAAATATGTGCCAGACTGGAGGCCCAGACAGATCAAAGAAAGATAAATAAAACTGCCTTTGCGCACACTGAGTGGCCCAAGACACCAGGGTGCCCATGATAGCCTGCACTTCACACTTGCCATTCTCAGAAGTATCTACACATAAATACATGTGGGGAAAAAAAGTGCAAGCGTTAGTTGCTCTGTCGTGTCTGACCTTCATGACCTCATGGACTATAGCCCACCAGGCTCCTCCATTCATGTAATTCTCCAGGCAAGAATACTGGAGTGAGTAGCCATTCCCTTCTTGGGAGAATCTATCCCGATCTAGGGATAGAAGCCAGCTCTCCTGCATTGCAGGTCAAATCTTCACCATCTGAGCCACCAGGGATCTATCTAAAACCATGTATTTACATGTAATCCTGAATTTAGGAGGCTACTTTGAATTAAATTTCTTACTTTTTTAAAGTATGTTTTACCTACATACACTTATAGGAATGATCTCTTCAGTTATGTGCTGTGCTCAGTCACTCAGTTGTGTCCAACTCTTTGTGACTCCATGGACTAGAGCCCACCAAGCTCCTCTGTCCATGCGGATTCTCCAGGCAAAAATACTGGAGTGAGTTGCCATTTCCTCCTCCAGGGGATCTTCCCAACCCAGGGATTGAAACTGGGTCTCCTGCATTGCAGGAGGATTCTTAACCATCTGAGTCACCAGGGAAGCCCCTCCTCAGTTATAGGTGAAGATTAATAAATTTTGTATTGAACTGAGTCCTTATGTGTTAAGGTGGTTAGAATGTACTACTTAATTATAGTAATAGATATTTTATCAGATGGAGTAGTTAAATCAACCTGTTAAAGATGTGTAAATTATGGATTTTGAGAATTATACAGATAATTTTAAAACAGTATTTTGAGAACACCAAGCAAAAAGTGATCTTAGTGAAAGCTCTAGGCCAATGTGAGGATCAGTCACACAATATGGGACATGTAGAGAGACATTGTGGAGTTTAATATCTTTTCTGCATTCTTTCTGAAGAGTCTCCCCCTGCTTTTGAAAGTTTGTGTCTCTAGAGCCCCTTCTTATATACTTTTAGTGAAACTGGGCAACCCAGAGACTCTGAGTCATTCACACTATTCTGTTTATTGACACTGGAGAAAAAAAGAAAGTTCTTTTATTGTTGTTGTTCTGAAATTACCTTCCTGTGGCTTTTAAAAGTTAATTCATTTAAAGTTAAATTTCTCTCCTCGGGACACAGAAAAAAGGGCCAGTGTTTCTTTCATATTTTAGCCTTGAAATATTTGAAGACAGTGGTAAGAGTCTCCTTTTGTTTTCCTTCTGTGTTCCAGATGCCTTCAGGTCCTGGATTGGTTTATCAGATGCTCTAGCTCCCATCTTACACCTTACTGTTTATTACTTCACACTGCAGGTGCCTATATAATTATTGCTAGTTTCTGGGAATCATTGACTCATCTGCAGTGAGATGTTGTCAAGAACATAATGTTTGTTTCTGAATCAAAATGAAAATGGGAGTTACTTCTTTCTGTTTACATCAACTACTAACCCAACCACATTGAATGCCATGATTATTATATTGAAACAATCAATTTCATTCCCATTGTCGACACCGTTTTACAACCATAACCTCTTCATTACTACATACTTGTCCTGTGGGCATGGAACTCTATTTTAACTCTATTCAGCAGTTGGTACTAATCCTAATTGCATTCTTTACACAATTTAGATTCTCTGGTCCTCTGATCGTATCTCATACTTTTTGTTTTTGTTCAGTCTCGCAGTCATGTTAGACTCTTTGCAAGCCCATGTCCTACAGCATGCCAGGCTTCTCTGTCCCTCACCATCTCCCAAAGTTTGCCCTGCATAAACTCTACTTCTAATTGAAAAAAAAAAATGAAAAAACTCCTACCTTGGTTCAGACTGTCTTCTCTGCTTAAAATGTCTTTTGTTTTTCTTTCTTATCCCTTCAATCTCTCTTAACACTATAGTTTGACTCAGAGTTCAAAGTCCTATTGTGATTTTATTGATCAGGAAATATCTTGGTCATTATTCAAGTATCTCAACATGTGAAGAGCACTCTTAATATGCTTGACAAACACTTAATGAAAAATAAATGAGCAAAACACAAAAATATTATGCACAGTGGCAATGCAGAAAAATGCAGTATTTTTAAAAGCAAATTATTATTTGTCTCACTACATTACAATTTTACCATAACAATCCCATTGTTGACCTTCCCAGGTGGTGCTAGTGGTAAACAGCCCAACTGCCAATCCAAGAGAGACAAGTTTGATCCCTGGGCTGGGACGATAGACTGGAGGGGAGCACTGCAACCCACTCCAGAATTCTGCCTGGAGAATCCCATGGACAGAAGAGCCTGGCGGGCTTTAGTCCATACCCTCACACAGAGTCAGACACCACTATAGTGACTTAACACACATGCACCCAGTTACATTATCACAAGCCATAACTGAGAACAAGCTTAAGTACTCTGCATTGCCACTCAGAGGACATCTGCCCACTGATCTGGAAATAGTTTTAGACTTTGAACAATCAAGAAATGCATTCTATTGCATAGGTCGACAAGGTGTGATCTGCAAACCAAATCTGTCCCACTATCTTTTATAAATAAAATTTTATTGGAACAGAGTCATGCCTATTGATGTATGTATTGTCTACAGGTGAATGCATGCTGCAAGATGCAAAAGTGCATAGCTGAAATTGAGACTATGTGACCCACAAAGGCTAAAGTATTTACTGTACAGCTTTTTCCAGAAAAAAGTGCTGCTTCTTGTTCTATTAAATTAAGTCACTGGAGTTGAGATGTTTATATGTTAAGATATGGTAGCTTCTTAAATAATAAATATGTCCCATAAACCTAGACTATAAATTGAAAAATAGAATACCAATTTTTTACAATTTCAATAATAAATGTAAGAATAAAAAAGAATTGTGCTCATATTTGTAATAGTAATGCAAGTTGTATTATCTTAAGAAAACCAATGGTTTTTATAGAAAATGAAACACAACACAATGTTAAAGGATAAAAAAACACTATAATATGATTCATATTGTATAAGTTTTACAACCAAACACATCAATATGTCCCTCAGATACAGAGAAAGTGAAAGTGGCTCAGTTGTTTAGACTCTTTGCGACCCCATGGACTATACAGTTCGTAGAATTCTCCAGGCCAGAATACTGGAGTGGGTAGCCTTTCCCTTCTCCAGGGGATCTGCCCGACCAGGAATTGAACCAGAGTCTCCTGAATTGCAGGAGGATTTGTTACCAATTGAGCTATGAGGGAAGCCCACAGATACAGATACAGAGGGACAACCAGACATTCAACAAAAATTAAGAATCTTGGATTGTTATCCAATAGCTGATTTTGCTTTAGTATATTTCTGCATTTTGCAAGTATTTAAAGACAAAAATATAGTGTCTCATTCAACATTTTTAAAAGATCAGTGGACTAGTGTGCATGATGAAATTGTTCCCCAAACTTTGGGAAAAAATGCATATGCAACCAAAATATCACAAGGGCATTATTTCATCTAATTGCCTCATTTGTGGTCTCAAGGCAATAGTTAAATCATATTCTCTAAGGTAAACCTCCTTAGGGTTTTGGTGGCATATATATGTGACAGTTTGATGTTATGGTTCAGCTTTTTTGGTCTCCTTTTCTCTTTGTCATGTCTGAATATGTATTTAATACATTATAAGAGAAATTAATTTTTTCTGAAATATTCATTGCAATACACTCTAGATTCCTGTTACTATTTTTCAGGCTTATTACTATATTTAAAAAATTGACTTCGCAGCAGAAATTTTCCTGGAATCCATTAAACTTAGAAGCTTTATTAAATGAGCCAGTCAAAGTCTTCTACACTCAGGTAAGTTGAGTTTTATTTCACTTTAAAAGGAAAATAAAATGTTTATAATATGTTCCATTAATCTTTGCAGGAGGCAAACAAACATGTGTATAAATCTAACTGCCAGGTTACCTGTTTAGCTGACTAGAAGTCTTTGATTATGTATCTTTCACCACATTTATTATTGTTCACCAGGCTACATCACTAGGAAATATTTTTGGTTTTTCTGAATCACAATATTTTCATTCCCTTTATACATATACACTGTAATAATAAACATGAATTATAAATTGTTATTTGTGCTTATATGGATTATTGCCGGGAGCCAGAGTGAGGAGCTCCGCCCATGGCAAAGGTCATGAGAAAGGAGGCTCAGCATATGCAAAGGCAGGATCGAGCCTCAGGAGTCCCCCTGGATATTCTCGAGCATCTACCCCCAAAAACCAGAGTCTGCCTAATTTACTGCTTTGTGCTCTCACCTTTGACTTTACTGGGGGCTGTCCCCCACCACCATCTCGCTCTCTCTGATAAAGAGTTAACTCACAACTCCAGTTAATAAAGTTCCTGGGCATTCAGATCAGATCAGTTGCTCAGTCGTGTCTGACTCTTTGCGACCCCATGAATCGCAGCACGCCAGGGCTCGCTGTCCATCACCAACTCCCAGAGTTCACTGAGACTCACATCCATCGAGTCAGTGATGCCATCCAGGCATCTCATCCTCTGTCATCTCCTTCTCCTCCTTCCCCCAACCCCTCCCAGCATCAGAGTCTTTTCCAATGAGTCAACTCTTCATGTGAGGTGACCTAAGTACTGGAGTTTCAGCTTTAGCATCATTCCTTCGAAAGACATCCCAGGGCTGATCTCCTTCAGAATGGACTGGTTGGATCTCAAGAGTCTTCTCCAACACCACAGTTCAAAAGCATCAATTCTTCAGCGCTCAGCCTTCTTCACAGTCCAACTCTCACATCCATACATGACCACAGGAAAAACCATATCCTTGACTAGACGAACCTTTGTTGGCAAAGTAATGTCTCTGCTTTTGAATGTGCTATCTAAGTTGGTCATAACTCTCTTTCCAAGGAGTTAGCGTCTTTTAATTTCATGGCTGCAGTCACCATCTGCAGTGATTTTGAAGCCCAGAAAAATAAAGTCTGACACTGTTTCCACTGTTTCCCCATCTATTTCCCATGAAGTGGTGGGACCAGATGCCATAATCTTCATTTTCTGAATGTTGAGCTTTAAGCCAACTTTTTCACTCTCCTCTTTCACTTTCATCAAGAGGCTTTTTAGTTCCTCTTCACTTTCTGCCATAAGGGTGGTGTCATCTGCATATCTGAGGTTATTGATATTTCTGCCAGAAATCTTGACTTCAGCTTGTGCTTCCTCCAGTCCAGCATTTCTCATGATGTACTCTGCATATAAGTTAAATTAACAGAGTGAAAATATACAACCTTGACGAAATCCTTTTCCTATTTGGAACCAGTCTGTTATTCCATGTCCAGTTCTAACTGTTGCTTCCTGACCTGCATACAAATTTCTCAAGAGGCATATCAGGTGGTCTTGTATTCCCATCCCTTTCAGAATTTTCCACAGTTTATTGTGATCCACACAGACTATGCTTTGGCATAGTCAATAAAGCAGAAATAGCTGCTTTTCTGGAACTCTCTTGCTTTTTCCATGATCCAGAGGATGTTGGAGATTTGATCTCTGGTTCCTCTGCCTTTTCTAAAACCAGCTTGAACATCAGGAACTTCACGATTCACATATTGCTGAAGCCTGGCTTGGAGAATTTTGAGCATTACTTTACTAGCATGTGAGATGAGTGCAATTGTGTGGTAGTTTGAGCATTCTTTGGCATTGCCTTTCTTTGGGATTGGAATGAAAACTGACCTTTCCAAGTCCTGTGGACACTGCTGATTGTTCCAAGTTTGTTGGCATATTGAGTGCAGCACTTTAACAGCATCATCTTTCAGGATTTGGAATAGCTCAACTGGAATTCCAACACCTCCACTAGCTTTGTTCGTAGTGATGCTTTCTAAGGCCCACTTGACTTCACATTCCAGGATGTCTGGCTCTAGGTCAGTGATCACACCATCATGATTATCTGGGTCATGAAGATCTTTTTTGTACAGTTCTTCTGTGTATTCTTGCCATTTCTTCTTAATATCTTCTGCTTCTGTTAGGACCATACCATTTCTGTCCTTTATCAAGCCCATCTTTGTACAAAATGTTCCTTTGGTATCTCTGATTTTCTTGAAGATATCCCTAGTCTTTCCTATTCTGTTTTTTTCCTCTATTTCTTTGCATTGATCACTGAAGAAGGCTTTCTTATCTCTTCTTGCTATTCTTTGGAACTCTGCATTCAGATGCTTATATCTTTCCTTTTCTCTTTTACTTTTCACTTCTCTTCTTTTCACAGCTATTTGTAAGGCCTCCCCAGACAGCCATTTGGCTTTTTTGCATTTCTTTTCCATGGGGATGGTCTTGATCCCTGTCTCTTGTACAATGTCATGAACCTCAGTCCATAGTTCATCAGGCACTCTGTCTATCAGATCTAGGCCCTTAAATCTACTTCTCACTTCCACTGTATAATCATAAGGGAATTGATTTAGGTCATACCTGAGTGGTCTAGTGGTTTTCCCTACTTTCTTCAATTGAAGTCTGAATTTGGTAATAAGGAGTTCATGGTCTGAGCCCCAGTCAGCTCCTGGTCTTGTTTTTGTTGACTGTATAGAGCTTCTCCATCTTTGGCTGCAAAGAATATAATCAATCTGATTTCGGTGTTGACCATCTGGTGATGTCCATGTATAGAGTCTTCTCTTTTGTTGTTGGAAAATGGTGTTTGCTATGACCAGTGCATTTTGTTGGCAAAACTCTATTAGCCTTTGCCCTGTTTCATTCCGTATTCCAAGGCCAAATTTGTCTGTTACTCCAGGTGTTTCTTGACTTCCTACTTTTGCATTCCAGTCCCCTATAATGAAAAGGACATCTTTTTTGGGTGTTAGTTCTTCATAGAACCGTTAGTCTTCATAGGTGTTAGTCTTCATAGAACCGTTCAACTTCAGCTTCTTCAGCATTACTGGTTGGGGCATAGGCTTGGATTACTGTGATATTGAACGGTTTGCCTTGAAAACGAACAGAGATCATTCTGTCATTTTTCAGATTGCATCCAAGTACTGCATTTCAGACTCTTTTGTTGACCATGACGGCCTCCATTCCTGGGCATTAGGAGTGTTTAAATCCAAACCCCTCAGATAGCTCTCTAATTGGCCTGACAAGTTTCCCTGGACTCCTACAGCTATGCATATGATTTGTTTACAGTCTCTCAGCCTAGAGGGGCAAGGGAAGCTTAAGATATTCAAATAGCTTAGAGCCTCTCAGAGAGTTAGAAACTGTCAGATTGATGAGCCAATGCTTGCTGCCAAGTTTCCACATCCCCTGTATTGTATCCTTGAATGTGTATTAATTAATATATTTGGTATGTAGAAAAAATAAGTAGTGGCCTTTGTGTTAGCAACTTTAGACCTTTAAGGTAATAAATTCTTTCCTTTGTTGTAAACCCACTGCACCTCTGCCCTATAGGAATGCAACTTTTTCTAACACCTTCGGAGGATGGCGCTAAACTTTAAAATAATTACTCTTAGAGAAAATAAGTCTTATGGTTGACAAACCTTTATCAGAGTCATAAAATGTTAATAGGCCTTCTGGCCAGAATATGATGTAAATCACCTAAACCATTTGTATATGATAAATTTGCAGGGAAGGAACCCTGGTTTCGATAAGGATCAAAGACTGCTGACTTTGCATGATTTCACATCCCCTATTATCCTCTATGTGCAACTTAGGGTATAAAAGCCCCTGTTGAAAATACAGCTACGGGCCTTGCTCACCGAAGCTTGGTCTCCCCATGGCATTCTTTCTTTCACATTCTGGCTGAGTCTCCATCTGGAGCGCGGAGGTCCTCTGCGACCATTTATTTGCCTGGGCTTCTAAGACCCACTTGAGAAGGTGCCTAAGGTGGGGCACCTTCTGCTATTTGAGAGGGTGCTATGGCCTCTGTGGTCAGAGCTAACCTGATGTCACAGGTTATATTGATTTTCTGCATAAACCAAGCTACTCAGCCTCTTTTCTCCACTGAGTTTTCCTGCTGAGTGATCCTCATTCTATTACTCTTTATATCTTTGATGAGTATTTAAATAAAGCCAGTGAACTCGCCGAAGCCGTCTCCCCTTCGAATTCCCTGGATCAGCCAGGGCTGAACCTTGGCAGATTATATCCTGGAATAATGCTCTAATACACAAATTGAGGCTGAGATTTTATAATTTTATAGTTTCTAAAAAGCCTGTTACAGGACTGAGTACATAATGGGTCTGCAATGGGAAAATTATTCCAGGGTAATTGCACAGAAAATAAGATAAATACTATGCACAGCACCTGTGCTCACAGCTGAGCATGGCTGACACTTCCTGGGCTGCGTCGGTGATTGGAAACATTGGCCCCAAGCCTGTTGACAAGTACAGAGTGTGGGAGGTGGAGTGAAAAGCTACATGTGTGGAGAAGGAGTGTGGGGAAGAAGGAACAAGTATGCATCAGAAATTGTATTAATCTTTGGTGAAGATTTTCCTTTCAACCCTGGACTGTTCAAACTTTGTTACTATAGACATAGGGAACACGTCCTGACTTTTGGAAAAAGTGTGTTCAGTTAGAGAATATGCACTCTATGATTTGTATGTTAAACTGAAACATACTCTCAGGGAATCAGGAATTAATCACATGTTTAGGAATGTAAAGGAACACCTGAAGAAAAAGAGTGGGGGAATATGTGAATGACATAGTTATACACATACAGGATATCTTGAAGTGTTATATGTGTTCTTGGAGTATAAATTATAAAACCTGAGTGAAAATAACAGAGTGTTTAATTTCAACTCCTAATGAGGTATAGAATTTTTAGAGAATTCTATGTGGCATGAACTTCCCTTTATACTGAGTGCCATTTCAGGTTTAGGTAAGAATTTAGGAAGTAGCTTTGAAAAGAATGAATTTTAATGTCAGAAAAAGACAGTAGAGGCATTTTGGAAGAAAAAAGGCTAATTAAAAAAAAAAAAATAGAACTCAATGCACTCTTTTTCCCCGTAAGTACTCATTCTATACCTGGGTCAGGAAGATCCCCTGGAGGAGGGCATGACAACCCATCCAGTGTTCTTGCTCAGAGAATCTCATGGACAGAGGAACCTGGCAGGCTACAGTCCATGGAGTCACAAAAATATCCGACAAGACAGTGAATAACACTACATTTCATTCAAATTTTGCTTCAGATTTCTCTGAATCAACTTTTATATTTTGTCCACAGGAACCAAGAAAACCAGAGTGCTGAAGTCACTTTCATTCTCTCGGGCTTCTCAGAATATCCTGAACTCCAGATACCCCTCTTCCTGTTACTCTTAACCATCTACTCTGTCACTGTGCTGAGGAACCTGGGCATGATCCTAATTATTACAATAAATCCCAAACTCCACACCCCTATGTATTACTTCCTCAGGCATTTGTCCTTTGTTGATCTCTGTTACTCAACAGTAGTTACACCCAAACTACTAGAAAACTTGATTGTGTAAGACAGAACCATCTCCTTCACAGGATGCATCATGCAATTCTTTGCCTGCATACTTGCGGTGACAGAGACGTTCATGTTGGCAGTGATGGCATATGACCGATTTGTGGCCATTTGCAACCCTCTTCTCTACACCGTTGTGATGTCTCTGAAGCTTTGTTCCTTATTGGTGGGTGCATAATACACTTGGGGTACAGTCTGTTCCCTGACTCGTACCAACTTTCTATATGAATTGTCCTTTAGAGGAAATAATATCATAAATAACTTTGTCTGTGAGCATACAGCCATAGTTGCTGTTTCCTGCTCTGACCCCTACACTAGCCAGGAGATCATTTTTGTCTCTCCCACGTTTAATGAAACAAGCAGCCTGATGATTATTCTCACCTCCTATGTTCGCATTTTTATCACTGTCCTGAAGATGCCTTCAACTGGGGGGCGCCACAAAGCCTTCTCCGCCTGTGCCTCCCACCTGACGGCCATTACCATCTTCCACAGGACCAGCCTTTTCCTTCACTGTGTTCCTAATTCCAGAAGTTCATGGCTCATGGTCAAGGTGGCCTCTGTCTTTTACACAGTGGTCATCCCCATGCTGAACCCACTGATGTACAGCCTCAGGAACAAAGATGTGAAAGAGTCGGTGAAGAAATTAATGAATATTAAATTGTTCTGTGATAAAATGCAAAGCTAGAAAGATTTTTTGAGAGTAAGTTTCTCAATAGCAAATCAAATCATGAACCTATTTTAACCTTGCAATTGACAGGCCAATCTCTGTTCACTCTTTTATTTTATTAAAGTAACTTTAAAATTACAAATAAAAATAAGAATAAAAGACTACTTAAACTAAAAATTTTATACTAATATTTAATTGATATTGTTTCTGTGTATAATATATGACTTTGTATTTATCCTGGTTAAATTTTGATTTAATTCAAGTCATGCGAACTTTAGGACTTTTAAAAGGCTCTGAAGAGTTATAGCCTACAATAAGGAAGTTTATGTCTTAATATAAAAGTAGTACGTTAAGAGCTGCTCAGCATAAAACTCAAAATATATTAAAACTTTATTAATTCCATAAGAAACACTTTGGCTTTGGAAGATTCCCAGGCAAATAAAGACAAATTTGAAATATATCTAACTTAAATAGTTCATAATATGGTATAGTTTAAATATAATTGATAATATAACCAGATATAAAATAT
This sequence comes from Bos taurus, assembly GCF_002263795.3. NCBI lineage: Eukaryota > Metazoa > Chordata > Mammalia > Artiodactyla > Bovidae > Bos > Bos taurus. The sequence goes on from NC_037342.1 coordinate 78,436,504, forward strand.
TTTATATGTGCTAGTGCAAGAAAATAATACAAATGTTGGAGATATAATATATATTTATCACTTAAGTTTTTCCACCTACATCATTGTGGCTGTGCATTTTAAAATTTATTTATCTATTTTACTGGAAATTTTACTTAGGTAATTTTTGATTCATTTTAAGTTACAGTATCTTTAAACCAGTTCTCCCATGATAGTATAATATAACAACCAACAAATTGATTAAGATTTAGTGTACATATTTCAGTAAAGCATTAGCTATTTATTGATGAAAACCAAACATTTATGAACTGCAGTAGGTTGCAACAACAGCTATCTTCGAAAAACTGAGTTTACTGAGGCAGCTCTGCTGATACAAGGCAGGTCACTCGAGCTTCAAGGCTGAGCTAATGGGACTAACTAACTTCCAGTCTACAGACCTGTATGTATGTCATGCTCCTTGGACCATTCTTATGTTGAAAGCAGTCAAGTCCCTGTTTGGGTCTCATCTACTAACTTTTTACAGGTCAAAGTTAAAAAAAAAAAATTGGCTAAACTCAAAGGCAAGGTTTGAAAATTTTTGCTTCTTGTAGAGCTGTTATGTTTTAGGTCAGGGGTATAGGGTGGTATGAAGAAGTTGGCTCAATATTTGGGCATGTGTGATGCATGCCTTCTCAGTCAGGTCTGACATTGTGATGCCGTGGACTGTAACCCCCTGGGCTCCTCTGTACATGGAATTTTCCAGGCAAGAATACTGGAGTGGGTCGCCATTTCCTCCTCCAGGGGAACTTCCCAGTGCAGGAATCAAATCCAGGCCTCTCAGGGATTGAACCAGAGTCTCTGGCATCTCCTTCATTGGCAGGCAGATTCTTTACCACTAGAGCCACCTGGAAAGCCCTGGCTCAATATTCACCAAAGATTAGTTAAAACATTTACCTATTCAACCTTGATAATTCCAGGTAATTCTATATCAAATAACAGATAATCCATGACTATGACTGGTTTTACCAAAGGTTTTATAATTGATAGGTCATTGGATTGTTTTAAGCAAAAGCAATTGAGACTAAGTATAAGAACTTGCCTTTCCTATTTGTGTCTTACTAATCATTATCAAGGTTTATAAGCAGAGAGCAGGGAGGGGCCATGTGTTGTAGATATAATTCAACATATTAAATATTGTTTGTTTTCTCCCATGATTTAGAGTTTTCCATGAAAATTAAATATTTACCATAATGCTTTACACTAAATCATATATCTTTTATTGTTTAGGGATATACAACAAAATTCCCAACCCTCTTTATGTGTGGCGATAGTGATAAGAATTTAGCTTTTGCTTGTCATCCAAGGGTCATAACGGAATGTTCCTATCCAGTATAGGGAGCCCCGTCTGGTGTTCTGTGATGACCTGAAGAATGCAAGGAGGAGAGGGGAGGGAGCCTAGGATGAGAGCAAGTAGCCGTTCTCTTCTCCAGGTGATCTTTTCCCATCCAGGAATCAAACCCACATCTCTGGAATTGTAGGTAGATTCTTTACTATCTGAGCCACCAGGGAAGCCCTTACATAAGGGAAATTCAGAATCAAAAATTGTAAGAAGTTTAAAATATAAAATCTACTAGATTTAGTAGGAAATTAGTAAAAGAGCTCTTGATTCAAGTTTATAAAAACAGTTTCTTGATCTGTGATACCTATCTCCATTCTTCCATATTCTACTAACCATAGCATCCTCCACTCCTAAAGATGGTGCATTTCCAGTGTGATCATTACTGTGAAATATCATGATTAATTTTTTCAATACTTAAAAAAACTAATTTCCTAGTATAACCTTCTAGTGAGGTTTATGTTTTCCCAAAGAAATACAAGTGATAATTTTGGGGAAGACTTTCATAGATGAATATTTGGACAATATCTTTAGCTTTAAACACAGAACAAACATCATGTGAATAAAAAAAAATCAATGGTCTGTAGTAATATTATGGTTTAGAAATTACCCTTTGTGGATACTGTAATGTAATGTTCACTGAACCAAATGTCTTGAAAAACTGGGTGTCTGATGAAGAATACTGTCATAAAAGTTGTGACCACAGGAAATGGTGGAAAATGAGGTATGGGTTCTTTTGATTGTCCTGGGGAACTTACAGTAGGAAACTACAAAATTCTGGGCATCAACACTTCGGCAAAATTTATTTTGAAATAAGTTGAAATATCTTATGGTCAGCAATACGTGAACCCTGAACTTCCAGATGTTCAAGCTGGTTTTAGAAAAGGCAGAGGAACCAGAGATCAAATTGCCAACATCCACTGGATCATGAAAAAAGCAAGAGAGTTCCAGAAAAACATATATTTCTGCTTTATTGACTATGCCAAAGCCTTTGACTGTGTGGATCACAATAAACTGTGGAAAATTCTGAAAGAGATGGGAATACTAGACCACCTGACTTGCCTCTTGAGAAACGTATATGCAGATCAGGAAGCAACAGTTAGAACTGGACATGGAACAACAGACTGGTTCCAAATAGGAAAAGGAGTATGTGAAGGCTGTATATTGTCACCCTGCTTATTTAACTTATATGCAGAATACATCATAAGAAACGCTGGGCTGGAAGAAGCACAAGCTGGAATCAAGATTGCTGGCTGCTGCTGCTAAGTCACTTCAGTCATGTCTGACTCTGTGCGACCCCATGGACTGCAGCCTACCAGGCACCTCCGTCCATGGGATTTTCCAGGCAAGAGTACTGGAGTGGGTTGCCATTGCCTTCTCTGATAAGATTGCCAGGAGAAATATCAATAACCTCAGACATGCAGATGACACCACCCTTATGGCAGAAAGTGAAGAGGAACTAAAGAGCCTCTTGATGAAAATGAAAGAGGAGGGTGAAAAATTTGACTTAAAGCTCAACATTCAGAAAACTAAGATCATGGCATCTGGTCCCATCACTTCATGGGAAATAGATGGGCAAACAGTGGAAACAGTGTCAGACTTTTTTGGGGGGGCTCCAAAATCACTGCAGATGGTGACTGCAGCCATGAAATTAAAAGATGCTTACTCCTTGGAAGGAAAGTTATGACCAATCTAGATAGTATATTCAAAAGCAGACATTACTTTGCCAACAAAGATCCATCTAATCAAGGCTACGGTTTTTCCAGTAGTCATGTATGGATGTGAGTTGGATTGTGAAGTAGGCTGAGCACTGAAGAATTGATGCCTTTGAAGTGTGGTGTTGGAGAAGACTCTTGAGAGTCCCTTGAACTGCAAGGAGATCCAACCAGTCCATTCTAAAGGAGATCAGTCCTGGGTGTTCTTTGGCAGGAATGATGCTAAAGCTGAAACTCCAGTACTTTGGCCACCTCATGCAAAGAGTTGACTCATTGGAAATGACTCTGATGCTGGGAGGGATTGGGGGCAGGAGGAGAAGGGGATGACAGGATGACATGGCTGGATGGCATCACTGACTCGATGGACGTGAGTTTGAGTGAACCTCTGGATTTGGTGATGGACAGGGAGGCCTGGCGTGCAGCAGTTCATGCAGTCGCAAAGAGTTGGACATGACTGAGCGACTGAACTGACTTAACTGAACTGAGCCCCAAAAGAATCTTCTTTTTTATTAAACCACTAGGAAAGTTCCCTAAAGTTCTAAGTGGGAAAACTCTGTGTTAGAGACTATATAGTCCTTCACATTATAAAATAATTTTCTGTCTCACATGATCTGTGGCATTTTGCAATATTGATGGCATTCCAGTATACTATGGTCAGATCAGATCAGATCAGTTGTTCAGTCGTGTCCGACTCTTTGCGACCCCATGAATCGCAGCATGCCAGGCCTCCCTGTCCATCACCAACTCCCGGAGTTCACTCAGACTCACGTCCATCGAGTCAGTGATGCCATTCAGCCATCTCATCCTCTGTCATCCCCTTCTCCTCCTTCCCCCAATCCCTCCCAGCATCAGAGTCTTTTCCAATGAGTCAACTCTTCGCATGAGGTGGCCACAGTACTGGAGTTTCAGCTTTAGCATCATTCCTTCCAAAGACATCCCAGGGCTGATCTCCTTCAGAATGGACTGGTTGGATCTCCTTGCAGTCCAAGGGACTCTCAAGAGTCTTCGCCAACACAACAGTTCAAAAGCATCAATTCTTCGGTGCTCAGCTTTCTTCACAGTCCAACTCTCACATCCATACATGACCACTGGAAAAACCATAGCCTTGGCTAGATGGACCTTTGTTGGCAAAGTAATGTCTCTGCTTTTGAATATGCTATCTAGGTTGGTCATAACTTTCTTTCCAAGGAGTAAGCGTCTTTTAATTTCATGGCTGCAGTCACCATCTGTAGTGATTTTGGAGCCCAGAAAAATAAAGTCTGACACTGTTTCCACTGTTTCCCCATCTATTTCCCATGAAGGGGTGGGACCGGATGCCATGATCTTATGATATTTCCCCCCAATTGCCTGTTTGTGTCTGTTAGGATACAGTCTGATTTTGTATTAGGCAACAACAAAAAAAAAACTTCTCACTTGAAATATTTCTTCAAAAATCTGTCTGGTTTCATTCACAATTTACTTTAATATCTCTCTAGCCTGGACTCTTGGAGAAGGCAATGGCACCCCACTCCAGTACTCTTGCCTGGAAAATCCCATGGACGGAGGAGCCCGGTAGGCTGCAATCCATGGGGTCGCTAAGAGTCAGACACGACTAAGTGACTTCATTTTCACTTTTCACTTTCATGCATTGGAGAAGGAAATGGCAACCCACTCCAGTGTTCTGGCCTGGAGAATCCCAGGGATAGGGGAGCCTGGTGGGCTGCTGTCTATGGGGTCACACAGAGTGGGACACGACTGAAGTGACTTAGCAGCAGCATTCAATTCTGAACAAAATTTGGAAGACAGGAATTTAGAATCAGAGTAATACTTTATAGAATTAATAAAATTAAAAGTAGAACTTGTTGTACTAATTATCTTTGGTCTACATTGACTTCAGCTATTTTTATCACTTATATTTGACTTACTAATACAAAGCATACTAAGTAATCTATAAAATAGCAAAAAAGTCAAAAACCAAAAACCCTCTATTTCAAGAGATTCTCTTTTAAAAGGTTCCTTTGGTTGGAATTACAAGTATATTTGGTGATTAAATCCCTGGCCTGACCTACCTTCAGTTGAAATATCAGGCCAACTGCTTTGATGTGGCTGACAATAGATGCTCAAACAAGTAAGCAGACATTTTCTTTATTTCTTAGCCATCACATATTAAAAATAGCTTATACTTGTAAATGTGAAATTCTTGGCTAAATCTTCCAAACTTAGCTGCCCTAGAATTGTCAATCACTTTGAATAACTTGTGTAATTTTTTTTCTAATGCCCCACATATGTGTATATCAAGATTTCCTACACAGGAAACTGCGTGTGTATGTACGTGTGAAAGTGTGTGTATGTTCAGTTGTGTCTGACATTTTGAGACCCTCTGGACTGTAGCCCGCCAGCCTCCACTGTCCATGGAATTTTCCAGGCAAGAATAATGGAGTGGTTGCAATTTCCTCTTCCAAAGAAGCTATGTAGTAACATCTTATTGGGCCAATTACACGGTCTTCTTGGTATGTGACATAAAGGAGTAGGTGCAGGGATCACATGGATGAGTTTAAAATATTAGTGCTCTCACCTCTATGACTCTAGTACAAAATTATCGCTGGATCTATCAGCAGGATCATCAGTCAGTCAGTCAGTTCAGTCACTCAGTCGTGTCCAACTCTCTGCGACCCCATGGACTGCAGCATGCCAGGCCTCCCTGTCCATCACCAACTCCCGGAGTTTACTCAAACTCATGACCATTGAGTCGGTGATGCCGCCCAACCATCTCACCCTCTGCGGTCCCCTTCTCCTCCTGCCTTCAATCTTTTCCAGCACCAGGGTCTTTTCAAATGAGTCAGGTCTTTGCATCAGGTGGCCAAAACATTGGAGTTTCAGCTTCAGCATCAGTCCTTCCAATGAAAATTCAGGACTGATTTTCTTTAGTATTGACTGGTTGGGCCTCCTTGCAGTCTAAGTCAGTATCATGACACCTAATAAATCTCCACTCTACCAACCCTTAGCTGATGGCACTCGTATTCAGGGCATGACAAATAATAAGCCTACCTGGCTAAATGCAAAAATATGTATAGTATAATGTGCATTTTGTATAGTGTATTGTTAACTGTGTGTTCATATCAATATATGTAGAGACACATAAGACTAAAAAGCATATCTTATCAGCCATAATTTAGGTTAGGGTCATTTGAAAATATGTTAATATAATTTTTCATCATTTTAAGAAGTATAGGCTCTGTATGGTCTTCCCAAGTGGTGCTAGTGGCAAAGAACTCTCCTGTCAATGCAGGAGACATAAAAGACATAGGTGAAGTGAAGTGAAAGGCACTCAGTTGTGTCTGACTCTTTGTGACCTCATGAATTATACAGTCCATGGAATTCTCCAGGCCAGAATACTGGAGTGGGTAGCCTTGAAGAGGGGTTTAATTCCTGGGTCAGGAAGATCCCCTGGAGGAGGGCATGGCAGCCCGCCCCAGTATTATTGACTGGAGAATCCCATGGCCAGAGGAGCCTGGCAGGCTGCAGTCCATGGAATTGCAAAGAGCCCAACACAACTGAAGCGGCTTAGCATGCATGAACACAGCCTCTGTATAGAGGTGAATCATTTTAAGAACATCAGCAATAGATCAATGACAAAAGCAATCATACTGTAAATTACAGAAGAGGAAGTTTCCTTTAGTTATTCTGTTTGTAGCTCATGACAATAAACTCTGTAAGAATTCTTCAGGGTTTGAGTCCCCAGGGTTAGGTGGTTAGATATAAAACAAATTAAAATACCATCATGAAGTATAATTTCTAGGTCTATCTATTACTCAAGGGTGTGTTCATTCTCCTTCTGCAATTTCATGACTGTTGCAAAAAGGACAGGTGATATTTCTTGCTATCTTTATTAACTATATTTTTCAGGAATCATCAGCTTTTGATGAAAGGACTGGAAATATTTAAACCAAAATTTCAATTTTGATACTCAATGTGTATGCAGCATATTAGTGTTAGCAAGGAATCCATTATAAAAATACACCAAGGATATCTGGCGTTGGTTAGTTGATTCAACCTAGGATCATCCTTTCACCCTGATCTGAGGGATATAGAATCCAGAAGGTTTTTGGCAGAGGAAACCTATGGGAGCTTAAAACAGCAATATACAGGCTAAATTCTACTTTTATTAGTCCCAGGACCATCGTGCATGTGCAGAAATTTACTATTATATATTTTTTTATGTATTAAAAGTGTTTAATCTTTCCCAGGTTAATTCTACTGTTATCATGTGACTGCCATTATCCAACCAGTAATTTGTTTAGTTCTTTTTTTTTTTTTTTCATTTTTTCTGATTTCCTTCTATGTAGCCTGCGTTTTCATAGAATTATATTCTATCTTGGGTAATTTAATGCTCTAAGCATCACATTCATTTAGGAATCATTTATGTATAATACTACTATTGATGAATACTATTCTTTCTTATTTTCCAGGTAAAGAAACTAAAGTTCTAAAGGATAAAGCTAATTTCCCATAATCAAATTCACTTAAGTTGTAAAGACTTCAATCTGACACTTCAGAACATTCCTGGGTACACACTGATCACACTGCCTTCACTAGCTTAGGTTGAGCTATCTTCAGTTTCTTTCACTCCACCTTCTCATGTTCCACTGCTCAATTTTAATTCTTATTTATTTTTATTTTTTAAATCAAGAGCCATGGTACGGAATGAAGGAAATCAGAGCTCTGTGAGCATGTTCATCCTCTTGGGCTTCTCAGAATACCCACGCCTCCAGGCACCCCTTTTCTTGGTGTTCTTGACCATTTACACAATCACTCTGATGGGGAACCTTGGCATAATTGTGGTCATAAGGACCAGTCCCAAACTCCACACACCCATGTATTTTTTTCTCAGCCATCTATCCGTTTTGGATATTAGCTCTTCCAGTGTATTTACACCCAAACTCCTAGGTATCTTGGTTGTGGAAGACAGAGTTATCTCTTTCAAAGGGTGCATGGCACAGTTTTTCTTTGGCTGTGCATTTGTGATTACGGAGATGTCCATGCTAGCAGTGATGGCCTATGACCGGTTTGTGGCTGTTTGTAACCCCCTGCTCTACACAGTTGCTGTGTCTCCTAAGCTCTGCAGCCTCCTGGTCGCTGGGACTTACATGTGGGGTGGAATGTGTTCCTTGACAATCACATGGTCTCTTTTGGAGCTGTCCTTCTGTGATTCTAATGTCATACATCACTTTGGCTGTGAGTATTCTGCCATCATCTCTACTTCCTGTTCTGACACCCATTTCAGTCAACTGACATGTTTCATCATTTCTACACTCAATGAGGTGGGTAGCCTCCTGATTATCCTCACCTCCTATGCTTTCATAGTTGTCACAATCATCAAGATGCCTTCAGCTGGTGGACTCCGAAAAGCCTTCTCCACCTGTGCCTCCCACCTGACCGCCATCACCATTTTCCATGGGACTGTCCTGCTCCTTTACTGTGTACCCAACTCCAAAAGCTCGTGGCTCCTCATCAAAGTAGCCACTGTGTTTTTTACCGTCATGATTCCTATGCTGAACCCTCTTATCTATAGCCTTAGGAATAAGGATGTGAAAGAGACAGTCAGGAGGTTGATAACTATGAAACTGCTTTGTCCCTCAATATAATTCAGAAGTACAATGGGAGTAAAAAACCACTTGAATTAAAGACAAGCTGTGTATTAGACAAATAAATATGCTTGTGCTCATATTATGCCTAATAATTTTCATATATATTTCTGATGCTAGTTTATCTTTATTATAAATAAATATATGATTATGTTTCAAATAAACTGTATGTTGTATTTAAAATTTTTTTTGATGGTCAGATGAGCTACAATTCTCAGTTAATAGAGAAATAATACATTATGGAAGTCAGAGTGAAGAAAAGGGATATCTAGTTAGAGACTCATTCCTTATGCTACAGTTTATGTTGTGATTTGTAACAATGCTGCAAACACGGATAATAACTGTGTTTAGCATCAGGGTTAAGGTTAGGGTTAGTGTTAGGGTTAGGTTTAAACTTGCACTTAGGTTCTCATAACTAACTCTTCTGATTCAGTTTTATAAAATGCAACTTTTAGCTCTTCTCAAAACTTTATTTTACACCAAATAAAATGAGGAATTTTGAATTAGCCTTATAAAAGTATTACCTGATTTTAAGCAAGAAGATCCTGAAAATAATAGCTAGTCTCTATAAGCATCTCTCATTTTTTGGATACCAGTATAATATGGTTCAATCAAAGGTATTTAATTGAATACTGAGAAAAAGTTAAATGTATTTCTAGGGAGATATGATGATTACTCAGTGATAAAGCCCAAGTTAAGAACTGCTCTATTTTCTCTTCTTCTGACAAATACTTGTTCATGTCTCAGGTTTGCACTCATAATCCAAAGGAAAAGCAATGCTCTTCGTCAATAATGAAGCATGAAAAAATTATAATGGGATTAACAGAGATGCTTCTGAATAACTGGACCTAATCATGAATATACCTCATTCAGTTTAATAAGTCTTTCTTATATTCCTTTGAAGTTCCTGCCATTACCACATATTCTTAATTGTGGTAACTTTGAAGTAAATCTCACTATCCATTAGAGCAACTTCTGACATCTTTTCTTCCGTGTAAGTGGATCCTGTTTATCCTTGACCATTTCATTGTCATACAAACCTCAGTATTTATTGTGTTCATTCTTTTAAGGGCTGAGACTCTTAGGGGCTCTAAAATTTATGTCACTTTTTCTTTAGCTCTGCACATTCAAGCATTCTTGGCTGTAGCCATGCCCTCTCTGCTTCATTCATCTATGCTCCTTCATAATCATTACACATTTCTGAAATTATGATGAGATCATATTAGCTGGTTTTTATTTTACCATTGTTTTAATTTATTCATTTTTAGTTTTGGCTGTGCTGTACAGCATGTGAGGTCCTAATTTCTCAACCAGGCATGAAGTCCGTGCTCCCTGCAGTGAAAGCAAAGGATCTTAACCCCTGGACCCCAGGGAAATCCCACCGTTGTTTTTACTAATCTGGCTTTGCTATTTTATTTATTTCTCATTATCATTGCTATGATTGATTTGGTTTCTGAGGGAAGAGAGAGACAACAAAGGCATTTTATATTTTGAGTTTGACGTATTGAGTTAAAAATAATTCAAATTCTATCTCTTTCTTTTCTGATTAGTGGAAAAATTGGCATTGATTATATTCTACAGGCATGGCAATAATAAGATATTGTGAAGAATCTATATTAAGAAATTACAAATCTTAGTGAAATAAACACATTCCTTGAAAAAACAGCATTAAATCTTATACAATAAAAATAGAAAATATAAGTAAAATCTTATGTCTTAGTGTAATGGATGTCTGTGTGTGCTCAGTCGTGTCTGACTCTCTGTGAACCCATGGACCTTAGCCTGCCAGGCTTCTCTGTCCATGGGATTTTCCTGGCAAGAGTACTGGAGTGGGTGGCCATGCCCTTCTCCGGGAAATCTCTCCGACCCGGGATCAAACTCCCATGTCCTGCATCTTCTGTATTGCAGTGACACTGAGTCACTGGGGAAGCCCAAAACAATGGAATTTGTTTTCAAAGTCTTCCTCACAAAGAAATCCTATGCCCTGTTTATTATGTTGGCGAATTTCCCCAAACATTTAAGAAATATGTCAATCATGCACAAATCTTTCTAGTGAATAGATTAAGAGAGGATACTTAATAGTGCATTATATTCACTTAGTCAGATTTTAGCAATCAGTTCAAAGAAAGCTATTATGAGAAATAAATTTATAGATCAATCTTTCTCATGAGGTTAGTGAATGAATATTCAAGACATAATATTAACACATTGGATATTGTTCCAGAAACTAAAAGTGGTTTAATAGTCATGAATTAATAACCATAAATCAACATATTAAAATAAAAGGGAAGATACATAATTCATGCAAATTACAGTTCTAGAAAAATAATTTGGTTAAATACAAAACTTATTCCACTCTGAATGGTTGATTTTTCTCAACTCACATTTAATAAAGTTGTTATTAGCTACAGGAAACTTTAAGTAATCCTCATATTAGCTACTGAAACTACTGTGATTAATTTTAAAATTTTTTGGCTGTAATACTATGTATATATCTAAATTAACATCTCTCAAGAATGTACAAATCCAAAGGCAGTTCCCCAGAGTTTTAATTGAAAAGTTCATACTTCTTAGATGGCTGTGACAAATATTTCTAGCATCCATGTCTTGAACAGAAATTAACCTCTTCCTGATAGTATGGGATTCTCTGGTGATTCAGATGGTAAAGAATCTACCTGCAATGCAGGAGACCAGGGTTCTATCCCTAGGTTGGGAAGATCCCTCGGAGAAGGGAATGGTCAGCTATTCCAGTAGTCTTGCATGGAGAATTCCATGGACAGAGGAGCCTGGTGGAATACAGTCCATGGGGTCTCAAAGAGTCAGACGACTGAGTGACTAACATTTTCACTTTCTTGTTAGAGTATAGAATGCCAAAAATAGGTTATCATTGTGAAAAATATGACCTGTTGACCAGGATAATGAATACCAGAAATGGCTTTCTTTTGGTGTAATGAAGGTATTCAGGGCCTACAACTTAGCTATCAATAGTTTCTTGATAATCCTTATGCTTGCAGGAGACCTGTGTTCAGTCCCTGGGTCGGGAAGATCCCCTGGAGAAGGAAGTGGTAACCCACTTCAGTATTCTTGCCTGGAGAACTGCATGGACAGAGGACCCTGGCAGGCTACTACATGGGGTTGCAAAGAATCAGACACCACTGAGACACAGCACACACACACATACATGTTTCCATGAATAAGTCTTGCAAATTACACTTTCAAATAGTTATTTATATTTGGTCACCATTAGAATACAATTATGCAATTGATGTTTTTATATATACTTATTTACGCAGCACTACTTCATTCTGTTATTATTTTCTCATATTTTTGTTGTAGATTCCTTAGGACTTTCTGTATACAGAAACTAGCTGGCAAATAAAGAGAGTTTTACTTTCTATTTTTCAGTAATTGTAATTTTCTTTCCTTATTCAACAAAAATCTAAAATAAGATGTTAATTAAAAGTGGTTAAGGACATTATTTTCTTGGCTGTTATATACAGAGTTAGGAGAAAATCCAGTTATTTTACTTTAGGTAGGATTTTTTTCTATTTTATGTTTCTACACTAGACATAATATTAGCTAGTGGTATTTTTGTAGATGGTCTTTATCAGGTTGAAGGAATTTTCTTATATATCTTGTTTACTGCTATGCAGGTAATCATTTTTTTTCCTTTCCGTCTGAGTCATTGTTTACTTTCCTATCATATATGGTAATATTTTATTTTCTAGTATTTCATTCAGCATTTCTATGATGAAGTACATTAGTTATCTTGATCTATGTTTTCTGTTTGTTTGTTTGTTTACAACATCTTTAGTGTTGGTGTTGATGGTTGTTGATTAGTTACTAAGTCCATTCTGACTCTTTTGCAACCCCGGTGACAGTAGCCTGGCAAGCTCCTCTATCCATGGATTCTTCAGGCAAGAATACTGGAGTGGATTGCCATTTCCTTCTCCAGGGGATCTTCCTAATACAGGAACAGAACATGTGTCCTCTGCCTACAGATAGATTCTTTACCTCTGAACCACCAGGGAAACCCATGAAACACCAGAGATGGACAAAAACTTAGAAAATGATCTGAAATATTGGAGGTGGCCCCTCCTCACTGTTAGAGATACCCACACGCTTTCTTTCCTGGTGTGCCTCTCTGCCTTGCTTCTATCTTAACTAAACAGTTTCTCTGCATGCTCTCCCACTTGTTTTGCTATGTCTCTAAAAATAAACTTTGTACCTTCATTTACAATTTTTGCCTCCTTGAGAAATGCATTTTTTACTGGGGGACTTGTATACTTATAGCTGCTAGTAACCCGCATCTCAGCTATCAGTTTTTAAACTATGGAGTTCACACATTCTAAACTAATTAATCATTTTCAGGTTTTGCACATTGCTGATTGAGTTGTCTTTGCCTCTTCAAACAAATCCTGAGCTCCTGAAGGTCAGGAAGCAGGCCAAAGAATTCTATCATGTGCTTGCACAATGCTGGGTTCTAGATATTTGTAGCTGAAAATCAAATCCAGAAATCTTTGGTTTCTATCATAGAGGTTTCTTAGAACCTCTGTCAGAAGCACCTGGGAAATCAGTTGAACTCACTGATATTTGGCAGAGAAACCCAGGAATGTTCATTTTAAACAAGCCTCTTGGAATATTCTTATGTACATGGATGTTTGGGAATTAGGGAGCTGTCACATACAAATAAACACAATCCTAAGTACATGTTTCATACAAGGTATAGGCAAAATAGTAACAGCATCAAGTTTAAATAACATTTCCAGTTTTATTTCTTCCTCTAGCCCTTCCTCCCCTTCCTGTCTGAATCATCCTTCTGGAACAAAATTCTAATCAAGTCCTTCCTTCAACATAAACCTTCCCAGTTGTGAGACTATAAAACCCATGATCATAAACTTATCCTTTAAGAATCTTTATGGTCCAGTTGCAAAATGACATTACTTTTTAACTAAGAGCACAAACTCTGGGGCCAGACTGATGGAATTCAAATCCCAATGCCTCCAGTTTGAGTATGAGCTATATTAATGGGAAGAAGAAAAAGTGTTGCATACATCTCTTATTGCTCTGTTTATTCAAATATCCATGCACATTTTTTTTTCTACTTATTACTTAAATGCTTAACAGAATTTACAATTTAACAGTATGGGAATTAGGTTCTCTTTGTAGGAAGATTTTTAACTGAAAACTCAATTTCATAAGAAGATATAAGCTATTCATATTTTGTGTTTCATATTTGGTAAGTTTATTTGTATGGTTCAAATGATTTTTCTACATGAACTAGGTAGTTAAATTTTTTGAAAGAAAATTATACATAATACTCCCTAATTATTTTTTCTACATTGACAGCATCTGTAATGAAGTCCCAATATTTTCTTGAGTAGCATTGTGTTATGATCTATTATTTGTAATCAATTTATCTAACAGATTATTGATTTTATGTATCATTTTAAACATCAGAATTTTCATTTTGCTCAATCCCTTATTTCTATTTCACTGTCCATTTTCTATTTTGTTGATCACCATTCTCATCTTTTCCTCCTTCTATTTATTGTGAGATTAAAAGCTATGTTTGCTTTTTTATCTTCTTAAGATGGAATCACAGATCATCAAATTTCTTCTCTTAAGTAAAACATTCAGGAAGTAGGTGCTATTTTAAATAGAATGAAGTATTAATAGAGAGAGTACAAAAATGTTGACCTCATGAGCGACAAATAGAAGTCTAAACTAGCCCTTAAGATTCCCCACCATTTGGTGTACACATATCTTCAACTAGCCATTCAATTACACATTAATCTGGGAGCTGCTGGCAAATAATTTTAAATTATAACTAGTTTTAAATCAGTTGACCATAAGAAAAGAAGACTATCCTGATTGGTGGGTCTCATATAATCTGATGATTTGTTAAAAATGCTTGCTGCTGCTGCTGCTAAGTTGCTTCAGTCGTATCTGATTCTGTGGGACCCCATAGACAGCAGCTTACCATGCTCCCCCGTCCCTGGGATTCTCCAGGCAAGAACACTGGATTGGGTTGCAATTTCCTTCTCCAATGCATGAAAGTGAAAAGTGAACGTGAAGTCCCTAGTCATGCTTGAATCCCTCTTTAAGCGATGCATGAATTTTAAGAGGGTGTTGAAAGAGAAATTTGAAGTGTGAGAGTGACTTGAATGGAGAAAACAAAGCAGATACCTAGGAGTGGATTCTAGGAACTGTGAATAACCCCAAAACAGATGTCAAGGAAATAATACCCTATTCCTACAACTTCAAGGAACAGAATTATTCCAACAACATGAATGAGCTTGGAAGAGAACCAATTTCTAGATGAGAAACTTGATGACACTTTGATTTCAGCCTTGCAATAACTTGAATAAAGGGACCAGGTGTATTTTGCCTAACTTTGGGCATACAAAATTGTGAATTAATAAATGAATGTTTTTCAAGCCACTGAATCTGCAGCAGTTTATTATGATGAAATAGACCATTCGTATACCACATAATTGATAGGTTTTATCAATCACATTATTGAAAAATATATACTCAACAAGTTTTAATAAAACAGGAAACACTGGGATACAATAGTAACTGCAAATGGCATAATATCATATTTCTATTCAGTGTGATATTGAATGTGTTTTTTACAAAAATGTAGATGTCCAAATAATAAAACTTAGAGGAAAGACTGAAATAAACATAACACAGAAACAACACTATGCCTGGTCTATTGAATAGTAATTGTGATTTTCTCTTTCTGAATTTTGGAATTCACGTATTCCATGATAAATATAAATATAAACAGGCTGATTGCTAGTGTTATTTTTCTAAGATGAGAAGATAAACATGCTCAAGCTTCCTATATGATTTAATGATTTAAAATAAATTATACTCTAAATGAGGATTACGGGATTTTCTTTAAATTGTCTTGTTTGTAGCTCATGGAAAACACCCCAATCACAATTGTCTGGGGTGTGAATCCCCAAAGTCACTCAGGTAGACTTAAATATACAGCATGATCCCTAAGTTTAGTCACAAGTGTGGCTCACCCTCGGGAGTGCCTCTATTTTTTAATGAGAACAAAATGTAATTTTCTTGATGACTTTACTGAAATATACTTTGGAAGAGGTTACAATACTCTTATTACAAGCTACAACAATTTTCATTAAATATAAGTATTTTTGTTAAATACTTTTCAAGATTCTTATTTAAAGAAGTCTTCAGTAAATTAATCTATAAAGACTACATGGCTTCTGGTGAGTTGTTTAAGTGATTTACTTTAATTCTGATGTGGGAAACTCTGAAATCAACAATATTTTTGGCAGAGAAACACCTATGCAACCCTAGTAGCAATGAAGTGGTATTCATTTAATTCATTGCAGGGGAAGAATACAAGATATTGAACTTATTTCTTCTATCGTTAAGATTCATGCGACGCATTTAATTTGGAACTTTGCGTATATAGCTGAATGAAGTCCTTGATGGACATTCAAGTAGTACTATTTGTTTTCAATTAAAAATAAAAAAATTGGGAAATATTAAAAAGAAATCTTTAAAACTGTAGAGAAATATGCTAGACTTTGCATTAAATTTTTTTAATTTCTTTTTTTATTTATTTTATTTTATTTAACTTTACAATATTGTATTGGTTTTGCCACATATCAAAATTAATCTGCCACAGGTATACATGTGTTCCCCATCCTGAACCCTCCTCGCTCCTCCCTCTCCATACCATCCCTCTGGGTCGTCCCAGTGCACCAGCCCCAAGCATCCAGTATCGTTCATCGAACCTGGACTGGCGACTCGTTTCATATATGATATTATACATATTTCATTAAATTTTTTGAGTTTAAAATCATGCAGGTGAAAGCAAGTTGGAACAGTACAGCAAACTTGAGTTCTGAATTAAACCCCAAAGTAGTCTCTAATATGTTGCCTGGTATTTGGTATTAAAAGGTAATAATGGTTTTATATACCAAAAAGTGTGTATTTTGTGCACAAAAATCAAAATTGCTGCAGTGAGTAAAACAAAAGAAGTAGCAATCAAGCAGTCTAGATCATGCAGTGATACTGTGCATGCTAAGTCACTTCAGTCCTTTCTGACTCTTTATAAACAACCGTACAGACTGTAGCCCACTAGGCTCCTCTGTCCAAGGGATTCTCCAAGCAAGAATAGCAGAGTGTGTTGCCATACACTCCTCCAGGGGATTTTTCCCAACCCAGGGATAGAACCTGTGTCTCTTATGTCTGCTGCCTTGGTAGTTTAGTTCTTTTAGAGTTCACAGAAATCCAGACAGAAGAGTTCAGATTATAGGTAGTTTGTATGGAAATGATTTTGAATATGGGTAAGCATTTGAGCATGATTTTAAACTAAGATTGAATGAAAATTAGTCCTGAAGATGGCTGTAGGTAGGCTAAATAAAGATAGCTGCTAAATAGAGGTGTGGTAGGTAGCAATAAAGATGGGAGTGTATTTTGAAGAATATGTTCATTTTGCCCTGATTAAATTTTTCACAGCCTTAACCTTGGATGGAAAGGAAATCATAGAGATACAGACAAGGACAGGGAAAAATGGACAAAACAAATCTTATGCCTTGACGGCTTGAGACATTAATGGAAATGTGCAGCTAAGAAGGAAATATTAGAAAAGAATTAAGTAAGAAGAAGATTTCCTCTGTGTATGCATTTTTTCTATTCCTTAGTCACTATTTGCCCCATTTCAGACTTGGTAAAATTATAGGTGATGCTACATTGTAGAATATTTTGAGGTTATGTATTTCAAATTCAAAGTAAACATGAAAAACAGCATAGAAAACAAGAGAAGAAACTAAATTTGGTGGGGGCCATTTATTACATGTGAAATTCAAGTCTTAAATGTTTTAGAAAATACTTAAAGTTGGACTTCCTTGATAGCTCAGCTGCTAAAGAATCTGCCTGCAATGCATGGGACCCCAGGTCGATTCCTGGGTTGGGAAGATCTGCTGGAGAAGGGATAGGCTACCAACTCCAGTATTTCTGGTCTTCCCTTGTGACTCAGCTGGTAAAAAATCTACGCGTAATGTGGGAGACCTGGGTCAATCCCTGCGTTGGAAAGATCCCCTGGAGAAGGGAATGGCTACCCACTCCAGTATTCTAAACTAAATTTGATGTGGGGCAATTATTACATGTGAAATTAAAGTCTTAAATGTTTTATAAAATAATTCACTAATTTAAGTTATATTTTATACATAATTGTGTAGTAAGAAAAAATTTTTAGAATTATATTCTAAAGGTAAGGTTTCAGAGAGCTTAACTTGTCAGAGACATATTAATAAGTGACTGAGGTTTAATTTGAAGGCAAGTTGACCTGATTAAAGAGTCTAGATTGTTAACAAGACATCATTCATATTCTCTAGGAGATACAATATGAGATCTTTTACCAAGGGTTGGCCAGTTGGTAAAATCATTAGGAAAGGTAAACCTGAGGCTTCTCTGATGAGATGGGTGCTGAATCTCTCAGTTGTATGACTTGTGACTCCATGGACTGTAGCCCGCCAGGCTCCTCCGTCCATCAGATTTCACCAGCAAGGATACTGGAGTGGGTTGCCAGTTCTGTCCCCTGCGGATATTCCTGACCGAGGATTGAACTCATGTCCCTTGCATCTCCTGCACTATCAGGAGGATTCTTTACCACCACACTACCGGGGAAGCCTCTCTTTGATCGGAGAGCACTAAGGAAAAGTGAGAGAAAAACAGGACATCTTGAGCAGTTAGAATGGCCTGAGCAAACATAAGAATTTGCAAGTGCAATCAACAAGTTCAATTAAATGAAGCTAAAGAAAGTAATTATCCATGTAGAAAAAAGGGAGACAGAGCTGAGAAGGTTGAGAAAATTGAAACAAAGACAAATTATGAGTCACTGTGACACTCAGTTCTCTCCAGTCCACCCTCTCCTTGCCCCTCCATCAGAAGCCGACTTGCACTCTCCACACCTGTAGACACATGGTATACCGTTTGGGCTCCAACTGTGTCTTATTTGCATTCCTGGGAAATTCCAGACTTCACCACTGCAGACCAGTCCCCTGTCCAGGCTGGGAAAAAAATACCCTCTATTTCTGTCATGTCTGGTTGCTTAGGGTGAACTCTCTGGTTTTCCCTGGCAGGAACCATAATGATGGATATGAGAAATCAGAGTGCTGGAATCACCTTCATCCTCTCGGGCTTCTCAGAATACCCGCAGCTCCAGGTGCCCCTCTTCTTGGTCTTCTTGGCCGTCTATACTGTCTCTGTGGTGGGGAATCTGGGTATGATTGTGATCATCAGAATCAATCCCAAACTTCACACCCCCATGTACTTCTTTCTCAGACATCTCTCCTTTCTTGATTTTTGTTACTCTTCTGTAACCACACCCAAAATCTTAGAGATCTTGGTTGCGGACACAAGGACTATCTCCTACGTGGGTTGCATGATGCAGTTCTTCCTTGGTTGCACACTTGTGATTACGGAGACGTTTATGTTAGCAGTGATGGCCTATGACCGGTTTGTGGCTGTTTGTAACCCCCTGCTCTACACAGTTGCTATGTCTCCTAAGCTCTGCAGCCTCCTGGTCGCTGGAACCTACACATGGGGTGGACTGTGTTCCTTGACTATCACGTGTTCTCTTTTGAAGCTGACCTTCTGCGGTTCTAATGTCATACATCACTTTGGCTGTGAGTATTCTGCCATCATCTCTGCCGCTTGCTCTGACTCTTATTTCAGTAAGATGACATGTTTTATCATTGCTACTCTCAATGAGGTGTGTAGCCTCCTGATTATCCTTGCCTCTTATATTTTCATAATTGTCACAATCATCAAGCTACCCTCAGCTGGTGGACTCCAAAAAGCCTTCTCCACCTGTGCCTCCCACCTGACCGCCATCACCATTTTCCATGGGGTCATGCTTCTTCTCTATTGTGTACCCAACTCCGGAAGCTCATGGCTCTTCATCAAAGTAGCCACTGTGCTTTACACAGTAGTGATCCCCATGCTAAATCCCCTTATCTACAGCCTTAGAAATAATGATGTGAAGGAGACCATCAGAAAATTAGTCAACACCAAAATGTTTTCTCACCCAATGTAATTTTGAGTGAGAAGAGAGATAGAGGTTCTTTATTTTTATGTTTTAATATTAATTTATTTATTTTAATTGGAGGTTAATTACTTTACAATATTGTATTGGTTTTTTCATACATCAACATGAATCCGCCACAGGTATACACGTGTTCCCCATCCTGAACCCCCATCCATCCTCCCTCCTTGTAACATCCCTCTGGGTCGTCTCAGTGCACCAACCCCAAGCATCCAGTATCATGCATTGAACCTGGACTGTCGATTTGTTTCATATATGATATTACACATGTTTCCACATCATTCCCCCAAATCATCCCACCCTCTCCCTCTCCCACAGAGTCCAAAAGACTGTTCTTTGTGCTTTATACAGTGTGTTGATGGTTATTATGTTTTCCTTCGAATGTGTGCTTCTCCGCTGATTAGTGTCCTACTCTTTGTGACCCGTTCTCTGTCCATGGGGAATCTCATGTCAAGAATACTGGAGTGGGTTGCCATGCCCTCCTCCAGGGGATCTTCCCAAGCCAGGGATGGAACTCATGTCTCCCAAAGTGCAAGTTGATTCTTTAGTGTCTGAGACACAATGGGATACAATCTCTTGAGAAAATTATATATATATATATATATATATATATATATATATATACATATATATATCACATGAATATAATGTGATTTTTAAACTGTACTGTGATTTTAAAATCTCACCTTCAGTTTAAAAGAAAAAAAGAAATAAAATTATGTTTATGTCTCACATTCAGAGTGTTTTAGGCAAAATAAATAATGATCATCTAATGCTGTCCATGGGCTTCCCTGTGGCTTAGATGGTAAAGAATCTGCCTGGAATATGGGAGACCTGGGTTCTTTCCCTGGGTAGGCAAGATCCCCTAGAAGAGGGCATGACAACCCACTCCAGTATTCTTGCCTGGAAAATGCCCACGGGCAGAGGAGCCTGGTGGACTACAGTCCATGGGGTCATAAAGAGTTGGATAAAACTGAGCAACTAAGCACAGCACAGCAAAAGGCTGTCCACATTCTAAAATCCTCAGAATTTGCAAATGATTTCTGTTCCATGTCTTTTTTCTGTTTCTCTTCCTTTCCTTTCTCTTTTTCTGTCAAATTATGAAATGTGATAAATAGGTAGACAAGTAATTTTGTATAATCATCCTGTATGTTACTTTCTTCAAGAAATTAAAGACATTATCAGTTCTTCACAGCATATCTGTAAGCATTTTTCTAGTCACTGTGCCTCTCTGATGCCTCTAGAAGCAAACTCCATTGCGGTGTTCAGAGATTTTTCTTCTAAACAGAGAATAGGTTATGAGAGTTAAAACTTAACTTTATCACTTTTTAAATTTGTATTATTAAAACTTTAGAGTATATTCCCTTATGTCTGGCTTATTTGGCTCAGCATTTTGTTTCAAAAGAATTTTTAAGTGATTGACTGTAACAGTAGTTCCATTTTTGGTGCTGAAGAATTTCCACAAAATAAATACATTGATATGATAATATGTTTATTCATACTACTACTACAAATGGAATTTGGCTATTTCTTCTTCTTTATTGATGTATTATTTATTTACAGTGCTATAATAATTTTAGATGCACAACATAGTGATTCATTATGTTTTTAGATTATACACTATTAAAACTTAGTGGCTCAGTGGGTAAAGAACCTGCCTGCAATGCAGGTGATGCTAGAGATATGGGTTTGATTCCTGGGTGGGGAAGATCCCCTAGAGGAGGGCACGACAACCCAATCCCATGGGCAGAGGAGCCTGGTGGGCTAGAGTCCATGGGCTTGCAAAGAGTTGGACACAATTGAAGTGACTGAGCACAGCACAGCACACAAAGGATAATAGGTAAAACTTACGGCGCTAGACAGCGGTATCCTTGTAGCTTATCTATTTTATACAGAGTATTTTGTATAGTTTATACTCCAAAATTGCCCCTCCTCCTTTCCTCTATAAAGTCTGCAAATAATTGCAAGTCTCTCAAACAATTGTTGGAGAGAATTAAAGGGAAATATTGTGCATTGTGGGTGAGAATGCAAATTGGTATAGCCAATTGCATACTGTATGGAAAACAGTATGGAGTTTTGTACACACACACACACACACACACACAAAAGGTAAAAATAGAACTACCATATGAGCAGCAATTTCACTCCTGGCTATTTCACCTTTTTTGTCTTTAATGGAAATGCTGCATGAACATTTTTACAGAAGTATGTGCTAGTGCCGGGGTCCAGCCCCGGCTGATCCAGAGTATTCGAAGGGGAGACGGCGTCGGCGACCTATTCAAATGGTAATTAGAGATATAAAGAGTGATAGAATGAGGATAGCTCAGTAGGAAAATTCGGTGGAGAAAAGAGGCTGAGTAGCTTGGTTTACGTGGGAGACCAATAAAACTTCAAGACAAGAAGTTTGCACCATTTATGTAGGCCGCAGGCGCCCTCTCGAATAGCGGAAGGTGCCCCACCCTAGACACCTGCTCAAGTGGGTCTTAGAAGCCCAGGCATAATTAGTAAGCATGGTGGGTTCCGTGCTCCAGATGGAGACTTCAGCCAGAATTTAAAGGGAAGAATGACATGGGGAGACCAAGCGTTGGTGAGCAAGGCCCGTAGCTTTATTTTATATACCCTAAGTTACACATAGAGGATAATAGGGGATGCAAAGTCAGCAGTTTTTGATCCTTATCAAAAACCAGGGTTTCTTTCCTGCAAATTTATCGTATACAAATGGTTTAGGTGATTTACATCATCTTCTGGCCAGAAGGCCTACTCACATTTTATGACTCTTGACAAGGACTTATCAACAAAGACTTATTTTCTTTAAGAGTAATTATTTTAAGGTTTGGCGCCATCTTCCGAAGATAAAATTGCATTCCTATAGGGTGGATGTGTAATGGGTTTACAACAAAGGAAAGAATTTATTACCTTAAGGGTCTAAAGTTACTAACACCAAGGCCACTACTTATTTTTTCTACATACCAACTATTAATTAATACATATTCAAGGATACAATTCAGGGGATGTGAAAACTTGGCAGCAAGCATTGGCTCATCAATGAAATCTTTTACTAGTTTTATTCTGACAGTTTCTAACTCTCTGAGAGGCTGTAAGCTATTTGAATATCTTAAGCTTCCCCGTGCCTCTCAAGGCTGGGAGACTGTAAACAATCGGATGCATAGCTGTAGGAGTCCGGGTAAACTTGTCAGGCGAGTTAGAGAGCCATCTGAGGGGTTTGGATTTAAATACTCCTAATTGCCCAGGAACTTTATTAATTGGAGCTGTAAGTTAACTCTTTGACAGAGAGAGTGAGATGGTGGTAGGGGACAGCCCCAAGTAAAGTCAGAGATGAGAGCACAAAGCAATAAAGTAGGCAGACTCTGGTTTTTTGGGGGTAGATGCTCGAGAATATCCGGGGAGACTCCTGAGGCTCGATCCCGCCTTTGCATACGCCGAGCCTCCTTCTTCATGACCTTTGTCACGAGCGGAATGTCTCTTGCCGGCTCCCGGCATGCTAGATTGCACATGAGCACTCACTGTGGGAGGTATGCCCTGTCTCTGAGTGTTCTGGATGGAAGGGAGCTTGTTTCCAATATTGTGCTTGGTGCCATCAAACAATTTTCCAATGTAGATGGATTCATTTAAATTCCAGCTATATTGTATGTGGGTTCTAATTATTGTCCATTCTTGCCAACATTTAATATGGTCATCAGTTCAGTTCAGTTCAGTCACTCAGTCGTGTCCGACTCTTTGTGACCCCATGAATCGCAGCAGGCCAGGCCTCCCTGTCCATCACCAACTCCCAGAGTTCACTCAGACTCACGTCCATCGAGTCAGTGATGCCAGTCTGTGAGTAGGGGTACTTCATTTTGGTGATGAATTCAATTCCACTTTACTAATGTAGCTGAATTCCTATAATTTAGTTATTAGTCATTTGACTTGTTTTACTTCTATGTGAAGGGCCTATTCAGGTTTTTTTTAAAACCTATTTTTCTATTATGTTGTTAATATATTATTATGAAATATGTATTTCATTATGCATTGTAAATAAAAGTCCTTTGATGTGTGTATCATGAATATTTTCTTCTAGATTGTGGCTTGTCTATTCACTCTGTTGGTGATGTATTTAGGGGCACACATTTCCTTATGTTTAATGAATTAACGAATCAATGTTTATCAAACCATTTCTTTACACAGTGAAGTGCTTCTAATGTCTTATTTAAGCCCCACTTCTTAACACCAAAATAATAAAGTTATTCATGTTTTATGTGCTAAATTATCAAAAATTTCATACAGTATTATATTTATACTCTACCCCTCTATTATCAATTTGGGGTTTTCTTTTCTCTTTTTACATTGATTTTTAAATTTATTTCAAACAAAGAGTAAAGTTTGATGGAGCATGACTATAAGCTAATTTTATATTTTGACTTATTGGCCTACTTATTACTTATTGGCCTATATTTACCCCAGAAATACTTATTGAAAAATTCACTCATTTTAACACTGCTCTTGGTGCCAGAATATTCATAAAGTAAACGTCAGTATATCTATAGTTCTGTATGCTTCTAGGTGTTTTATAATCAGAACTGCCCTTAACTCATAGGCTTTGACATCACATTGAGCAACTCTTAAAAAGTTACTCTTAATCTTGCAGAGTGTTTAAGATATTCTTTATCTTTACCTGTTAAAACAAACTTTAGAATTATTCTTGTTTAGATTTAGTGTAGAAATACAGTCAAATTGTAGATTGATTTGCAGAGAATGATGTTTGCATCCTCAAGTCTTCTAGATCATAAGCATGCTACATTATTATGTTTATTTATATTTACTTCATGTTTTACAATATAAGATATATCATATTTTTTATAAAGTTCTTACATATTTTTAAAAATCTGGATGTGTGATTATTATTCATACTATTTTAAATGTCATTTGTAAAATGTGTATTATTTTTCAATTAGGATTCAATGCATTTTGGCAACTCTAAAAATATCTCTTAATAATTTTATAATTTATTTGTAGATTATTTTGGATTTTCAACATGCATATCATACAAATTCTAATCAAATATTTTCTGGATATGTTGTTTCCAATGTTATTCCTTTTATTTTTTTCTTGTGTTTGGTTGACTAGCTGAAAACATTAGTACAATTTTGAATAAACAGTAAAAGTGGGTATCCTTGACTTCCTCATCTAACAAGGAAAGTATCAATACTTAACATTTCATGCTTAAAATGTTAAGCAAATTTATCTCATGTATTTTTTTGTATGTGTCTGTTTGTTATATTTTATTTGTAGTGAGTGAATGTTGAATTTATCAACCTAATTTTCCTCATATTAGCTCCTTTAATATTTTGATGTGCTAAGTTATATTTATAAAAAAATTCTAATCAAAATATGTGTTTTTTCCTGAGAATATTACTATAAGCATTATATATTTATCTTTTCCTTAGTTGTTGGTTTAATGCATCAATATTTAATGTATAATTTAAAATTCTATGATCATTAGTAAGATTGTTCTGTAATTTTCTTTTATTGTCCTTTGCTTGTTAGTTTTTACCACCAAGAGTATATTTGTCTCTTAAAACAAAAAAGGTAAGACAGTCTTATTATTCAATTCAGTGTATATTATGTAGAAATGAAAAACAGAGTGTGATAGGGAGATACACAAGGACAGTATTCATATCAAAAACACCTATAAGTTAATTGCTATTCAGTTCAATTCAATCACTCAGTTGTGTTCGACTCTACGACCTGATGGACTGCAGCATACCAGGCCTCCCTGTCCATCACCAAGTCCTGGAGCCTACTCAAACTCATGTCCATCGCATCAGTAATGCCATCCAACCATCTCATTCTCTGTCCTCTACTTCTCTCACCCTCAATCTTTCCCAGAATCAGGGTCTTTTCCAGTGAATCAGCTCTTCGCATCAGGTGGCCAAATTATTGGAGTTTCAGCTTCAACACCAGTCCTTCCAATCAATATTCAGAACTGATTTCCTTTAGGATGGGCTGGTTGAATCTCCTTGCTCTCCAAGGGACTCACAAGAGTCTTCTCCAACACCACTTGCCTCCTGCAGGTACCTTATCACTAGCGCCACCTGGGAAGCCCTCTATAGTATGCTCAGTTCCAAATGCTCATAAGTGATTGTTCAAGTAGAATCTGTTTTATACCATGCCAACCCTCACACTGAACTCAGTGACGTACAATATCCATACTGACATACTCACTGACATAATAGCTTGAAATATAAAAACATGAAACACCTTGTAAGGAAGTTAATAGGCTCCAAATATTGTAGTGCTCAATCCACTGTTAATAAATATATTTCTATTAAATCATGTATGTGCCTATTCAATACCACCTTCCAGGAAAATTCTTTTTTGAAAATCTAATGTAAAGAGATAATTACTCTTTATCCCCTTAATGTTAATTTTTTCCTTAGAAACAGATGATATGTTAAATACATGCAATAATTTATTTGTCTCATCCCCTTCTCCCTCTATACACTCCAAGAGAGTAGAAATTTCTGGTATTATTATTGTATATCTCTAATGCCTAGAAATTTACCTAGAAAACACATTTAGCCTTCAATGAATACTTGCTGGATGAATAAAAATTAAAATTTCTGACTAAATTCATCATATTTAGTACGGTGCTCACCTAGGTAAGGGAGCTTCTTTGGTGACTCAGATGTCAAAGAATCCCCCTGCAATGCAGGAGACCCAGGTTCAATCCGTGGGTCAGGAAGATGCCCTGGAGAAAAATGGCAACCAACTCCAGTATTCTTGTCTGGAGAATCCCATGGACAGAGTAGCCTGAGTACAGTCCATGGGGTCACAAAGAGATGGACACGACTAGGTGACTAAGTCTTCACCTGGGGAAGACTTTAGATGATGTCTCCTTAATGAACATAGTTGTCACATGAGATTTAAAAGCTAAAATAACATTAATGATACACTCATTGACTTTTATGAGTGCTTCTATTGCTGAGCACTGTAACTTGGAATATATTTCTTTGTCTAAGTTTAAGTCTTTAGCTGTAGCTGCATACTCTATAAACATTTGACTCTCTTGCAGTTTTCAGAACCACAAAATGACACTTCCATTATCAAAAGGGTCTTTCACAAATAGTCCTTTAATGTAGTTTATTAACACTTGTTGTTGTTGCTGTTGCTGCGTCACTTCAGTCGTGTCCCGCTCTGTGCGACCCCATGGACTGCAGCCTACCAGGCTTCTCCGTCTATGGGGTTCTCCAGGCAAGAACACTGGAGTGGGTTGCCATTTCCTTCTCCAATGCATGAAAGTGGAAAGTGAAAGTGAAGTCGCTCAGTCGTGTCTGCCTCTTAGCGACCCCATGGACTGCAGCCTACCAGGCTCCTCCATCCATGGGATTTTCCAGGCAACAGTACTAGAGTGGGGTGCCATTGTCTTCTCCCTTATTAACACTGGTCATGTTCAATTTAGAGATCTTGCCCTTTCTAAGCTAATACAGATTTCAGAAATTCTGAAGAGTTTATTCAAAATTCTCCAAGTCAGGCTTCAACAATACATGAACCGTGAACTTCCAGATGTTGAAGCTGGTTTTAGAAAAGGCAGAGGAACCAGAGATCAAATTGCCAACATCCGCTGGATCATCAAAAAAGCAAGAGAGTTCCAGAAAAACATCTATTTATGCTTTATTGACTATGCCAAAGTCTTTGTGTGGATCACAACAAACTGTGGAAAATTCTGAAGGAGATGGGAATGCAGACCACCGGACCTGCCTCTTGAGAAACCTGTATGCAGGTCAGGAAGCAACAGTTAGAACTGGACATGGAACAACAGACTGGTTCCAAATAGGAAAAGGAGTACGTCAAGGCTGTATATTGTCACCCTGTTTATTATGCAGAGTACATAATGAGAAATGCTGGGCTGGAGGAAGCACAAGCTGAAATCAAGATTGCTGGGAGAAATATCAATAACCTCAGATATGCAGATGACACCACCCTTATGGCAGAAACTGAAGAAGAACTAAAGAGTCTCTTGGTGAAAGTGAAAGAGGAGAGTGAAAAAGTTGGCTTAAAGCTCACCATTCAGAAAACGAAAATCATGGCATCTGGTCCCATCACTTCATGGAATTAGATACGGAAACAGTGGAAACAGTGGCTGACTTAAATTTTTTGGGCTCCAAAATCACTGCAGATGGTGATTGCAGCCGTGAAATTAAAAGATGCTTACTCCTTGGAAGGAAAGTTATGGCCAACCTAGACAGCATATTAAAAACAGAGACATTGCTTTGCCAACAAAGGTCTGTCTAGTCAAGGTTATGGTTTTTCCTGTAGTCGTGTATCGATGTGAGAGTTGGACTATAAAGAAAGCCGAGCACCAAAGAATTGATGCTTTTGAACTGTGGTGTTGGAGAAGACTCTTGAGAGTCTCTTGGTCTGCAAGGAGATCCAGCCAGTCCATCCTAAAGGAGATCAGTCCTGGGCATTCATTGGAAGGACTGATGTTGAAGCTGAAACTCAAATCCTTTGGCCATCTGATGTGAAGAGCTGACTCATTTGAAAAGACCCTGATGCTGAGAAAGATTGAGGGCAGGAGGAGAAGGGGACGCCAGAGGATGAGATGGTTGGATGGCATCACCAACTCAATTGACATTGGTTTGGGTAAACTCTGGGGGTTGGCGATGGACAGGGAGCCCTGGTGTGCTGTGGTTCATGGGGTCGCAAAGAATCGGACACAACTGAGCGACTGAACTGAAGTGAAACTGAGGGTGTTTGTGTCACTCAAGAGCTTTACTACCATTATCTTCTTCTCTAGTCACAGATTTGAACGTTGGAGTTTGTCCTTGCTTACTTCATTTTGATTCTTTTCCAAAATCACTTTTTCCATCAGGCACGTCTCTGTTTCCGGGGATATCAGATCTCTTAGGGTTTCACTCTTTTGAGGAGCACTTAAATTCTTGTCTTGTTCCTTATCTTTGAGGGAAAGATTTTACCTTTTCATTACTTAATGTGATGTAAGTGGAGTTTGTCACATATGTCCTTTATTTATGTTGAGATAGGTTTCCTCTCTAGCTGGTTTGCTGAGAATTTAATCATGAAAAAAGTTTGAATTTTGTCATTTGTTTTCTGCATTTATTGATATGATTATATTACTTATACTTGTGTTTGTTAGTGTGGTATATCACATTATTCAATTTGCACATGTTGAACTGTCTTTGCATGCTTGGAATAAATAACACTTGATCATAGTGTGTGATCTTTTCAATGCAGTTTTGAATTTGGTTTTCTGGTATTTATGTTCACCAGGAATATTCACCCTTTATTTTCATTACTTGTGTTTTGTCTGGTATTGAGATCAAGGTAATGCTGGATTCATAAAGTGAGTTTGGAAGTACTGCCTATGGTTCTATTTTTTTTTTTTGGAAAAGTTTAAAAATTATTAATTCTTCAAATGTTAGAATTCACCAGTGAAGCCTTGTGGTCCTGGACTTATCTTTTTTGGGGAGCTTTGGATAACTGATTCAATCTCCTTATTAGTAATTTGTCTATTCGGATTTTTTATTTTTTCATCGTTCAGTCTTTGTAGGGTGTTACGCTCTAGGAATTAAACAATTTCTTCTAAGTCATTTGATTTTTTTTGGGGGGGAGGGATGTATATTCTTCATAGTAGTTTCTTATGATCCTTGGTTTTTGTCTAGTATCGAGCGTCATATCCCTTCTGCCATTTATAGTACTATTTATTTGAGACTTCTCCCTTATTCTTGATAAATTTAGCTATTTTTTCCTCCATTTTGCTTACCTTTTCATAAGTACAGCCTTTATGTTGATTGACTTTTTCTATTTCATTTGTTTTAACTCTGATCTTTGTTTTTTCTTTTCTATTACTAACTTTTGACTTAGCGTGTTCTACTTTTCTAGTTCCTTGGGGTATGAAAGGTCTAGCTTTTTTTTTTTCTTCTTATTAATGTAAGCATTTTTTCACTGCACACTTTTCTCTTAAAGCTGTGTTTTTTGTAATTTGTTATTGTACTCTAATTTTTGGCATTATATTTTTCTATTTCCATTTGTCTCAGTATACTTTTTAATTCTTTTTTGATTTCTTCTCTGAACTACTGGTTGTTCAGGGATATGTTTAATCACCATACATTTGCTTTAAACTTATTTCTCTAACTGATTTCTAGTTTTATACTGTTGTGGTTGGGAAAGTGTTTGATATGGTTTAAATTTTCTGTGGCATTCTTGAATGAAGGTCTTACTGTCAGAGTCAGATGATCTGGAGACATGTCAACCCTTAAAGTGTTAGTCACTCAGTCATGTCAGACTCTTTGTTACCTCATGGACTGTAACCCACTAGGCACCTATGTCCACGGAATTCTCCAGGCAAGAATACTGAAGTGGGTAGCCATTTCCCTTCTCCAAGGGATCTTTATGACCCAGGAATCAAAGCCAGGTCTCCTATATTCCAGGCAGATTCTTTACCACATCCCTAGGATAGTCATAAAAGCTGAAGTATATCTATGTGTACCAGTTCCTTCCAGGGAGATACTGGTAAATTGAGGTGGGAGGACCTCAGACAATTGAATAAGTCAATTTTAATTTTATAATTCCGTTTATAGGACTTAAAATATTCTTACCTTTAGTTCACATCCACTAGATCTCATAACAGCCAGTTTGTATATCAAATGAATCTTTAGATGCCCTGACTTTATTTTTGGGGGCTCCAAAATCACTGCAGATGGTGTCTGCAGCCATGAAATTAAAAGACACTTACTCTTTGGAAAGAAAGTTATGTTCAACCTAGATAGCATATTCAAAAGCAGAGACATTACTTTGCCAACAAAGGTCTGTCTAATCAAGGCTATGGTTTTTCCTGTGGTCATGTATGCATGTGAGAGTTGGACTGTGAAGAAAGCTGAGCACCAAAGAATTGATGCTTTTGAACTGTGGTGTTGGAGAAGATTCTTGAGAGTCCCTTGGACTGCAAGGAGATCCAACCAGTCCATTCTGAGGGAGATCAGCCCTGGGATTTCTTTGGAAGGAATGATGCTAAAGCTGAAACTCCAGTACTTTGGCCACATTATGCGAAGAGTTGACTCATTTGAAAAGACCACGATGCTGGGAAAGATTGAGGGCAGGAGGAGAAGAGGAGGACAGAGGATGATATGGCTGGATGGCATCACTGACTCGATGGACGTGAGTCTGAGTGAACTCCGGGAGTTGGTGTTGGACAGGGAGGCCTGGCGTGCTGCGATTCGTGGGGTCACAAAGAGTTGGACATGACTGAGCAACTGAACTGAACTGAACTGATACAGGGTAGTCAAATAGAGAGAAATTACCTAACCAGATTACACATTTATATTCTCTAAATTAGCAACAATCCACGAACACTCCATTTTTCTTGGACAATATATCTCAAAAAATGATTTCTACCATGTTTCTGCTGATAAATAATAGTTTTAAAATATTGTGTGTAAATTGAGAAAACATAGCACAGGTGAAAACCCCTGAAGTCTTTTATTTAAAAACAAAAACAAAAACAAACAAAAAAAACCTCTTCATAAGTTCTTTCCAGTATGATTCTGTATAACAGGTCAATGTCTCACAAATGCCCCCTGTGGTAGCCAGAGAACCTTCTTGGGCTTTAATTTCATTCTGAAATGTTTTTGCACAAAGACACTCTACAATGATAGCTAGAAGATCTAAGAAACAGTGGTTTTTTTAACTTTTGCAACTGTAATAAATAAGTGCATGAATTTTACATGCTTCTTCAAATATATGTATTGTTTAGACATGTTGATTCAGTGCTTTAGCATCAGATTCTAGAGCAGAAACCAACAAAATAGATACATATTAAGAATGTATCCAGATGAATGCTCTTTACTTCTAGTGTGATATGTATCTTCTTTACAAATCAGTACCCTGGTATTCACAACCATTTTATATTCTTTCTTAAAATTTATTATATATATGTATTCAAGCCACACACCATATCTTCAGTTAATTTTTATTTTGTTAATTATTTATGTCTAATAAACACTCACAAATGTTATCTACTCTTTTTATCCCTTCCTTTTTCTTTACTTAATTCTCTCTCTCTCTTTCCTTCTCCATTTGTGTCCCAAACATTAGGTAAGTCCTTTGGATAATACAGACAGAATACAGAATCCTTGAGCAAAGATTGTTCACAATCTCATACTGTAGGCCATGATTTCACAAACAGGACACTATTAAATAGAGTGATTAAAGAAAATGGTTGTTTGTGAACTATAAAAAGGAACATTTAATCAGAGCTAAGAAGGGGAGGAGTTGATAGCTAATTATTAAAGAAATCTATGCAATTTACCAAAGCACTGTAAATTGCTTTCAGTTTTGGATTTCTTAATTCTAAAAAGGTGTGTGTATGTATGTGTCTGTGTGTTCAGTTGCATCCAACTCTTTGTGACCCCAGGGACCACAGCCTGCCAGGCTCCTCAGTACATGGAACTTTCCAAGCAAGAATATTGGATCAAGTTGCCATTTCCTATTCCAGAGGATCTACCTGACCCAAGGGTTAAATCCAACTCTCCTGCATCTATTGCATTGGCAGGCAGATTGTTTAGCACTGAGCTACTGGGAATCCCCTGAAAAGTTATGTTGTTGTTGTTGTTCAGTCACTCAGTCGTGTCCGACTCTTTGTGACCCCACGGACTGCAGCACACCAGGCTTCCCTGTTTGTTCTTCACCATCTCTCGGAGTTTGCTCAAACTCATGCCCATTGAGTTGGTGATGCCATCCAACCATCTCATCCTCTGTCGTCCCCTTCTCCTCCTGCCCTCAATCTTTCCCAGTATTAGGGTCTTTTCTAATGAGTCATCTCTGTGCATCAGGTGGCCAAAGTACTAGAACTTCAGCTTCAGTTTCAGCATCAGTCCTTCCAGTGAATTTTCAGGATTGATTTCCTTTAGGATTGACTGGTTTGATCTCCTTGCTGTCCAAAGGACTCTCAAGCATCTTCTCCAACACCACAGTTCAAAAGCATCAGTTCTTCAGCGCTCAGCCTTCTTTATGGTCCAACTCTCACATCCATACAGTTCAGTTCAGTCACTCAGTCATGTCCGACTCTTTGCAACCGCATGAATTGCAGCACGCCAGGCCTCCCTGTCCATCACCAACTCCCGGAGTTTACTCAAACTCATGTCCATCGAGTCAGTGATGCCATCCAGCCATCTCACCCAACTCAAGACCTCTATAAGTGTCAAATTATCTTCCTAGAATAATTTCCTTCCCAAATTTTTGGATCTGACAATTAATATCTCCATTCAAGAAAACCTTTCTTCTGCACACTATGTTTTGACATTTGTTCCTAGATTTTTAACCCTACTTTTTTTTTTTTTAATTAAGGAAAGTCTTAAACTTTACTATGAATTGTATGTGTGGTTAGTTAGTAAATGTTTCTTTATTCATCTAGATTATAAGGTCCATTTTTATACAAACTAATGGGTTTTTAAAGAAATGTAAAGCACTTAGAGGCAGACAAAGAAGAATTAAATAGTTGCTAAATATTAATACACTTAAAATAATAATGTTTGAATGAATGGATACACAGAAAAAGTATGATAGAATTTGAAGAGCCAGGAAGTTTTACACAGAGTTTCATAGACAAGGTCAAGACATATAATGAAGCATGACAAGTTTTGAAAACTGCAACAATTTCCTATGGCTGAGCTTTAGTATAGATACTCATTTATTAAATAATTTGATAAAATTATATTTCTCGTATATATGGATACCATATTTTTTTTTACTTTTTTTTTTACCTTTCACTTCTTATTTATTTATGTACTATGCTATTCCCCAAAAGCATTTAAAGTGATTTTAATGGATACATACTATATAAAAAAATATACAGATATAGGCAAAAAAAGAAAAAAGCAAGAAGAAAACAAAGGAAAGGAATAAAACTGGTGCAAAAGTGCTTCTCTGTGACTTTGTACACTCACAATAAATAGCCTGTGAGAGGGCACATTGTGGAACATTCACTGTGCCATCTCTGCATGAACCCTCAAAGGGACTCAGGACCAGTCTTGGGGGCAGTAAAGTGGACTCATAACATGAAGGGATCCTCTAGATATGCTATCGAGGGAGACAAGGTTCCATGGAAATTTCCCTATAGTGCTCCATAGATTTCTTGCTCTGAGACATGTTTGATTTCCTCTTGAAGACTCCCGAGTTCTCACCTTGAGAATGGCCACAGTTCTGAGCAGTGTGACCCAGTTGAAGACTCAGGTTACTAAGTTCCTGAGGGATTACATCCCAATTAGGATTCATTACAAGTCTGACTACCTGAATATGCAGAGTGTGTACCAAGGTTAAAACAACAGTCATTGACTCCTCAAACTTTGTTTATAAAATTATACCATCTGATATCCATATATACAAGATACCATATGATATATATGATATATATCATACCATATAATTTTGCAAAAATAATAACTACTATATGTGTGTGTATATGTGTTATATAAATCTTTGAAACCATCTTTTATTTTTTAGTTTTCCTAGGGCATTTTTCACATCCTTGTTACGTAGGCTATAAATCAGGGGATTTAACATGGGAATCATAAGGGTGTAAAACAATGAGGTCATTTTGTCTTGATCTAAAGAGTAGATTGAACTTGGCCTAAAGTACATAAAAAGCATAGTTCCCTGGAAAATGGCCACAGCAGTTAGGTGGGAGGTGCAGGTAGAGAAAGCTTTGAACCTCCCCTCTGCAGAATGGATCTTTGAGACTGCAAGGATGATATAACAGTAAGAGATAAGAACTCCTGAAATTGAGCTCAATTCAATAACACCAAAAACAATAAATACTGTCAATTCATTGACTTGTGTATCAGAGCAGGAAAGAAGGTAGAGTGGAGGTAAGTCACAGAAGAAGTGGTTAATCTCATTTGACCCACAAAAGCATAAGTGGAATGCTAATGTCGTGTGGATCAAAGCATCTGTCATTCCCACAAGATAAACCCCAGCCACGAGCAGGGAGCACACCCCACTGGACATGCTGAGCGCATAGAGCAAGGGGCTGCTGATGGCCCTGTATCGATCATAGGCCATCACTGCCAGCAGGAGACACTCAGAATCTGCAAAGGTACAGGCAACCAAGAACTGTAGGGCACAGCCATAGAAGGGGATTGGTTTGTTCTTGGCCAAAAGGTCAACCAGCATCTTGGGCCCAATTGCTGTGGAATAGCAGAGGTCACAGAAAGAGAGGTGGCTGAGGAAAAAGTACATTGGCGTTTGCAGCTGGGGATCCATTCTAATCAAAATTATCATTCCAAGATTTCCCAGAAGATTAATGAGATAAACAACTAGCAACA
This sequence comes from Bos taurus, assembly GCF_002263795.3. Lineage (NCBI taxonomy): Eukaryota > Metazoa > Chordata > Mammalia > Artiodactyla > Bovidae > Bos > Bos taurus. The sequence continues at coordinate 78,471,633 of NC_037342.1, forward strand.
TGGCAAATAAGGTCACTTTCACTTCCAAATCACTGGTAATCCCCAAGAAAATGAATTCAGTCACAGAGGAGCAATTTTCTTTCTCCATTCTTATCTAAATTTTTGACAAAATGATCAGGAAAAGTATAGATAAATGTATGGACATCTGCAGAATATCTGTAAAGGAGAGCACAGTCTCTTTGTGTAACTGTCATTTTATACTCAGAAAATTACCCAATAATGTACTTACTTTTTGAAGGAACATTTTTACCTACCTGGAAAAATAAAAACAAACAAACAAAAAAACCCCACTATATTACACATTGAAAAAGTTTTATCTAAGTCTGCATGTCATTATGATGTATATAAAACTCTTGAGTTTTTCATTTTCCTAGGTTTTTGCCTTCTTATCTCTGGAGGTATAATTGGAAGAATTAATGTCTTATTTTATGTTCAAAATACCATAGAGGAAACACCAGTGTTTGAAACCTGGCTGTCAGTTATAGGATTAAGCATTTTCCATCTCTGGAAATAGTCATTTGGGCACAAAAATTTGTTACCATTGTTATGTTTCTCAAAATACAGCTCAGATAATGTTGGTTTGAAATGATTTTCTATACATTCTAGAGCATATCAGCAACTATTCATAATGAAAATTATGTTACCGTCCTGGTCTAAGTTACCTTCAGCATTTGGTAGACATAAAATAAGCATTATTGGCCTTTACTATAGAAACATGTTGCTCCTTTGTCACAATTCTCATCACTGATCTCTGCTTCGCCCTGGTGCCAGAGGATCAGAGGATGGATCCCTTGACCAGCCAAAGAAAAATGATACAAAGAATTGAAAACAACAGAATTTAACACACGCATTTGTGTCTCTTTGATTTTAATTGACTTTTATATTAAAAAGAAAATGAGATGAGGTATAATAAACACTTCTGATATATACAGTGTCCTCCTTGTGTGTATGTATTTGCATGTGTCATGTCTGCATGTATGCACGTCTCTGTTGATATAAGAATTAGCATATTGGTGACAGATTTTCTTTAAGTATATATTGGCATATGATTTACATGGAGTTAAGTTTGCAAATATTGCTATTTATAGTGTTCTAACTATATTATTTTTTAAATAAAATTTTAAAAAGTATGTATATGCTTCCCCAGTGACAAAGAGTAAAGGCTTTCCCGTGAATCTAAATTAAAAGTAACTAATTAAACAATCATTTTATAGATGCTAGAGACAGATTCTTCCAGTTCTGAGAAGATAATATTTTCTGACTTTTAAACTCATGAGTTTATTATATTGAATTGGTAGGCATAAGTAATTAATCGATAAATCTCTCATTTTTAAATGCTGTTTTTCTCCTATATTCTTACATCTGGAGATTCAAGAACATACCTGGAATAAGCAGGTCTTTCTGTCCTTGCTACTGATGTCTAAAAAATAAACAGCTAACCTTTTATTTTGCCAGGTAGCATTTAGGACTTAAGTCTCTGAAGCGTCCATCCTCTGGCTCAGTGTTTGCTAACATTTGGTTAATTATATTTTCTGCTTTGTATTTTCCCCCATGAAAACAGTAACAACCTTTGCAAAAATTAAGCTTTATTTCTTCACTATTGTCAACGTATTGATCTGACAGTATGAAAAATACAGATTATGTTTATTTTAAGCTGCACAGTTACACTGAATCTAAACTCTCCTTACCTAGTCAAAGCAGAGATCTGATGAATTACAAGATTTCCCAACTTAGTAATTTACATCTTCCTATTATTCTTTTTGTTTCTTCCTTTTTGAAATATTCACCTTCCTCATGTCATTTAGGAATATTTCCAGTAATAAAAGTATATGAAGAAATGTCAAAGCAATGCATGAAAAGCCAACAGATTTAAATAATCAGTACCTAAAATCAATTCATTTTGATGAATGCAATGATTTGATGTAGTTTGTGGGAATACTTGGATTCAACTAACGAACGTTATAAATGAAAAGTGGGGGAAATGTACTTGTTTTACACCTGCACTATATCTTTTTAGAACAAAGATTGACTCAGGTGTTAAAGCTTTTTTATGACTCATAATTTCCTCTCTTATTAGAGAGGCAAAAACAAGATATCTGCACTAAAGAGAATTGATGATGCATTTAAGTCCTCTTAGGCTTCAAAATCACTGCAGATGGTGACTACAGCCATGAAATTAAAAATTGTGCCTTGGAAGAAAAGGTATGACTAACCTTGGAAGGAAAGTTATGACCAATCTAGATAGCATATTGTAAGGCAGAGACATTACTTTGCCAACAAAGGTCCATCTAGTCAAGGCTATGGTTTTTCCAGGGGTCAAGTATGGATGCGAGAGTTGGACTGTGAAGAAAGCTGAGCACTGAAGAATTGATCAGTGCTCACTGATCAAAAACACCACAGCTTGTGAACTGTGGTGTTGGAGAAGACTCTTGAGAGTCCCTTGGACTGCAAGGAGATCCAACCAGTCCATCCTAAAGGAGATCAGTCCTGAATGTTCATTGGAAGGACTGATGCTAAAGCTGAAACTCCAATACTTTGGCCACCTGATGCAAAGAGTTGACTCATTGGAAAAGACTCTGATGCTGGGAGGGATTGGGGGCAGGAGGAGAAGGGGATGACAGAGGATGAGTTGGAAGGATGGCATCACCGACTCGATGGATGTGAGCTAGAGTGAACTCCAGGTGTTAGTGATGGACAGGGAGGCCTGGCATGCTGCAGTTCATGGGGTCGCAGAGTTGGACATGACTGAGCAACATAACAGCAGCAGCAGCAGCAGCAGCAGCAGGCATAAAATACTTTACTTACAAATTTATTTTCCCAAAACAGTAGCTATTTGTTCTAGAGTCTTGAAATCATTACCTGGAAACCTTACCTGAGATGAGCAGGTCTTGGGTAGCTGAATAAGCAGATAGACTTTTATTTTACCAGGCACACTGGGACTTAAATCCCTCTGCTAGTGTGTCTAGGTTTTGACAATATGCAAATACATCATTACATTTATTTCTGCTTCTGTGTATCCCCCTGTGAATTCAGAAATAACTGAGCAAAGTCTGAACTTTTATGCTTCAATATTGTCACCAAATTAATCTATGGTACGAAGAAGACTGCAAAAAGTACGTAAGGTGTTCCCCACAGTTACGCTCTATCTGGTCAAAAAGGTGCAAAACTTGAGAGTTGTGAGTTAAATTTTATTGGGGGAAAAATGAGGACTGCAGCCTGGGAGACAGCATCTCAGGTAGCTCTGAGAGATTTCTCCAAAGAGGCACTGGGAGAAGGTCAATATATGAAATTTTGATGAAGGGAGAGTTCTATGCAATCAAATGCTTATTTTACAAATGGTTTTCTGCTGGTTACAAGGAGCTAATGTCTCGTGGAGGGATTTAGTGATTTTTCTAGGTATTAAGGGATGCAAGGATTAGGATCATAAAATCAGTTTCTGAAAATCAGTTCGGTTCAGTTCAGTCGCTCAGTCGTGTCCGACTCTTTGCAATCCCATGAAACGCAGCACGCCAGGCCTCCCTGTCCATCACCAACTCCCAGAGTTCACTCAAACTCATGTCCACCGAGTCTGTGATGCCATCCAGCCACCTCATCCTCTGTTGTCCCCTTCTCCTCCTGCCCCCAATCCCTCCCAGCATCAGGGTCTTTTCCAATGAGTCAACTCTTCCCATGAGGTGGCCAAAGTACTGGAGTTTCAGCTTTGCATCATTCCTTCCAAAGAAATCCCAGGGCTGATCTCCTTCAGAATGGACTGGTTGGATCTCCTTGCAGTCCAAGGGACTCTCAAGAGTCTTCTCCAACACCACAGTTCAAAAGTATCAATTCTTCGGTGCTCAGCTTTCTTCACAGTCCAACTCTCACATCCATACATGACCATTGGAAAAACCATAGCCTTGACTAGATAGACCTTTGTTGGCAAAGTAATGTCTCTGCTTTTCAATATGCTCTCTAGGTTGGTCATAACTTTTCTTCCAAGGAGTAAACGTCTTTTAATTTCATGGCTGCAGTCACCATCTGCAGTGATTTTGGAGCCCTCAAAAAGAAAATATCTAACATCTAAAGACCAAGTTCCACCAGTTTCCCTGGGGCACAGAGTGCCTCCCTCTGCACCCTGAATTCCCCTCGGGGGTGTCACAGACCAGCAGCTGCTGCAGCACAGGGTTCAGTCTCCACACAAGCAGATGGCAAACACCCTTGTTGTTGTTCAGTTGTTGGCAAAGATTTTTGTCAAGTGCTAATTCGTAGTTGACACCTTCATAAATATTCTCCTTCTTTAGTCAGAAATAAAATAGATCCTTCTTTTCGAAATTCTTTGGATTGTTCATTGTGTTTTTGAAGCATTCTCTGAAACTACCTCATGTGGAGATATTACTACACTTTGATCATATTTATTTTTATTTAAATGTTACATATATATAAATATATATGCATTTTCATATAACTAGTTCTTTGGGTTTAAATATATTTTCAAGGTTGCTCACCCATCACCATTATCTCCTTCTGGAACATTTGCGTCAATGAGACACTCATGCTACTGTCTGTCACTACCTCTTCTTCCCTCCCCCAGCTCTGGCAACCACTAGTCTGCTTTCTGAGTCTAAGTAATTGCATATTCTGGCCATCTCACGTAAAAAGAATCATGAAATAATGTGTGTCTATGTGTGTGTTTCTCCTGTCAGATTTCTTTTCTTCAGTTAAATGTCTAAGGTTAAATCAAGTCGCTGAATGCATTGGAATTTTGTTTCATTAAATGGCACTACAATATTGCATTTTATAGATACAACACGTTTTATTGATCCATTCTTCAGACAGATGGATGTTGGCTTGTCTCTACTCTTAATCTATTATGAATAATGATGTTTTAACATTTATGTCAACTTTGCCTTTCTAGGCAGCCTTCAAAACCAAACATCAGCTTATTCCCATCCTTCAATCTCATACTGAGAGCTTACAGTGAACAATTTCGGAGTTGTGATCTCCAAAGAAGATTTAGCTTCAGGACCAGGGACAAGGCTTGATCACACAGAGCTTTTGTGTGGCAGAAGTTTTATTACAGTGAAAAAAGACAGAGAAAGCTTCTGACATAGGCATCAGAAGGGGGCGGAGAGTGCCCCACTCACTAGTTTTAACAATCCCTTATATACTTTTACCAAACCCATTCCCCAACATACATCTTAAATTAACAAAAAACATGTATAATATCATATAAGAAACGAATCACCAGTCCAGGTTCAATGCAGGATACAGGAAGCTTGGGGCTGGTGCACTGGGATGACCCAGAGGGATGGTATGGAGAGGGAGGGGGAAGGGGTTCAGGATGGGGAACATGTGTACACCCATGGTGGATGCATGTTGATGTATGGCAAAACCAATACAATATTGTAAAGTAAAATAAATAAATAAATAATAATAATAATAAATTAAAATAATAATAAAAATTAAAAAATAAAACTAGAAATAGAAAGATATTACCAGACCCATTCCCACAACATAGGTTTTAAAATAGCAAGATTAGTCAGAAGGTTCTTGTTAAGAAGGAGAAACATGTCCTTAAGCAAGATACATTGTTGTTACATAATCATTCAGTTCAGTTCAGTCACCCAGTCGTGTCCGACTCTTTGTGACCCCATGAATTGCACACACCAGACCTCCCTGTCCATCACTAACACCCGGAGTTCACTCAAACTCACATCCATCGAGTCGATGATGTCACCCAGCCATCTCATCCTCTGTCGTCCCCTTCTCCTCCTGCCTCCAATCCATCCCAGCATCAGAGTTTTTCCAGTGAGTCAACTCTTCTGCATGAGGTAGCCAAAGTACTGGAGTTTCAGCTTCAGCATCACTCCTTCCAAAGAACCCCCAGGTCTGATCTCTTTAGAGATCTCTTTAGAACGGTTGGATCTCCTTGTAGTCCAAGGGAATCTCAAGAGTCTTCTCCAACACCACAGTTCAGAAGCATCAATTCTTCAGCGCTCAGCTTTCTTCACAGTCCAACTCTCATATCCATGCATGACCACTGGAAAAACCATAGCCTTGACTAGACAGACCTTTGTTGGCAAAGTAACATCTCTGCTTTTGAATATGATATCTAGATAGATCATAACTTTCTTTCCACGGAGTAAGTGTCTTTTAATTTCACGGCTGCAATCATCCTCTGCAGTGACTTTGGAGCCCCAAAAAATAAAGTCTGACACTGTTTCCCCATCGATTTCCCATGAAATGATGGGACTAGATGCCATGATCTTAGTTCTCTGTATGTTGAGCTTTAAGCCAACTATTTCACTCTCCTCTTTCACTTTTATCAAGAGGCTTTTGAGTTCCTCTTCACTTTCTGCCATAAGGGTGGTGTCATCTACATATCTGAGGTTATTGATATTTCTCCTAGCAATCTTGATTCCAGCTTGTGCTTTTTCTAGTCCAGCGTTCTCATGATGTACTCTGCATATAAGTTAAATAAGCAGGGTGATAATATATAGCCTTGACGTACTCCCTTTCCTATTTGGAACCAGTCTGTTGTTCCATGTCCAGTTCTAATTGTTGCTTCCTGACCTGCATGTAGGTTTCTCAAGAGGCAGGTCAGGTGGTCTGGTATTCCCACCTCTTTCAGAATTTTCCACAGTTTATTGTGATCCACACAGTCAAAGGATTTGGCATAGTCAATAAAGCAGAAACAGATGTTTTTCTGGAACTCTCTTGCTTTTTCCGTGATCCAGCAGATGTTGGCAATTTGATCTCTGGTTCCTCTGCCTTTTCTAAAAACAGCTTGAACATCTGGAAGTTCACGGATCACGTACTGCTGAAGCCTGGCTTGGAAAATTTTGAGCATTACTTTATTAGCGTGTGAGTGGAGTGCAATTGTTTGGTAGTTTGAGCATTCTTTGGCATTGCCTTTCTTTGGGATTGGAATGAAAACTGACCTTTTCCAGTCCTGTGGCCACTGCTGAGTTTTCCAAATTTGCTGGCATATTGAGTGTAGCACTTTCCCAGCATCATCTTTCAGGATTTGAAATAGCTCAACTGGAATTCCATCACCTCCACTAGCTTTATTCTTATTGATGCTTTCTAAGGCCTACTTGACTTCACATTCCAGGATGTCTGGCTCTAGATCAGTGATCACACCATCGTGATTATCTGGGTCATGAAGATCTTTTTTGTACAGTTCTTCTGTGTATTCTTGCCACCTCTTCTTAATAAATCTGCTTCTGTTAGGTCCATACCATTTCTGTCCTTTATCAAGCCCATCTTTGCATGAAATGTTCCCTTGGTATCTCTAATTTTCTTGAAGAGATCACTAGTCTTTCTGATTCTGTTGTCTTCCACTATTTCTTTGCATTGATCACCAAGGAAGGCTGTTTTATCTCTTTTTGATATTCTTTGGAACTCTGCATTCAGATGCTTATATCTTTCCTTTTCTCCTTTGCTTTTGGCTTCTCTTTAGATCCCAATACTAAAATATGACCAGTACTCCTGTGGACATATTGTTGAGGCAGAGCTTCAGTTCAGTTCACTCACTCAGTTGTGTCCGACTCTTTGTGACTACATGAATTGCAGCACGCCAAGCCTTCCTGTCCATCACCAAATCCTGGAGTTCACTCAAACTCATGTCCACTGAGTCAGTGATGCCATCCAGCCATCTCAGTCTCTGTCATCCCCTTCTCCTCCTGCCCCCAATCCCTCCTAGAATCAGGGTCTTTTCCAATGAGTCAACTCTTCTCATGAAGTGGCCAAAGTATTGGAGTTTAAGCTTCAGCATCAGTCCTTCCAGTGAACACCCAGGACTGATCTCCTTTAGGATGAACGGATTGGATTTCCTTGCAGTCCAAGGGACTCTGAAGAGTCTTCTCCAACGCCACAGTACAAAAGCATCAATTCTTCGGTGCTCAGCTTTCTTCACAGTCCAACTCTCACATCCATTCATGACCACTGGAAGAACCATAACCTTGACTAGATGGACCTTTGTTGGCAAAGGAATGTTTCTGCTTTTGAATATGCTATCTAGGTTGGTCATAAGTTTCCTTCCAAGGAGTAAGTGTCTTTTAATTTCATGGGTGCTATTACCATCTGCAGTGATTTTGGAGGCCCCCAAAATAAAGTCTGACACTGTTTTCACTGTTTCTGCATCTATTTGCCATGAAGTGATAGGACTGGATGCCATGATCTTAGTTTTCTTAATGTTGAGCTTTAATCCAACTTTTTCACTCTGCAAAGTTTAAACCACAACTAATTTTTAATAGTTCCCCATTAAAATCCAGAAGGTGGTAAGCTTGTTTCAAAAGAATTTTACTATCATCATTTGCTTCTCTGTTACACATACAGTGTATATAGCATTGTCCTTGATCACCTAATTCTATTCCTATCTTTTGTAATTTCTCCCTCAGTTACTTCCATTTCTTACAGGGTATAAAAATCCCTTGAGTTACATTTTGTTCTGTCAGAACCTTGCTATAGCTTTTTAACAGGGCTGCTCCTCAAAACCATGAGGACTAGCACCATTTTTGATCTACTCCCACTCAACAACTGAAACCTGAATTTGGGTAGCTGCATTATTATTACAAGCTGGATAACCTGATATATCTCACAATGGGATTTGTGTTTCATTAAAAATGAAGATCTTAAATAGCTTAAAAGCTTGTCTTAAGGAGAAAACATATTCCTCAGATATAAGCAAGTGAGGAAAAAAAAAACAAACAAACTATACTTCGAGTTTCCCTGGTGCCTTGGTGACACTAAAGCAATTCTGTGTAGGCAAATACTACCCAGATCAAGATCTTCTTCAGAATGTAGTTATCTGGTTCCCAAATCTATAATGATATAAAATGCATTGCATGGTTCTGAACTGAAGTACATTGTAGCTCTCTCCTGCTTTGAGAAAAACTAGGAGAGCCAGTGGTTGTATAAAGACAGTGCTGTTCTACAAGCAAGGCAGCAGTTTTAGTAATATAAAGATTAATAACACATTGAGAGACTTTAGACAGTATGCATTACATGAGTTTCATAAATATATAATGAACACTTGTACACGAAACTTTTCATTTTAAAAATAAAAATTAACAGTCTTCTACAATCTCATAGTGAAGGTACTGTGTTTATAGAAAGCCATTTTTAGAGTATAATATACACATTAAAAAGGCATTTTCTAGGTTTAGAAAAGGCAGAGGAACAAGAGATCAAATTGCCAACATCCATTGGATCATCAAAAAAGCAAGAGAGTTCCAGAAAAACATATATTTCTGTTTTATTGACTATGCCAAAGCCTGTGACTGTGTGGATCACAATAAACTGTGGAAAATTCTGAAAGACATGGGAATACCAGACCACCTGATCTGCCTCTTGAGAAGCTCATATGCAGGTCAGGAAGCAACAGTTAGAACTGGACATGGAACAACAGACTGGTTCCAAATAGGAAAAGGAGTATGTTAAGGGTGTATATTGTCACCCTGCTTATTTAACTTATATACAGAGTACGTCATGAGAAATGCTGGGCTGGAAGAAGCACAAGCTGGAATGAAGATTGCCAGGAGACATATCAATAACCTCAGATATGCAGGTGACACCACCCTTATGGCAGAAAGTGAAGAAGAACTAAAGAGCCTCTTGATGAAAGTGAAAGAGGAGAGTGCAAAAGTTGGCTTAAAGCTCAACATTCAGAAAACGAAGATCATGGCATCTGGTCCTATCACTTCTTGGGAAATTGATGGGGAAACAGTGGAAACAGTGTCAGACTTTATATTTTGGGGCTCCAAAATCACTGCAGATGGTGATTGCAGCCATGAAATTAAAAGATGATTACTCCTTGGAGAAAAGTTATGACCAACTTAGACAGCATATTCAAAAGCAGAGACATTCCTTTGCCAACAATGGTCCGTCTAGTCAAGGCTATGGTTTTTCTAGTGGTGTTGTACTGATGGGAGAGTTGGACTATAAAGAAAGCTGAGTGCCAAAGAATTGATGCTTTTGTACTGTGGTGTTGGAGAAGACTCTTGAGAGTCCCATGGACTGCAAGGGAATCCAACCAGTACATCCTAAAGGAGATTAGTCCTGAGTGCTCATTGGAAGGACTGATGTTGAAGCTGAAACTCCAATACTTTGGCCACCTCATGCACAGAGTTGACTCATTGGAAAAGACCCTGATGCTGGGAAAGATTTTGGGTAGTAGGAGAAGGGGATGACAGAGGATGAGATGGTTGGATAACATCAGCGACTCAATGGACATGAGTTTGGGTAAACTCTGGGAGTTGGTGATGGACAGGGAGGCCTGGCATGCTGCAGTCCATGGGGCCGCAAAGAGTTGGACATGACTGAGCGACTGAACTGATACACATAGAAGGGTTTCCCAGGTGGCTCTAGTGGTAAAGAATCCTCCTACCAATGCAGGAGTCATAAGAGACTATGGTTCGAACCATGGGTTGTGAAGATCACCTTGAGAAGGATGTGGCCACCCACTCCAGTATTCTTGCCTGGAGAATCCCTTGGACAGAGAAATTGGGCAGGCTACAGTCCATAGGGTCACATAGAGTCAGACATGTATGAAGCAACTTAGCATGAATGCATTCATAAATACAGAAAATTTTAATCTAAAAATGTATACTGCAAGGAAACTTTCAAAAATGGAAAGATTCCTACACCCAAAACCAGAAAAAAAGGCACATTGCTAGATTCCCAGAAATTCTCCACACAGCCACCAGAAATGATGTGCAATGTGATATGGTAGTTTGTATATTTTTGAAGTATACAGTAGTGAAATCATAGAGCTTTTGCTCTTTTATGTCTGGGTTTTTTTCATCGATATTTTATTTGTGAAATTTTTCTACATTATCATATTCAGAAGTCATTCATTCATTCTCATTGTTGTATAGTTTTATTACACACAGACTGTGATAACATTGCTTATCAAGGGTCAGTGAACCTGACTCATAATGTTTTATTAGAGCTGGGGCATACCATTTATTCATATATTATGGACAGGTGCTTTTGTGATACAGGGCAAAACTGTTTAGTTGTGACTAATATTTATGGCCTAAAACCCTAAAATATACACTATTAAATATTTCAAGGGCTTCCCAGGTGGTGCTAGTGGTAAATAACCCAGCTGCCAATGCAGGAGACATAAGAGACACAAGTTTGATCCCTGGGCTGGGAAGATTCCCTGGAGGAGGTCACAGCAACCCACTCTAGTATTCTTGCCTGGAGGATCCCATGGACAGAGGAGCCTGGAGGGTTACAGTCCATGGCATCACAAAGAGTCAGACACAACCGAAGCCACTTAGTATGCACACAAATACTTCAAAGAAAAGTTTGTCAAGTCATGATCTAATGTGCTGAAACAAATTTGAACTGGTCCCATTTTTACATGATTTCAAATAACCCAATGATGAATATTTCTGTACATGTATTTCAGTGGATGTATTCATTCTTCACTCTTGGGCATAATTCTAGGAAAGGTATTTGGGGTTCTCGAACATTTATGTCCAGCTATGGTAATAAGAGACTGTCATGGTGTTTACTAAGTGCGGTGGCAATTCTCAGTCTATTGTCAGTGTGTAAAAGCCACGGCTGATTCACATCCTCAGATACTGCACTTGGTTACACTTTGCCGTTTGGTCAGTCAGTTCAGTCGCTCAGTCGTGTCCTACCCTTTGCGACCCCATGGACTGCAGCACGCAAGGCTTCCCTGTCCATCACCGACTCTCGGAGCTTGCTCAAACTCACCTTCATCAAATTGGTGATGCCATCAAAACATCTCATCCTCTGTCATCCCCTTTTCCTCCTGTCTTCAACCTTTCCCAGCATCAGGGTCTTTTTCAATGAGTCAGTTCTTCACATCAGGTGGTATTGGAGTTTCAGCTTCAGCATCAGTCCTTCCAATGAACATTCAGGACTGATTTCCTTGAGGATTGACTGGTTTGATCTTGCATGATACAATTTCTAACATTTTATTTTAAGTTTTATTTACTTCAGTGCTAAATAGTTGGATATCCACTTTTGGGATGAGTATGAGTTTCTGAATCTGAATAACAGAATACACAATAGGGTCACATTTGAAAATGTTTGCCCTTCTGAAACTTATACTACTTAGATGGCTTTGTGTCACCACTACTTTGGGTTAAACAGACTACACATATCAAACAATTTCTTGTTTGAATATGAAGTGATTCTTTTTCTCTTTTTTTGTCATTTTCAAGTCCTTTCCAATACTGGGGGTGAATTTATACAGAAGTAGAATCATGTTTTATACAGACAGATTGTACCAGCTGGAAAGGACCTTAGAGATAATCTAGCTGAAGCCTCTATTTAACTTCAGGGAACCTGAGGGATAGAAAGGAACAGTGATGTGTTAAATTTAGAGTGGACTTGCTGTCTGGGCCACAGCATGTTTCTAACTAAAGAGAGAGATGTCCAGGGAGGTTAAACGTTGCTGCCTCTGGCTATAACACAGAACCTCCTATTTACTGGTGTACTGAACATTATTACTTCACAATTTATAATGAATATACTTGTGCAACCCATAATTAGTATGCCTCTATCTGTCCTCTGTGTTAGACATTTACCCATATCTAACATTGATTTTGCCATATTTACACTTATTTCAGTGGCAAGGATGAAGGAAGAGGTCAAGATATATGACTATAATATTAACACATGACACACTCATTGATAAATTGCATTTGGATATTGATATTTACCATCACACACTGCATTGGTTGTGTGAGAAGAATGTGGTGTTGAAAGATTAAATGGGAAAAGAATGAAGACTATTGAGATAGACAGAGTGTTAACATACTATATTAGTAAACCAATAATTAATGGCAGAATATTGAAACCATGGGCTTCCCTTGTGGCTCAGCTGGTAAAGAATTCACCTGCAGTGCGGGAGCCCTGGGTTTGATCCCTGGGTTGGGAAGATCCCCTGGAGAAGGGAACGGTTACCCACTCCAGTATTTTGGCCTGGAGAATTCCATGGACTGTTTAGTCCATGAGGTGGCAATGAGTCAGACACGACTGAATGTCTTTCACTCACTCATTGACACCATATTTTATCTGACTTTAATATGTTCCAGTCAATGTTTTCTGCCATGTTACTCCTCATAAGCAACAGTTCAAAAGAAGTTTGAATAAATTAATAAAATATACCAGAAATAGAAACCTATAAACCTTTTATAATATAGCATAGCTATCTTATGGTGTTTTTACCATGAGAACTCTTCTTAACATGCCGTAGTGTTTACAAATACCACCATGAAAGACAAAGGAATTTCATAGGCTTTATTTTTTCATTCTGAAATATTTTTATGTAAGGACATTTTACAATGGCAGCTGGAAAATTTAAGACCATCTGAGGCTTTTAACTTTGCAATTTTAATGTGTAAATAAGAGTGTTCTTCAGTAGTTTATGATATTTCAAATATATGATTGGATTGTAGCCTAGCTTTATCAGCAAACTGATTCAGTATTTTAGCCTTCAGGAAGCCATATCAAAGTCAGATGTAATAGTCAAATATTAAGATGTTATAGCTTCTTACTTGTATTGCAATTAGCAAATACATGTGTCTTTATAAGAATATTATCTTAGTGTCCATTACAATTTTATGCACCTTCCAAAAAACTGTTGTGTATATACATACAATATGTATACACTGTTGTGAGATATGTGTCTATGTGTGTGTGTGTGTTAAGATACTTAACAAATCTTCAGTTAATTTTGTGTTATTGAGACATAATGAAGTGAAGTCTCTCAGTCGTGTCCGACTCTTTGCAACCCCGTGGACTGTAGCCCACCAGGTTCCTTTGTCCATGGGATTCTCCAGGCAAGAATACTGGAGTGGGTTGCCATTTCCTTCTCCAGGGGATTTTCCCGACCCAGGGATCGAACTCAGGTCTCCTGCATTGTGGGCAGATGCTTTAACCTCTGAGCCACAGGGCTAGTCAATAGTCAAAAAATGTTGCCTACTGTTTTTAGGTAAATTCATGTTTATTTATTTTATATCCCAGGCAAAATTCAGTGCTTGGTTAACAAGGATGGAATGCTAGTTCTTTAGCAAAAAATGCTCACAAACAGTTGATATAAAGTAATGCCTTAAAAGTGATTGTTTCTAAACCACAGAGAAGTGGGCATTTAACCAGGGTTGAAGATGAGGAGGAAGGAAAGAAATTATCTTGGAAGAAGTGCAGAAGAATTGGTAGTTGATAACAACAGCACAATATTGTACTTTAACAATTAGACAGCTGTTCTGTATGTCTTTAAAATCTAATCTTTAGACATCTTATTTTTATATAACTTTAACTTATATGCAGAGTACATCATGAGAAACGCTGAGCTGGAAGAAGCATAAGCTGGAATCAAGATTGCCAGGAGAAATATCAATAACCTCAGATATGCACATGACACCACCCTTATGGCAGAAAGTGAAGAGGAACTAAAGAGCCTCTTGATGAATGTGAAAGAGGAGAGTGAAAAAGTTGGCTTAAAGCTCAACATTCAGAAAACTAAGATCATGGCATCTGGTCCCATCACTTCATGGGAAATAGATGGGGAAACAGTGGAAACAGTGTCAGACTTTATTTTTTTGGGCTCCAAAATCACTGCAGATGGTGATTGCAGCCATGAAATTAAAAGACGCTTACTCCTTGGAAGCAAAGTTATGACCAACCTAGACAGAATACTCAAAAGCAGAGATATTACTTTGCCAACAAAGGTCCATCTAGTCAAGGCTATGGTTTTTCCAGTGGTCATGTATGGATGTGAGAATTGGACTGTGAAGAAAGCTGAGTGCCGAAGAATTGATGCTTTTGTACTGTGGTTTTGGAGAAGACTCTTGAGAGTCCCTTGGACTGCAAGGAGATCCAATCAGTCCATCATAAGGAGATCAGTCCTGCATGTTCATTGGAAGGACTGATGTTGAAGCTGAAACTCCAATACTTTGGCCACCTGATGCAAAGAGTTGACTCTTTGGAAAAGACTCTGATGCTGAGAGGGATTAGGGGCAGGAGGAGAAAGGGACAACAGAGGATGAGTTGGCTGGATGGCATCACCAACTAGATGGACATGAGTTTGGGTGGACTCTGGGAGCCGGTGATGGACAGGGAGGCCTGGTGTGCAAAGAGTTGCAAAGAGTCAGACACGACTGAGTGACTCAAATGAACTGAACTGATTCAAATGTAATTGGCTAATACCATGTTTAATGATAAGTACACAATGTGATATATGTGTACATTGTGAAATGATTACCACAATAAGGTTGATTAACACAAGCTTCATCTCACAGTGTTACCATTTTGGGTGTGTGTATAGTGAGGACAGTTAAGGTCTACTTTTTTTTTTTTTTGATAATTTCTCAATTTTCCATTATTGTTAACTAGATATACCATATACATTATTTATTTATTTATTTTTAATTTTTTAGTTTTTCTTTTTTTTAATTTTATTTTATTTTTAAACTTTACAAAATAGTATTAGTTTTGCCAAATATTGAAATGAATCTGCCACAGGTATACATGTGTTCCCCATCCTGAACCCTCCTCCCTCCTCCCTCCCCATACCATCCCTCTGGGTCGTCCCAGTGCACCAGCCCCAAGCATCCAGTATCGTGCATCGAACCTGGACTGGCAACTAGTTTCATACATGATATTATACATGTTTCAATGCCATTCTCCCAAATCTTCCCACCCTCTCCCTCTCCTACAGAGTCCATAAGACTGTTCTATACATCAGTGTCTCTTTTGCTGTCTCGTACACAGGGTTATTGTTACCATCTTTCTAAATTCCATATATATGCATTAGTATACTGTATTGGTGTTTTTCTTTCTGGCTTACTTCACTCTGTATAATAGGCTCCAGTTTCATCCACCTCATTAGAACTGATTCAAATGTATTACTCAGCCATTAAAAAGAGTACATTTGAATCAGTTCTAATGAGGTGGATGAAACTAGATATACCGTATACATTTAGATTCCCCTAACTTATTCATCAAATAACAAAGTTTATACACTTTTACCAATATCACCAATATCCCTTACAAGAGGTAAGGGTCCTAGCAACATTCAACTCACTCACATCTTTTTTTTTTTTTTTTTGGCTATAGCACTCAGCTTGCTGGGATCTTAGTTCCCTGATCAGGGATCAAACTGGACCCAGTTAGTGAAAGCACTGAGTTCTAATCACTGGGCTGTCAGGGAGTTTCTGAATTTGACCTTTTAGATTCTACATATTTGTGAGATCATATAGTACTTGTCTTCCTCTCTATTAATATTTCACTTAACACATGACCTCACAGTTCTTCCATGTTGTAGAAAACATGACTTCTAAAAGACATAGACATGTACACTCAGTTCAGTCACTCAGTTGTGTCCACCTCTTTGTGACCCCATGGACTGCAGCACGCCAGGCCTCCCTGTCCATCACCAATGCCTGGAGTTTACTTAAACTCATATCCATTGAGTCAGTAATGCCACTTTAAGATCTGAATAACTGTCAGATTCTCTGACTACAAACTTTTCATTTCCCAGATTGAATCTTTTTAAGATTTGACTGAATATCTCTATCCAAAGTATCTTTTTGAATAGTTTTAGATATTTTTGTTTTGAAATTATAGCCCTTTATGTTTATGTCATGATGAATTTGAGGCCAATTATGAATTACTTGACTGTTTTTTAAAATTTGTTTTTAGTACTAACTTCCGTAGTGCAGAAACCATAAGATCTACAATAATATATAAAAAGGCTACAGGCTCAAAGATCACTGAGCAAATGCACAATAAATCTTAGTGTAATTGAAAACAATGTTTTAATTAAACACTGAACAAAAATTACTACAATGAAAAAGACAGAAAAGTTTTTCACATAGTCAAAGTGCTATACGCACACACACACACATACACACACACATATAAATCCTTAAAACATAATGAAACAGGAGATGTGTGGGGGAAACAAAGTTAGGATTTAAAACAAATATCACCTTAAGAATTTGAGAAATTATTATTCTCATGTATCCTATCATTTAATTTTAGTAAAACAGTAAACAATATATATATATGAATGCATATGTGTACACAAATGCCTAATACAAATAACTAAAACCATTTATTTTTCAATTTTTCCAGGGCCTGTTTTACATCCTTGTTCCTTAGGCTGTAAATCAGAGGGTTTAACATGGGAATCACAAGGGTGTAAAACAATGAGGTCATTTTGTCTTCATCTAGAGAGTAGGATGAACTCGGCCTGAAATACATGAAGAGCAGAGTTCCCTGGAAAACGGCCACAGCAGTTAGGTGGGAGGTACAGGTGGAGAAAGCTTTGAACCTCCCTTCAGCAGAGTGGATCTTCAAGACTGATAGGATGATATAACAATAAGAGACAAGGACTCCTGAAATGGAGCTTAATTCAATAAAGCCAAAAATCATGAATATCACTAACTCATTGAGCTGTGTGTCTGAGCAAGATATCAACAGGAGAGGAGGAACATCACAAAAAAAGTGGTTAATCTCATTTGACCCACAGAAGCATAAACGGAATGCTAATGTCGTGTTTATCAAACCATCTATCATTCCCACCAGGTAAACCCCAGCCACGAGCAGGGAGCACACCCCACTGGACATGCTGACTGCATAGAGCAAGGGGCTGCTGATGGCCTTGTACCGGTCATAAGCCATCACTGCCAGCAGGAGACACTCAGAATCTACAAAGGTACAGAGAACCAAGAATTGCAGAGCACAGCCATAGGAGGGGATTGATTTGTTCTTGGCAAATAGGTCCACCAGCATCTTAGGGCCAATGGCTGTGGAATAGCAGAGGTCACAGAAGGAGAGGTGGCTGAGGAAAAAGTACATGGGTGTGTGCAGCTGGGGATCCATCCTAATCAGGCTGATCATTCCGAGATTTGCCAGAAGATTAATGAGATAAACAGGTAGAAACATTGTAAATAGGATCACTTTGTTCTCAGTGTTATCAGTAATTCCCAAGAAAAAGAATTCAGTCAAGGAGGAGCAATTCTCTCTTTCCATTCTTCTTAGATCTTGTGCAAACTTTTGAGAAAGTTATCAAGAAAATCACATATGCATGTTTAATGCTTCTGCACATCAAAAAAAACATCATAAGGAAGAGCATTTTTTTCCCTTAATTGCCTTTTTATACTTAGAAAATAATCCAGTCTTGTACCTACTCTTCAAAGACGCATAACTCTCTATTCTGCAATAATAAAAGGCATATGAGGAAGACCTTTGAGAACGTTTCAAGTCAATCTAGATGCCATTCATGAGGTTGCTACTTTCTACAAATTCTTCTCTGAGCCTTATTTTTCTTATATCAGAGAGAAGAGCTGGATGATTTTACCTTTCTTCAATTCTTTAAAACCACATGCAAGACACGCCAGTGTTAGCAAGACCAGATTCAAGACTTCGGACTGAGCTTTCCCTGGGTTTAAAAATATTCACTTGAATAAAAAAAAAAAAGATCACTATTTTTTGTCTCTCAAAAAGACATGACTGGTTTAAGAATGTTCTTCTTAGTTCCATAAACAGTGAGTACATCACTGACTAGTAATAATAAAAATCATTATGTTACTGGTTTTAGCTTATCTTCTGCTTAGCATCTGGTGAGACACGAAATAAGTTATTACTGACCTGTTCCTAGAAATTTGCTATTGCTTTCCCATAACGCTCATTACCTCTTTGTGGAGAGGTGACCGTCTAGGATGACTCTCTTGACCAGTGGAAGAAAAGAGCTAAAAGGAAGTGAAAACAACAGAATGTACCACATATATTTACATCACTTTAGATTTTAAACGACTTTCAGTTTAATTGAATGTAAATTAGATAAGGGACAATAAATGCATCTAAAATGCAAAGACCTTGCTCTCTCTGCTGTGTTTGTGTGTATGCCTGTGTATATATCTTAATGTAAGTGAAAGCAATGAACTTTTTCTTTAGACCTAAGTTAATAAAGTACGTGGTCAACATGGAGGAGAATTTGTACATGTTTTTGTTTTTATTGTGGTATGCATACTGTGAAACAAAACACACCTTAATTGTTTTGTTTCTATAAAACAAAATACACTTTAAATTCATGTACAGTTGCTCATTGAAAAAAGGAGCAAAGACTTTTATGTGATCCAGCAGGAAAATAAAATTACATTATGAATGTTAACAAGTTCAGACAGATTCTTCCAATTTTGTGAAGAACATGGTATTCTGCCATTAAATGCAGATTTTAGTGAGTATGTAGGCATAAAGTCCTTCACTTACAAACTCTTATTTTCCCCCCAATTTAAATATTTTCTCTTATTTTTCTTCAGTTAGGATCTGGAAACGTACCTGGAAACAGCAGGTCTTGGGTAGCTGAACAGTAATGAGCATTTGGTCTTTTATTTCACCAGGTATATTGGGATTTAAATCCCTGTGCTATGGCCCTTAGGCTTTAGTGTTATTCAAAGACATCATTAATTATATTTCTGCTTCTGTATATTCCCCTGGCAGAGGAAGACATGGCTAGATAGCATCACTGACTGAATGGATGTTAATTTGAGCAAACTCTGGGAGATAGTGGAGGACAGAGGAGCCTGGTGCACTGCCATCCCTGAGGCTGCCAAGAGTCAGACAGACTTTGAAACAGAACAACCACCACAACATTCCCCTGTGAATTCAGAAACAACTTAGCAGAAGAGGAGTTTTTGTGCTTCATTATAGTGTCCAAATTGCTCTATGGAAGGAAGGGTACTGCAAGTGATGTGTATGGTGTGTGTCAGCTACCCGGAAACTGTCTCCTCCTTCTCTAGTCAAAGAGGAAACTTAGTGAAATTCTAAAAGATCCTCCTTCATCCAACCCTTTTTGATTGTTCATTGTGTTTTTGAAATATTCCCCTTCACTGCCTCATGTTGGAATATTACACTTTGGTCATATTTTCTTGTATCTTGAAGTGTAATCCTGCATCATAAAATCATCCTTCTAATGTATACAGTTCTTTGATTTTTAGTGCACTTTCAAGTTTGTTCACTTTTTACTACTATCTACTTCCAGAACGTCTTCATCAGCCCATGAAGAAATCTACACCTTCTAGCTCTCACTCTCCTTTCCTTCCTCTCAAGCCTGGTAACTGCTAATCTTCTTTTTGATTCTATGTGGTTTCCCACTATTGGCCTTGCGTAAAAAGAGAATCATGCTCTGTGTGTGTGTGTGTGTGTGCGCTTTCTGTTAGGTTTATTTTCTTCAGTAAAATATTTTCAAGTTTCATCCATGTTGTTACATGTGTTAGAATTTTGTTTCATTATGTGGCTGAATAGCATTTCATGTTATGGATATAACACACTTTGGCGATCCATTTTTCAGAAGGATGAACACTGGCTTGTTTCTACTTTTCAGCTGATATGACTAATGACACTATAAACATTCCTGTCAATCCCTTTCAAGACAGCCCTCATTACCAAATATCAGCTTTTTCCCATTCTCCAGCCACACATCATCCAAGGACATTTCACTGATTTTGTGACTTCATCACATTGTCTAAAAAGTGCACTCTTTTCTGAATTATGTTTATTTTATTTAAGATTTTTTTTACTACATTAAAGGCCACAGAAATAAAATCAATGGTTGCTTTGTATTCCCTAAACTACATGGTACTAGTATTTGTAAAGGTAGTGGTTCTAAATATTTATTGTTATGCATTTTTCACTATCAAATGAAGACCAGAGAATAATTGCAAGGATAAAAACATACTTGCTTTGGGAATTTTTCTATGTATATAGATCATATGAGTGAAGATGTCTCATTTTAAAAATTGTCCATGGTGATGATTATTTTTTTTGCATTTCTTTTTTTATTTATTTTACTTTTTAACTTTAAAATATTGTATTGGTTTTTCCATATATCAACATGAATCTGCCACAGGTAAATCAACAGAGATCTATTATTTTTCTTAAAATAATTTGTTTACTATTTTTATATTAGTTATATATTGGAAATTTTATATATATATATATATATATATATATATATATAAATTGGAAAAAATATCTTGGATGTTAAACTTTTATGTCCTCCTTAAGTCCTCCCAAACAGATAGCAATGGAGTTCTCCATTCTCCTAAAACATGGTCTACCATCTTGGTATCTGGTGTGATTGGGCTGCTTCCTAAGGTCACAGGAAGTAAAATAATGCCTTAAGTAGATGGTTGCTTGTGGAACGCAAAGAGACAAAGAAAGATGTTTAACCAGGGCTGAAAATGAGGAAAAAGGAAAGGAAATTATCTTAGATGATATGACACAGTGACAGCCCAATAATGTACTTTACCAAGGCTTTTCCCATTGCTCTTTGTAACCTAATTTTCAACTTCCTTTCTTCTTTTTTCCTCTGATTTATTCAGAACTAACTGTCAAATAGCATTTACATCCATTAGATATACAAAGTGATGATTTGAATTATGTATACATTGTGAAATGATTACCACACTAAAATTGGTTAACACATTCATCACCTCACATAGTTACCACTGTAGTGTGTGTATAGTGAGAACATTTAAGGTCTACTTTTGTAGTTAATTTCAAGCTTATAATATGGTATGGTTAACTGGAGTCACCATGTATATTAGATCCCCAGAACTTATTCATCAAATGTAATAGCAAAAAGTTTGCACACTTTGAACAGCATCACCCATTTCTCCCACCTTCCAACTCCTAGCAACCAATAATCTTCTTCCTGTTTCTATGAGTTCATTCTACCTTTGTAGATTCCACATATACATGAGATCATACAGTACTAGCTTTTCCCTGACTGACATAGTTTACTTAGATTAAGATCCTTGGGATGATCCCATGTTGCAGAACACATGACTTCTTTACTGCTGAAGACAGGGGATTCTCTGTTTCAAGACCTGTCCAATTGTCACATCCTCTGACTGCTATCTTTTCCTCACCCAAAATGGATCTTTCTTAGATAGGAGACGGAATATCTTTATCCAAAGATGCTTTTACTTTACACTAGTTTTAGATACTTTGCTTTTGGATTTACAGCACTCAATTTTTTTATTCCAGGATGACTTTAAGTCTAATTATGACTTACTTGACTATTTAGTTCATTAATGTCTAATACTAGCACCAACTTAAGTTCATTAATACAGAATCTAAAAAAATGTACTATAAAATATAAAGAACCTAAGTGGTGGAAGATTACTCAATACATGTATAATGTCTTAGTGAAATTGAAATAATGTTTGAATGGTAAATTACTCCAGAATTAGCACAACTAGAAATGTCAAAAGCTTTTTCAAACATAGCAAGTGCCTTATAGAAACTGGCTACATACTAAGCATAACATTTGAGGGCAACTGCAGTATCTCTGAAGAGTGGTGTTTAATACAAATAATTATTCATTTAAGAATCTGAAAAAAATTATGTTTCTCATGTATCATACCATATAATTGTAATTAAGCAATTACTATGTGTGTAGCCATATGTACAGATATATAATAAAAATATTTAAAAATATAGTTTATTTTTAAATTTTTCTAGGGCCTCTTTTACATCTTTGTTTCGCAAACTATAAATCAGAGGGTTTAACATGGGAATCACAAGGGTGTAAAACAATGAGGTCATTTTGTCTTCATCTAGAGAGTAGGATGAACTCGGCCTGAAATACATGAAGAGCAGAGTTCCCTGGAAAACGGCCACAGCAGTTAGATGGGAGGTACAGGTGGAGAAAGCTTTGAACCTCCCTTCAGCAGAGTGGATCTTCAAGACTGATAGGATGATATAACAATAAGAGACAAGGACTCCTGAAATGGAGCTTAATTCAATAAAGCCAAAAATCATGAATATCACTAACTCATTGAGCTGTGTGTCTGAGCAAGATATCAACAGGAGAGGAGGAACATCACAAAAAAAGTGGTTAATCTCATTTGACCCACAGAAGCATAAACGGAATGCTAATGTCGTGTTTATCAAACCATCTATCATTCCCACCAGGTAAACCCCAGCCACGAGCAGGGAGCACACCCCACTGGACATGCTGACTGCATAGAGCAAGGGGCTGCTGATGGCCTTGTACCGGTCATAGGCCATCACTGCCAGCAGGAGACACTCAGAATCTACAAAGGTACAGAAGACCAAGAATTGCAGAGCACAGCCACAGAAAGAGATTGACTTGTTCTTGGCAAATAGGTCTACCAGCATCTTAGGGCCAATGGCTGTGGAATAGCAGAGGTCACAGAAGGAGAGGTGGCTGAGGAAAAAGTACATGGGTGTGTGCAGCTGGGGATCCATCCTAATCAGGCTGATCATTCCGAGATTTGCCAGAAGATTAATGAGATAAACAGGTAGAAACATTGTAAATAGGATCACTTTGTTCTCAGTGTTATCAGTAATACCCAAGAAAAAGAATTCAGTCAAGGAGGAGCAATTCTCTCTTTCCATTCTTCTTAGATCTTGTGCAAACTTTTGAGAAAGTTATCAAGAAAATCACATATGCATGTTTAATGCTTCTGCACATCAAAAAAAAAAAAATCATAAGGCAGAGTATGTTTTTTTTCCCCTTAATTGCCTTTTTATACTTAGAAAATAATCCAGTCTTGTACCTACTCTTTAAAGAGGCATAAATGTCTATTCTGCAGTAATAAAATGCATATGAGGAAGACCTTTGAGAACATTTCAAGTCAATCTAGATGCCATTCATGAGGTTGCTACTTTCTACAAATTCTTCTCTGAGCCTTATTTTTCTTATATCAGAGAGAAGAGCTGGATGATTTTACCTTTCTTCAATTCTTTAAAACCACATGCAAGACACGCCAGTGTTAGCAAGACCAGATTCTAAGACTCCGGACTAAGCTTTGCCTTTGTTTAACAATATTCACTTGAGTCCAAAAAAAAAAAAAAGATCACTATTTTTTGTCTCTCAAAAAGAC
This sequence comes from Bos taurus, assembly GCF_002263795.3. Taxonomy (NCBI): domain Eukaryota; kingdom Metazoa; phylum Chordata; class Mammalia; order Artiodactyla; family Bovidae; genus Bos; species Bos taurus. The sequence continues at coordinate 78,495,518 of NC_037342.1, forward strand.
ATGACTGGTTTAAGAATGTTCTTCTTAGTTCCATAAACAGTGAGTACATCACTGACTAGTAATAATAAAAATCATTATGTTACTGGTTTTAGTTTATCTTCTGCTTAGCATCTGGTGAGACATGAAATAAGTTATTACTGACCTGTTCCTAGAAATTTGCTATTGCTTTCCCATAACGCTCATTACCTCTTTGTGGAGAGGTGACCGTCTAGGATGACTCTCTTGACCAGTGGAAGAAAAGAGCTAAAAGGAAGTGAAAACAACAGAATGTACCACATATATTTACATCACTTTAGATTTTAAATGACTTTCAGTTTAATTGAATGTAAATTAGATGAGGGACAATAAATGCTTCTAAAATGCAAAGACCTTGCTCTCTCTGTTGTGTTTATGTGTATGCCTGTGTATATATCTTAATGTAAGTGAAAGCAATGGACTTTGTCTTTAGACCTAAGTTAATAAAGTACATGGTCTACATGAAGGAAAATTTGTACATGTTTTTGTTTTTATTGTGGTATGTATACTGTGAAACAAAACACACCTTAATTGTTTTGTTTCTATAAAACAAAACACACTTTAAATTCATATACAGTTGCCCATTGAAAAAAGGAGCAAAGACTTTTATGTGATCCAGCAGGAAAATAAAATTACATTATGAATGTTAACAAGTTCAGACAGATTCTTCCAATTTTGTGAAGAAAATGTTATTTCTGCCATTAAATGCAGACTTTAGTGAGTATATAGGCATAAAGTCCTTCACTTACAAACTCTTATTTTCCCCCCAATAAATATTTTCTCTTATTTTTCTTCAGTTAGGATCTGGAAACCTACCTGGAAAGAGCAGGTCTTGGGTAGCTGAACAGTAATGAGCATTTGGTCTTTTATTTCACCAAGTATGTTGGGACTTAAATCCCTGTGCTATGGCCCTCAGGCTTTAGTGTTATTCAAACACTTCATTAATTATATTTCTGCTTCCGTATATTCCCCTGGCAGAGGAAGACATGGCTAGATAGCATCACTGACTGAATGGATGTAAATTTGAGCAAACTCTGGGAGATAGTGGAGGACAGAGGAGCCTGGTGCACTGCCATCCCTGAGGCTGCCAAGAGTTAGACAGACTTTGAAACAGAACAACCACCACAACATTCCTCTGTGAATTCAGAAACAACTTAGCAGAAGAGGAGTTTTTGTGCTTCATTATAGTGTCCAAATTGCTCTATGGAAGGAAGGGTACTGCAAGTGATTTGTATGGTGTGTGTCAGCTACCCGGAAACTGTCTCCTCCTTCTCTAGTCAAAGAGGAAACTTAGTGAAATTCTAAAAGATCCCCCTTCATCCAACTCTTTTTGATTGTTCATTGTGTTTCTGAAATATTCCCCTTCACTGCCTCATGTTGGAATATTACACTTTGGACATATTTTCTTGTATCTTGAAGTGTAATCCTGTGTCATAAAATCATCCTTCTAATGTATACAGTTCTTTGATTTTTAGTGCACTTTCAAGTTTGTTCACTTTTTACTACTATCTACTTCCAGAACGTCTTCATCAGCCCACGAAGAAATCTACACCTTCTAGCTCTCACTCTCCTTTCCTTCCTCTCAAGCCTGGCAACTGCTAATATTCTTTTTGATTCTATGTGGTTTCCTATTATTGGCCTTGCATATAAAGAGAATCATGCTCTGTGTGTGTGTGGGCTTCCTGTTAGGTTTATTTTCTTCAGTAAAATATTTTCAAGTTTCATCCATGTTGTTACATGTGTTAGAATTTTGTTTCATTATGTGGCGGAATAGCATTTCATGTTATGGATATAATACACTTTGGCAATCCATTTTTCAGAAGGATGAACACTGGCTTGTTTCTACTTTTCAGCTGATGTGACTAATGACACTATAAACATTCCTGTCAATCCCTTTCAAGACAGCCCTCATTACCAAATATCAGCTTTTTCCCATTCTCCAGCCACACATCATCCAAGGACATTTCACTGATTTTGTGACTTCATCACATTGTCTAAATAGTGTACTCTTTTCTGAATTATGTTTATTTTATTTATTTAAGATTTTTTTTTTACTGCATTAAAGATCACAGAAATAAAATCAATGGTTGCTTTGTATTCCCTAAACTACATGGTACTAGTATTTGTAAAGGTAGTGGTTTCTAAATATTTATTATTATGCATTTTTCACTATCAAATGAAGACCAGAGAATAATTGCAAGGATAAAAACATACTTGCTTTGGGAATTTTTCTATGTATATAGATCATATGAGTGAAGATGTCTCATTTTAAAAATTGTCCATGGTGATGATTATTTTTTTTGCATTTCTTTTTTTATTTATTTTACTTTTTAACTTTAAAATATTGTATTGGTTTTTCCATATATCAACATGAATCTGCCACAGGTAAATCAACAGAGATCTATTATTTTTCTTAAAATAATTTGTTTACTATTATTTGTATTAGTTATGTACAAAATTGGAAAAAAAACATATCTTGGATGTTACACTTTTATGTCCTCCTTAAGTCCTCCCAAACAGATAGCAATGGAATTCTCCATTCTCCTAAAACATGGTCTACCATCTTGGTATCTGGTGTGATTGGGCTGCTTCCTAAGGTCACAGAAAGTAAAATAATGCCTTAAGTAGATGGTTGCTTGTGGAACGCAAAGAGACAAAGAAAGATGTTTAACCAGGGCTGAAAATGAGGAAAAAGGAAAGGAAATTACCTTAGATGATATGACACAGTGTTGATAGCTGATAGTGACAGCCCAATAATGTACTTTACCAAGGCTTTTCCCATTGCTCTTTGTAACCTAATTTTCAACTTCCTTTCTTCTTTTTTCCCCTGATTTATTCAGAACTAACTGTCAAATAGCATTTACATCCATTAGATATACAAAGTGATGATTTGAATTATGTATACATTGTGAAATGATTACCACACTAAAATTGGTTAACACATTCATCACCTCACATAGTTACCACTGTAGTGTGTGTATAGTGAGAACATTTAAGGTCTACTTTTGTAGTTAATTTCAAGCTTATAATATGGTATGGTTAACTGGAGTCACCATGTATATTAGATCCCCAGAACTTATTCATCAAATGTAATAGCAAAAAGTTTGCACACTTTGAACAGCATCACCCATTTCTCCCACCTTCCAACTCCTAGCAACCAATAATCTTCTTCTTGTTTCTATGAGTTCATTCTACCTTTGTAGATTCCACATACACATGAGATCATACAGTACTAGCTTTTCCCTGACTGACATAGTTTACTTAGATTAAGATCCTTGGGATGATCCCATGTTGCAGAACACATGACTTCTTTACTGCTGAAGACAGGGGATTCTCTGTTTCAAGACCTGTCCAATTGTCACATCCTCTGACTGCTATCTTTTCCTCACCCAAAATGGATCTTTCTTAGATAGGAGACAGAATATCTTTATCCAAAGATGCTTTTACTTTACACTAGTTTTAGATACTTTGCTTTTGGATTTACAGCACTCAATTTTTTATTCCAGGATGACTTTAAGTCTAATTATGACTTACTTGACTATTTAGTTCATTAGTGTCTAATACTAGCACCAACTTAAGTTCATTAATACAGAATCTAAAAAAATGTACTATAAAATATAAAGAACCTAAGTGGTGGAAGATTACTCAATACATGTATAATGTCTTAGTGAAATTGAAATAATGTTTGAATGGTAAATTACTCCAGAATTAGCACAACTAGAAATGTCAAAAGCTTTTTCAAACATAGCAAGTGCCTTATAGAAACTGGCTACATACTAAGCATAACATTTGAGGGCAACTGCAGTATCTCTGAAGAGTGGTGTTTAATACAAATAATTATTCATTTAAGAATCTGAAAAAAATTATGTTTCTCATGTATCATACTATATAATTGTAATTAAGCAATTACTATGTGTGTAGCCATATGTACAGATATATAATAAAAATATTTTAAAATATAGTTTATTTTTAAATTTTTCTAGGGCCTCTTTTACATCTTTGTTCCTCAAACTATAAATCAGAGGGTTTAACATGGGAATCACAAGGGTGTAAAACAATGAGGTCATTTTGTCTTCATCTAGAGAGTAGGATGAACTCGGCCTGAAATACATGAAGAGCAGAGTTCCCTGGAAAATGGCCACTGCAATTAGGTGGGAAGTGCAGGTGGAGAAAGCTTTGAATCTCCCCTCAGCAGAGTGGATTTTCAAGACTGAAAGTATGATATAACAATAAGAGACAAGAACTCCTGAAATTGTACTCAGCTCAATGAAACCGAAAACAATGAACAACACCAACTCATTGACCTGTATATCAGAGCAGGAAAGGAGGAAAAGTGGAGGTAAGTCGCAGAAGAAATGGTTAATCACATTTGACCCACAGAAACATAAACGGAATGCTAATGTCATGTGTATTAGAGCATCTGCCATTCCCACCAGGTAAACCCCAGCCATGAGCAGGGAGCACACCCCACTGGACATGCTGACTGCATAGAGCAAGAGGCTGCTGATGGCCTTGTACCGGTCATAGGCCATCACTGCCAGCAGGAGACACTCAGAATCTGCAAAGATACAGAAGACCAAGAATTGCAGAGCACAGCCACAGAAAGAGATTGACTTGTTCTTGGCAAATAGATCCATCAGCATCTTAGGGCCAATGGCTGTGGAATAGCAGAGGTCACAGAAGGAGAGGTGGCTGAGGAAAAAGTACATGGGTGTGTGCAGCTGGGGATCCATCCTAATCAGGGTGATCATTCCAAGATTTGCCAAAAGATTGATGAGATAAAAAAGGAAAAACATTGTAAATAGGATCACTTTGTTCTCAGTGTTCTCAGTAATTCCTAAGAAAATGAACTCAGTAAAAGAGGAGCAATTCTCTCTACTCATTCTTCTGTGTTCTTGTCTAAAGTTTTAGCAAGTGATCAAGAAAATGACACCTGGATGTGTAACACTTCTGCACATCTGCAAAATGTCATAAGACAGAGCATGATTTTTTTCTATATTTAGAAAATAATTAATTTCAGGTGTATGTACGCTTGAAGAGGGATAGCTATATATTAAGCAGTAATAAAAATTATCTGGAATTGAGCTTTGAGAAATAGTGATGTAAATTTAGATATCATTCATGAGGTATGCTACTTTCTACAAGCTCTTCTCTGAGCATTATTTTCCTTATCTCAGTGGGTAGATATCGATAAATTTCACTCTCCTTATCTCTTCAAAATAATTTGTAAGAGACATCAGTGATAGAGAAGCCAGGTTTAAGACATGAGACTAAGCATTTTCTATGCTTGAAAATATTCACTTGAATACAAAACATTATTAGAAAATATAATTACAAAATTTATGTTTCTCAAAATCACATGATCAATTTAAGAGTCTTTAACTTAGTTACAGAAACAATGAGTATAACACTGACTAGCATTAATAATGGAGAAGGCAATGGCACCCAACTCCAGTACTCTTGCTTGGAAAATCCCATGGATGGAGGAGCCTGGTGGGCTGAAGTCCATGGGGTCGCGAAGAGTAGGATAGGGCTGAGCGACTTCACTTTCACTCTTCACTTTCATGCATGGGAGAAGGAAATGGCAACCCACTGCAGTGTTCTTGCCTGGAGAATCCCAGGGATGGGCAGAGCCTGGTGGGCTGCTGTCTCTGGGGTCACGCAGAGTCGGACACAACTGAGACGACTTAGCAGCAGCAGCATTAATAAAAAAATTATTATGGTACAGATTTTAGTTTATGTTGCATTTAGTATTTGGAGATACATGAAATAAGTATTATTTACCTTTTTGCTAGAAATTTATAATTGCTTTCCCACAATGCTCATTATCTCTTTTTGTAGTAGTTGTAGTCAAGGGATGAATCTATTGACCAGTGGAAGAAAAAAGTTAAAAGGAAATAAAAGCAACAGAATGTACCACATACATTTGCATCACTTTAGATTTTAAATCTCCTTTCTGGATTCAATTTATGATAGGAACATATTTCTGTCTCAGTTTGTAAACACTGGACCTTTCAGAGATGGCTTAGTTATTTCAGCACCAAAGCATCAAATCAGTAGTAAAAAAAAAAAAAGATTCAGCATAGCAGTTGGCAGAGGTAATTTGGAGGTAAATGGAGTCCATGAGTGAGAAAACAATAAAAAAGTGTAGGAACAATAGCATGCCATAAAAAAGAAATCTGAAGAAAAAGCCAAATGCTTTTTCTGGGTCATCAACAAGGATTTGTAGGGACTTCCTAGAGGAAGGTGAGCTTCCTGGGGCTGTGGGAGGCCTGGGAGAGAATTAACTAGGCCTGACCCTGGGGCTAAGTCGCTAAGTTGCCTTTCCCCTGTAAAATAATATCCTTCCTGTGGTTGGGAGAAGGCCCGGCCTGCAGGCTGCCAAGGTTAAGGCAGTGGTGAAGGAAAGAGGGGAAAGGTTTAGCACGGGGATGGTTCTGTCAGAACAGAGGTTGATGTGGGCGACCAGCTGTCCCAGTTTGTCTGGGATTAAGAAGTCTCCTGAGTGCGGAGCTGTCACTGAGCCTGGACCAGGAAGGCATTAGCAGCCATATGTCTATTCATTGCCAGGTACCTCATATTCTTTCCCCTGAAATCTCAGATCCTGTTACCCCATATGAGCTTTCATAAGTATATCAGCAAATGTTATGCAACTCCCCAAAGTACAGGCATAGCTTGTGTAGTTGTGCTTCACTTTATTGGGCTTCTTGCATGCTGTATTTTTCACAGACTGAAGGATTGTGGCACTCCTTCATTGAGCAAGTCTACTGGCATCATTTTTCCAACAGCATTTGCTCACTTTGTGTCTTTGGGTCACATGTTGGTAATGCTCACAATATTTCAAACTTTTTCATTATTACTATGTTTGTTATGGTGATCAGTGATCTTTGACGTTACTGTTGTGATTGTTCTGGTATTTTTTAGCAATAAAGTGATTTTAAATAATAAAAAAAATCTCCTTTAATTTAATAAAATATAAATGAAAAGAGTGACAATAAATACTTCTAAAATACATAGACTTCTCCTTATGTTGTATGTATGTATTCATGTGTGTGAATGTGTATATACATATTTAATGTATCTGAGAATAGAGTATAAGTAATAGGCTTTTTCCTTTACTTCACTTCAGTTCAGTCGCTCAGTCATATCTGACTCTTTGAGACCCCCAGGGCATATGGTGCATGTGGAGATGAACTTGTACATGTTTTTATTTTTACTGTGGTACCTACACTATTTTTTAAATAAAACAATATATACCTTAAATTGTTTTTTAATACTTACCAAATGATAAAAAGAGTGAAGGCTTTCCCATGAACCAAGAACAAAATGAAATAAAAGTAATTACGCATGGATACTAACAAGTTCATACTCATTCAGTTCTGAGAAGAAATATTATTACTAGCCATTAAATGCAGATTTTAGAGAATAGGAAGGCATAAAATATTGCATTTACAAAACTTTTTCTCAAAAAGTTAAGTATTTTCTCCTATATTCTTTAAGTTAGGATCTAGAAACCTACCTGAGATGAGCAGGGCTTGAGTAGCTGAACAACAACCAGTGTGTGTTAGTCACTCAGTCGAGTCCAGCTCTTTGTGACCCCATGTGACCCTCTCTGGCTCCTCTGTCCATGGAATTCTCCAGGCAAGAATATTGGAGTGGGTTGCTATTCCCTTCTCCCAGGGATCTTCCCCATCAGGGATCAAACCTAGGTCTCTTGTACTGCAAGCAGATGCTTTACCATCTGAGCCACCAGGGAAGAACAACAGGCAGATGGCCTTTTATTTTACCAGGTACGATGGGACTTAAATCCCAGTGCTACTGCCCTTAGGCTTTGATGTTATACAAACACTTCATAAATTATATTTCTCTTTCTCTATATTCCCTTGAGAATTCAAAACAACTTAGCACCAGCTAAGTTTTTGTGCTTCACTATTGTTACCAAATTGCTCTGTGTTAGGAAGAAAACTGCAAATTTTAGGACTGCTTAACAGTTACCCTGAAACCATTTCCTCCTTCTCTAGTGAAACAGGAAACCTAAGGAAACTCAAAAAAAGGTCCCTCCCTCCATCACTTCTAACTTCTTCACATTATTCACTGTGTTTTTTAAAAAAATTCTCTTTCATACCTCATTTAGGAGTATTACTACATTCCTATTGTATTTTCTTTTATATTAAAATATAATACTCATATCACATATACCATAAAATTCACCCTTTTATTATATATAGGTTATTTTATTTTATTAGTTTTATTGTGTTTTCAAGGCTTTTCAGTCACCACTACTATCTACCTGCAGAACATTTTCATCAGTTCAGTAAGAAGCCCACACCTATTAGCTCTCATTCCCTGTCCCTGCTGACCCCAGCCCTGGCAACCACTTATCCATATTCTGACTCTGAGCAGTTTCTTATTCTCAGTCTTGCATATAAACAGAATTATGCAATATGTGTTGTATTTTTTCTTCTCTCAAGCTTCTTTTCTTCAGTGAAAAATTATCAAGGCTCATCCATGTGTCAGAATCAGGATTCTGTTTCATTGAAGGGCACAATAATATTTCCTTTTATGGATATTACACACTTACTGACCCATTGTTCAGTTGGATAAATGTTGGGTTGTTTCTCCTCTTTATCTGTCATGGATAATGATGCTATGTTATTCTTGTCAATGCTACCTTTCAAGGCAGCCGTCATCACCAAACCTTATCTTACTCCTATCTTCCAACCACATACCAAATGATATTTCATTGATTTTATGTCTCCCTCACATTCTCTAAACTATGCACTTTTTTTCTGAGTTATGTTAATTTGTTCTTGTAAGAATGTCTGCTAAATTTAAGACCTCATAAATTACAGCAATGATTATTTTGTATTTTCTAAACTTAATGGCACAAGGATTTGAAAAAGTAGTATTTTCTAAATATTTGCCATTAAGTATTTATGACTATAAGGGTAGAAAATAGTGTGCTGTGCTTAGAGTTGCTCAATCATCTCCAACTCTGCAACCTCCTGGACCATAATCAGCCAGGATCCTCTGTCCATGGGATTTTCCCAGCAAGAATACTGATACTCCTCCAGTCTATCTTCCCAAAACCAAGGATGGAACCTGTGTCTCCTGCATTTCCTGCATTGACTGGCAGATTCTTTACCACTGAGCCACATGGGAAAACAATGTAAAAAATAGCAGTATACCTGCTTTGAAAATTTTTCTACAGATATAGCTCAATTGTACAAAAAAGGTCTTCATGAGCTGGATAACCACGATGGTGTGGACACAAACTTAGAGCCAGACATCCTAGAGTGTGAAGCCAAGTGGGCCTTGGAAAACAGTACTATGAACAAAGCTAGTGGAGGTGATGGAATTCTTGCTGAGTTATTTCAAATTTTAAAAAGATGTTGTGAAAGTGCTGCATTCAATATGTCAGCAAAATTGGGAAACTCACAAGACTGGAAAAGGTCAGATTTTATTCCAATCTGAAAGAAGGGCAATGGCAAAGAATTCTCAGATCAGATCAGATCAGTCGCTCAGTCGTGTCCGACTCTTTGTGACTCCATGAATCGCAGCACACCAGGCCTCCCTGTCCACCATGCGATTGTGCTCATTACACATGCTTGCAAGGAAATGCTCAAAATCCTTCAAGCTAGGCTTCAACAGACATGAACTAAGAACTTCCAGGTGTACAAGCTGGCTTTAGAAAGGGCAGTGGAACCAGAGATCAAATTGCCAACATCAGTTATTCCAGAAAAAAATATTTACTTCTGCTTCATTGACTGTGCAAAAGCCTTCGACTGTGTGGATTACAATGAACTGTGATGCAAATACCATACCACATTACCTGCCTCCTGATAAACCTGTATGCAGTCAAGAAACAACAGTCAGGATTGGACTTACATCAAGGTTGTATATTGTCACCATGTTTATTTAGTTTGTATATGCAGAGTACTAATTTCCAGATAGGATGAAGCCCAAGCTGAATCAAGATTGCCTTAAGAAATATCAACAACCTCAGATATGCAGATGATACCACTCTAATGGCAGAAATGAAGAGGAACTAAAGAGTCTCTTGATGAAGGTAAAAGAAGAGAGTGAAAACATGTCTTAAAACTCAACATTCAAAAAACAAAGATTACGGCATCTGGTCCCATCACTTCATGGCAAATAGATGGGGAAAAAGTGGAAGCAGTGATAGATTTTATTTTCTTGGGTTCCCAAGTCACTATGGACATTGAAATTAAAAGATGCTTGCTCCTTGGAAGGAAAGCTATGACAAACCTAGAGAGTGTATTAAAAAGCAGAGATATCACTTTGCTGACAAAGACCCAAACAGCTAAAGCTATGGTTTTCCCAGTAGTCATGTAAGGTTGTGAGAGTAGGACCATAAAAAAGGTTGAGGGCTGAAAAATAGATGCTTTCCAATTGTGGTGCTCGAGAAGACTCTTGAAAGTCCCTTCAACAACAAAGAGATCAAATCAGTCAATCCTGAAAGAAATCAACCCTGAATATTCACTGCAAAGTCTGATGCTGATGCTGAAGCTCCAATATTTTGGCTATCTGCTATGAAGAGACAACTCACTGGAAAAGACCTTGATGCTGGGAAAGATTGAGGGCAGGAGGAGAAGGGGGTTACAGTATATGAGATTGTTGGATGGCATCACTGACTCATTAGACATGAGTTTAAGCAAACTCAGAGAGATACTGGAAGATAGGAGAGCCTGGCATGCTACAGCTCATGGGGTCACAAAGAGTCCAACATGACTTGGCAACTGAACAATAATAACAATATTGGAAAGTGAGGAAAATGTTTGAAAATCATGTATCTATATATCTGACAAAGAACTTGTATCCAAACTTTATGAAAATCTCTCATAAATAATAAAAATCAAATTAATAAAACTTATACAAAGGATTGGACAGATAATCTCACCAAGAAGACGTATAAATAGCAAGGTCATGTGTAACAGTTTGCTCAGCATCTTTACTTGTTAGGGACTTGACAATAAGGTAAATTAAAATACTGATCATGCCTAATTTTCTGTTTTATCTGAATTTTCATTTGGTATTTAACAGGAACAAAGATTATATTTTTATTTGTTTGGGATAATTTCTATTTGTTTGTTTCATGTTTTTTTGTGTGTTTTTTTCTGTAAACCTAAGAAATTCACCAAGCTAAATTTCATATCATTAGTACATTTTTAATTTGGGAAAAAGATTCATAGGGACAATTGTTGATTCATTTTTAATGTATTGCCATTCTTGGTGTGATCAACCCAATACTCAAATATCTAATGTATTACTGTGGAGATATTGTTAAGAAAAGCTCAAACCACATAGCTAATTGCTAATAATTTTCCACTGGTTAAAATCAAGACACTGATGCATTTATGTCACAAAAGAATTTCAGTGTCATTATTAACCTCTCTGGCACATATTTGCTATATGTAGAATTGTCCTTGATTACCTAATTCTATTTCTATCCAAATTAATTTTCCCTCAGGTACTTCCTGATATTCTGGGATTCAAAAATCCCTAGAGTTGCATTTTATTCCCCCAGAACCTGACTTTGAGCTTTCTAACAGCTCCTCAAAACCATGTAGACTATTGTGCCTTCAATCTGTTCCCACCTAGCCACTTAAAACTGAGTTTGGGTAGCTACATTACAATTGTAAGTTGGATAAACTAAAGTATTTCCCAAAGGGATCTATGTCTAATTAAAAATGGAGACCTTAAATAATTGGAAAGCATGTTTCAAGGAGAAAATATATTCCTCTGGTACAAACAAGTGAGAGAAAAACAATCTATACTTAGGGTTTCTCTAGTGCCCCTGGTGACAGTAAAATTGTGTGTAGGCAAATGTCTGCTCAGAAAGTTACCTTTTCAGGACACAGTTGTGTGTTCCTCAAACTTGGAGTATTGAGATGCAGAGTTCACTGCATGATCGGGTACCAAAGTTCATTATGTCCCACTGTTGGTGGGAGAAAGACTAGGAGAACCTGTGAACAGATACAGACTGTGCTGTTCTACAAACAGAGCAACGCTCTAGTAGCATAAAGATTAATTATGCACTGAGATAATCTATGACACAATGCACTACATCATTTTCACAAATATATCAACACTTATTTGCACAAGAAACTGTTAGATAAAAAATAATTAAAATTTAACAACCTGCAGTGAGCATACTTTGTTTATGGAAATTTTCTTTTTAGAGTATGATACACATAAAGAAAACATTCTTCTATAAAAGTATAATACAAGAAAATTTTCGATAATGAAAAGATCTTAATCCCAGAACACCAAAGATAAAACATGCCTAGTGTCTCAGAAACTGTCATCCCACCTCTATCACAAATTGATGTCCAATACAGTACTTTGTGCTTCCCTGATGGCTCAGTGGTAAAGAATCTGCCTGCAATACAGGAGACATGGATTCTGTCCCTGGGTCAGGAAGATCACCTGGGAAGAGGAAATGGCAACAAACTCCAGTATTCTTGTCTAAGGAACCCCATGAATAGAGCAGCCTTGTGGATCTATGGGATTGCAAAAGAGTCAGACAAGACTTAGCAACTAAACTACCACCACCACCACAAATTTAGTTTTAATAGTTTGAGTTATATAGTAGTATAATCATAGATTTTGTATTTTTGTTTCTGACTTCTTTCACTCAATATTATTTTAATGAAATTTCTCTACACTTTTGTATCTCAAGGCAGTTCATTCATCCTCATTGTTGTGTAGTTTTCCTAGGTATAAACTTACCACATAGTAATTTATTTAATACAAGAGCATGTGTCAGCATACATGACCTATAAGTTTTCAGTGGAACTGAACATACCATTTATTTACATACTATTCATGGTTGCTTTCATGATTCAGAGAAAACCTGAGGGTTGTGACGAAGTTTATCAACTGTGACCTCTAAAATGTACATTATTTAACACTACTGAAAAGTTTGTTAGGTCTTTAATATGTTGAAGAAAATTGAGTTTAAGAAGAGATTAGTTCTATATTATTATAAATAAAGCAATGAGGAATATTTTGTGTTCATCTTTTGGTTGTCATAGTCGCTCATTTCTTTTGGGTAACATTCAAAGAATTGCATCTTTCGAGTTGTATGACATGTACATGTCCAGCTATATTAGACCCCCCTTAGAGATTTACAAAGTGTAGCAACAAGTCTTGTTCTACTGTTAATATGAAAAAGTCATGGTTGTTCCACATCCTCACCAAGAGTGTCTAATTCAAATATTTGCATCTTGCAATTTTTTAGATTGATTGGTTTGATCAATTTGATCAAACCAGTCAATCCTAAGGAAATCAACCCTGGATATTCACTGGAAGGACTGGTGCTGAAACTGAAGCTCCAATACTTTGACCACCTGATGTGAAGAGCTGACTCATTGGCAAAGACTCTGATGGTGGGAAAGAATGAGGGCAAGAGAAGGGGGCGATAGAGGATGAAATCGTTGAATGGCACCACTGTCTCAATGGACATGAGCTTGAGCAAACTCTGGGAGATTGTGAAAGACAGGGAAACATGGCGCTCCAGTTCATGGGGTCACAGATAATTGGACATGACTTAGTTACTGAACAATGAAGAAAAATCTTTCCGATCAGATCAGATCAGATTAGTCGCTCAGTCGTGTCCTACTCTTTGTGACCCCATGAATCACAGCACACGAGGCCTCCCTGTCCATCACCAACTCCCGGAGTTCACTGAGACTCATGTCCATTGAGTCAGTGATGCCATCCAGCCATCTCATCTTCTGTCGTCCCCTTCTCCTCTTGCTCCCAATCCCTCCCAGCATCAGAGTCTTTTCCAATGAGTCAACTCTTCGCATGAGGTGGCCAAAGTACTGGAGTTTCAGCTTTAGCATCATTCCTTCCAAAGAAATCCCAGGGCTGATCTCCTTCAGAATGGACTGGTTGGATCTCCTTGCAGTCCAAGGGACTCTCAAGAGTCTTCTCCAACACCACAGTTTAAAAGCATCAATTCTTTGGTGCTCAGCCTTCTTCACAGTCCAACTCTCACATCCATACATGACCACAGGAAAAATCATAGCCTTGACTAGACAAACCTTTGTTGGCAAAGTAATGTCTCTGCTTTTGAATATGCTATCTAGGTTGGTCATAACTTTCCTTCCAAGGAGTAAGTGTCTTTTAATTTCATGGCTGCAGTCACCATCTGCAATGATTTTGGAGCCCAGAAAAATAAAGTCTGACACTGTTTCCCCATCTACTTGCCATGAAGTGGTGGGACCGGATGCCATGATCTTCGTTTTCTGAATGTTGAGCTTTAAGCCAACTTTTTCACTCTCCACTTTCACTTTCATCAAGAGGCTTTTTAGTTCCTCTTCAGTTTCTGCCATAATGGTGGTGTCATCTGCATATCTGAGGTTATTGATATTTCTCCCGGCAATCTTGATTCCAGCTTATGTTTCTTCCAGTCCAGCGTTTCTCATAATGTACTCTGCATATAAGTTAAATAAACAGGGTAACAATATACAGCCTTGACGTACTCCTTTTCCTATTTGGAACCAGTCTGTTGTTCCATGTCCAGTTGTAACTGTTGCTTCCTGACCTGCATACAAATTTCTCAAGAGGCAGATCAGGTGGTCTGGTATTCCCATCTCTTTCAGAATTTTCCACAGTTTATTGGGATCCACACAGTCAAAGTCTTTGGCATAGTCAAGAAAGCAGAAACAGATGTTTTTCTGGAACTCTCTTGCTTTTTCCATGATCCAGTGGATGTTGGCAATTTGATCTCTGGTTCCTCTGCCTTTTCTACAACCAGCTTGAACATCAGGAAGTTCACGGTTCACATACTGCTGAAGCCTGGCTTGGAGAATTTTGAGCATTATTTTACTAGCGTGTGAGATGAGTGCAATTGTGAGGTAGTCTGAGCATTCTTTGGCATTGCCTTTCTTTGGAATTGGAATGAAAACTGACCTTTTCCAGTCCTGTGGCCACTGCTGAGTTTTCCAAATGTGTTGGCATATTGAGTGCAGCACTTTCACAGCATCATCTTTCAGGATTTGGAATAGCTCAAGCAGAATTCTATCACCTCCACCAGCTTTGTTTGTAGTGATGCTTTCTAAGGCCCACTTGACTTCACATTCCAGGATGTCTGGCTCTAGGTCAGTGATCACACCATCATGATTATCTGGGTCGTAAAGATCTTTTTGTACAGTTCTTCTGTGTATTCTCACCATCTCTTCTTAAAATCTTCTGCTTCTATTAGGTCCATACGATTTCTGTCCTTTAAGGAGCCTATCTTTGCATGAAGTGTTCCTTTGGTATCTCTGATTTTTTTTTAATCTTTTTTCTTGAAGAGATCTCTAGTTTTTCCCACTCTGTTGTTTTCCTCTATTTCTTTGCATTAATCGCTGAAGAAGGCTTTCTTATATCTTCTTGCTATTCTTTGGAACTCTGCATTCAGATGCTTATATCTTTCCTTTTCTCCTTTGCTTTTCACTTCTCTTCTTTTCACAGCTATTTGTAAGGCCTCCCCAGATAGCCATTTAGCTTTTTTGCATTTCTTTTGCATGGGGATGGTCTTGATCCCTGTCTCCTGTACAATGTCACGAAACTCCATCCACAGTTCATCAGGCACTCTATCTATCAGATCTAGGCCCTTAAATCTATTTCTCACTTCCACTGTATAATCATAAAGGATTTTATTTAGGTCATACCTGAATGGTCTAGTGGTTTTCCCTACTTTCTTCAATTTAAGTCTGAATTTGACAATAAGGAGTTCATGGTCTGAGCCACAGTCAGCTCCTGGTCTTGTTTTTGCTGACTGTATAGAGCTTCTCCATCTTTGGCTGCAAAGAATATAATAAATCTTTAGATGAATCATAATACTGTGTTTATTTACTGTTAACTTTTAATTTGTTTTACTTATTGGAGGGCTAATAAATTTGGATATCCACTTCTGTGAGGAGTCTATGTGATCCTGAATTTGAATAACAAGCCACACTGAATAGCCATGATTAAAAGCCTGTGGCTTCCTGAAACTCATTGTATCCCCAAAGCTTCATGTCATCACTATTGCAGGTTAATACTGCAATAATATTGCAGTCTAGATTAATAGTATAATTTTTTTTGCTTTGAAATTAAATGATTTCTTTTTTTTTTTTTAATTTTCCAAATTTCTAGTACTTTTCAATAGTAGGCATGGATTTAAACATCATGGATGGAGAAGCCTGGTAGGCTGCAGTCCATGGGGTCGCACAGAGTCAGCCACGACTGAAGCGACTTAGCAGCAGCAACAGCAGCAGAGTCATATGTATTTTGTAGACAAAGAGTGTATCAGCTGGAGACGACATTAAAGTTAATCTAGTTGAATTGTTATTTTACACAGGGGGCTCAGAGACATTGAAAAGAAGTTTTGTTTTAAAGTTAGAGTTGCACTGCTACCTGCATCATAGCACATTTCTAGAGAGAGATAACTGGGGACGTTAAATGTTGCTGCCTCTATATTTAACACAGAAATTTGCACTTATTGAATTGCTGAACACTCATACTGCTTTATTTTTACAAATATAGTTATACAGCCAGTGACCCACATGTATCTCTCTGTTTTCTGCATTGGACATATGCTCAAATCTGTCATTGTTGCATCATATTTGTACTTAAGTATTTCAGTGGCAGAGGCTTCTTTTATGGCTCAACACTTAAAGAATCTACCTGCGATTCAGGAGACATAAGAGATGTGGGTTTGATCCCTGGGTCTGGAAGATGTCCTGGAGAAGGAAATGGCAACTCACTGCAGTATTCTTGCCTAGAGAATTCCATGGACAGAAGAGCCTGGAACATTCCATGGGGCTGCAAAGAGTCAGACCTTCCCCTAAATATGTTGTGTATGTAATGTATATACTGCAATATACATATATATTTATACTATTCCTCTGGTAATTTTTTACTGACATATAATTAACACCCAAAAATGTATGCAGTGTTTTAATTTATTAGGTGTCTGTTTATTTTCCTTTTGTGACCCAGACAACATGGAGTGTTTTGGATAACAGTATGGAATGCTCAGTCCTTCAACAAAGAATTCTCACAAATAGGATGAAATAACATAACACTTAAGTAGATGACTGTTCATCACAAAAAGACAGAGACATTAAAACAGGCATGAGAAGAGGAAACAAGGAAAGGAAATTATCATGGAGGAAGTGATGAAGTTGATAGTTGATTAAAAAAAAAAAAAAAAAACTAAGTTGATGGCATCCAGCCCCATTACTGCATGGTGAATAGAAGCGGAAAGTGTGGAAGCAGTGACAGATTTCCTCTTCTTGGGCTCCAAATCACTGTGGAGGGTGACTGCAGCCATGATAGCAGAAGACAATTGCTTCTTGGCAGGAAAGCATTGACAAACCCAGACAGTGTGTTGAAAAGCAGAGCCATTACTCTGCCATATGGTCAAGGATATGGTCTTCCCAGTGGTCACATATGGTTGTGGGAGCTGGACCGTAAAGAAAGCAGAGTGACAAAGAATTGAAGCCCTGGAATGGTGGTGCTGGAGAAGACTCCTGAAGGTCCCTTGGACAGCAGGGAGACCAAACCTGTCAATCTTAAGTGAGATCAACCCTGAATATTCACTGGAAGGACTGATGCTGAAGCTGAAGTTCCAATATTTTGGTCATCTGATGCGAACAGATCACTCATTGGAAAAATCCCTGATGCTGAGAAAGATAGAGCAGAAGGAAAAGAGGACATCAGAGGATGAGATGGCTGATTGGCATCACTGATGCAATGAATGTGAAGTTGTGCAAACTCTGGGCCATGGTGAGGGACAGGGAGGCCAGGTGTGCTACAGACCATGGGGTTGCAAAGAGTCGGACATGACTGAGCGACTGAACAACAACAACGACAGCATGATGATGCACGATACTAATGTTCTGTCCATTGGACTTTATACCCATACTACTGTTCCGTCCATTGGTCCTTATAGCCTTCTTTCCTTCCTTTTATCCAAGCTTTATCAATTAAAATTGACAAATAGCACATATAAGGTATTCAAAATGAAGATCTGATATATGTATGTGTTGTGAAATGGTCACCACTGTATGGCAAGTAAACAGTTCATTAATTCATAGAGTTAACATTTAGAGTGTGTGTATGATGAGGACCATTAACATCTATTCTCCTGGCAAATTTCAAGTTTATAACATAGAATTATTATTTAGAGTCATCATATACATTAGATCCCCAGAACTTAATCACTGAATAATAGTAAGTTTGGCCATTATTACTCATTTCGCCCACCTTTGAGACCTTGGAAAAAACCACCAGTCTACTCTCTAATTCTATAAGTTTGAACTTTTAAGATTCAACATATATGTGAAACTATACAGTGTTTACCTTTATCTGTCTGCCTATTTTAGTCAGCATAATGCATTTATGGTTCTTCCATAAGTGGTAAACAAAGCTTCTTGAATTCTACAAGACACAGTCTTGTCCCTCTCAAGACCCATCTAATTGTCAGATCCTCTGCCCACTATCATTTTGTCTCCCAAGTAGAATAATTGTTAGATCTAAGACTGAATATATCTATCAAAAGATACACTAGTTTTAGATTTTATTTTGGATTTACAATCCTCATTTTTTACTTCATAATGATTTTGAGATTTCTTATAAGTTATATAGTTATTTAATCAATTAATGCCTCTTATTAGCATTAGCTTATATTCATTTGTATAGAAAGTACAGTATATGCCATAGAACATAAAGAGACTCAAAGATTTCTCAGGAAATTCAATAATTCTTAAGGTAGCTGAAATATTATTCAAATAAAAGAATAAACCCGCAAAATTTAACAAAATTAGAAAATTCTGGAAAGTTTTTAACAAAGGGAAAGCACCATATGTAAATTCTTGATACATGAATCGAAGTATGCAATATTTCAGAACTAAAATATTTCTAAAACTTAGACTTTATAACAACAAATTCTCATTTGAACTGTTTAAGACAACTTTGTTTCTCTTGCATCATGCAGTATAAGTGATATATATATATATATATATATATGATATAAACACAAAAACAACAGTATGTGTGTACTTGTGACTATGAGAGTGTGTGAAATATAAACCTTTAAAATCACATTTAAAGTTTCAGTTTTTGCAGGGCCTGTTTCACATCCTTGTTCCTTAGGCTGTAAATCAGAGGGTTCAACATGGGAATCACGAGGGTGTAAAACAATGAGGACATTTTGTCTTCATCTAGAGAGTAGGATGAACTCGGCCTGAAATACATGAAAAATACAGTTCCCTGGAAAATTGCCACAGCAGTTAGGTGGGAGGTGCAGGTGGAGAAAGCTCTGAACCTTCCTTCAGCAGAGTGGATCTTCAAGACTGCTAGAATGATATAACAATAAGAGACAAGGACTCCTGAAATGGAGGTCAGTTCAACACAGCCAAAAAAAATGAATAATGCCAATTCATTGACTCGTGTATCAGAGCATGAAAGGGAGAGAAGCGGAGGTAAGTCACAAAAAAAGTGGTTAATCACATTTGACCCACAGAAGCATAAGCGGAATGCTAATATCGTGTGTATCAAAGTATCTATAATTCCCAACAGGTAAACCCCCGCCATGAGCAGGGAGCACAGCCTGCTGGACATGCTGACCACATAGAGCAAGGGGCTGCTGATGGCCTTGTACCGGTCATAGGCCATCACTGCCAGCAGGAGACACTCACAATCTATAAAGTTAGAGAAGACCAAAAATTGCAGAGCACAGCCACAGAAGGAGATTGATCTCTTTTTGGCTAAAAGATCCACCAGCATCTTGGGGCCAATGGCTGTGGAATAGCAGAGGTCACAGAAGGAGAGGTGGCTGAGGAAAAAGTACATGGGTGTGTGCAGCTGGGGATCCATCCTAATCAAAATAATCATTCCCAGATTTGCCAAAAGGTTAATGAGATAGACAATAACAAACATGATAAATAAGATCATCTTGACCTCAGGCTTATCCGTAATTCCCCACAATATGAACTCAGTTAAGGAGGAGCAGTTTCCTCTTTTCATTCTTCTGTCTTCTTGTCTAAACTTTTGAGGAAATGATCAAGAAAATGATGCATGTAAGGGAACCACGTTGGGGTGTTCACAAAATATCTGCAGGGAAGAACACAATTTATTTCTACAATGGTCTTTTTTTTTTTTTTTAATATTTTCAGCCTGGTGTCTCTAACATCAGTGTTTTTTGCACACTGTTTTGAAGATGTGATGAGATATCAGTTCATCCAAATATCCCTCTTGATACAAGGAAGGTAGTGCTCAGAGGAACTGAAGAGTTCATGACAACAACCAGTCAATCCCCAAAGGAAATCGGCCCTGATTATTCATTGGAAGGACCCGCTGATGCTGAAGCTGAAGCTCCAATACTCTGGCCACCTGTTGCAAAGAACCAACTCATTAGATTCATTCAACCAATTCATTAGAAAAGATCCTAATGCTGGGAAAGATTGAATGCAGAAGAAGAGGGAGCAGAAGATGAGATGGTTAGATAACATCACCAACTCAACTGACATAGATTTGAACAAACTCTAAGAGACAGTGAAGGACAAGGAAGCCTAGACTGCTGCAGTCCATGGGGTCACAAAGAGTCAGACATGACGTTGTGACTGAACAACAACAACACAGGCAGTAGCATACCTCAGAAATTACATCTAAATTTGCACAGAGGTTTCTCAACTGCCTATCTCAGATATTTTTATTATTATCAGATTGATAGCAATACCTCTTTAAAGAATGCCCATTGATCAAGTCATTTTCTGAGTGTGTGCCTGCATGCGTGCTCTGTCACTAAACTCTGTTTGACTCGTTGTGTTCTCATAGACTGCAGCCCTCCAGGCTCCCTATCCATGGGATTTTCCAGGCAAGATTCTTATCCCATAGAGAGGGAAGCCTGGTGGGCTGCAGTTCATGAGATCACAAAGAGTGAGACAGAACTTAGCGACAGAGCATACACTCAGAAAATGACTAAGTCGGTGGGCATTCTTTAAAGAGGTATTGCTATCTATCCGATAATAATAAAAAAGACCCGAGATAGATAGCTGAAAAACTTGGTCTATTTCTAGATGTTCTTCCTAACTAAACTACTGCCATAAGCTCTATAATTTCTCTGAGCACTGTATTCTTTGTATCGAGAAGGATATTTAGATGAATTGACATCTCGTTACATTGCCAAAGCAGTGTGAAAAAAAACACCGATGCTAGAGACAGCAGGCTGGAAGTATATGAACAGCCATTTACTATGCTGAAAAAATTCCTTGGATACAAAATTTTATTTTCATTATCATGTTGCACATAAAACATAATTTAAAATATTTATTATTAGTTTTACAATCTATTAGTATACCATGCACTGGTAGCAATGAAAATAATTGTTATTGATCCTAGTCTTTAGTATTTAGTGAGACATGAAATAAGTAGCATTGAAACCTTTGCTCGAAAAATTCATCACTGCTTTGCCACATGACTTATTACCTATTTATAGAGTTTCTGTTGCCAAAGGGGGAGTCTCTTAAACAACAAAAAATGCTAAAATGAAGTGAAAACCACAGAATCTAACACCTACTATTGCATCTCTTTGGATTTTAATGGACTTTTATATTATAAAAGTGGAAATAGGTTTAGGGACAATAAATGCTCCTGCGATACATAGGTTTCTCTGTCTAGTATGTATGCACTATGTGTCTGTCATATGTTTGCATGCAGATTACATGTCTCTGACATACATAAAAACAGTGAGTGTGTAAGGAATTTTTTCTTTTGACCTTAGTAGCTATGGGGCATCACATGAAGATGAATATGCACATTTTAATTTTTAAATTCACCTGTACAGTATATTTTTAAATAAAAGAGAACAAACCCACCAAGCCCCCTTTAAATTCACCTATCTGCTACTCTGATTATAAAAGAAGTAATATCTTTCCTATAAACCAGAATCAAAATAAATTAACTTAATAGTTATATTATGGATATTAACAAGTACAGAATCTGCCAGTTCTGAGAAGAAAATATTGTTCCTGGACATTAAATTACAGAATGTATTCGACTGAGTAAACAGGTATAAAATGTTTTATTTATAAATTGATTTTCCCCCAAATGTGAATGTTTTTGTCCCATGTTCTTTAAATCAGGACCTCAAAACCTACCTGAGATGAGCTGGTCTTAGGTAGCTGAACAGATAGCAGATAGCATTTTATTTTACTAGGTACATTGGGATTTAAATCCCTGGGCCACTGCCTTTGGGTTTTGGTGTTGTACAAACATGTCATTAATTATGTTTCTGCTTCTGCATATTGGCTCATGGATTCAGGGACAAATTTAGCACAGGATGACCTTGTATACATCAATTATTTAGTGACCTTGTCACTAAATTAATCTAGCATAAGGGGGGCTTCCCTCGTAGCTCAATTGGTAAAGGATCTGCCTGCAATTCAGGAGACCCAGGTTTGATTCCTGGGTCAGAAAGATCCCTGGAGAAGGAAATGGCAACCCACTCCAGTACTCTTGCCTAGAAAATCCCATGGATAGAGAAGCCTGGCAAGCTACAGTCCATGGGGTCCCAAGGGTTGTGCACGACTTAGTGACTAAACCACCACCACCAAGGATTAAGCAGTATGAGTGAATATAGAGAGAAATGTTTCCATAATATATGATGAAAATATTTAAAAACCATACATTTGTATATATGACAAAGAACTTGTATCCAAAATATATGAACTTTCATCAATAGTAAAAAAAAAAAAAAGAAAGAAAACAAAAAGTGAGCAAAAAAAAAATTGAACAAATATTCTCAACAAGATGATAAATAAGCAAAAGGTTAATGCTTAAGAATTTCATTCTTATGTGAATCAGTAGGTATTAAGGCAGTGGCATGGAGATGGCAGTGGAACCCCACTCCAGCACTCTTGCCTGGAAAATCCCATGGGCGGAAGAGCCTGGTGGGCTGCAGTCCATGGGGCCACTAAGAGTCAGACACGACTGAGCGACTTCACTTTCACTTTTCACTTTCATGCATTGGAGAAGGAAATGGCAACCCACTCCAGTGTTCTTGCCTGGAGAATCCCAGGGGTGGGGGAGCCTGGTGGGCTGCGGTCTATGGGGTCGCACAGAGTCGGACACGACTAAAGCGACTTAGCAGCAGCAGCAGCAGTAGCAGCAAGGCAGTGGCAATAAAGCCACAATAAGATAACATGACCTAAATGTTAATGGACTGAAATTAAATACTGATCATAACTAATGTTCTGTTTCATCTGAATTCTCATTTGCGAAATACACAGACTTTCTTATCAGTTTGGGTGTTTTCTCAGTTCTTTTCAATTTTTTTGTTTGTTTTTCTACTTTTTTTCTTATGAATCTGAGAAATTATTTATGCTAAAATTCATAAATGTAGTACATGTATAATTTTGTAAAAGTGATTCTCAATTTTTTAAAATGCCTTTATATATGTCATTGTCATTCTTGCCTATGAGGAGCTCAACACTAAAATGTCACCTGTAACCTGTGGAGACATCATTGAGGCAAATCTCAAACCACAATATGATTGCTAATAATTCCCCACTAAAATTAAGAAGGGCTCCCAGGTAGCTCAGTGGTGGATAATCCAACTACCAATGCAGGAGACTCAGAAGACAGATGCTCGATACCTGGGTCAGTAAGATCCCCAGAGGAGGAAATGGCACCCCACTCCAGTATTCTTGCCTGGAAAATTCCATGGACAGAGGAGCCTGGCAGGCTACAATCCAGGGATTGCAAAGAGTCAGACATGACTGAGCATGCACACACACACACACACACACACACACACACACACACACATGTGCACACACACACACAAAATCAAGAAACTGATTATGTTTCAAAAGCGTTTTGCTACCATTACTTCTCTGTTACACATATGGTGTATGTAAAATTGTTCTCAATCCCCTAATTCTACTCCTATCCACATTAATTTTTCCCTCAGGTACATCCCTATCTTTATGGATGCAAAAATCCCTTGGGTTACATTTTGTTCAGCCAGAAGCAAGTGTTAATTTTTTGACAGGCCTGCTCCTCAAAAACATGTGGACTAACATCATTTCTATCTTCCCCCACATAACAATTTAAACCTGAGTTTGGGCAGCTACATTATAAATTGCAAGGTGGGTAACCTAAAATATCTCCCAATGGGGTTGGTGCTTCATTAAAAATGGAGATTTTAAGTAATCAAAAAACTAAGGAGAAAATGTATGCTTCAGATACAAGTGAGGGAAAAAAAGTGATTAGGTTTTTCCTGGTGCCTCTGCTGACACGAAAACAATTTTATGTCGGCAAATACTACCCAAAGGTGATCTTTTTTTTTTTAATATAATGGTCAGTTCCTCAAACCTCGAGTAGTATGACAGAGAGCTCATTGCATGGTCTGGTATTAAAGTACATTTGAGCTCCCCGCTGCTGTGAGAGTGACCAGGAGAGTCAGCGGGTGGACGAACGCAGTGCTGTTCTACAAGCAAGGCAGTGCTTTCAGTGATATAAAGATTAATAATGTACTGAGATACTCTGACACTTATACTCTACATCAATTTCATAAGTCTATATGAATAATCATTTTATATAAGAAAATTTTAGACTTAAAATATTAATATTTTTATAATCTCATGGAAAAAAAATAAAGACAGTGATTTTAAAGTATAATATACATACAGAAAAAATTTCCATCTAAAAATGTAGATTGCAAAAAATCTTTCAAAAATGGAAAGATTCCTGCACCCAGAACCAAATCAAAAAAAAAATTATTAGATTCTCAGAAACTGTCTCTACATCCATCAGAAATTGATTTTCCATATGATATGTGAGTTTGTTTATTTTTATTTATTTTTTATATTTTACTTTATTTTTTAACTTTACAATATTGTATTGGTTTTGCCATATATCAACATGAATCCGCCACAGGTATACACGTGCTCCCCATCCTGAACCCTCCTCCCTCCTCCCTCCTCCCTCCCAGTACCATCCCTCTGGGTCATCCCAGTGCACCAGCCCCAAGCATCTAGTATCGTGCATAGAACCTGGACTGGCGACTCGTTTCATATATGATATTATATGTGTTTCAATGCCATTTTCCCAAATCATCCCACCCTTGCCCTTTCCCACAGAGTCCAAAAGACTGTTCTATACATCAGTGTCTCTTTTGCTGTCTCGTATACAGGGTTATCGTTACCATATTTCTAAATTCCATATATATGCATTAATATACTGTATTGGTGTTTTTCTTTCTGGCTTACTTCATTCTGTATAGTAGGCTCCAGTTTCATCCACGTCATTAGAACTGATTCAAATGTATTCTTTTTAAATTTTTAAGGTACATAGTAGTGAAATCATACAGATTTTACACTCTTATGTCTGACTTTTTTCACTCAAGATTATGTTTGTGAAGTTTTCCCATGCTCTTGTATGAGGATGTAGTTATTCATTCTCATTGCTGTGTACTTTTCCAGCATACAAACTTATCATAAAGTCATTTGTCTAATCTAAAGCAGGAGTCAGTGAACTCGACCTGTTAAGTTTTATTGGAGCTGTGACACACCATTCATTCATGTATTACGGATGGCTGCTTTTGTGATAGAGGACAAAACAGTTTAGATGTACCAAGATTTTATGGTCTACAAACCTAAAATATACATTATTAAATACTTTCAGAAAAGTATGTCAAGTGTTGATCTAATGTATTAAAAGAAATGAGTTGCTTTTGATGTTATACTACTGTAATTAATACAATGGTGAACATTTCTATGAATGTCTTTTGGGTGCATATTCATTCTATATGCTTGGACATACTTCTAGGAATAATATTTTTGGTCTTAGGACATTTATTTGTTCAGCTATAGGAGACTCAGGCAATGGCACCCCACTCCAGTACTCTTGCCAGGAAAATCCCATGGGCGGAGGAGCCTGGTAGGCTGCAGTCCATGGAGTCGCTGAGGGTTGGACACGACTGAACGACTTCACTTTCACTTTTCACTTTCATGCATTGGAGAAGGAAATGGCAACTCACTCCAGTGCTCTTGCCTGGAGAATCCCAGGGACGGGGGAGCCTGGTGGGCTGCTGTCTATGGGGTTGCACAGAGTCGGACACGACTGAAGTGACTTAGCAGCAGGAGACTCACACATAGAATCTCACCGGGTGCAGTGTCGAATCTCAATCTACTGTCAGTGCATAAAAACCATGCTTGTTTCACATCCTCAACAATAGGAGATTCTTGTTTACTATTTGGTGTGTAAATAAGTACTTTTGCCATTTGGTAAATGTCAACACAGCTCTTAACATTTTATTTCACTTCCATTTACTTCAGCACTAATAAAGTCGGATATCTATCCGCTTCTATAAGTGAAAGTTTGCAGCCTCAAGCCAGGAGCTACTCCAGAATTCATGACCTCCAGAGGAAAGGATTTTGATCTGGAGTCAGAGAGGAGGCTTGATCACTTGAAGTTTTTGTGTAATAAAGTTTTATTAAAGTATAAAGGGATAGAGCAAGCTCTGACATCAGAAGGGGGCAGAAAGAGTGACCCCCTTGCTAGCGTTTAGCAAGGAGTTATATATCTGTTGCAGAATCACCTCAAAACTGAGAGAGTTGTATCAGGCCCCTCTCCCACAACATGCAGTTTTGAGACAGCCCGGGGCACAAGGCGAGTCATCCCCGGCCATAAAACAATTGACGTGAACCTTAAAGAAAGGAAGATTTCCAGGCTATTACATAGTTTCATTAGCACAGCTTAAGAGAACATTCCCATGAGTAAGACATAGGGATTTATGAGCCATTATCAGTTCAAGGTTTGAGAAAAGTTAAGTCCAGGCTGAACCAGGGGTCTTCCTGACAACACAGAATTTAAAACAAACCTTCTTTTAATTTTGTACAGAGAGGGAACAAACAAAACAAACAAACACCTGCCACTTGCATTCTATTTTCTCTGCTTGGGGATCCCTAGCCTTCCTGCCTGTTACTTATAAGGAGTCCATGAGATGTTGAACTTGGGTAACAGGGCATGTAAAACAGCTGTTTTTAAAGTTTTTGGCCTCCTAAAACTCACACTGTCTTAATGGCTTCATGTAACTGACATTTCAGGTCGAGTGAGTGAGTGAAAGTCACTCAGTCATGTCCAACTCTTTGCAACCCCATGTACTATACAGTCCATGGAATTCTCCAGGCAGAATACTGGAGTGGGTAGCCTTTCCCTTCTCCAAGGCATCTTCCCAACCCAGGGATCAAACCCAGGTCTCCCTCATTTCAGGCCGATTCTTTACCAGCTGAGACACAAGGGAAGCCCTAGAATACTGGAGTGGGTAGCCTATCTCTACTCCAGGGCATCTTCCCGACCCAGGAATTGAACTGGGGTCTCCTGCACTGCAAGCGGATTCTTTACCAACTGAGATACCCGGCCCATATGTTCAGGTCAATTCTTTGACTGAATGTGAAGTGACTCTTTCTGTTTTTTCTTTATATTCTTTCCACTCATATGGATGGATTTATACCACAATAAAGCCATATTTTATAGAGGCAGATCATACCACCTGAAAAGAGCCTTAGAGGTAATATAGCTTAAACCCCTCTTCTACACAGGGTGATCTGAGGGGTATAAAGCAAGAGTGAGTATTTAGAGTGGTGTTCCTGCCTGGTTTATAGCATGGTTCTAACTAAAGAGAAAGACATCCATGGTGGTTAAAGATTTCTGCCTCTAGCTTTAACCCAGAGAAGGCAATGGCAGCCCACTCCAGTAACTTGCCTGGAAAATCCCATGGATGGAGGAGCCTGGTAGGCTGCAGTCTGTGGGGTCTATGGGGTCGCGAAGAGTCAAACATGACTGAACAACTTCACTTTCATGCATTGGAGAAGGAAATGGCAACCCACTCCAGTGTTCTTGCCTGGAGAATCCCAGGGACAGAGGAGCCTGGTGGGCTGCCCTCTATGGGGTCACACAGAGTCGGACACGGCTGAAGCGACTTAGCAGCAGCAGCAGCTTTAACCCAGATCCTCCTACCTACCGGTGTGTTGAACATTACTGCTTTTCTATTTATAACGAGTATACTTGTACAGCCTGTAACAAGTATGAGTCTGTCCTCTGCATTAGACATTTACCAAATCTAACATTGCTTTGCCATGATTTAGTTCAGTTCAGTCTCTCAGTCGTGTCTGACTCTTGGCGACCCCATGGACTGCAACACGCCAGACTTTCTTGTCCCTCCCCAACTCCCAGAGCTTGCTCAAACTCATGCCATTGAGTTGGTGATTGCCATGTTTATGCTAAAGTATTTCAGTGGCAAGTATGAAGAAAGAGGTCAAGATATAGGAATTTGACTGTAATATTAAAACATTACACATATCATTGATAAATTGCAATTGAACAATGATATTTTCCATGAGCCATTGTTGCATGTATGAGGATAAAGTGATGTGAAGACATTATAATGGTAAAGAATGAAGAATACTGAAATTTACAAGCTAGAATAAAGTTTTTGATGTATTGTTCCCTTTTTTTCACAGATTACTCTCAAGAAAGAAGAATCATTTTGCCCATATTCCTATCTGAGTTAGAAATTATTTTTAAAAAATTTCCATAATTTCTCATTAGTTTTTTCAATTTGAGGAGAGGAAGCCTACAATTAACTGAATCAGTCAGTTCTATTTTTGGAATTCCATTTAATGGGCTTAAAATTTTCTTCTATTTATATATTCCCCACAAGATACAATATAATGGGCTAGTATTTATGTTGAATTAGCCTTTAGATGGTGACATAAAACTGATTATATATATGAGGATGGATTAATTAGATCCATGTTTATTAATCTCTGAATTAATAGTAGTCCACTGACACCCTATTTTAACTATATTTCTGACTATATTTGCTGCCATTTTGCTGCTCATCAATTCAGTTCAGTTCAGTCACTCAGTCGTGCCCGACTCTTTGGGACCCCATGGACTATAGCCTACCAGGCTCCTCTGTCCATGGGATTTTCCAGGAAATAGTACTGGAGTGGATACAACAAGTCAAAAGAAGTCTAAGTGAATTGATGAAGTATGCCAGGAGTACACATATTTAAGTCTTTTCTATTATGCAAGAATCATCCTAATTTTTTCACTATGAGAATTTTTCTTAACATGGCATAGTACTTTACAAATACCACCCTGAACAACAGAGGAATTATGTAGGCTTTATTTTTCCATTCTGAAATATTGTCACATAACGTCATTTTACAATGGCAACAAGAAAATTGAAGACCATCAGAGGCTTTTAATTGTATAATTGCAATGGATAAATATGTCTCTTTCAGTACATTATGGTATTTTAAATACATGGTCACATCCTAGCTTTCTCAACAAACTAATTTAGTGCTTTAGCCTTCAGGAAACCAGATCAGAAGCAGATGAAATAGTCAAATAGCAAGAATTTAGAGCTTATTCTTTCTAGTGAAATTAATAAGCATGTCTTTATAGTATATTATCCTAATGTTTAAAACTATTTTATGGACCTTCCAAACAAACATGTGTATATGTGTTCAATATGTTAACCATATTCTGATATACATTTTTAAGCTACTTATCAAACCCTCATTTAATTTTGTACTAATGACATATAATTAGTAGTGAAAAAGTGTTGTCTTCTATTTTTAGTTTATTATATATTTGTTTATTTGATCTTCCAGACAACATGTAGTGCTTTGTTTATATAATGCAATGCTCAGTCTTTAGCAAAGAACTCTGATAAACAGGGTGATATAAAGCAATCTTTTACATAGGTGGTTTTTTGTAAACCACAAAGAGACAAAGAGGGGTATTTAATCAGAGCTAAGAGTAAGGAAAATGGGAAGGAAATTGGTGTGCAGAGAGTCACAGAAGAATCGATAGCTAATAATGAAGCACAATTATGTACTTTACCATGATTCTGTCCACTGTCCCTTAACTTCTTTTATGCTTTTTTTTTAAACTGTATTCAGATAAAATTGACAAATAACATGCTTATGATATAGGGCAAGAAGATTTAATATATGTGTACATTGTGAGATAATTACTACAAAAAGTTAGTTAACACATTCATCAATTTACATAGCTATCATTTTGAGTGTGCCTACCAAGAACACCTTTAAGAACTACTCTCTCAGCAAATTTCAGTCTTACAATACACAATTGTTAACTAGAGTTACAGTGCACATTAGACCCTCAGAACTTATTCATCAAGTAACAGAAAGTTTGTAAACTTTGATCAACATCACCCATTGCTCCCACCTTTCAGCCGATAGCAACAGCTGATCTACTCTCTATTCCTATGTGCTTGACCAGTTGGATTCTATGTGTTTGTGAGACCGTGCAGTACTTGTCTTCCTCTGTATGGATTATTCCACTTAGCATATGCCCCTCATGGTTCTTCCATGTTGTAGCCAATATAACTTCTAACAGGCATGGACTCGTACACTTCAAAATCTGAGTAACTGTCAGATCCTCTGCCTGCTATTTTTTCATCTCCCAAATTGAATCCTTTTCCGAATATCCAAAGATAACTTTCCTTTAGACTAGTTTTAGATATTTTTACTTTTGAATAATAGACCACTATGTGTTATCTCATGATGAATTTCAGGCTTATTATGAATTACTTGACTGTTTAGTTAATACATTATTAATACCAGCTTATATTTAGTAGTATTTAAGCTACAGGATGTATTGTAGTACATAAAGAACTGAAAAGCTCAAAGATCAATGAACAAAATGCACTACATATTTTAGTGTAATTTAAATATTGCTTGAAAATTAACATATTGAAAAAGTCAGAAAAGTTTTTCCCAGAAACTAATACCACATACAAATTCTGGAAATATAAAGAAGCATGACAGGTGGGGGAAATAGAAATATACTTCAAATAGAAATTATGTTTCTCATGTAACCTCCCATTTAATTTTAATAAGTCAACAATCAGCATATATGCATGGATGTGTATGTGTGTATGTACATAAAATATACAATTTTAAAACCATTTATCCTTCAATTTTTTCAGAGTTTGTTTCACATCCTTGTTCCTTAGGCTATAAATCAGAGGGTTTAACATGGGAATCACAAGGGTGTAAAACAAAGAGGTCATTTTGTCTTCATCTAGCGAGTAGGAAGAACTTGACCTGAAATACATGAAGAGCATTGTTCCCTGGAAAATTGCCACAGAAGTTAGGTGAGAGATGCAGGTAGAGAAAGCTTTGAACCCCGCTTTGGCAGAGTGGATCTTCAAGACTGATAGGATAATATAACAGTAAGAGACAAGAACTCCTGAAATTGTACTCAGTTCAATGAAGCCAAAAGCAGTAAATATCAGTAACTCATTGACCTGTGTATCTGAGCAAGATAGCAATAGAAGAGGAGCAACATCACAAAAAAAGTGATTAATCTCATTTGACCCACAGAAACATAAGCGGAATGCTAATGTCATGTGTATCAACGTCTCTGCTATACTCACCAGGTAAACCCCAGCCATGAGCAGGGAGCACACCCCACTGGACATGCTGACTGCATAGAGCAAGGGGCTGCTGATGGCCTTGTACCGGTCATAAGCCATCACTGCCAGCAGGAGACACTCGCAATCTATAAAGGTATAGAGCACCAATAATTGCAGGGCACAGCCATAGAAGGGAATTGATTTGTTCTTAGCCAATAGATCCACCAGCATCTTGGGGCCAACTGCTGTGGAAATGCTGAGGTCACAGAAGGAGAGGTGGCTGAGGAAAAAGTACATGGGTGTGTGCAGCTGCGGATCCATCCTAATCAGGGTGATCATTCCAAGATTTGCCAGAAGAGTAATGAGATAAACAAGGAGGAACATGGTAAATAGAATAACTTTGGTCTTGGTGTTATCAGTAATTCCCAAGAAAATGAATTCAGTTAAGGAGGAGCAATTCCCTGTGTCCATTCTTCTTTGTTCTTGTGTAAACTTTTGGAGAAAATGATCAAGAAAATGATACTTGCATGTGCGACACTTTTCAGCATCTACAAAATGTCAAAATACAGAATATTTTTCTTGTAAGTATCTTTTTATACTTAGAAAATTATTCAGTCATGCACCCACTCTTTAAAGAGGCATGGCTCTCTATTCTGCAATAATAAAAAAGTCTCTGAGAAAGACCTTTGAGAAATTGGATGTAAATCTAGATGTCATTCATGAGGTTTTTTTTTTTTTTTTTTTTTTACTTTCTATAAGCTCTTCTCTGAGTGTTAGTTTCTTCATCCCAGGGAGCAGATTTAGAGAAATTTGACTCTTTACCTCTTGAGAAAAACCTAGAAGAGACACCAGTGTTAGAGAGACCAGGCCATAAGATATCGGACTGAGCATTTATGAGGGCTGAAAATAGTCACCTAGATACAAAGAACGATAACAATTTTTATGCTTCTCAAAAAAGCATGATTGGTTTCAGAGAATTTTATTTAATTCCAGAAACAGCGAGTACATCAATGACTAGTAATAAAAAATAATTATATTCCTGGATTTAGTTTATGCTATGATCAGTATTTTCTTGGACATGAATTAAGTATTATTGACCTGATTTTCTAGAAATTTATTCTTGCTTCCCCACAATGCTCATTACCTCTTTGTGGAGTGGCAGTTGTCAAAAGGTGAACCTCTTTTAACGAGTGGAAAAAAGAGCTAAAAGGAAGTGAAAACAAGAATTTATTGTATGATTCGCATCATTTTAGATTTTAAATGGCCCGTTAGTTACTAAAGTGGAAATAAGATGAGGGATAATAATGTTTCTAAAATGCATAGACTTTCCTCTTTGTTATATGTGTGTATGTGTATACAGGTTAATGTTTATAAGAATAGAATGGGAGCAATGAACTTTTTTTCCCCTCAGACCTAAGTAAACATGGCACGTGGTCCACATGGAGATGAATTTGTACATGTTTTTATTTTTACTGTGGTACCTACTCTATTTTAATAAAGAAAACATACTTTAAATTCATGTATACATTTTTCCAATGATTAAAAAGTAAATATTTCCTGTGAAGAAAAAGCAAAATAAAATAAACAGTTGCATTCTGGATATTAACAAGTTCAGATTCTTGTGATTCTGAGATCAAAATATTTCTAGCCATTGATTTCAGATTTTCATGAGTAGGCAGGCACAAAAATGTTACGTATTTTCGTCTATATTCTTTAAGTTAGGAACTGGAAACCTACCTGAGATGAGCAGGTCTTGGCTAGCTGAACAATAAGCAGATGGCCTCTTATTTTACCAGGTACACTGGGGGCTTAAATCCCTGTGCTACTGCCCCTCTGTTTTGATCTTATGCAAACATTTCATTAACTATACTTCTGCTTCTGTATTTTCCCCTGAGAATTCAGAACAGGCTGCATTTTCATACTTCACTACTGTCATCAAATTGATCTATGGTAAAAAGAAAACTGCAAAATTTTTTTGTATGATGTGCTTCACAGTTATGAAATGGTTTTGTCCTTCTTTAGTTAAAGAGTAAACCTACTGAAACTCAAAAAGATCCTCCCTCCATTATTTTCATTTTGTTAGATTTGTTCATAGTGTTTGAGTCTCCTTCACATCTCATTTAAAGATATTACCACACTTGGTTCATGTTTCAGTATTTACTGAAATGTAATATGTACATTATAAAATTCACCCTTCTAATGTATACAGTTCTTTGTTTTTACTATATTTTTAAGGTTCTTAGGTTATCACCAGTATTTACTTCCACAACATTTTCATTATTACAATAAGAAATCCATATTTATTAGCTGTCACTTTCCCTTCCTTCCTCCTTGAGCCCTGGTAACTACTAATTTACTTTCTGATTCTTTGTGCTTTCCAATTCTCAGCCTCCTTTTTTTTAAATTTTATTTTATTTTTTAACTTTACAATATTGTATTGGTTTTGCCATATATCAACATGAATCCACCACAGGTATACACGTGTTCCTCACCCTGAACCCTCCTCCCTCCTCCCTCCCCGTACCATCCCTGCACGATACTGGATGCTTGGGACTGGTGCACTGGGATGACTCAGCCTCCTTTTAAACAGAAATATGCAACATGCTTTTTGTTTGTTTGTTTTTGTTGTTGTTATTCATCAGCCTTATTTTCTTCATTGAAACATATTCAAGGTTCCTCTATATTGCATATTTATCCTTCTTTGAATTTTTGCCACACTTCACCTGTTTTGACAAACAAAATTAGTGGAAATATTATAAGTCACTTCTGGGTCTTGTCTTGAAGAAGACAGTATGTGAAAGCCATGAATTACTATTACAACTAGCCATCTGATTAAGCAGTGTGGCACATTCTGAGATTACATGAACTGAAAGGGGAGAATTTGGGTTCATCTTTCTAGACATTTTCATCTAATGTCAATTATTAAAGTACTTGCAACCTAGCCAGTCTTTCCACTGAATATTTCATGCAACCTCAGTAAACACGGGAAAGAACAAAATAAGGAGTCAGTGGCCATTCTCTTAAGTTATTTAGTTTTGAAATACAGTTTATGTAGGAAGAGATAACTAGAACAGTGTGCAAAAATAAATCAGAGAAACACGCTTTTGAATATATATAAATGCATGTATATTCAAGGGTTTCTGACTGCCTAACAGAAGATGTGAGTTCAATCCCTGGGTTGGGAAGAGCCTCTGAAGTAGAAAATGGCAACCCACTCCAGTATTCTTGCATGGGAAATTTGGGCAGAGGAGCCTGGCAAGCTATCATCCATGGGGTCACAAAGAGTAAAGACATGACTGAGCATACCTGGTCAGTGGTCCTTCTCAAGTTATCTAGTTTTGGCATGTAGTTTATGTAGCAAGAGATTAGTGGAAGAATGTGCAAAAATAAATCAGAGAAGCAAGCTTTTGAATATATATATATATATATATATATATATATATATATATATATAAATGCATGTATATTCAAAGATTGAGGAAAAATGTTTGAAAACTATCTATCTATCTATATATCTGACAAAGAACTTGTAGCCAAAGTATATGAACAGTCCTCATAGACATTAAGACAACAAACAATCTAATAAAAATGAACAAATTTTTCAGGGAATGTTTAACAGGAGGATTCCTACTTGCTGTTTCTCATAAATCCTCTGTTCCTTAGTTTCTCTTGTCAGAAACCAGTGGAGTGGCAAGCTGCTCCCAGGACTGAGGTCGTGATGAGACAGGCTTGAATCTCCTTCAGTAATCCTTCTCTTAACGACAAAACTGCTTAGTCTCGATCCTCTTTCTTGAGATATGGACTGTCTCCTGACATTGTGACCGTTATTAATCCCTTGTTCCCTTGGTAATGGTTGCTGTACATTTGGTTTTCTGATCTTTATCATTCTCAAAGAAATTTCTTGTACAACAGCCTATATATACTCACAGGAAGATCATTAAAGCACCTTTGCCCCATCAGAGCTTGGATCCCCGTATCTTTCTTTCTTTCTCTCTCTCTCTCCCCCTCCCTTTGGCTCTCTCTTTCACTTTCACGTCGACTCCAGACCACCAGGTTCCAGTCCACTAAAGGACCCCAATACAAATTAAGTCTCATCAAGAAGATGTACACAAAGAAACTCACTTCAGACCTAGAGACACATAAGAAACTCACTTCAGACCTAGAGACACATACAGACTGAAAATGAGGTGATATAAGAAGATACTCCACATACAAATGAAAATCAAAGGAAGCTGGAAAAACAATATTCATATCAGACAAAATAGACTTTAAATTAAAGAATGTTAAAAGAGACAAGGAAAGACACTACACAATGACCAAAGGATCAATCCATGAAGAAGACATAACAATTGTAAATATATATGCACTCAATACAGGAACACTTCAATATATAAGGCAAGTGCTAATATCTATAAAAGGAGAAATTAGCAGTAACACAACAATAGTGGGGAACTTTAACACTCAAATTACACCAACGGATGGATCACCCAGGCAGAAAATTAATAAGTAAACCAAGTCTTAAATGACACAACAGACCAGATAGATTTGATATTTGTAGGACATTCCATCTGAAAGAAGCAGAATAAACATTCATCTCAAGTAAACACAGAATATTTTCCACAATAGGTCATATCATGGATCACAAACCAAGACTTGGTAAATTTTTAAAAATTGAAATAATAACAAGCATCTGTTTCCAATGACAATATGAGAAATCCATTACAAGATAAAGCTGTAAAAAACACAAACTTATGGAGGCTAAACTATATGTTGCTAAACAACCAGTATCACTGAAGAATACAAAGAGGAAATCGAAAAATACTTAGAGACAAATGACAACAAAAACAAGACAATCCAAAACCCAAGGTGCTCAGCAAAAACGGTTCTAAGAAGGTAGCTTATTACAATACAGTCTTACCTCAGGAAACAAGAAAAATCACAAATAAACAACCTTACATTACACTTCAAGCAACTAGAGAAAGAATAAACAAAACCTGATGTTAATAGAAGGAACCAAAACATAAAGATCAGAGCATAAATAAATGAAAAACATAAAGAAAATAATAACAAAGGTCAGTGAAATTAAAAGCTGGTTCTTTTAGAATATAAAGTTGATAAACCTTCAGTCAGACTCATCAAGAGAAACAAAGAGAAGACTCAAGTCAATATAATTAGAAATGAAAGACGAGAAGTAACAACTGACATTACAGATATTTTTCATCAGTCACTGGTGACGTGCAAGAGGGATGTGTTATGGAAAGAAGAAGGAAAGTTAGTGATGAGGACTGAAGTAGACAGCCTAGAATACATCAGGGTCTTTTGATATGCTGTTCCCTATTTTTGTGGAATTTCAAGAATTTTCATGGAATAGAAGAGTAACTCCATGCCATTGCCACAACTTGGATTTGAATTGTGAATTTCCTAAAAAAACACTCAATTCTTCTTTAAGTTATCCAATTTCAGATGAGGAAGCCTATTGTAATCAAACGTTGTCTGCTTCAATACTATTTTTGACTTCCATTTAATTGGCTTAATTTTTTTCATATCATATTTATTAGATCCAATAAAATGGACAAATATGTAGGTCACATCAGTCTTTAGATGCTGTAATATACATCTTTTTTGGGTGTTAGTTCTAAAAGGTCTTGTAGGTCTTCATAGAACCATTCAACTTCAGCTTCTTCAGTGTTACTGATTGGGGCATAGACTTGGATTGCTGTTATATTGAATGGTTTGCCTTGGAAATGAACAGAGATCATTCTGTCGTTTTTGAGATTGCATCCAAGTACTGCATTTTGGACTCTTTTGTTGACTATGATGGCTACTCCATTTCTTCTGAGGGATTCCTGCCCACAGTAGTAGATATAATGGTCATCTGAGTTAAATTCACCCATTCCAGTCCATTTTAGGTCACTGATTCCTAGAATGTTGACATTCACTCTTGCCATCTCTTGTTTGACCACTTCCAATTTGCCTTGATTCATGGACCTGACATTCCAGGTTCCTATGCAATATTGCTCTTTACAGCATCATACCTTGCTTCTATCACCAGTCACATCCATAGCTGGGTATTCTTTTTGCTTTGGCTCCATCCCTTCATTCTTTCTGGAGTTATTTCTCCACTGATCTCCAGTAGCATATTGGGCACCTACTGACCTGGGGAGTTTCTCTTTCAGTATCTTATCATTTTGCCTTTTCATACTGTTTGTGGGGTTCTCAAGGCAAGAATACTGAAGTGGTTGCCAATCACTTCTTCAGTGGACCACATTCTGTCAGATCTCTCCACCACGACCCACCCATCTTGGGTTGCCCCACGGGCATGGCTTAGTTTCATTGCGTTAGACAAGGCTGTGGTCCTAGTGTGATTAGATTGATTAGTTTTCTGTGAGTATGATTTGAGTGTGTCTGCCCTCTGATGCCCTCTTGCAACACCTACCATCTTACTTGGGTTTCTCTTACCTTGGGCATGGAGTATCTTTTCACGGCTACTCCAGGAAAGCACAGCCGCTGCTCCTTACCTTGGACAAGGGGTATCTCCTCACCACTGCCCTTCCTGACCTTCAAGGTGGGATAGCTCCTCTAGGCCCTCCTGCGCCCACACAGCCACGGCTCCTTGGACGTGGGGTGGGTCCACCTGGCCGCCGCCCCTGGCCTTGGGTGTGGGGTTGCTCCTCCCAGCCGCTGCCTTTGGCCTTGGGCTTGGGGGCATGGAGTAGCTCCTCTTGGCCACTGTCCCGACCTCGGAATCTGGGTAACTCCTCTCATTGCTGCCCCTGACCTTGGACGTGGAGTAGCTTTTTATTATAGGGGACTGGAATGCAAAAGTAGGAAGTCAAAAAACACCTGGAGTAACAGGCAAATTTGTCCTTGGAATACGGAATGAAGCAGGGCAAAGACTAATAGAGTTTTGCCAAGAAAATGCACTGGTCATAGCAAACACCCTCTTCCAACAACACAAGAGAAGACTCTATACAGGGACATCACCAGATGGTCAACACCGAAATCAGATTGATTATATTCTTTGCAGCCAAAGATGGAGAAGCTCTATACAGTCAGCAAAAACAAGACCAAGAGCTAACTGTGGCTCAGACCATGAACTCCTTATTGCCAAATTTAGACATAAATTGAAGAAAGTAGGGAAAACCACTAGACCATTCAGGTATGACCTAAATAAAATCCCTTATGATTATACAGTGGAAGTGAGAAATAGATTTAAGGGCCTAGATAGATACACTGCCTATGGAATGAGGTTCGGGACATTGTACAGGAGACAGGGATCAAGACCATCCGCATGGAAAAGAAATGCAAAAAAGCAAAATGGCTGTCTGGGGAGGCCTTACAAATAGCTGTGAAAAGAAGAGAAGCGAAAAGCAAAGGAGAAAAGGAAAGATATAAGCATCTGAATGCAGAGTTCCAAAGACTAGCAAGAAGAGATAAGAAAGCCTTCTTCAGGGATCAATGCAAAGATAGAGGAAAACAACAGAATGGGAAAGACTAGAGATCTCTTCAAGAAAATCAGAGATACCAAAGGAACATTTCATGCAAAGATGGGCTCGATAAAGGACAGAAATGATATGGACCTAACAGAAGTAGAAGATATTAAGAAGATATGGCAAGAATACACAGAAGAATTGTACAAAGAAGATCTTCACGACCCAGATAAACATGATGGTGTGATCACTGACCTAGAGCCAGACATCCTGGAATGTGAAGTCAAGTGGACCTTAGAAAGCATCACTATGAACAAAGCTAGTAGAGGTGATGGAATTCCAGTTGAACTATTTCAAATCCTGAAAGATGATGCTGTGAAAGTGCTGCACTAATATGCCAGCAAATTTGGAAAACAGCAGTGGCCACAGGACTGGAAAAGGTCAGTTTTCATTCCAATCCCAAAGAAAGGCAATGTCAAAGAATGCTCAAAGTACCGCACAATTGCACTCATCTCACACGCTAGTAAAGTACTGGTCAAAATTCTCCAAGCCAGGCTTCAGCAATACATGAACCATGAACTTCCTGATGTTCAAGCTGGTTTTAGAAAAGGCAGAGGAACCAGAGATCAAATTGCCAACATCCGCTGGATCACGGCAAAAGCAAGAGAGTTCCAGAAAAACATCTATTTCTGCTTTATTGACTATGCCAAAGCCTTTGACTGTGTGGATCCCAATAAACTGTGGAAAATTCTGAAAGAGATGGGAATACAAGACCACCTGATCTGCCTCTTGAGTAATCTGTATGCAGATCAGGAAGCAACAGTTAGAACTGGACATGGAGCAACAGACTGGTTCCAAATAGGAAAAGGAGTACGTCAAGGCTGTATATTGTCACCCTGCTTATTTAACTTTTATGCAGAGTACATCATGAGAAACGCTGGACTGGAAGAAGCACAAGCTGGAATCAAGATTGCCAGGAGAAATATCAATAACCTCAGACATGCAGATGACACCACCCTTATGGCAGAAAGTGAAGAGGAACTCAAAAGCCTTTTGACGAAAGTGAAAGTGGAGAGTGAAAAAGTTGGCTTAAACCTCAACATTCAGAAAACGAAGATCATGGCATCCGGTCCCACCACTTCATGGGAAATAGATGGGGAAACAGTGGAAACAGTGTCAGACTTTATTTTTCTGGGCTCCAAAATCACTGCAGATGGTGACTGCAGCCATGAAATTAAAAGACGCTTACTCCTTGGAAGGAAAGTTATGACCAACCTAGATAGCATATTCAAAAGCAGAGACATTACTTTGCCAACAAATTTTCATCTAGTCAAGGCTATGGTTTTTCCTGTGGTCATGTATGGATGTGAGAGTTGGACTGTGAAGAAGGCTGAGCGCCGAAGAATTGATGCTTTTAAACTGTGGTGTTGGAGAAGACTCTTGAGGGTGCCTTGAACTGCAAGGAGATCCAACCAGTCCATTCTGAAGGAGATGAGCCCTGGGTGTTCTTTGGAAGGAATGATGTTAAAGCTGAAACTCCAGTACTTTGGCCACCTCTTGCAAAGAGTTGACTCATTGGAAAAGACTCTGATGCTGGTAGGGATTGGGGGCAGGAGGAGAAGGGGACGACAGAGGACGATATGGCTGGATGGCACCACTGACTCGATGGACGTGAGTCTCAGTTAACTCCGGGAGTTGGTAATGGACAGGGAGGCATGGTGTGCTGCGATTCACGGGGTCACAAAGAGTCGGACACGACTGAGTGACTGAACTGAACTGAACTGAATATACATCTGACATTTAAATGGAGACAAATTAACTAGATTACATGTGTATTTACTGCACAATACCTGCCAATCCACTGATGCCCTGTTTGCCTTAGACTTTACTTTTCAGACAATATTTTCAGTTAGGCTGCCTTTTATGAGCAACAGTTTCAAAAGAATTTGGTGAACTGATAAAATATGGTAGAAATAGAAACCTATACATCTTTTATATAAAATAAAAGTTTTATAAGTTTATAGCTTTTTCCAAAATAAAAAGTTTTCCTAACATGCCATAATGTTTTTCAAATGCCCATAAATTTTTTTATCTCATGATGATTTTGTGGCTTGTTTATTACTAAACTGCTTAGTTCATTAATGTCTACTACTACTATCAGCTTAAATTCATTAGTATAAGTATATATTAGTATAATCTATAAGATGTGCTATAAAATATAAAAAACCTGAGTTCTGAAAGATCGCTCAGTAAATATTTGATTTACTTTATGACAAAACCTTTAAGACATTGCATAATGTTTTAGTGAGACTGAAATAATGTTTGAATGACAAATGAACCAAAAATTAACATAAGTAGAAAAGTCAAAAAGTTTTTCAAAAGCAGTAAGTTCCATATATAAACCCTGCCCACATACTAAGCATGATATCTGAGGAAACTTGCAATATTTCTTAACAGTGAAGCTGTTCTTAGTCACTCAGTCATATCTGACTCTTTGCAACCCCATGGATTGTAGCTCACCAGGCTCTTCTCTCTACAGGGATTTTCCAGGCAAGAATACTGGAGTGGGTTGCCATTTCCTCTTTCATTCTTAACAGTGGAGTTTAATACAAATAATTATTCACTTAGGAACTTGATAAAATTGTTTCTCATGTGTCATGCCATAAAATTTTAATTAAAAAATTACTATATGTGTGTGGTTGTAGCCACATATGCATAGTACAAATATTTAAAAATATAGTTTAGCTTTCAATTTTACTAAGGCCTCTTTTACATACTTGTTCCATAGGCTAAATATCAGAGGGCTTAGCAGGGGAATCACAAGAGTGGAAAACAAAGAGGTCATTTTGTCTTCATCTAGAGAGTAGGATGAACTTGGCCTGAAACACATAAAAAGTAGCATTCCCTGGAAGATTGACACTGCAGTTAAGTGGAAGGTGCCGGTGGTAAAAGCTTTGACTCTCCCTTCAGCAGAGTGGATCTTCAAGACTGAAAGGATGATATAAAAATAAGAGCAAGGACCCCTGAAAGAGTACTAAGTTCAATAAAACCCAAAGCATGACCATCATTAACTCATTGACCTGTATATCTGAGCAGGACGGGGGAAAAAAAAAAAAAAAAACAGAGGTAAATCACAGAAAAAAATCGTCAATCACATTTGACCCACAGAAACATAAATGGAATGCTAATGGCATGTGTATCTGAGAAACTGGTATTCCCACCAGGAAAACCCCAGGCATGAGCAGGGAGCACACCCTGCTGGACATGCTGACTGCATAGAGCAAGGGGCTGCTTGACAACCTTGTACTGGTCATAGGCCATCACTGCCAGCAGGAGACACTCAGAATCGGCAAAGATACAGAAGACCAAGAATTGCAGAGCACAACCATGGGAAGACATCGACTTGTTCTTGGCAAATAGGGAGAAATATCAATAACCTCAGATATGCAGATAACACCACCCTTATGGCAGAAAGCGGAGAAGAACTAAAGAGCCTCTTGATGAAAGTGAAAGAGGAGAGTAAAAAACTTGGCTTAAAATTCAACATTCAAAAAACTAAGATCATGGCATTCTATCCCAACACTTTATAGCAAATAGATGGGGAAAGAATGGAAATGGTGACAGACTTTATTTT
This sequence comes from Bos taurus, assembly GCF_002263795.3. Lineage (NCBI taxonomy): Eukaryota > Metazoa > Chordata > Mammalia > Artiodactyla > Bovidae > Bos > Bos taurus. Next base: position 78,538,059 of record NC_037342.1, read on the forward strand.
CTTGGGCTCCAAAATCACTGTGGACAGTGACTGCAGTCATGAAATTAAAAGATACTTGCTCCTTGGAAGAAAAGCTATGACCAACCTAGACACCACATTAAAAAGCAGAGACATTACTTTGTCAACAAAGGTCCATCTAGTCAAAGCTATGGTTTTTCCAGCAGTCATGTATGGATATGAGAGTTGGACAAAAAGAAAGCTGAGCACCAAAGAATTGATACTTTTGAACTGTGGTGTTGGAGAAGATTCTTGAGAGTTCCTTGGACAGCAAGGAGATCCAACCAGTCAATCCTAAAGGAAATCAGTCCTGAATATTCATTGAAAGAAATGATGCTGAAGTGAAGCTCCAATACTTTGGCCACCTGATGCGAAGAACTGACTCATTGGAAAAGACTCTGTTGCTGGGATAGATTAAAGGCAGGAGGGGAAGGGGACAATAGAGGATGAGATGGTTGGATGACATTACCAACTCGATGGACATGAGTTTGAGCAAGCTTTGGGAGTTGGTGATGGACAGGGAAGCCTGGTGTGCTGCAGTCCATGGAGTCCGAAAGGGTCAGATGCGTTTGAACAACTGAACCGAACTGAATTTTGAAATAGTGTTTATGTAGCAAAATATTTGGAGAAGGCAATGGCAATCGACTCCAGTACTCCAGTACTCTGGAAAATCCCACAGCGGAAGAGCCTGGTAGGCTAGAGTCCATGGGGTTGCTAAGAGTCGAACACGACTGAGCGACTTCCCTTTCACTTTTCACTTTTATACATTGGAGAAGGAAATGGCAACCCACTCCAGTGTTCTTGCCTGGAGAATCCCAGCGACGGGGGAGCCTGGTGGGCAGCCGTCTATGATGTCGCATAGAGTCGGACACAACTGAAGCGACTTAGCAGCAGCAGCAGCAGCAGCAGCAGCATAAGATTGGCCTTCCCTGGTAACACAGATGGTAAAGAATTTTCCTGCAGTAAGGGAGAGCTGGGTTCGATCTCTGGGTCTGGAAGATCCTCTGTAGAAGGGAATGGCAACCCATTCCAGTATACTGGCCTGTGAAATCCCATGGATAGAGGAGCTTGGGGGGCTACAGTTATGGGTCACAAAGATTCAGACATGACTGAGCAACTTTCACTCACTCACAGAAAAAAATAAATATAATCAGAGAGAAATATTTCCATAAAATAGAAAGTATTTAAAACCATTTATCCATATATATGACAAAGAACTTGGATCTACAATATACTAAAAGCTTTCTTCATTGGGGCGTGGAAACTTAAACAAAAAATGACCCCCACAAAAAAATAAAAATTAACAGAAACTGTCAAAAAAAAGAAGATACATAAGTAACAAGTTAATGCATGAGAGTTTGCTCAGCACCATTAGTTATTAAGGTAATGAGGATAAAGCCACAACACAAAAACATAACACAAGTGTCAAATGGACTGAAATTAATATACTGAGCAGAACAAATTCCTTAATTGATTGGAAATCTCATTTGGGAACTAACAGGGACTGGCTTTCTTATCAGTTTGGGTGTTTTTCTTTGTTCTTTTCATTTGTTTTTCTACTTTTATTTTCTACAAATCAGGGAAACCATTTAGCTTAAATCCATGTAATTATTTCATATTTAATTTTGGAAATGAGATTCTTAATGGCAACTTTTGACGCCTTTTTATATGTCATTGTTTTTCTCCATTCTGAGGATGTCAACACTGAAACACCAATTGTACTCCTGTGGACCTATTGGTGAGGCAAAGTTCAAACCAAAACTAATTGCTAATGTTTTCCCAGTAAAATCAAGAAATTGATGCATTTATGTTTCAGAAGAATTTTACTATCATTCCACTTCTCTGTTTCACATTAGGTATATGTAGAATTGTTCTTGGTCACCTAATTATGGTGGTTGGTCGCTCAGTTGTGTCTGACTCTTTGCTATCCTGTGGACTCTATTTGCCAGGCTCATCTATCCATGGGATTCTCCAGGCAAGAATACTCTAGCGGGTTGCCATTCCCTCCTCCAGGGGATCTTCCTGACTCAGGGATCAAACCAGGGTCTCCTGTATTACAGGAAAATTCTTTACTGTCTGAATCACCAAGGAAGCTCTAATTATACTCCAATCCAAATTAATTTTCCCTCAGGAATCCCTGTCTTCTGGGGTGCAACTATTTGTTGCAACAACTATTTTGTTCAGCCAGTACCCAGCTTTAGCTTTTTAACAGGGCTGCTCCTCAAACAGGGCTGCTCCTCAAACCCGCTCCCAGGTGCTGTGAAAATGAGGGGAGAGCTAGTGGGTGGATAAAGACAGTGTTGTTCTACAAGCAAGGTGGCACTTTTAGTAACATAAAGATTAATAATATACTGAGATACTCTAGAAAGTATGCACTACATCCATTACATAAACATATAATAAACCCTCTACAAGAAACTTTTAGAATTAAAAATTAAAATTAATAGTTTCCTACAATCTCATAGTAAAACTACGGTGTTTATGGAATGCCATTTTAGATTATAATATACACATAGAAAATTTTCATCTAAATCAGTACTATTTATGGAATTCCATTTAATGGGCTTAAATTCCCTTCTCTTTATATTATTCCCCCTAGATCCAATAAAATGAGCCAATATTTTCAATGCAGTCTTTAATTGCTGAAATAAATATATATCATAAGCATGAAAGATGATTAATTAATGTGTTCATTAACTCAATTAATGGCAATCCATCGACTCCCTGTTTTGCTTGACTTTATTTATTTATTTATTGGGGGTATGTTTCATTTTATTTCTTTTTTTTATTTTATTTTTTAACTTTACAATGTTGTATTGGTTTTGCCATATATCAACATGAATCCTCCATAGGTAAACACGTGTTCCCCATCCTGAACTTTAATACATTCCAGTCAATGTTTTCTGCCATATTTCTCCCCATAAGTAACAATTCAAAAGACATTTGGCTGAACTGATAAAATATACCAGGAGTAGAAAATTTCAACCTTTTATATTATGCAATTATTGTAAGGTGTTTCCACTGTGAGAACTCTTTCTAACATGCTATCAGTTCAGTTCAGTTCAGTCACTCAGCCGTGTCTGACTCTTTGCGACCCCAAGAATTGCAGCACGCCAGGCCTCCCTGTTCATCACCAACTCCTGGAGTTCACTCAGACTCACGTCCATCGAGTCAGTGATGCCATCCAGCCATCTCATCCTCTGTTGTCCCCTTTTCCTCCTGCCTGCAATCCCTCCAAGCATCAGGATCTTTTCCAATGAGTCAACTCTTTGCATAAGGTGGCCAAACTACTGGAGTTTCAGCTTTAGCATCATTCCTTCCAAAGAAATCCCAGGGCTGGTTTCTTTCAGAATGGACTGGTTGGATCCCTTTGCAGTCCAAGGGACTCTCAAAAGTCTTATCCAGCACCACAGTTTAAAAGCATCAGTTCTCTGGCGCTCAGCTTTCTTCACAGTCCAACTCTCACATCCATACATGACCACTGGAAAAGCCATAGCCTTGACTAGACGGACTTTTATTGGCAAAGTAATGTCTCTGCTCTTCAATATGCTGTCTAGGTTGGTCATAACTTTCCTTCCAAGGAGTAAATATCTTTTAATTTCATGGCTGCAGTCACCATCTGCAGTGATTTTGGACCCCCGAAAAATGAAGTCTGACACTGTTTCACAAATACCATTCCGAATAACAAAGGAATTTTGTAGGCATTATATTTCCATTCTGAAATATTTTCACACAAGGGCATTTTACAATGACGTCTAGAAAATTTAAGACAATCAGAGGTCTTTTAACCTTACACTTTTAATGGATAAATAAGAGTGTTCTTCAATACTTTATGGTATTTCAAATATATGTTTGTATCCTCACTTTCTGTGCTTTAGCCTTTAGGAAATCAGATTCAATGTATTTGAAGCATCAAATATCAAGAACTTATAATTTATTACATCTAGAGCAATTAATAAATATGTATGTCTTTATAAAAGTCTGTTAACTTTTGTCCACAACCATTTCTGCATCTTACCAAAACTGTTGTTATATGCATACAATAGTTATAGTCTATTGTGATATATAGGGCTTCCCTGGGGACTCAGCTGGTAAAGAATCCACCTGCATATTGTGATAAATATATATATATATATATATATATACATACATATATATATATATGGCACTTAGAAAACTCTCAGTTAATTTTGTGTTTCTGAGACATAAGTAATAGCCAAAAAAGGTTGTCTAGTATATTTTTTAATTTTTTATTTATTATTATTATTATTTACTTTACAATATTGTATTGGTTTTGCCTATATTTGCTTATTTGATGCTTCAGGCAACTGTCAGTGCTTTGGTTAACAAGGATGGAATGCTTTGTTCTTTACCAAAGAATAAGCACAAACAGTGTGATATAAAACAATGCTTTAGGTAAGAGACAAAAAAGGGGCACTAAGGGCTGAGAATGAGAGAGAAGGAAGGAAAATCATCTTGGAAGAAGTGCAGAAGAATTGCAAAACCATGATATTATATTTTAACAAATCTCTTTCTATATTTTCCATAGGGCTTTATAATCTAATCTTTAGACTTCTTTCCTTCTCATTTTTTAATATACCTATTTCAAATGTAATTGATATATATAGTTATAAGGTATATAATGTGATGAAGTGATATACGTATACTTTGTGAAATGATTATCACAATAAGGTTAATTAATACATGCATAATCAAATCTGTATGCAGGTCAGGAAGCAACAGTTAGAATTGGACATGAAACAACAGACTGGTTCCAAATAGGAAAAGGAGTACGTCAAGGCTGTATATTGTCACCCTGCTTATTTAACTTATATGCACAGTACATCATGAGAAACGCTGGACTGGAAGAAACACAAGCTGGAATCAAGATTGCCAGGAGACATATCAGTAATCTCAGATATGAAGATGACACCACCCTTATGGCAGAAAGTGAAGAGGAACTCAAAAGCCTTTTGACGAAAGTGAAAGTGGAGAGTGAAAAAGTTGGCTTAAACCTCAACATTCAGAAAACGAAGATCATGGCATCCGGTCCCATCACTTCATGGGAAATAGATAGGGAAACAGTGGAAACAGTGACAGACTTTATTTTTTGGGGCTCCAAAATCACTGCAGATGGTGACTGCAGCCATGAAATTAAAAGACACTTACTCCTTGGAAGGAAACTTATGACCAACCTAGATAGCATATTGAAAAGCAGAGACATTATTTTGCCAACAAAGGTCTGTCTAGTCAAGGCTATGGTTTTTCCTGTGGTCATGTATAGATGTGAGAGTTGGACTGTGAAGAAGGCCTGAGCACTGAAGAATTGATGCTTTTGAACTGTCATGTTCGAGAAGACTCTCAAGAGTCCCCTGGACTGCAAGGAGATCCAACCAGTCCATTCTGAAGGAGATCAGCCCTGGGATTTCTTTGGAGGGAATGATGCTGAAGCTGAAACTCCAGTACTTTGGCCACCTCATGCGAAGAATTGACTCTTTGGAAAAGACTCTGATGCTGGGAGGGATTGGGGGCAGGAGGAGAAGGGAACAACAGAGGATGAGATGGCTGGATGGCATCACTGATTCGATGGACGTGAGTCTCAGTGAACTCTGGGAGTTGGTGATGGACAGGGAGGCCTGGCGTGCTGCGATTCATGGGGTCACAAAGAGTCAGACATGACTGAGCAACTGATCTGATCTGATCTGATGATGAGGACAGTTAAAATCTACTCTTTCAGCAAATTTCAAGCTTATAATACAGTATTGTTAACTGGAGTCATCATGTAGATTAAATCCCCTAAACTTGTTCAATAAATAATAGAAAATTTTTGCACTTTGACCAATATCATCCTTTTCTCCTGTCTTTCAGCCCCTAGCAACAACCAATCTACTCTCTACATCTATGAAATTTATTTATTTACTTAGGCTGCACCACAAGGCTTGCAAGGATCTTAGTTCCCTGACCAGGAGTCACACCTGGGCCTGGTCACTGAAAGCACCAAGTCCTATTCATTGGACTTCTAGGGAATTCCTGAGATTTACCTTTTAGATTCTATCTCTATGTGAGATCATGCAGTACTTATCTTCCTCTGTATGGATTATTTTACTTAGTATGTTGCCTTCACGGTTCTTCCATGTTATAGCACATATGACTTCTTCCAACAAACATGGGCTTGTATATTTCACAACCTGAATAACTGTCAAATCCTCTATCTACGATCCTTTCATCTCTCAAATTGAGTCTTATTTAGATTTGGCTGAATATCTCTATTCAAAGATGATTTTCTTTTGGACTAGATTTAGATATTTTTGCTTTGAAATTATAGCCCTGTATGTATTATTTCATGATGAATTTGAGGTTATAATGAGTTACTTGACCATTTAGTTAATATGTTATTTGTTTTAGCTTATATTTAGTAGTATTTAAACTGCAAGATCGGAGAAGGCAATGGCAACCCACTCCAGTACTCTTGCCTGGAAAATCCCATGGATGGAGGAGCCTGGTGGTCTCCCTGCAGTCCATGGGGTCACTACGAGTTGGGCACAACTGAGCAATTTCACTTTTACTTTTCACTTTCATGCATTGGGGAAGGAAATGGCAATCCACTCCAGTGTTCTTGCCTAGAGAATCCCAAGGACGGAGGAGCCTGGTAGGCTGCAGTTCATGGGGTCGCACAGAGTCGGACACGACTGAAGTGACTTAGCAGCAGCAGCAGCAAACTGCAAGATGGGCTATAATAAACCAATACAATATTGTAAAGTAGTTAGCCTCCAATTAAAATAAATAAATTCATATTAAAAAAAGAATCTACATGCTCAAAGATCACTGAATAAATGCACAATAAGTCTCAGAATAATTGAAACAATGTTTGAATAAAAACTAAACAAAAATTAGCATAATGGAAAAGTCAGAAATTTTTTTTTTCATTTAAACTAAATGCCATGTAGAAATTCTGGAAAGATAATTAAACATGACATGTGAGAGGAACAATAATAGATTTAAGATTGAGATTTAGTGTAATACTACTTTAAGAAAGTGAAAAATTATGTTTGTCATGTTTTCTACCATATAATTTTAATAAATAATCTGTCACTATATGCATGTTTATTCACATACACCTAACATAAATATTTAAGGCAATTTATTTTTCAATTTTTGTAGGGCCACTTTCACAGCCCTGTTTTATATACTGTAAATCAGAGGGTTTAACACGGGAATCACAAGGGTGTAAAACAACGAGGTCATTTTGTCTTGATCTAGAGAGTAGGAAGAACTTGGTCAGAAATTCATGAAGAGCAGAGTTCCCTGGAAAATTGCCACAGCAGTTAGGTGGGAGGTGCAGGTAGAGAAAGTTTGAATCTCCCATCAGTGGAGTGGATCTTCAAGACTGATAAGATAATATAACAATAAGAGACAAGGACTCCTGAAATGGTACTCAGTTCAATGAAGCCAAAAATCATGAATATCACTAACTCATTGACCTGTGTGTCTGAGCAAGATATCAACAGGAAAGGAGGAACATCACAAAAAAGTGGTTAATCACATTTGACCCACAGAAGCATAAGCGGAATGCTAATGTCATGTGTATCAAAGCGTCTCTTGAGCTACCCTGTAGCTCAGCTGGTAAAGAATAAACCTGCGATATAGGAGACCCCAGTTCAATTCCTGTGCCAGGAAGATTCCCTGGAGAATGGGTAGGCTACCCACTCCAATATTCTTGCACTTCCCTGGTGGCTCAGATGGTAAAGAATCTGCTTGCAATGTGGGAGACCTGGGTTTGATCCCTGGGTTGGGAATAAGCTCTTGGAGAAGGAAATAGCTACCCACCCCAGTATTCTAGCCTGGAGAATTCCATGGACTGTATAGTTCATGGGGTCACAAAGAGTCAGACATGACTGAGTGACTCACTTTCAATTGTTTCTGAAATATATAGACTCATCTCCATTATGTTTGCGTGCATTTATATGTGTGTCACATGTTTGCATGTGTGTGTGTCTTGGATAATATGTGAAAATTGGAATGTGAGTGATGTGTATATTTTTTAGACCTAAAGAATATGACATATTGTTCACATGAAGTTCAGTTTTTCACAGGTTGTTATTTGTAAGATGGAACCTCAACTACTTCTGAAATAAAGCAACAAGAACCTTCAAACTAATGTTTATACTTGGTTGTTGTTGTTGTTTAGTCACTAAGTCATGTTTGGGACTTTAGCGACCCCCTGGACTGTAGCCCACCAGGCTCCTCTGTCCATGGGATGCTGTATGGTTCAATATCATCTGACCATGGTCAACATGAAGAGTAACAGAATACAGCCCAGTTATTTAACCTGTGCCATTTTGAAATAGTGTCTATATAGCAAACGAAAGCTGAAGCAGTATGAATAGAATATAAGCAGGGGGAAATGTTTTGTTGATTATTAATTATTCCTGTTACATAATTTTATGAAGTGATGTGTATATGTTTTGTATTATTATGTAATGCTATGTATTATTATGTAATATAGATGTTAGATTTATAGATGAAGTGAATAAAATATTTGCAAAATATTTTTGCAACAAAGAATTTGTAGCTAGACTATACAAAAATGTTTATAAATAATAAAAACACAACCCAATTAAAAATAGGGACATGATTTGAACAGATACTTCACCAATAGATATATAAATGGCAATTAAATAATGATATAATAAATAATGATGATGAAAATAATAATAAACAGCAAAAATATAAGTTATAGAAATGTATTTTGCAAGTATATGTGTCCCTTTATGTCCAGACTTCAAGTGAATGTTCTCTGTGGTGCTTCCCAATGTCACGTCAGTTGACCAGCCATTGAAGATACAGGTTACACACTCAGTAGCTCATTGTGTTTCTGAGATATCAGAGAAGGATGTTCCATACTTTCAGTAATACTTACACACATAAACATAAAAGATATGGAGGAAAACAAATACTTGGCTTGTAATTAACCTTTAGTGTACAAGATGCCACTTAGAAAAAGTTTTCAAATTAATTTGAATTAGATTGGGTATAGAAGGTTCTTGACTTGTTATTGGACAACACTTAAGAAAAGGTATTTGATTTTGTATTATTGCTTTCCTAGCATCCCTGCCTCACACCATCTTGTTGCACTATATGTATTTTAATCGATTAAAGAAATATGTGTATTTAAGATCTATCAAGTGGTTAAAATGATTCAAGCATGATTCTCAGCATTTAGTCCAACATGCAACAGTCACTGATGTAGGTACTATACTCTCCTCATTTTACAGGTCAGACAATTGAGACAGAAAAATTAAGTAACTTGATCAAAGTGCAATTAACTAGTTGGGTACAAGAACTAGCACAGAAACCAAAGGAATCTGGCTTCCTCCCTAATCTAGTAATTTTGTAAATGAAATCTTATTAATGAGATATTCTACCCATGAAAACACACACAGACACAATGTCTGAGGTTATTTCTATATCTTTTAAGACAACCTAATACAATCTGCTCTAGAATTAACTCCCAGCTCCTAATGGCTGGGAGTGAGAGACTTTATTTTCTTGAGGCTCCAAAATCACTGCAGATGGTGAGTGCAGCCATGAAATTAAAAGACTCTTGGTCCTTGGAAGAAAATGTATGACAAACATAGCATATTAAAAAGCAGAGACATGACTTTGTCAACAAAGGTCTGTCTAGTCAAAGCTGTGGTTTTTCCAGCAGTCATGTGTGGATGTGAGAGTTGGACTATAAAGAAAGCTGAGCGCCAAAGAATTGATGCTTGAACTGTCATGTTGAAGAAGACTCTTGAGAGTCCTTTGGCCTGCAAGAATATCAAATCAGTCAATAAAAAAGGAATATTCATTGGAAGGACTGATGCTGAAGCTGAAGCGTCAATACTTTGGTCACCTGACATGAAGAACTGACTCATTGGAAAAGACCCTGCAGCTGGGAAAGATTGAAGGTGGGAGGAGAAGGAGATGACAGAGGATGACATGGTTGGATGGTATCACCAGCTTGATGGACATGGGTTTGAACAAGCTCCTGGAGTGGTGATGGACAGGGAAGCCTGGCGTGCTGCAGCCCATGGGGTTGCAAAGAGTCAGACATGACTGAGTGACTGAACTGAACTGAATAGTTGGAAAACGATTCAACTATTACTTTGCAGCAATTTTGAAATTTTTAAATGTTTCCTTTATCTTGGGGCTATGAAATGTGTTTGGCTCTTGAAAACAAGTGTTTGATAAAATGTTTGTGTGAGAAATTGTGTATACGCTGGCAAGGTTGTTGCAGGCTCTTAGCTACAATTTGTCCCAGGCATTGAAAGGGTAAGGAATCTGCTTGTCAATGCAGGATAAGCAAGAGATACAGGTTCCATCCCTGTGTGGGGAAGATTCCCTGGAGGAGGAAAAGGCAACCCACTCCAGTATCCTTGTCGGGATAATTCCAAGGACAAAAGAGCCTGGCGGGCTATAGTCCATGGGGTCACAAAGAACTGGACACGACTGAGCATACATCCAAATAGAGTTTGTAATCAGGGATTTAGATGAGTCCTGGAGCCTTATATCTCAGGAGGAATTTATCTTTGGTTTTAAGACTTTTTTAGCAGCGTCTTTTACGTCTTTGTTTCTCAAACTATAAATCAAGGGATTCAGCACTGGAATGATGATGGTGTAGAACACTGAGATGATTTTATCAGTGTTGGGAGAATACAGGTAGCTGGGTCGTGAGTAAACGAAGAGCAGAGTTCCCTGGTAGATGGCCACGGATGTCAGGTGAGAAACACATGTAGAGAAGGTCTTCTTCCTCCCACTGGAAGAACGGATCTTTAAGACTGAGAGGAGAATGTAAAAGTAGGAGATGATGATGACAATGAAGCAGATAATTTCCACTGAGCTGCCGTATGTGGAGAGAAGCCACTCATTAAGTGATGTGTCTGTGCACGATAACTTAAGCAAGGGAGGGAGGTCACAGAAAAAATGATTAATGACATTTTTATCACAGTATTTCAGAATAAATGCAAAGGATGTGTGCACCAGGGAACTCATATTGCCTCCAAAGTATGACAAGACGATCAACCATATGCAGATGCCCCGAGACATCACAGCTGTGTACAGTAAAGGGTTACAGATGGCGACATAGCGGTCATATGCCATGGCAGCCAAGATAAAGGATTCAGTATCTGCAAAAGTACAGAAGAAATAGAACTGCAGGGCACAGCCGTAATAGGAAATGGACTTGTTCTGAGAGAGGAAGTTGACAAGCATTTTGGGAACGATGACTGAAGAATAGCAAAGGTCTACAAAGGATAGGTTACTAAGGAAAAAATACATGGGGGTTTGAAGGTGCAGATCAACTCTGATTAACATCATCAACCCGATGTTCCCCATTAAAATCAGAGAGTACAAAGTCAGAAACAGGAGAAACAGGACAATCTGCAGTTCAGGGCGAGTTGGAAACCCTAACAGAATAAACTCAGTCACCAAGGTACAGTTTCCATCTAAAAAGTCCATATTCTGTGCTGTTTTCTTCTTATGAGAATTCTAACATCCTAAGATCCTATGTTGATGGAAAGAGAAAAAAAAAATAGATATAATTATAAGGTTATTTTATTGTTTCAACAAACAAGCAATCAAGTCAAGAGTCCCAGACCAAATCTCCTTCCAAATATAAATTCTGAGAAACATATTTCAGAATTTAGTAGCTTTATCCCATGTTTGATAGTTTTATTTTATTTGTTTAATAGCTAGTTCCACTGGAAGACATGTGCAGATAAATCTCATATTTCTTACTTTTTTTAATTCTCAAGTATAGTACTATAGCTAGTACAGAGGATTAAACGAATAATGAAGTAATAAATGAAATGATGCTAAGAGGAAAAATATATCTATTATTAAAAATATGTTAACTTGAGTACATGTTGTAACAATAACTCTGGAACAATGTACTCCTTCTGCCCAGTATTTGATAGTAGTGTGTTGTACTCTTGACTGTAAATAGGGTGGTGCAATGAGCTATACTTCATCTATTTAAAGAATAATAATGAAAGCAAAAGTGATATTAGTGAAATGAAAGCAAATGTCAGTAAACATCAGCTAACAGCCTGTTTTAGACAGGGATGAGTTTAAGGCAATTCCTTAAATCCTGTCAAGATACTAAGTCAAGGAGATTAAAATAATTAACTGCTTTTCTCTTTGGCATTCTTTATCATTCTTGGCTTCTAGTAAGCACAGCATAAATATTAGATGATTGAGTGAAGTGGGCAAAAAATTAGTAAGTTAACTTCTCATCTTTAAAAATCACTCTATATAGCCTCCTTACTAATTATATTTGTGAGCAAACACAAATAGCTGCCTTTAATTTTTATCCTAGTATAATTCAGGATGTTGAGTCTAAGAATTTTGTCAATTTCTGTTTCTATAATCTCAGAATTTTTCTGGAAGCAAGGAGAATTTGAACTTGACTTTGAAATATAAGATGTTTTATTGTAACCTTGAAGGATGACTTGGAAATCTATAAAACAAGCAAGTGAAACTTCCAGTGAGCTTTGTTACTACTGCCACAGTCTGCTCGAACAAATGGTTGGGGTCATTCTCTCACTTATATAAAGTTATTGAGACCGCTACAGGGCTAAGAACTTCATTGTTGTAATATCATCTAATCACTAAAAGTGTGCTATAAGATAGGCACAGAAAAATCTAAGAGAATTAGAAGGGTTAGGATGCTGTCTTATGTTATTACCTCAAAGAGTGTGAATGAGATGCAGTACCTTGTTAGGACAGTAGTTAATTTATTCTTATTTTGCCTGTTTTCAAAGTAATCAGAGTGTTCAGAAATGATAAGACCTACATTTAGAGTTAATAAGCATTTGGTTAGAATCTCATATTAGCCACATGGACTGTATGACCTTGCACAATTATGTGTGTGTATATATATACATACACACACATTATGTGTGTGTATATATATCTATCTGTATATATATATATATATATATATAGAGAGAGAGAGAGAGAGAGAGAGAATCTGCTATACTTAATACATATATTATATGTATATTATTATATATAACATTATATATATTTAAAATGTTACTAAAATAATGACAATAATATTTCACATGGTTTCTCTGCCAGGTTAAATTAGGAAAACTATCTATACTTTCTTGCTGTCTCACTTTAGATAAACTGGCACATAATAGGTAAAGAGTGAAGATTAGTTTCAATTACTCCACTGCTCTCAGCTCAGCAGTAAAGAATCCATTTGCCAACGCAGGAGATGTGGGTTCAATCCCTGATCTGGGAAGATTTCTAGAGAAGGAAATGGGAACCCACTCCAGTATCCTTGCCTAGAGAACCTCATGGACAGAGAGGCCTGATGGGCTACAGTCCATGGGGTCACAAAGAGTTGGACACGGCTTAACGACTAAACAACAACAGAAATAACCCCACTGCTCTCGCTTATCCCTAGCTAATAATTAGAAATATGTCACTAGATTTTTTTAAATAATAGTTATCATTTATATAATGATTGTGATGTAAAATACAATATTCTAAACACTTTACATATAATTTATTTAATTGTCACACAGAAATATACTAACAAAATTTCACAGTTAGTTGCTATCACTGTTATCTTTCTCTTACAGTTGAGGGAGCTAAAGCACAGAGAGCTGGAGAGCTAAGACGTGATGAAAATAGTATTGGAGCCCAGGTTCCCACCTCCAAAACTTCAAGACAGATTGAGTGTAAGATTCAAGACAGATTGGTAAGCTAGATTCTCATTATTGATTCCGTATGTTGCATGGGAATATTGAAGCTTAATGTTCCAAGTCACTCTGCAAGTAGTTGACAGGTATAATTCAAATTCAGGTATGTGTGAAGTCAAATCTCATGAGGATAACCATGAAGGTGGTTAGAGAATTAATAGTGTGGCCTCCATGAGACAGGCTGTGGTGCGGACTTGCTGAAGGCAGGGCAGAATGACTCAGTTATTTACTAAAAACAGACCATTACTCTCGGGGACTCACAGCGAGCATCCTTCCAATAGATTAAGAAGGGTTTCCCTGTGGCTCAACCCTTAAAAAATCTGCCAACAATGCAGGAGAATGCCTACAACTCAGGAGACCTGGGCTTGATCCTTGGTCGGGAAGATTCCTTGGTGAAAGAAATGGCAACCCATTCTAGTATTCTTACCTGGGAAATCCGATGGACAGAGGAGCCTGGCGGAGCTAAAGTCCATGAGGTTGCAAAGAGTCGACAGGACTTAGTAACTAAATCACCTCTACCACCACCACCACCATCCAGGTAGAGAAACGTGAATGTAGAGAAGAGAAGCATGAGGGGGAAAGTTGGAGATGAGAGTGAATCTTGGATTCTTGTTTTCAATGGGAATGACAAAAAAGATGCAATCAAACTGAAGTGATTCACTAAATTTTTCATAAGTATATAGCAAAACAATGTTAGAACAGAAAATAAATTAATTGAAACTATCAGGTAGCCAATCATGTTCCAGTTTATTTCTGTTAACAACAAAGCTTATTTAAACAAGGTGAGTGTCTCAGATCCCTGTAGAAACTGTAGAAGAATGACACGGGCAGATCTATTTGTGGGTAATATGCTAATACATATGATTTTGTAACTATTTTGACACATGTCAGTGGTCTCAGATCCATAAAAGTCTATTTTTGCATCACTGAAGCCAGTCGGGTAAACACAGAAGCTACTTACCAAAGAGGGAGACATGTTTCTATTACCCAGATGAATAATCTCACCAGTAGGACCAAGGACTCTTATATACACTCTCAAGTCACTAGGGACCTGATAACTGAAGACTCCAAACATGTTCATTTCCAAGAGATTCCTAGGGGATAATTAGTAGGTTATTGTGAATTATTATTTTGAAACAACTTCGTAATTATAATAGCAATTCTGTTAGTGTTAGTTTGAAGAGGCAATTTTTACTCTCAATAATATTGTGGTTGTTTTTTTCTGACACTTGAAATCCCACTAGAGTCCTGCACTCTAATACTGTAGTGGAAAGTACTGTAGTGGAAGTCACTCAGTTGTGTCTGAACCTTTGCGACCCTGTGGACTGTAGCCTACCAGGCTTCTCCGTCCATGGGATTCTCCAGACAAGAATACTGCAGTGAGTTACCATTTCCTTCTCCAGGGGATCTTTCTGACCCAGGGATCGAACCCAGGTATCCCACATTGGAGGTAGAGGCTTTAACCTCTGAGGCACCAGGGAAGCCCTGCTGCTGCTGCTGCTAAGTCGCTTCAGTCGTGTCCAACTCTGTGTGACCCCATGGACTGCAGCCTACCAGGTTCCTCCATCCATGGGATTTTCCAGGCAAGAGTACTGGAGTGGGTTGCTATTGCCTTCTCCTAGGGAAGCCCTAGAGGTTCTTTAAATAGTTCATATATTTTAAAATGTAGCTCTCATTTAAATTATTTCAAAAACCACATGGAAGTTCCTAAAAATGTTCCTTGATATCCTCAGCACTGAAATGTAATATTTTTTGTTTCACTGAAGTCAGTCCAGGGGAGTCTACTATAGAACCTGTTATCAGTAGGTGCTTTCTGAGAAGATGAAAGGAACTTTATTTTAGAAAATTGTCTATTGACCTATCTATTTACTTTTGGCTGTGCAGGGTCTTCCTTGCTGTGGATGGCCTTTCTGCAGTTGCAGAGAGTGGGGGTACTTTCTGTTGCAGACCACGGGCTCTAGAACTTGGGCTCTAATATCACAGGCTCAACAGTTGGAGTGCGTGGCTTAGATGGCCTGTGGCTTGTGGTTATCTTCCTGGACCAGGGACTGACCCCATGTCCTCTGCAGGGGCAGGTGGACTGTTAACCACTGGACCACCAGGAAAGTCCCAGAGGACTTTTAAATAAGAGTCTTATGCCTGAGAGCATCAAAAGGAGGCAAAACCATACCAGTTGGTAAATACAGCTTTTCAACATCAACTTGATTGTTCTTATGTGCGTTTTGTATGACACTTTCACTAAAACAATGATATTTCAGCTGCTCTCAGAAAAACTTGCAGAACTTTTGGTAATTACGCTGTACTAGAGCACCCAGTGAGAAATAGATTTAAGGGACTAGATCTGACAGATAGAGTGCCTGATAAACTATGGACGGAGGTTCATGACATTGTACAGGAGACAGGGATCAAGGCCATCCCCAAGGAAAAGAAATGCGAAAAAGCAAAATGGCTGTCTGGGGAGGCCTTACAAATAGCTGTGAAAAGAAGAGAAGTGAAAAGCTAAGCAGAAAAGGAAAGATATAAGCATCCGAATGCAGAGTTCCAACGACTAGCAAGAAGAGAAAAGAAAGCCTTCTTCAGCGATCAATGCAAAGAAATAGAGGAAAACAACAGAATGGGAAAGTCTAGGGATATCTTCAAGAAAATCAGAGATACCAAAGGAACATCTCGTGCAAACATGGGCTCGATAAAGGACAGAAATGGTATGGACCTAACAGAATCAGAAGATATTAAGAAGAGGTGGCAAGAATACACAGAAGAACAGTACAAAAAAGATCTTCACGACCAAGATAATCACGATGGTATGATCACTCACCTAGAGCCAGACATCCTGGAATGTGAAGTTAAGTGGGCCTTAGAAAGCATCACTATGAACAAAGCTAGTGGAGGTGATGGAATTCCAGTTGAACTATTTCAAATCCTGAAAAATGATGCAGTGAAAGTGCTGCACTCAATATGCCAGCAAATTTGGAAAACTCAGCAATGGCCACAGGACTGGAAAAGGTCAGTTTTCATTCCAATCCCAAAGAAAGGCAATGCCAAAGAATGTTCAAACTACCACACAATTGCACTCATCTCACACGCTAATAAAGTAATGCTCAAAATTCTGCAAGCCAGGCTTCAGCAATACGTGAACCATGAACTTCCAGATGTTCGAGCTGGTTTTAGAAAAGGCAGAGGAACCAGAGATCAAATTGCCAACATCCACTGGATCATGAAAAAAGCAAGAGAGTTCCAGAAAAACATATATTTCTGCTTTATTGACTATGCCAAAGCCTTTGACTGTGTGGATCACAATAAACTGGAAAATTCTGAAAGAGATGGGAATACCAGACCACCTGACCTGCCTCTTGAGAAACCTGTATGCACGTCAGGAAGCAACAATTACAACTGGACATGGAACAACAGACTGGTTCCAAATAGGAAAAGGAGTACGTCAAGGCTGCATATTGTCACCCTGCTTATTTAACTTATATACAGAATACATCATGAGAAACACTGGACTAGAAGAACAAGCTGGAATCAAGATTGCCAGGAGAAATATCAATAACCTCAGATATGCAGATGACGCCACCCTTATGGCAGAAAGTGAAGAGGAACTAAAAAGACTCCTGATGAAAGTGAAAGAGGAGAGTGGAAAAGTTGGCCTAAAACTCAACATTCAGAAAATGAAGATCATGGCATCTGGTCCCATCACAATCATGGGAAATAGATGGGGAAACAGTGTAAACAGTGTCAGACTTTATTTTGGGGGGCTCCAAATCACTGCAGATGGTGATTGCAGCCATGAAATTAAAAGACGCTTACTCCTTGGAAGGAAAGTTATGACCAACCTAGATAGCACATTCAAAAGCAGAGCCATTCCTTTGCCAACAAAGGTCCGTCTAGTCAAGGCTGTGGTTTTTATAGTAGTCGTGTATTGATGTGAAAGTTGGACTGTGAAGAAAGCTGAGTGCTGAAGAATTGATGCTTTTGAACTGTGGTGTTGGAGAAGACTCTTGAGAGTCCCTTGGACTGCAAGGAGAGCCAACCAGTCCATTCTGAAGGAGATCAGCCCTGGGATTTCTTTGGAAGGAAAGATGCTAAAGCTGAAACTCCAGTACTTTGGCCACCTCATGCGAAGAGTTGACTCATTGGAAAAGACTCTGATGCTGGGAGGGATTGGGGGCAGGAGGAGAAGGGGACGACAGAGGATGAGATGGCTAGATGGCATCACCGACTCAATGGACGTGAGTTTGAGTGAACTCTGGTGGTTGGTGATGGACAGGGATGCTGGTGGCTGCATTTCATGAGGTCACAAAGAGTCGGACACGACTGAGTGACTGAACTGAACTATCTGAAGAGCACCCAGACTGGAAATTTGCATGGCTACAAACACAGAACTGTCTTCCCTTCATAGCATTTGCCAAATTTTCAGTTGCTTGGAGTGGGGGTTAAAGATATGTCAACTACCTCTGAAATACAAGAGTAGACAATTCTATATTACTTTGTGCTGAAGAGACTAAGAAAGCTCAAGTACTTATGTGAAAGTCCTAGATCGCCACACCCTAGTAAGAGGGGTGAACTGGAGATACAGTGCATGTTGCCAAAACCAAAAGAATCAGTTTTCTATTGAATGGAGCTTATCACTCTTAGTTGCATCAGAAAAATAATTGAAGCTTCATTGATTTGAGAAATCCTGCACAGCATCTTTGTAGTCTGTTCGGCATGCAACAAACAAATTACTAAGCATGATAACATGAACGATTTTATGCCCATACAAGAGGGAAAATGCCAAAAGCAGATACACATTGAACCAAAGTTGGAGTTGGCAAGCAATAATTTAAAAATAATTCTAAAAACATCCTAAAGAAAATTGTCAAAAAAAATTGAAAATGGCAGAAGTTGGGAGACATTCCTCCAATGATTGGAAACCTTAGAAAATAGAATTGAAAAATACATCTAAATTGGCAGCTTGTTGAGTGGATTTATTGATACATTGAATTTTTAAAAGCAAAGAATTGGATGAAAAATGACAAGGTCAAAAGGGTTTGTATTAAGGATCTTTGGTTTGAACTTGGAACTAGTGCGGTAAAGGAGGTCATCAGGAAAATCTATGCTCCTTCCACTCAAATACTTAAATGCTCACCATGAACCAGCCTTAAGAAAGCAGACTTTCCTAGCAAATGCTCTTTCACATTGGTACTGCTTGAGAGGAATGAACTTGAAAAGTGTTTTCCATTTACCGTGGAGCCTAGAGTTCTTATATCCTTCAGACAATAGATGGCACCAGAGACAACTATCTAATCTAGTTAGTATGCCTCTGAGTCAGTTCTGAAAAAGAAACTTTCAGTGTTCTTAAAGATTTCTGTGTAATTGAGATTTCCAATTATGTTAGTACTCTGTTTCTCACTGTGTATATGTTTTTTTTTTCCCAGAAATTTAAATTTTTGTTTAAGAAATTGTCCCATTACCAGTTCTTTTGGTAAATTGATCACACTCCTCTCTGTGCAGGAAACTGTGACTCCCAGGTTCCAGTAAACCATCATCAAACAAAAAGTCCTGATTCTTCTTATCCTTGGTATCAACACCCAGATATTCTTGTTGTTGTGTGGTCTCTAAGTCATGTCCGACTCTTTGCAACCCATGGACTGTAACTGTAACCCACCAGGCTCCTCTTTCCATAGAATTCTCTAGGCAAGAATACCGGAGTGGGTTGCCATTTCCTCCTCCAGGGGATCTTGCTGATCTAGTGATCAAACCTGGGTCTCCTGCACTGTAGGTGAATTCTTTATCACTGAACCACTGGGGAAGCCCTGATATCCCAATAGGTTGAATTGATTTTATGGAAGGTCAGTAAAATACAATTGATTTAAAGTTGAACTCATGTTCTACAATAAGCATCAAATTATTGCTTATAGTTTCACATATAGGGCTTTTTATGGGAAGCTGTGAGGCAAGTAGATCTCAGTAGCCACCAGTCAGAATTTCAAATATTTATATAGAGGTGTGTCAGATGGTAAAGCATCTGCTCGTGATGTGGGAGACCTGGGTTTGATTCCTGGGTCAGGAAGATCCCCTAGAGAAGGAAATGGCAACCTGCTCCAGTACTCTTGCCTAGAAAATTCCATGGATGGAAGAGCCTGGTGGGCTACAGTTCATGGGGTTGCAAAGAGTCGGACACAACTGAGCGACTTCACTCACTTAACCAGGTTCAAGCATGTATACCATCCAGGTGGTTCTCAACATCAAGTTGCTCTCTCAAGACTGCTTGTGTGGTCTTTGAAAATATCTCTCACTGAAGGGATGACAGACAGAATGTACATTCTATAGACAAGGGAGAGGGTGAGGAGTACCCAGTTCCAGTTTGCCAGTCAACCAGATGTTGCCTTCTCCAGAGGACCTCCTCTCATGGTCCTAAATGAATCTGTCAAATGAATCCCTTTATATTCATGAGTCCTAAGTTGCTTCAGTTGTGTCCAACTCTTTGTGACCCTCTGGACTGCAGCTCACCAGACTCCTCTCTCTATGGGATTCTCTAGGCAAGAACACTGGGGTGGATTGCCATACACTCCCCCAAGGTATCTTCCTGAACCAGGGGCTGGACTTGCATCTCCTGCAGCTCAGCAGGCAGACTCTTTACTGCTGAGCCACTGGGGAAGCCTGAATTCGTTTATACACCATGTCATATCCACATTTCCAGAAAAAGTTGAATGCAAAATTGTATTAGATGGCCGAGCTATTGAGATACCCTATGGGTAGTCAAGTAAAGGTGGCTTGTGTACGTTTAGAGGTGAAAGCAAACTTCCTCTGAGAGGCAGTTGAAACAGGCACTAAACAGAGCATATTAGCTAAATCTACGGCTGCAAAATACTTAATACTTGCTGGTGGAATGAAGTCAGTAATGTCATTGTTATTGCCTGTGGAGCCTTCATGGCTGGGGCTATGGCATTAAGGTTGTGATCATATGGTGTCATTCATTATTTCCATTTTATGGACCGGCCAAACTGGGTTGTAAAATGGAGGAATATTGGGAGTTGATCACCCCTTTTCCTGAATCAACTTGAGCTGGAGAAAGGGGATGGATGAAGGTCAAAGACAAAGCAAGGCCACAAACCAAGGGCCCCAGGGCATTGTGCGGCTCCTCAGTGCCGGGCAGGGGGATGGCTGGGTGCAGGGATGTATCCTTTGTCCCTGTTCCCTGCAGCTTGTACCCAGGACTGGGAACACGCTGCCTCTGGATCAGCCTGTACTCTCTGAGCCCAGACGGCCTGACCAGAGGCAAAGCAAAGGTCCTCTTGCCTTCCTGGGGAGGCCAGGGCTGCTGGGGCCCCCATCGCCTCTGACTACAGGAGGGTCCAGCTTTTGGCCATTCTCTCCCAGGTGAACCCCAGCCTGAAGCTGGGGCTGTGCAAGGCTAGCCCCCAGGAGGTGGCTCACACTGCAAGCTGCTGGGGTCATCCTGGAGAGTCTGTTCCCCAGGGACAGGCTGTAGCAGCCTGTGCGGCTACAGAAGGATGGGGAAGACCTGAAGAGGAAGGTGCTTTGTGCTCCTAATTACTAAAAAAAAAAAAAAAAAAAAATTCCCTTCTCCTTCAAATAGTTTTTGTATAATGAGTTGAAGTCTTAGATGACCTCATTTTATTTTACACTGGGCCATTTCAACTTTTCTAAGTGTGTGCTTTAAAAGCTGTCCATAGTCAGATATCAAATATGGAGTCAGACTCCTTGTTACATGTCTCTTTTCATGAAGCCTAGAGTACATGTGCAGCTGACCAGTCATATCAGCTTAATTCCTGCCAGTAAAATTTTTGGATAATGGCCTTCTTTCATTTTGTGATCTGTCAATGAATATTGTTGTTGTTTAGTCCCTAAGTCATGTCCGACTCTTCTGCAACTTCATGGAGTATAGCCCGCTAGGCTCTTCTCTCCATGGGATTCACCAGGCAAGAATACTGGAGAGGATGGCCATTTCCTTCTCCAGGGGAGCTTCCCCACCCAAGGATTGAACCTTTATATCCTGCTTGGCAGGTGGATTCTTTACCACTGAGCCTCCAAGGAAGCCTGTCAGTGAATATAAATATATACAGATACATATGCATTGCATATGTACTTTATGTATTTACATATAAATATATTTATAACTCAGTAATAAATCGACAGCACAAGTACAATGTTAGAAAACAATTTGAGCAGATAATTCATCAAAGAAGATATAGAGATGACAAGTTACACCATGAAAAACTCAGTGTGAAATTACTGAGTTTGATTAGGGAAATCAAAATTAAAAAATGAAATATCACTAAACATGTTAAAATTGAAAGAAAAATCTAATGAAAACAAAACAACAACAACAACAAAAAAACAATGCACAGATAATACTTAATGCTGGTGAGGATTTATAACATGTAAACATCTGTGCATTTCTCGTAGGAATTGAGACAGCTTCTCTGAAGGTTTGTGGTTCATTATAAAATTAATTACACACTTACAATTATTATAAAATTATAATAATACAAAATAATATAAAATATAAAATACATTATAAAATTAATTACACACTTACATTTATCCAGAAGTCTCACTTTATATAGAAATGAAAACTTGTATTTACACTGAAATCAGTTACCAAACATTCAGGGCAACTATAACAGTGACATTCTGGAAACAGCCCATGTGTTCTTCATCCAACAAATGGGCAAACTCTGGTACATTACATAGTGTGAGACGCTACTAAGAAATATAAATAAATGAACCATATTGATGCAGTCAGCAATATGCTAAATGCTTTATGCAAAGTGAAAATTCAGACTTAAAAGGCTTTTTGATTCCATTTGTATGACATTCTGAAAAAGGCAGATGTACAGAGGACTGGTCAGCTGGTGATAAATTAGTAGAGTATTAACTAGAGAGACAGAAAATGAGAACTTTGGAGAGTTATCAAGCTGTTCTGTATTTTGATCATGTTTTTGGTTACATAACTGTGGATTTGTCAGACTTCTCAAAATTTTACAACAAAAAAATACATTTTCATTTGCATGCAAATTTAAAATGTTATAGAATATATTTTAAAATGCTATCAATTAATGAAAACATCACTATGGTATTATACATGTCCGTTCCCCTGATCCAGTCTAAAGAGGACCTTTTATCCTCATTTACAAATCAATCAACTTTGACAACTACACTGCCATGGTCAGCCTGTGGGTTGAGAAATAATCTCAGTTAGATGCTGGCAGGAGGTCTTTGTAATTCCTGAGTCACTTGTTTGTCACAGACAATCTCATACATCTAGTCGACACAGTTTGCAAACAGAAACACACAGATAATGACAGTAAATAATGTGAGAACAAAACATGTTTGTTATGTCACAGTTGTTACAATGATACATGCACAATACTGTTAAAATTGTGCTATATTTAAAATACAAAAAAGTGATCCTTTCTAGACTAGAGGACAACCCATCTTCCTTATAGGCTATTTATAAATATTAAATTAATTTAATTTTAATTATAAAATTTTATTCATAGGAACTTATTATCATGATTGTGTGAACATTCAAAGGAAAGGTAGATTGAAACATAACTATAGGTCAGTACCAATATAGGTATTATTAATCAGAAGCAGAATATATTAAGAAAAGGTGGCAAGAATACACAGAAGAACTAAATACAAAAGATCTTCATGACCTAGATAACTACGATAGTGTGATCACTCACTTAGAGCCAGACATCCTGGAATGCGAAGTCAAATGGGCTTTAGAAAACATCACTACAAACAAAGCTAGTGGAGGTGATGGAATTCTGGTTGAGCTATTTCAAATTCTAAAAGATGATGTTGTGAAAGCACAGCACTCAATATGCCAGCAAGTTTGAAAAGCTCAGCAGTGGCCACAGGACTGGAAAAGGTCAGTTTTCATTCCAATCCCAAAGAAAGACAATGGCAAAGAATGTTCAAGCTGTCACATAATTGCATTCATCTGACATGCTAGCAAAGTAATGCTCAAAATTCTCCAAGCCAGGATGCAGCAGTATATGAGCTGTAAGCTTCCAGATGTTCAAGCTGGATTTAGAAAAGGCAAAGGAACCAGAGATCAAATTGCCAATATCCATTGGATCATGGAAAAAACCAAGAGGGTTCCAGAAAAAATCTACTTCTGCTTTATTGACTATGCCAAAGCCGTTGACTGTGGGGATCACAACAAACTGGAAAATTCTTAAAGAGATGGGAACACCAGACAACCTTATCTGCCTCCTGAGAAATCTGTATGCAGGACAAGAAGCCACAGTTAGAACTGGACATGGAACAATAGACTGGTTCCAAATCAGGAAAGAAGTGTGTCAAGGCTGTATATTATTCTCCTCCTTGTTTAACTTATATGCAGAGTGAAATGAAATGAAGTGAGAATCGCTCAGTCCTGTTTGACTCTGTGTGAAACCATGGAAAGTATAGTCCATGGAATTCTCCAGGCCAGGATACTGGAGTAGGTAGCTTTTCCCTTCTCCAGGGGATCTTCTCAACCCAGGGATGGAAGCCAGGTCTCCTTCATGGCAGGTGGATTGTTTACCAGCTGAGCCACAAGGGAAGCCTGAGTACATCAGGTGGAATGCCAGGCTGGATGAAGCACAAGCTGGAATCAAGACTGCTGGGAGAAATATCAATAACCTCAGATATGCAGATGACACCACTCTTATGGCAGAAAGTGAAGAAGAACTAAAGAGCCTCTTGATGAAAGTGAAAGAGGAGAGTGGAAAAGTTGGCTTAAAACTCAACATTTAGAAAACTAAGATCATGGCATCTGGTCCCAACACTTCATGGCAAATAGATGGGGAAACAATGGAAACAGTTATAGACTTTATTTTTGGGGGTTCCAAAATTGCCGCAGATGGTGACTGTAGCCATGAAATTAAAAGACACTTGCTCCTTGGAAAAAAAGTTATGACCAACCTAGACAGCATATTAAAAAGCAGAGACATTACTTTGCTGACAAAGCTCTGTCTAGTCAAAGCTACGGTTTTTCCAGTAATCATGTATGGATGTCAGAATTGGACCATAAAGAAAGCTGAGCACCAAAGAATTTATGCTATTGACTGTGGTGTTGGAGAAGACTCTTGAGAGTCCCTTGAACTCAAGGAGATCCAAGCAGTCCATCCTAAAGGAGATCAGTCCTGAGTGAACATTGGAAGGACTGATGATGAAGCTGAAACTCCAAACACCTCATGAGAAGAGTTGACTTATTGGAAAAGACCCTGATGCTGGGAAAGACTGAAAACAGGAGAAGGGAATGACAGAGGATGAGATGGTTGGATGGCATCACAGACTCGATGGACATGAGTTTGGGTAAATTCCGGTAGTTGGTGATGGACAGGGAGGCCTGGCGTGCTGCGATTCATGGGGTCTCAAAGAGTCAGACACGACTGAGCAACTGAAATGAACTGAAGTGAATCATAAGCTCTGGAAATAGTTTTCCACACTCTGATTTTACCATTATTTCAAATAATGATGACAGAGTCATATTCTTTGTAAGCCAAATTCCAAATAAAATCTGCAAAGTCTGCATGTTCAACAATGCTTTTTAATGTTAAAATCATATAAAAGTAGCAACAAACTGGATGACAAAATAAAACTTTTTAACATAGTAGATATTTGTGCAAAAAATGCTCTGAAATATCTAGCTATAGGGTATTTTGATTATGAAATCCACACCTACAGAAGCATGCAATTCTTTTCTTTAAAATAAGACCTCTTTTACTACTCTCCCTTTGATACCATGAGTATATTAAATTCTTGCAAAGTACTAATGAGGTGTGTCTGTAGTCACAGCTGATTATATTCACAGAAGTTCATACATCAGATGAAGGTGTGTTGAATACATACATAGCAGAGGAAAGCATTCTTTAAACATTGAAGTGTTCAATCATAACACACACATTAAAATATCAAAACTTGCACTTCAGAGAAACATTTCCTACCACAAAAGAGCTTCTGCACCAGCTAAAAAGTCACTAAAGATGTACGATCTATCACCACCAAACACTGTGAAACACGAATGTGTATTTTCTCCTTTAAATCATATTCAAGCCTGTGCAATAAAACACTTTTTTTTTAAAATTTCACATAGCAATACTTCTGGTGGGATGGTATAGCTAGCCATGTGCTTTTAAATAAGCTTCATATTCATTTTAATTTTTTTTTCTTTAAAAGAATTAAAGGAAAAAAATAATAGCTAAACGACTTGCTCTATGTCTGGTAGAGAAGATTGAAAACCAGTGATCAAACTTCTGGGACAGCAGTGTTCCATGATTTTGTAAAACATTCTTTACTAAGTAACACATGTATATGTAATTAAAAAAAATGATACTGATGAAACTTTGCAGGAAAGGAATGGAGACACAGATGTAGGGAATGGACTTACACAGTGTGGGCGGGAGAGAGTGAGATGAATGGAAAAGAAGAATCACCATATTTACACAGTCAGATGGATAGCTGGAGGGAAGCTGCTGTGTAGCACGGGGAGCCCAGCCTCAGGTGATGACCTGGAGGAATGGGGTGGGGGAGGGGAGGGAGGCTGGGGTGGGAGAGGATATAGGGATAATCATGGCTGCTCTGTGTGGTGTTGGAGAAGACTCCTGAGAGTCCCTTGGACTGCAAGAAGATCCAACCAGCCATCCTAAAGGAAATCAGTCCTGAATATTCATTGGAAGGATAGATGCTGAAGCTGAAACTCCAATACTTTGGCCACCTGATGTGAAGAACTGACTCATTTGAAAAGACCCTGTTGCTGGGAAAGATTGAAGGCAGGAGGAGAAGGGGACAACAGAGGATGAGACTGTTGGATAGCATCACCGACTCAATGGACATGAGTTTGAGTAAACTCTGGGAGTTGGTGATGGACAGGAAGGCCTGTCGTGCTGCAGTCCATGGGTTCGCAAAGAGTTGGACACAACTGCAAGACTGAACTGAATTGAAAAATACAGTATAAAAAGAAGAGGTTAACTTCTAAACTGGAAAATGTAGAGATCTTTAAAAATTTCTCTGATCATCCTGTGGCCAGTATTTAAAGCATTTTTAAATAAACTCATCACACTACTTTTTTCAGTAATAATTTTCTCGGTGCTACAATCACATCCTTGTTCTGAAGGCTGTATATCATGGGATTGAACATAAGGGTCACTATGATATAGAAGAGAGAGAGCAGTCTGCCAGTTCCTGCAGAATGTCTGGATTTGGGCCTTAGGTATGCAATGGCAGCAGATCCAAAGAATAAAAGCACAACCAACAGGTGAGACAAACACGTGGAGAAGGCTTTGGCTCGCCCTCTGGCTGTTGGCAACCTCGGAATAGTGGAAATGACTTTGCTGTAAGAGGCAAGGATCAACATAAAAGGTACAGCAACAAACAACAGAGCTACTGCATAGACTGACAGTTCCTGCACAGAAGTGTCTTCGCAGGACAGTTTCAGAATGGGGGGTACGTCACAGAAGTGGTTAATCTGGTTTGAACAACAGAAATGCAGAGTGAAGATCCAACACGTTTGCCCTATCTGCATTGGGATTCCACTGACCCAGGAGCCCCCAGTCAGCTGGAGGCACGTCTTTGGGATCATGACAAGGGGATAGTGCAGAGGGTCACAGATGGCCACACAGCGGTCATAGGCCATCACTACCAGGAGGAAGCACTCAGTGGCCGCCAGCATAAGGAAGAAGCACATTTGGGTGGCACAGTCCAGCACAGAAATGCTTCTGTCCTGAGTCCAAAGGTTGACCAGAATCCTAGGGAGAATGACGGGCACATAACAGATTTCCAAGAAGGAAAAATTTGCCAGGAAAAAATACATGGGTTTTTGCAGTCAAGCCAAGTTATTATTATTAAGAGACTATTTCCAACTAAAATAATGATGTAAGTGATGGTGAACACCCCAAATAATATCCCTTGGAGGTTTGGAAGATCAGAAAATCCCAGTAGTGCAAATTGTATCACTGTGGACACATTGTCTTCTGCTTCCACCTCTTCATAGTTTATCTGTGGGAGTGATTCAATCAGAGGTACTGTCATTTCATTTTTAGACTCTTTTTTTGTGTGTGTATAAACTAGATTATATGTCTTCTTACTTTTCATTTCCCTATAAAAACCAAACTTATAATTCCAGGTGCTCTAAAAGTACAGAGAAGTATACTTTTATTTATCATTAAACCTATATGAAAGAAAAAAACTTCAGCCTATGTTTTCTCTACCATATATTATTTTATTGCTTTGATTCTGAAGACATGTGATTGCAATTTTTCTATTCATTGGAACACTTAAAAATTCAAATTGAAAATTATGTTCAATTGTAACAATGATTTCATGTTTTCAACGGACATGCTATTTTCACCTCTGTATTCTGTTTTCCTATTATCAATTCAAAATTAATTTAATTGTTCCTGTACATATTTTGTAAACCACTTAAAATTATTTTGGGGATAAAGATAGTTAATTTTTAAAATGATGATCTTCCAGTGGTATTTCAAAATTTTGTTTGTCTTTGACATTATGCATATTTAGCTCTTTTACTATAAAACCAAATTAATGAGCTGACCATTGAGTATTATTGGATACTATTTATTTTTTTAAATGGTGTATTTCAATGTAATGTCTATGAAAGCAACAGTCATAGTTTTTTTTAAATATATAATTTCTGTTTTTATTCATGTTTTTATTTTAGTTTGGCCACATGGCATGTAGGATCCTAGTTCCCAGACTAGGGATCAAATTTGGACCCTTGCAGTGGATTCAGGGAGACTCAACCACTGGACTAAAAGGGAAGTTCCAGTAGTCATAATTTTTAATTCAGATTTTCCAACTTGGAGAAAAGAATCATTAAGCTTATCTTTCTGTCCAGGAACACCCAAGAGATAAGAAGTAGCTATCTCTGGCACTTATGTTCCAGCTAGGAGTTCTAACTAGAATGCTCACCCCTCACACACTTACTGCATGAAAGAAACATCAGCCACAATTCATCTCTGATCTTCCTAAATTACTCACATCCTTGATAATTGCTGTTGTTCTGCTGGCCCCATTTAATCCATTCATTCTTGTGTTTTTTTGGTTTTGTTTTGTTTTGTTTTTTGCATTTTTGTGGGTGTTTGTTTATGTGACTGAGAATATGTTGAATTGAGGTTGCCCGTCTTTGTTAAGAACTTGTCCTTTACTATAGCTAGATTTTAAGGTTCTTATGATATTCCAGATGTTCAAGCTGGTTTTAGAAAAGGCAGAGGAACCAGAGATCAATTGCCAACATCCTCTGGATCATCGAAAAAGCAAGAGAGTTCCAGAAAAACATCTATTTCTGCTTTATTGACTATGCCAAAGCCTTTGACTGTGAGGATCACAATAAACTGTGGAAAATTCTGAAGGAGATGGGAATATCAGACCACCGGACCTGCCTCTTGAGAAACCTATATGCAGGTCAGGAAGCAACAGTTACAACTGGACATGGAACAACAGACTGGTTCCAAATAGGAAAAAGAGTATGTCAAGGTTGTATATTGTCACCCCGCTTATTTAACTTTTATGCAGAGTACATCATAAGAACTCTGGGCTGGAAGAAGCACAAGCTGGAATCAAGATTGCCGGGAGAAATATCAATAACCTCAGATATACAGATGACACCACCCTTATGGCAGAAAGTGAAGAGGAACTAAAAAGCCTCTTGATAAAAGTGAAAAAGGAGAGTGAAAAAGCTGGCTTAAAGCTCAACATTCAGAAAACGAAGATCATGGTATCTGGTCCCAGCACTTCATGGGAAATAGATGGGGAAACAGTGGAAACAGTGTCAGACTTTATATTTGGGGGCTCCAAAATCACTGCAGATGGTGACTGCAGCCATAAAATTAAAAGACGCTTACTACTTGGAAGGAAAGTTATGACCAACCTAGATAGCATATTCAAAATCAGAGACATTGCTTTGCCAACAAAGGTTTGTTTAGTCAAGGCTATGGTTTTTCCAGTAGTCATGTATGAATGTCAGAGTTGGACTGTGAAGAAAGCTGAGCGCTGAAGAATTGATGCTTTTGAACTGTGGTGTTGGAGAAGACTCTTGAGAGTCCCTTGGACTGCAAGGAGATCCAACCAGTCCATTCTAAAGGAGATCAGCCCTGGGTGTTCTTTGGAAGGAATGATGCTAAAGCTGAAACTCCAGCACTTTGGCCACCTCATGCGAAGAGTTGACTCATTGGAAAAGACTCTGATGCTGGGAGGGATTGGGGGCAGGAGGAGAAGGGGACAACAGAGGATGAGATGTCTGGATGGCATCACCAACTCGATGGACGTGAGTCTGAGTGAACTCTGGGAGTTGGTGATGGACAGGGAGGCCTGGCGTGCTGCAATTCATGGGGTTGCAAAGAGTCGGACACGACTGAGCGACTGAACTGAACTAAACTGATGATATTCTGTACGTCTTTCTATGGAATATATAGGTATATTTTCTCACAAAAGCAATTTCTTAATTTATTGAATAAATTAAAATGAATCAACTTGATTCTTTCTTTATAATAGTCCCCAAGATGTAAGTGAGGATTTCTACCCAAAATTCAGAACAAGCTCCCGTACCCTCCTGTTTTATTTACTTATTTAATTCAGTGTAGACTGTAGTACTTGTATACTGATTAAAATTGCTTGTTGAAAGAGTCATCATTCTTTTTAGACCAGTACAGTTCAAGTGTACCTTCTGTAGAGTGTGTGTGTGTCTAGAAATTATATCATTTTCACCCACTCTTGTATAAGTTACAAATTACATCATTGTTTTCAGTATAACATACATAACTTCCATGGTATGTGTTAACTAATTTGAAAGTGCACAGAGATGAAGCCACTGCAAAGAAGAGACACACCTATATCCGTATTCTAACAGTTTTAAGTGAGGACGAAGGTCAACATTTCAGCTACAGAAGTGTAGACACTCACGTGGGGCAGCAGGAACAGTCCATCCAACACTTGAGCACCCTGGGGAATTCCTTTCCCCAGGAAAAGGAAAGCTGAATAGAATCTATTTTATCAGCTACAGTATTTCAGACTACTTATATATATATTTTTTTTTTATTTTACATATAATATATATTAAGAATCAGAAGATATTTAAACTTAACTCATTATTATAGAATTTTCCCAATGAAAATGTGATTTTAAGAAATATAAAAATGCTTTAACTGTGTCTTTAGAATGATCAGAAATGGGGGTCTGATAGGTGACATTATTAAGATATGATTTTATGTGTATAAGACTATGAAACAGTGCCTATTTTTTTCACTACCTTATCCTGACACCTTTATCCATGTTTATTCCCCTATTTAATTCAATGTAGAGTGTAATACTTGGATACTGATTAAAATTGCTTGTTGAATGAGCTATCAACCTTTTCAGTCCTGTATGTATCATGCCATACATTTGATGAGTTAACCTCTGCCTTCAGAAACTACTGTCAGTTTTTTTTTTAATTTTATTGAATCTTCTTTTGATATAAGGTCTTCTCTCATTTTTTGGACTTCTATCTAAAGTATTCCTTTCTGTTCAAGTAGGATAGTATATTTGAATATCCCTAGGTCACGAAGATTTCCTGGAGAAGGGAATGGCTACCCGCTCCAGTATTCTTGCCTGGAGAATTCCATAAACAGAGTAGCCTGGTGGGTTGTGGTCCATGGGGTTGCAAAGAGTCAGATATAACTGAGCGACTAACACTTTCAGTTTTTCACACAGGATAGTACATTTGAAAATCATACTGAAACTCAGGTTCAAAAAATAGCCAGAAGAAGTAAAAAAACAGAACTTGCAATAAAAAATACAGTGTTCTTAATTTACTGAAACCTTTTTTTATTCTTAACTTTGCTTTTGTTTGTCAAATGGAGCAAGATTTTATGAATCTTAAGTGGAATTATCAATGTAAAATCATATTTAAAGTAAGAAATATTAAAGTTATTCAAATCCTACCAAAGTTACTCTTAGTTTTATAAACTCAATCTCATCAAAATTTTTCTTCTCAAATCTTGCAATGTTGCTGCTGGTTTCCAACTTCTGGAAACCTTTAGATAGTACTACTACTACACTCAGAAAGAAAAGCCATAAAATTGTTCAGGTTATGTAGCCACTTTTGTTTTTATCCAAATAACTCATGTTTGCTTTTCTGGTCTTTCCACTGTGTGATGATTATAATAAGCATGTTCATCATCTATCATTAAAATGTACATGGTGCTATTGAAGACAAGTTTGTAAAATCAAATCGAAGATAGAAAAGTCTATAATTGGTGACTCCAGAAGTCTATAATTCCTTACGCACTGCAGTCCATGGGTTCACAAAGAGATGGTCAAAACTCAATGACTGAACTGAACTGAATTCCTTATTTGAAGTTTCTAAAGATTAAAATAAAAACATACCTAAATCTCTTTTGTATTGCCAGATTCAGTTACCATAAAAGTTATTTTTAACAAACAGTATTTGATGTTAATAGGGTGCAAAATCCTTTTAATAAAGTTCATTTGCTATCTTATTCCTTAGTTATATACATTAACTTTAATGAGATATCCCCAGGTTTAATACATGCAAACTTCTTAAATACATACTTAACACATACCAATCACTTAATAAATGTTAGCATTTTAATGATTATGATAGTGATGCTGCTGCTGCTGCTTCTGCTAAGTCACTTCAGTCATGTCCGATTCTGCGCGACCCCAGAGACTGGTAAACTTTGATATAGTGGCCCACTATATTATAAAGTACTTTTGTAATTTTTTATTTGATAATATAACGATGTGGGTCAGAGAAGTAAAAAGGCTATCTGAATCAGGGTTTTGAAATTAAACAACAATAATAACAAAAGTTTCCTTGCTAAATTTTCTGAAATTAGTGTTTTTTGCCTGATGTTACATATAAATAGGCACATTTAAAACTAAATTCGACATTGGACAAAAATGAGTCATGCTTACCTGTTTAGATTGAAGTTAAACACAATGCTTACCTTCATTAATTGATCTATTGAGTTAAAAGCTGATAGAACTGTGAAAGGGTTTTTTTTTTTTTTTTGGTAGTTAGGTAATTCTTGACACCAAGGATTTGATACCAGGCCTAACTGCCCTCTAAAATATCTTCTATCTTCATAACAAATAGTGCTTTTTAAATAGGAATTATTCTTACACTTGGGATCAGCTTCTTCCCCAGGTCACTCTCTAATTGAACTAAACCTTTCTGCATACCACTCAAGAAGTTTGGTAAAACAAGCAAAACCATACCTGTCTATACCATGCGTTCTCTAAATTCTCTCTCTTCCTGTATTTTGTATTTACTAAGAAGTATAAGCATTGTAAAACAATAATTTATGATGATATATTATCTTTATAAAATAAAGATGGTCTAAAAGATATAAATATACACTGTCTTACAGGGAATTTTGTTTCTCTCCCCTTAAGTGTTTTGCAGTAAGAAATCCAGGACTGTCGGGGCAGCTGTGTCATCTTCAGTATAGATCTTCTACCTCTCCATCCACATGAGCCGGGTAGTCCTCACTGCCTCCCAGACTACAAGGGATACAGAGGAATGCTCATTCACTCCTTTTCAGATGTACAAACCGGAAACAGAATACTGAATTTCCAGGCATGACCCCTCATATCAACATTAGTTACAACATCACACTAAACTGGAAGAGAGGATGCAAATATTTCTAGCTGTGCTAACGTGTGTCCAGCCAAGACTCCCATTTATATCAACTGCCCCCAGTTGTCACAAACTATAACTCCAAGAAGTTACTATATTGTCTCCCCAGCCAAGGATGCCCTAAAGTTAATTGTGGCAACTCTCAGTACAGAGACTATAAGGTAATAGTATTTTCTGTACCACACCCTACAAACAAACACACACAGACACTAAATCAAAAGTTACAATGGAGAAAAATATGAGATTTAACTATAGGAAATAGGAATAGATTTATACTTTTATGAAGATTAATAGTTAAAGGCTAGTTTATAAATTTTATGCCTATGCATTGAAAACTATTCAAGTGTTATATATGTACACACCAATTTTGAATTATACCATTTTGTGATTTGTTTTATTTTAATTCTAACAATTTAAATACATGCATAGCGTAATCTCAGTTTTGTTTTCATTTGAATTTTGATAATGACTAATGGCAGTGACTATCCTTTATGTGATTATCTGACTTCTGCTATCTGCTTTAGTAAAATATTTATTTAAGAGTTTTGTACATTTAGTGGACATTTAGATTACTTCCATTTCCTGGCTATTGTAAATAACAGTCCAATGAACATTGAGGTGCATATGTATTTTTCAATTATGGTTTTCTCGGGGTATATGCCCAGTAGTGGAATTCTTGGGTCAATGGCAGTTCTGTATTAGTTTCTTAAGGAACCACCATACTGGTCTGCACAGTGGCTGCATCAATTTAAGTTCCCACCAACAGTACAAGAGGGTTCCCTTTTCTCTATACCCTCTCTAGCATTTCTTGTTTGTATATTTTTTGATGATGGCCAGAGAGCTAGTGGGAACCTGTTTTAAAGCACAGGGAGCTCAACTCAATGCTCTGTGGTGACCTAGATGACAGAATGTTCAGGAGTCGGAGGGAGGGGACCTATGTATACATATAGCTAATTCACTTCATTATACAATGGAAACTAGCACAATATTAAATAGCAATGATACACCAATGAACAAAAAAAAATCTCCTACATTTGATGTTAGATTGCTTCTTTTCTTCCTGTTGGCTTTGAGAATTATTCACATAATCTTTCTATATATTTATTATTTGATATATGCAACTTTCAAATGTTTTCCCTTTTACCTTGTATTTTCTATTTGGGCTTCCCTAATAGTTCAGTTGGTAAAGAATCCACCTGCAATGCAGGAGACCTCAGTTCTATTCCTGGGTCAGGAAGACTGCTGGAGAAGGGATAGGCTACCCACTTCAATATTCTTTGGTTACTCTTGTGGCTCAGCTGGTAAAGAATCCCCCTGAAGTGTGGGAGACCTGGGTTCAATCCCTGGGTTGGGAAGGTCCCCTGGAGAAGGGAAAGGCTACCCACTCCAGTATTCTGGCCTGGAGAATCCCATGGACTGTATAGTCCATGGGGTCACAAAGAGCAGGAAACAATGGAGTGACTTTGACTTTAACTTTATATTTATGAAGGTAATTGGGACAACTTACTCTTGCTTTAGAGACCTTTTATAAACATTTTTCTGACTTTATCTTGATAAAATTTTAGATGTAAGAGCTTATTAAGACTATTAAAATTCACAACAAAAATAGACTGAAAATAAGTACAGATCAGTACAGATACAGGCATTATTAATAATATCTCTTGATATCATTTTTATCTTTGGGCTACTATTTCAAGTAATGATGAAGGAGTCATAGTTGTGAATCAAGTTATAAGAAAATGTGCACTATACAGAGTGAAGTAAGCCAGAAGGAAAAACACCAATACAGTATACTAACGCATATATATGGAATTTAGAAAGATGGTAACGATAACCCTGTATACGAGACAGCAAAAGAGACACTGATGTATAGAACAGGCTTATGGACTCTGTGGGAGAGGGAGAGGGTGGGAAGATTTGGGAGAATGGCATTGAAACATGTGAAATGTCATGTATGAAACGAGATGCCAGTCCAGGTTCAATGCACGATGCTGGATGCTTGGGGCTGGTGCACTGGGACGACCCAGAGGGATGGTATGGGGAGGGAGGAGGGAGGAGGGTTCAGGATGGGGAACACATGAGAAATAAAGGAATAAAAAATTAAAAAAAGAAAAAAAAATGTGCAAAGCCTGCAGGTTTAACAATGTTTTTACATGTTAGAATTATACAACAACAAAATAGATTACAAAATGAAATCTTATTTAAAATGTAAGATATTTGTCAAAAAACTGCTTTCAAATCATCAAATATCTAGCTGTGGGATATAATTATGAAAGCCACACTCACAGAAACATACAATACTTTTCTTTGAAATATCAATAGGTCATTCCAGGGCCTTTCTTACTACTCTTCCCATTGACTTGTGAATATATTAAATTCTTGTAAGATACTTATGAAATGTGTCTATATTCACAGGTGTCTATGTCCACAGAAGTTCAGACATCATATAAAGTTGGGTTAAATGCATGCACAGAAAAGGAAAACACACTTCCCTTGGAACATCCAAAATTAATGGTGCCAAAACCTGATATTAACACACACATTAATGGTGCCAAAACCTGATATTCAGTTCATTTCAGTCACTCACTTGTGTCTGCTCTTTGTGACCCTATGAACCTCAGCACTCCAGGCCTCCCTGTCCATCACCAACTCCTGTAGTTTACCTAAACTCATGTCCATTGAGTCAGTGATGCCTTCCAACCACCT
Organism: Bos taurus; assembly: GCF_002263795.3. Classification (NCBI taxonomy): domain Eukaryota; kingdom Metazoa; phylum Chordata; class Mammalia; order Artiodactyla; family Bovidae; genus Bos; species Bos taurus. The sequence continues at coordinate 78,574,179 of NC_037342.1, forward strand.
CATCCTCTGTCGTCCCCTTCTCCTCCTGCCCTCAATCTTTCCCACCATCAGCGTCTTTTCCAATGATTCAGCTCTTCACATCAGATGGCCAAAGTATTGAAGTTTCAGCTTCAACATCTGTCCTTCTGATGAACACCCAGGACTGATCTCCTTTAGGATGGACTGCTTGGACCTCCTTGCAGTCCAAGGGACTCTCAAGAGTCTTCTCCAACACCACAGTTCAAAAGCATCAATTCTGTGCTCAGCTTTCTTTATAGTCCAACTCTCACATCCATACATGACCACTGGAAAAACCATAGCCTTGACTAGATGGACCTATGTTGACAAAGTAATGTCTCTGCATTTTAACATGCTGTCTAGGTTGGTCATAACTTTCCTTCCAAGGAGTAAGCAAGCGTCTTTTAATTTCATGGCTGCAATCACCATCCACAGTGATTTTGGAGCCCCCAAAAATAAAGTCTGACACTGTTTCCACTGTTTCCCCATCTATTTCCCATGAAGTGATGGGACCAGATGCCATTATCTTCGTTTTCTGAATGTTGAGCTTTAAGCCAACTTTTTCACTGTCCTCTTTCACTTTCATCTAGAGGGTTTTTAGTTCCTCTTCACTTTCTCCCATAAGGGTGGTGTCATCTGCATATCTGAGGTTATTGATATTTCTCCCGGCAATCTTGATTCCAGCTTGTGCTTTATCCTGCCCAGCATTTCTCATGATGTATTCTGCATAAAAGTTAAATAAGCAGGGTGACAATATACAGCCTTGACACACTCCTTTTCTTATTTGGAACCAGTCTGTTGTTCCATGTCCAGTTCTAACTGTTGCTTCCTGACCTGCATACAGATTTCTCAAGAAGCAGGTCAGGTGGTCTGGTATTCCCATCTCTTTCAGAATTTTCCCATTTTTATTCAGCTGTTAAAAAGAGTGAAATGATTCCATTTGCAAGAACATGGATGGACCTACAGATTGTCATACTGAGTGTAGTCAGACATAGAAAGAGAAATATCATATTATATCATTAACTTGCAGAATCTAAAAAAAAAAATGTGACATGTACACACTGCTGTATTTAACATTGATGTCCATCTAAAATAAAATAAAATAAAATAAAATAAAATAAAATTGATGTCCAAGAAGGACCTGCCTATTGCACAGGGAGTGCTGTTCAATGTTATATAATAATGTAAATGCGGAATTGTTTGAAACAGAAAAGCTACCTGTATATGTATAATTGAATCACTTATTTTACACATGAAATGTGATCTTAGGGGACAGCACTATTTCCAATGTGCTGTGATTCCTGCTTTCCTAAATTTTAGAAACAAAACTACTATTGTTTTCTCCATCTAGATCATCGTCTTTGTCATCTCTATTATAATCATCATCCTAGAGTACATTAGGGACTATATATAAAAGTATATAAACATACTAAACATTTAACTAGAAGGTATATATACATATAGACACTATGATAAACTGCATAAGTAACTAAACCTAGTACATCATCTTTACAACCTAGATGGTAAAGGAAGCAAATGGACTGAGAAGTGAAACATAACCAGCTTCAACACAGGAGCTAACATTGCCTTATACACATGTGTACAATTATAACTAAAACAACAAAAGAGCATAATTGTCAAAAGAACTTCCAGAGGACGTATTCTCTAAATGAATTGCTGATTGTGCTTATGTGTGTGTATGCTCAGTCGTATCTGACTCTGTATGACCGACTAGACTGCAGACGGTCTGTGCCTAGACTGACTAACAAGCTCCTCTGTTCATGGAATTTTATAAGCAAGAAGACTGGAGTGAGTTGCTCTTTCCTATTCCAGGGGAACTTCCTAACTCAGGGATCAAACTCGTGTCTCTTGCATCTCCTGCATTGGCAGGCAGATTCTTTACTACCGTGCCATCTGAATGGAATTGGGAGGATACCTGTTAATGATTCTATTAACAGATGCTCATTTTTCTGGTGAATATCAGTTCAAAGGTTTAAAAATTATATCACTTAGAGTATGTTAAAAATATAGAGGATTAGGAAAGGCAAACTAATGCAAATGCAATTGTGGAAGCTTTGTGTAATTCTGAAAATAATTTCTAACATTTTCTTCACATTAAAAGCACATGTATTTCCCCATCCCCATGGCAGATTCATGTTGATGTATGGCAAAACCAATACAATATTTGTAAAGTAATTAGTCTCCAATTAAATTAATAAATTTATAATAAAAAATGAACAAATACAAAAACAGAAGAAAATAAAGTACTTATTATCAAAAAAGGATATGTATTTTATTTTTAAAATATGAATTAGCATAGGGGTAGTTTGGAAGGCAGTTATGAAAAAGATGAAATAATTCAAAGCAGATTATTTTTGGGCCAAAATTGTACATCAGATCAGATCAGATCAGTTGCTCAGTCACGTCCGACTCTTTGCTACCCCATGAATCGCAGCACGCCAAGGCCTCCCTGTCCATCACCAACTCCCGGAGATCACTCAGACTCACGTCCATTGAATCAGTGATGCCATCCAGCTATCTCACCCTCTGTCATCCCCTTCTCCTCTTGCCCCCAATCCCTCCCAGCATCAGAGTCTTTTCCAATGAGTCAATTCTTCGCATGAAGTGGCCAAAGTACTGGAGTTTCAGCTTTAGCATCATTCCTTCCAAAGAAATCCCAGGGCTGATCTCCTTCAGAATGGACTGGTTGGATCTCCTTGCAGTCCAAGAAACTCTCAAGAGTCTTCTCCAACACCGCAGTTCAAAAGCATCAATTCTTCAACACTCAGCCTTCTTCACAGTCCAACTCTCACATCCATACATGACCACAGGAAAAACCATAGCCTTGAGTAGCCGGAGCTTTGTTGGCAAAGGAATGTCTCTGCTTTTGAATATGCTATCTAGGTTGGTCATAACTTTCCTTCCAAGGATTAAGCGTCTTTTAATTTTATGGCTGCAGTCACCATCTGCAGTGATTTTGGAGCCCGAAAAAATAAAGTCTGACACTGTTTCCACTGTTTCCCCATCTATTTCCCATGAAGTGGTGGGACCGGATGCCATGATCTTCTTTTTCTGAATGTTGAGGTTTAAGCCAAATTTTTCACTCTCTACTTTCACTTTCATGAAGAGGCTTTTGAGTTCCTCTTCACTTTCTGCCATAAGGGTGGTGTCATCTGCATATCTGAGGTTATTGATATTTCTCCCGGCAATCTTGATCCCAGCTTGTGTTTCTTCCAGTCCAGCATTTCTCATGATGTACTCTGCATATAAATTAAATAAACAGGGTGACAATATACAGCCTTGATGTACTCCTTTTCAGAATATAGAAATATGTACAAAGTAAAAATGTTGGGACAAACAGGGAGATTCTTCTATAATGTACAGTTAGGAAAAGTACTCAGTACATGAAAATTTTTCTTTTAGTATGATGATTGAAGTAATTCCTCATGAGGGTATAGTGGGATAAATAGACATACTCCTAGTGTCTGTTGATTCTTTGAAGTCTCTAGATTTTTTTTTTTCTTATCTAAATATCTTTATTTTTTTTCTTTTTAAAAAAATATAAATTTATTTATTTTAATTTGAGGTTAATTACTTTACCATATTGTATTGGTTTTGCCATATATCAATATGAAATGAAGTCTCTAGATTTTTCCAGGGCTCTGACATAGGGCACGGTAATATGCATTCGCTCATTCACTTGTTCAATTCCTCCTTCAAATAGCCATTATTTAACTGCTACTGGTCAGTTTCCATGCAATTGAAGCAAAAAGTGCCAACAATAAGAATGGAAAAATATAAGGAATCTTGCATGTTTTAAGGTATATTTAAGCCAAAAGTCTTAACAACTTGAATTGTTTTGTTTTTTTTTCATAAAGTATGTAACGAACATTACTCTTTATTCACAATAGAGGATTATTTAGGTATGAAATATTTAAGATCCTTTCATTAGTTAGCCCACCAGGCTTCTCGGTCTGTGGGGATTCTCCAGGCAAGAACACTGGAGTGGTTAGCCTTTCCCTACTCCAGGGGATCTTCCCAATCCAGGGATCGAACCCAGGTCTCCTGCATTGCAGGCAGATTCTTAACCATCTAAGCCACCAGGGAAGCCCAATAAATATTTAAGTATAGTCAACAGTGGATTATTTTAAACTATCTAAAATATCTTATAAGCTAGAAATGGTTAAGTTTTTAAGGGGAAATTATAGATATTTAAAACCTTTCTCTGATAACTGTGTGGCAAACAGTTAAAACATTTATAATTATACTCATCACACTATACTTTTATTGTTTTCAGTCACTCAGTGCAGTCCAACTCTGTGTAACCCCATGCACTGCAGCACTCCAGGCTTCCCTGTCCTTCACCATCTCGTGGAGTTTGCTCAAGCTGTTGTCCATTGAGTCAGCGATGCCATTCAACCATCTTGTCCTCTGTGGTCCCCATCTCCTCCTGCCTTCAATCTATATTTTAAGTAACAATTGTCTCAGTGCTGCAATCACATGCTTGTTCCCAAGGCTGTATATCATGGGATTTAACACCAGAGTCACTATGGGGTAGAACAAGGAGAGCAGTCTGTCAGTTCCTGCAGAGTGACTGGATTTGGGCCTGAAGTAGGCAATGGCAGCAGATCAAAAATAAAAGCACAACCAACAGCTGAGAAGAGCACGTGGAGAAGGCTTTGGCTCTTCTGGCTATTGGCAACCTCAGAATAGTGGAAATGATTTTACTGTAAGAGGCAAGTATTAACATAAAAGGCACTGCAGCAACCAGCAGAACTACTGCATAGACTGACAGTTCCTGCACAGAAGTGTCTCCGCAGGCCAGCTTCAGAATGGGGAGTACGTCACAGAAGTGGTTAATCTGGTTCGAATGACTGAAATGCAGAGTAAAGATCCAACACGTTTGCCCTATCTGCAATGGGATTCCACTGATCCCAGAGTCCACAGCCAGCTGGAGGCATGTCTTTGGGGTTATGACCTGGGGATAGTGCAGAGGGTCACAGACGGCCACACAGCGGTCATAGGCCATTACTGCCAGGAGGAAATACTTAGTGGTTCGAGGCTAAGGAAGAAGCACACTTGGGCAGCACAGGCCAACATAGAAATGCTTCTGTTCTGAGTCCAAAGGTTCACCAGAATCCTAGGGAAAGTGACGGACACGTAACAAATTTCCAAGGAGGAAAAATTTGCCAAGAAAAAATACATGGGTTTCTGCAGAGCTGGGTCAAGCCAAGTTATTATTATTAAGAGACTATTTCCAGTTAAGATAATGATGCAAATTATGGAGAGCACTCCAAAGAGTAACCCTTGGAGGTTTGGAAGGTCAGAAAACCCCAGGAGAACAAATTGTATAACTGTGGATATGTTGTCTTCTGCTTTCATCTCTTCATATTTCATCTGTGGGAATGATTCAATCCGAAGTACCATTATTTCACTTTTTGACTTTTGTTTCCTTATGTATAAACAGGATTCTATGTCCTCTTATTTTTCCAATTCCCTAAAGAAACAAAACCTATTACTAATAAGACCTGTGAAACTGTAGTGAAATATATTCTTCATTAATATTAAATATATGTTTTAAAAATATATCTCTAATTTTCCTGAAGAGATCTCTAGTCTTTCCCATTCTATTGTTTTCCTCTATTTCTTTGCATTGATCACTGAGGAAGGCTTTCTTATCTCTCCTTGCTATTCTTTGGAACTCTGCATTCAGAGAGGTATATCTTTCCTTTTCTCCTTTGCTTTTCACTTCTCTTCTTTTTACAGCTATTTGTAAGGTCTCCTCAGACAGCCATTTTGTTTTTTGAATTTCTTTTTCTTGGGGATGGTCTTGATTCCTGTCTCCTGTACAGTGTCACGAACCTCCATCCATAGATCATCAGGAACTCTATCAGACCTAGTCCCTTAAATCTATTTCTCACTTCCACTGTATAGTCATAAGGGATTTGATTTAGGTCATACCAGAATGGTCTAGTGGTTTTCCCCACTTTCCTGATTTTAAGTCTGAATTTGGTAATAAGGAGCTCATGATCTCAGCCACAGTCAGCTCCTGGTCTTATTTTTGCTGACTGTATAGAGTTTCTCCATCTTTGGCTGCAAAGAACATAATCAATCTGATTTTGGTGTTGACCATCTGGTGATGTCCATGTGTAGAGTCTTCTCTTGTGTTGTTGGAAGAGGGTGTTTGCTATGACCAGTGTGTTCTCTTGGCAAAACTCTATTAGCCTTTGCCCTGCTTCATTCTGTACGCCAAGGCCAAATTTGTCTGTTACTCTAGGTGTTTCTTGACCTCCTACTTTTGTATTCCAGTCCCCCATAATGAAAAGGACATCTTTTTTTGGGTGTTAGTTCTAGACAGTCTTGTAGTTCTTCATAGAACCATTCAACTTCAGCTTCTTCAGCATTATTGGTGGGGGAATAGACTTGGATTACTGTGATATTGAATGGTTTGCCTTCAAAATGAACAGAGATCATTCTGTCATTTTTGAGATAGCATCCAAGTACTGGATTTCAGACTCTTGTTGACTATGATGGCTACTCCGTTTCTTCTAGATATTCAGTGGTTTGTTGATGTTTACATATACTTTCAGTATGGAAATCCAAAATGTGAGGCAGTTATTAATTGATTCTTTGTTTTGTCAAGTATGGCTGTCACAGAATAATGACCCTCAAAGACACATTTTATAAGGAAGACTGAGTGCCAAAGAATTGATGCTTTTAAACTGGGGTGTTGGAGAAGACTCTTGAGAGTCCCTTGGACTGCAAGAAGATCAAACCAGTAAATCCTAAAGGAAATCAATCCTCAATATTCATTGGAGGGACTGATGCTGAAGCTAAAGCTCCAATACTTTGGCCACCTGATGCGAAGAGCCAACTCTTTAGAAAAGACCCTGATGCTGGGAACGATTGAAGGCAGGAGGACAAGGGGATGACAGAGTTCAAGATGGTTGGATGGCATCACCAATTCTATGGACATGAGTTTGAACAAGCTCCAGGAGATAGTGAAGGACAGGGAAGCCTGGCATGCTGCAGTCTGTGGACTCACAAAGAGTCAGACCCAACTGAGCGACTGAATAGCAACAACTATATACATATATGTGTGTGTGTGTGTGTGTGTGTGACAACCTTGTGTGTGCATGCTAAGTCACTTCAGTTGTGTCTGGTTGTGCCACCCTATGGACTGTAGATAGCCAGGCTCCTCTATCCGTGGGATTTTCCTGGCAAGAATACTGGAATGGGTTGCCATGTCCTTCTCCAAGATATCTTCCCAATTCATGGATCAAACTCACGTCTCCTGCAGCTCCTGCACCTCAGTCAGATTCTTTACCACTGAGCCTCTGGGGAAGGCCATATATGACAAACTTAATCATTCTAAATATAATTAGTTCAACGAATCCACCTAGAAAAGTTCTCATCTGTGTTGTTGCATGCACATACACAAACTCTTTTTATCTATGTATCTATCATCTATCTAAATGCTTTAAACACAAAATATAAATGTACATATATAAATATGTATATGTTTTCTGTGTAAAGCTTATTATAGCAAAGCACAATCATCTTTCTTTTTGAAATTTCAACATCATCTCTCTAAAAGTTTGTTTCATAATTTATATTTTTTCCAACTCTTCCCTTAGACCATATGTTCACTTTCTCTTTATCTTCTAATTCTATTATTCTATTTCCATATATGTTCTCTGTACTAATTATATGGTAGTGAAATAAGCTTACATGCTTTCATGTCACAGCTAAAAAATAGTTTATCAATAAGGTTACATATACCAATACACTATTCCAAGAAACAATTATTCATATGATACCTATATAAATATAAATATACAGATACCTTTCAAAGAAGGAAAGAAAGAGAAGATGTCTACCATTACTCCCCGAATATTCTTTTCCAGCAAAGAATCCATAGCTATTAATACAATCCAGATGCACAATGAAGACATATTCACTTTTCACTTTCCCCTAATCAGTCTATTAATCTTGGAAAGACTTTGCACATGTTACTGACCTTCCCATCCTTCGTTGTCAGTTGACTTCAGTCCACAAAAGCAATATTATCCTAAAGTACACACATAGACACACACAGACAAGCATGTGTACCTACATAAATGAATATCTGTTTTTGTGTTTCTAAATAATAAAATTGTGTGTGCTTAGTTTATCAGAATTATAAGTGACTTATTCTGGGAATAGTACAATGCAAAGTAGTAACAAAAGATTATCTTGCTAATAAAGATATTTAATTTTTGTTTATTTTTTTAATTTAAATTTATTTATTTTAATAGGAGGCTAATTACTTTACAATATTGTATTGGTATTTATAATTTACAAAGCATTGGTAGTATTTGCACACATTCACTGTGTTTGAAAAACAAGTGATACAGATACAGATTTTTGGCAAGCTATTACCACTGAATGTGGTAACTAGTTTAGATATGGTTTGTTAGTTGCCAAACCAAAGTGAAAATAATTTCTGAAGCTGTCCACTGACATTTTTAGCTTGTAAAACTTCAGTATCTACCCAAAAATGTCATAATGCTCCAAGATGTCACTCTTATTTACCCTTCTCTATAAAAGGAGAGAGATCCAGTCACATTCGCTCGATATATCAATATTTTTAAATGTTGTCCCCCACCCCCATTAGTTATCTCTTCTCTCTAAAAATTTTTTTTTTTTTAATTAGGCAGGAGGGAGAGAAAAAAGAGAGGATTTCTTAATTTCTGTCTCAATCTTTTCAACATATGGATAGTTTCAGGATTTATCCAATTTCTGCCTAGAAATTTTCCTGGAATTTTGATGTTGCTGTTATTATAGTTCTCTTTCTTTTAACCTCCTGTATTCAATCGCTTCCATTAGATTTTAGTAGGTTATGATGGCTGTATTATCTGAGAATCTTAGTGATTCATTGTTTGTTTGGTTCTCAATAAGAGTTGGTTTTTCCTTCTTCACTGCATTATCAGAATTGGTCACATGTCATCTGGTTGCTTTCTTCCAAGGAGAAAGTGGTACTGCACCTCCCTATCCATCTGGAAATAGCCAGCTCCATGTAAATGTGAACAAAACTGACAAATATTTTTATGGGAATAAACTTTAAAAGCAACGGTTCAAGCTTCATCATATTTTTTAACTTTGAGTAATGGAGACAGGTCATATTTCTGCAATGACCTGTTGCTTGTCTATATGAAGGATTATTATATACACATGGAATTTTGAAAAATATGTAACTACAGAAATAGCAAATAGCACACACAACTAATAATTGAGATTTTCCTTGTTCAGAATGAATACAAATTTATTGTTTGTTATTTTGATTACCTGAATAGCACAAGTTTATTGTAATTAACTGCACAATTTCAATAAAACAAAGGGAAAAACAGAATGATTTACTCTGTGATTTCCATAATTAACAACGATGATTATTTTTGTATTGACCATTTCTAATATGTGTATACATGTAAGGTTTAAGGTGTACAATACTTGTGCTTTTATCAGATCAGATCAGATTAGATCAGTCACTCAGTCGTGTCTGACTCTTTGCGACCCCATGAACCGCAGCATGCCAGGCCTCCCTGTCCATCACCAACTCCCGGAGTTCACTCAGACTCATGTCCATCAAGTCAGTGATGCCATCCAGCCATCTCATCCTCTGTCGTTCCTTTCTCCTCTTGCCCCCAATCCCTCCTTGCATCAGAGTCTTTTCCAATGAGTCAACTCTTCACATGAGGTGGCCAAAGTACTGGAGTTTCAGCTTTAGCATCATTCCTTCCAAAGAAATCCCAGGGCTGATCTCCTTTAGAATGGACTGGTTGGATCTCCTTGCAGTCCAAGGGACTCTCAAGAGTCTTCTCCAACACCACAGTTCAAAAGCATCAGTTCTTCAGCTCTCAGCCTTCTTCACAGTCCAACTCTCACATCCATATATGACCACAGGAAAAACCATAGCTTGACTAGATGAACCTTTGTTGGCAAAATAATGTCTCTGCTTTTGAATATGCTATCTAAGTTGGTCATAACTTTCCTTCCTAGGAGTAAGTGTCTTTTAATTTCATGGCTACAGTCACCATCTGCAGTGGTTTTGGAGCCCAGAAAAATAAAGTCTGACACTGTTTCCCCATCTTGGAAGATACTTTTACAAAAATTTAAATCCTTTCCCTTTTCCCCTAACTTTCCTAACCCCACTATCATCTCTAGGAAAATATATTAAAAAACCATGACTTATGAATATTCCCATCACTTTTTCCAAGCTCATCTTATTATATGTAAAGATTTCAGTAATATCTTTTGTTTTATCAACTCAACAAATCATATTATGAATTTAATCTGATATATGCCTAATAATTACTAATATCATTGTACAACATCATTTATTAAACTACATTCCTAATGAGAGGTACTTTTCACTCTAAGAAATTCTTTCTCTGTAGAATAATTGCTAGGTCAAACTATACATAATATTTTAATTATAGTCCATTACTAAATTAGTTTAAAAAATTTCTGTGACAACTCTTGGAACTGGATAATATGCTTTCCAATAAGTGACATAACTGAGTCTGTATTACAGCTGGGCATATTATAGCAATTGTTGTCTGAAGTTCTTAATACAAGAAAACATTTCACAACAAGGTTATAGAATTCCTAAGCAAATATTGCTATTTGTTGACCCATACACAACTGTATAACTCTAGACAAAAAGGTTTCTCAGTGTTACAAGTAATTTTTATTTTGGTAATAACTACCAATTTATAGGCAGATAAATTGAGTTTAAGATAAATATCTATTGAAAATTTATAACACATATATAAGAAATCAAGTTCTGAAATACAAGTCACTTTTTCAATGAACTAAGGTGTTTGCTTGGCCATTGTCTCAGTGCCATCATGACATCCTTGTTCCTTAGACTGTATATCATGGGATTAAACACAGGTGTCACAATCGTGTAGAAGAGGGAAAGCACTTTGTCAGTTCCTGCTGAGCCTTGGGTCTTGGGTCTTAAATATGTGACAAGGCCTGATCCGAAGAACAATGCCACAACCATAAGATGAGAGGAGCAGGTGGAAAAGGCTTTGCCCCGACTTGTGGCTGATGGCAATTTAAGGACTGTGGAGATGATTTTGCCGTAGGAGACAAGTATCAGCAGAAATGGAACCAAAACAAACAGCGCAGCAACTGTGAAGACCAACATTTCATTCAGAAAAGTGTCCCCACAGGCCAGCTTGAGTATGGGAGGGATGTCACAGAAGAAGTGGTTCAGGAGGTTGGAACCACAAAAGGGCAGAGAGAAAATCTGGCATGTCTGGCCTATTTGGATTGGGATTCCACTGATCCAGGAGCTGGCCACTAGCTGGATACACACCCTGTAGTTCATGACTAGGGGATATTGCAGAGGGCTACAAATGGCCACGTAGCGGTCATAGGCCATCACAGCCAGAAGGAAGCACTCGGTGGCCCCAAGTGTAAGAATGAAACACATTTGTGTGGCACAAGCAACTAGAGAAATCGTTCTTCTTTGTGTCCAAAGACTCGTGAGCATTCTGGGGAGTGTAACAGACACGTAGCAGATTTCCAAAAGGGAAAAATTGCCAAGGAAAAAATACATGGGGGTCTGGAGACCAGGGTCTAGTTTTGTTATCAGAAATATGATGCCATTGCCCATCAAGATAATTATATAGATGAGTAAGAACAGTCCAAATAAAAACCTCTGGAGATGAGGAACGTCAGCAAAGTCCAGAAGAACAAATTCCATCAGTTTACTGAGATTACCTTCTGGTGTTTTTTCTTGGTGTTCCATCTGTGAGAAAGGGTAAATGTATTATCTGCTTTTTATTTTTACCATCAGGGATCAGTGCCTGTTTTATAAATTGTATCAGGATATCCAGGTTGATTTTCATGATCAGTGCAATTGTTTCTAATTTAAGAATTTTTATTATTTCTGCTTTCCCTTTTCTCAGTTTATAATCCATGTGTTATCACCATACACTCTCCCTTGAAGTATCTTTTAGGGCATTCTTTCCGAATATAGTCCAAAGTCAAAAAAGTTAGAGTGTTAGTCATTCAGTCGTGTCTGACTCTCTGACCTCATGGATTGTAGCCCACCAGGCTCCTCTGTCCATGGGATTTCCTAGGCAAGAATACTAGAGTGGGTTGTCATTCCCTTCTCCAGGGGATATTCCCAACCGAGGGATCAAACCCAGATCTCCTGCATTGCAGGCGGATTCTTTATCATCTGAGCCACCAGGGAAGCCCCAAATGCCCTGATCAGCACAGACCTTAGACAAACGGAGTTATTGAAGATAGACCCACAGTGTTGCTATGTGATCTCAGTTTTAAATACTTACATTATTTTGTGGCCATGTTTCACAGTTTGTGGGATCTTAGTACACCAACCAGAGATTGAACCTCAGGCTCACAGCAGTGAAAGTACAGAGTCCTAATCACTGGACTGCTAGGGAATTCCCTCAGATATTTACATTTTTTGACAATTTTATTGCATTTCTCTATGACTTTACATACTTCAGTAGAACTATTAATATAACAGAAATTATCTTCCTTATATATTTTCAGCTACATATTTCAAGTCTTCATTTCCCTCCCATCACTTGACGATCTTGATCATATGTGTTCTTATATACAATTCACATTTTTAGGCAGTTTACAAAAAATATGAGAGACTTTTATTTTATTGTACATAGGGGAATAGAATACACATATTTCAGTAAGATGCTATGTGGGGGCTATCAGAGGGTTTTATTTTGGAAAAGTTGTGTGGGAATAGATACAGAGAGAGACAATTAAGAGGGTCACTGTGGGAAAAGAGGGGTCACCTGGAATACGTTCACTAGCTGTGTGAGATACTTTCTGTCATGCTTTACCCTGTGTTCTGTGTGCATCTCTGATGTCTTTGTTGTTCCTCAAAAAATAATAATAATAATTCAGATAACAGTTTCTAAACTCACTTTTCTTGAGCTAGGATATTGAGATTTAGCAATGATGGATACATTGCTCATTTGCACATTGGTTTTGTGATTGCAAATCAGTGCCTATTGTTTAAATCATACTTAAGTTTGAATTCTAACTCTGTTATTTATCATCTATTATATTAAGTAATTGTTTAAATTTTCTGTTTGCTTCTTTATTTGAGATAATTAAATATGATTTTATTGATAAAATTACCTATCACTTTTAATATGTTTATGTATAAGTCACGGTCCTATAATTATAATTATTAATACGGTATAATGTTCTTAAATCTTTAGTTGCCAGGGTTGTACCACACTCCCTAGAAAAATCGTTTTTGGTAGAGTTATTGAGTTACTCATTGATGATTACTTTTTTCCATTTTTTCCTTTCATCAGAGCCAGGAGTGGGATATGGTCTTACCTAAATAAGGAATGAGACTCCTCTAGTACAGAATCTAAGAGCACACACTCAGTTTCAGGGCTGATTCTGCATCGCCCCATTGTTAAAGTGACTGCCTCCTTAAATATTACACTCCAGGCATCACTTGACTCAACATGAGTCCCAGCCCTGCTTCTCATTTCCCCACCCTTTACGTTTCAAGTTTTTCCATGCAAGCATAGTCTAAATATAGTGTCATGGACAAAAAATACAATCCTGACAAGATAGCCTGCAATTGAATCATGGCTTCACTTGCCAGCTGTGTGACAATGCGAATTGCTTAATCTCTCTGTGCCACAGTTCACTTGGCTGGAAAACTGACTTAACAGTTGTACCAACAGTTAGGATTGCAACATGAATTAGTTCATTTGATACAATAAAGCAACTTAAAGTTGTTTTGGCATTCATAGAAAGTCTATTTGAAAGCTAGCTATTATTGTTTTTATTAAAAGCTAAATTTTATTCTTCTAAATTTCACTCTCTGCTTTAACAGTAAGAAAAGCTGCTCTCTAGTTCACCTTGGCTTGGTATCACATGGTTAATGTGGGGATGAAATAAGATACTAAAGCAATCATCACAGTATTATAAAAACCCCAGACTCTTAGATGTGACTTCTCCATGAATTCTCTGCCAATAATTTGATAACATTATCACCTCCACTCTGTAGAGCTAACAGGGAGAGCATCCGTGACTTGGCAGCACACAATGTTGCAATTTGGCTCATCCCTTTCATATGCCGCTTTTCTTTCCCACTGACATTCCATGATCTAGGATCTAAGCACTGAGACCTAGGAAAATATTTATTGCATGATCTAGGAACATAGTCCTAGTTTTCCTGCTGGAAGCAATATAGATCTTAGAAAATGTGTGTTTACTTAATATAGTGTTCATTATTTGATTATGAAATTGAGTAAAGAAACACTTTTAATTTAAAATTGTCAATCTTAAAAGAGAGGAAAAATATACAAAAGAATAGAATTGCAATCTTTATCATTTTTATGAACAGAAGCATTTAGTATTTCACTCATTACCTGAATAAAATTATTTCCAGTGCTATATAAAATATAATTTTTAATTGTACAGGTGTGGCATTTTGATGATGAAATCTTGTATAACATGAAATAGGTAAGATTTGAGTTTGAATTTCATAAGAGTAAAACAAGGTATATTTCAAGTATGTTTGTATATTTGATAAAAATTGGTAACTCAATCCTTGAAAATAATTTAAACACATTGTTGAAACTAAAGCTATCTTTATTATTTTATAAATCCTGAATTCTATAATTTTTTTTCAAAATAATTGTTCTTTGAATTCCAATGGTTAAAACTTTATTTTATGTATTACTTTATTTTAAATCTCTTATTATAATACCAAATTGAATAGACATATGTAACCATTTTTGTTACAATATAAGGGCTCAAATGAGGTTTTCTTTAATATTATCTATACCTAGACTTAAGCTATTACATTATTTGACATTTCAAAGTGACTTAATACCATCATTTATTATAATTATTTGATGTTAAATTATATTTAATAGAATAAGAAATATATAGAAGTTGATTTAATGAACAAAAATATTTGCTACCATGTGTAAAATTAATAATTTACACATTAAAAACCTTTGTACATGATTAATTTTAAATTTAAAATAAGAATTAAGCCTTACTATCATTTTCATATTTACCTTTCTTACTTGAAATGTTGCTGATTTTTCTCACTAGAGAGGCTTTGAATTTTTACTGTAAGTGGAATTACTTGTTTCCTCAAAGTAATTCAACTGGCCTTTAAATATTCTACTCTTTCTAAACATAAAGTGCTCTTAAATAAAAGTAGTTATCTCTACGCAAGATATCTCTGCCACCTGGCACATTTAAATTTCTAATTAAAATCATCACGTGTTGAATTCTCTGATTTGTTGTATTTTTTTTTTTTAATTTTCCCCAGAAAGCTATCACTCTACTCAGAATATTTTTTCCTTCAGCCTCTCTAGGGAATAGAGGACATCGTGCATTTTATTTCTCAGATATGAACAGGGTGCTAAGTAATATTATCTGTGGGCTCCCCAGGTGCTACAGTTAGTAAACAATTGGTCTGTCAATCCCTGGCTCATGAAATTCACGTGGAGTAGGAAATGACAACCCACTCCAGAATCCTTGCCTGGAGAATTCCATGGACAGAGGAGTCTGGTAGGCTACAGAGTCGGATATGACTGAACACACACACGCACACACACACACACACACACAATATTATTTGGGTCGATCAAATAGACACGGATCCAATTCTTACCTTAACTGTTATGAATGCATTATGCCGAGCCTCTGTATGATATGTTCCTTGAGTCTTAGTTAGAGGACAGATCTGTGTAGTAGTTATAATACATATTCTGATGGCAAATATTTTTATGTGCAAAATTAGTGTGTTATTGATTTCTTAAGCAACCTGAGATTTAGCTGATGAATGTATTAAACATACATCAAAATTTAAAAATTTAACCCAAGGTTAATCGTAGTAGGAGAAAATTTTTCCTCTTTTGCAGCCTACCACCAATGTTCCCCAAATTTATTTTACATCTTCAAGATGTGAATACTTTCAGCCTCTGCTGCTAAGTCACTTCAGTCATGTCCGACTCTGTGCGACCCCATAGACGGCAGCCCACCAGGCTCCCCTGTCCCTGGGATTCTCCAGGCAAGAACACTGGAGTGGGTTGCCATTTCCTTCTCCAATGCATGAAAGTGAAAAGTGAAAGTGAAGTCGCTCAGTCGTGTCCGACCCTCAGCGACCCCATGGACTGCAGCCTTCCAGGCTCCTCCATCCATGGGATTTTGCAGGCAAGAGTACTGGAGTGGGGTGCCATTGCCTTCTCCACTTTCAGCCTCTAGTTACAATAAAATGAGAATCTGGAATAAGTCCAGCTGAGATTATGGGAAAGATGCTAAGCAAAATTTTCTGAGTTATACGTTTCAAATGTGGAGAAATTTCTCCAACATAAAAATTGTTTAAAAATCTTGGCTCAGAGACAGTTTCTTATGACCCCCCAAATTGGATGTTGTTTCCTATTACTTAGTAAACAGTGATTTCTTAAGGTTTATGATTAGGAAGAGAAAATATTTACAAGAGAGGGAACACGTAGAGTAATGTGACAGTGGGAATGATTTGGAAGGTTAATTCAAAAGTATCAGGAGCCTTGTGGCAAAGATCATGAGTAGTGGGCGGTAGTAGTGGGCGGTGGGACAGGCTTCTCATGGGGACCAGATGTGACAAAGGACAGAAAGGGAGTGAGAGGCCAGCCAGGCCTGAGCTCCTGCAGGGGCTCATCCAAGAAATAGCTAGTGCTGGAAAGGAATTATAAGACCTGTTGATCAGCAGAGTGCAATATTATGCATGGGCTTCCCAGGTGGCTCAGTGGTAAAAAATCTGCCTATCAAGGTAGGGGAGGCCAGGGGAGCCTGATGGGCTATTGTCCATGGACTCACAAAGAGTCTGATGCAGCTGAGCAACTGAGCACAGCACAGCACAGCACAGTATTATGCATAAATAAAGAAGCCTTCTAAAAAAAAAAAAAAAAAAAGAAGCCTTCTGCTGGAATAGAAAAGAAATTCCAGAAAAGGCTCAAATATACGTCAAAATTTGTCATTGACTAAAAATAGCCTACCAAATTGGTAAAGCCTGGACATTTAAAATAACTGTCTTCGGACAACTGGGCACCCTTAGAAGGAAAAAAAAAATACAGTATATGTATTTTTGATAACTATCCCACAGCAGAATAGACTCCAAATGATACATTTTAGAGTGAAATGATTAAAGTATTCTAAGAAATGGGTTTTATAATTTTGGAGTAAGGAAAGTTTAACTCATTAAAATTTAGAATGCAGGACACACACACACACACACACAAAACTCTGTAAAAATAAATGTTTCTAGATGCTAAAAAGTAGCAAGCTCCATTAAGTATCAAATATAATTAATATAACAGAAAAAATTGTTACAACTGATTTCAAATAAAGTGCTCTTGGCTCCTTCTTTAATACAGAAGATAAGTCCAAAGTATAAATTTTAAAAATGGGTAAAACAGATGAATTAACAATTCACAGAAGAAAATTATTCTTTCAACATACAGACAACAGCTCCATTTGTAAAAAAAAAAAAATAATAAGTAAATTGTAATCTGAACAATGATACAGTATTAAAAAATTTGAGACATTTTCCTATGCGTTGTGTATGTGTGGAGAGGAATATCCAACTGACCAACAGCACAACTGTGCTCGCCCTCTGAATTAATCAGTAAGCATGCGCACATACTAAGATATGCAGTAACATTACAACAAATTTGTGGCTTGAAAATGTGTGAATATTTTATGATTTAATGAGCCTTGATTTTGATATTGTCATCTAGTCTTTTTTCTCCCATAGTTATATGTACCTTTAAAATATGTTCTATACTTTATCAAACATTTCTAGTGCCTGAAACTAGACTGGCTTGTTGTGACCCAGTGCCTCTTAACCACAAATGAAAGTTATTTTTTGTTGTTGTTGTTTTAGAGATTGGAAAATTAAACTTGGCTTTAAGTATGTCCTTTTATAAAGATGTTGATTTATTTTTCAAAGCAATTCAGTGGCCTCACCAGTCTTGAATCGTATTTTTGTTGTTTGATTACTACTTTTTTTTTATAATAAAAGGTGATTCGTTTTTCTGAATTAGTTTCAGAAAAAAATAGAAGCATAGCCAAAAATAAGAAAGAGTATTATGCTTTTTTCCATGATAGAATGTGCTCATTAAATAAAATTTAAGAAATAGAGGGAATCATGTATATACATATGACAAATGATGTTCTAGATATGGCTTTTTAGCTTAACAAAAAGGATATGTACAGTATGATTATGATTTGGTTTGCTTAAAAATATGCTTAATCCATGCTGTATAGAATTACATTTTTTTCATTTCTAGAACTCCTTGGTTTTCCTCTGTGTGAAATTATCATAATTACATGCAATTCTAGTTTGATAAAGATTTGACATAATGAATGATGAGAAATGAGCATTCTCAGATGCGTCCCTTGGCACACATGTGCACACATTTCTTTTGGTATGTGGCTAAGGGTAAGCTTTTCTTGATGAAGGCAGGCTATGTGGTAATATGGTGCACCATTCACACATCAGCATCGGGGAGAGCTTTCATTACTCCACACCCCTTACATATGTGATAGGGCGAGTCTTTTTGTTTGTTTGATTTTGTCCTCGTAATGAATGTGTCATAGATTTCATTTGGTTTTAACCTGGTTT
Source organism: Bos taurus (assembly GCF_002263795.3). Lineage (NCBI taxonomy): Eukaryota > Metazoa > Chordata > Mammalia > Artiodactyla > Bovidae > Bos > Bos taurus. Next base: position 78,592,870 of record NC_037342.1, read on the forward strand.
TAATTTGCATTTACTGGTTGCTAATGAGTTATTTTCTTCTTTTTTCTGGGCATTTAGATTATTCTCTTTTGAAATGCATCTTTAAGTCTGCTGTCAATTCTTCTCCTGAATTTTTGATGCTTTTGATTTAGAGCACTTCTTTAACAATAGTGTATTAAACCTTTTATATTGAAAAATTTCACTTGGGATAGCAGCATTTCTTAGTCCAGGAAGTTCAACTGATTAATGTTTACATTATGACTAATAATTTTATCAAAAACACTTTTCTCTCACCAACGTCATGAAGTTAATAAACATTATCTTGGAAAAGACTCATTGTTATGCATTTTTACTTAAGTTTACAAATTATCTGAGATTACATTTTAAAATAAATTTTGTGAAGTGAGGTTCAAGCTCTCTTTTTTGTACCATTATATATATTTAAATTAATATAATTTATTAAAAGACCATCTTTCCTACATTTTCTGCTGTATGAACTTTTGCTTATTCAAGTGTTCCCATGTTCTATAGTCAGTCAACAAGTATTCTCTAAAGCTTTCCATATGCAGTATCTTTGCTAGCTGAAATCTTTTGGTTTTAAGTAAATTATAACAATATAGAGGGAGGCAAACTAGAATATACATTATGAATTTTGGATAAAAATATTGGGAGGCCAATTGCTAGATAAAATATACTATATTGTTTTAGTATTTTGGCCACCTGATGCACAGAGCCAACTCAATGTAAAAGACCCTGATGTTAGTAAAGATGAAGTCAAAAAGGAGAAGGAGACAGCAGAGGAGGAGATGGTTGGATATTAATAGTGTCGCTGACTCAATGGACACGAATCTGAGCCAATTCTGAGACATAGTGGAGGACTGAGGAGCCTGGCATGCTATGGTCCATGAAGACACAAAGAGTTGGACATGAATTGCCAACTGAACAACAACAACAAATCAAATAAGAAGTGAATTTTTCCTGACAGAGACTAGTCCATTAAATATGAGATCAGCAAAAAATTAATTTCCTATAAATACAAACACTAGGGAGATAATCCTGATATCAGAAAGTCAAGCATAAAATGGCAGGATCATGAGGACAATCAATTTATACTAATGCAGGAAGCAAAATTCCAAATAATGTCTGATTAAGACAACACCAGAACTAAGTAGGGAAAAAGATCACTAGCTCAAAGCAGTGGATAAGACATTAAACATTAAGGCAGTAATTTTCTCAGGCTACTGTGACAGCTTTATTCCTCAGAGTATATATAATGGGATTAAACATCGGGGTAACATGGTTTAGAAAGAAGAGAGAAAAAATCTTTCCTGTAAAAGTATTTGGAATCATGTCATAAATATGTAATGGTTCTGGGTCCACAAAATAAAGGCACAGCCATGGGGCTTCCCAGGTGGCTCTCATGGTAAAGAACCTACCTGCCAATGCAGGAGATGTAAGAGACGCAGGTTTGATCCCTGGGTAGGGAAGATCCCCTGGAGAAGGCACAGCAACCCATTCCAGGGTTCTTGCCTGGAGAATCCCGTGGACAGAGGAGCCTGGTGGGCTACGGTCTACAAAGTTGCAGAGTCGGACAATACCGAAGCAACTTAGCGCACACGCGTGATGTGAGGTGTACAGGTGGAGAAAACTTTGGCTCATTCCACTGCTGATAGCAAACATAGGAAGGAGAAGTGATTTTACTGTGGGAGCCAAGTGTCAGCTGAAAAGGGATCATGACAAATGGTGCACTAATGGTGCAACCATAGCGACTGACACTTCATTCAGAAAAACATCACCGCAGCCCAGCTTGTAGTGAGATCCACAGCAGGACAGAGGGAACATCTGGCAGGTTTGCCTTATCCTGACTGTAACACCACTGATTCAAGAGCCAAGAGTCACTAGTGGAATACAGGGCTCCCGGTTTATAACTAGAGGACGTTGTGAAAGTTACAGGTGGCCACATAGCAGTCATGGGCCATAACTGTCAAGACCAAGTATTCTATGTTGCCAAGAATAGAAATAAAAGATATCTTTGTAGTGCATGCAAAAAAAAAAAAAAAATATATATATATATTCTAATTTGAGTGGATATTCTATAAAAAGGGACAGATACATAACAGATTTCCAGGAAGGAAAAGTTAACTGAGGAAAAGACACATGGGAATTTGAGAGCCTGGTCAGCTCTGATTATGGGAATATAGATGTTGCTTCTCACCAGTGTAATCACATAAAAAAGAAAATATTACAAAAAGAAACACTCAGACATTGGGAATACAGAAGAATCCCCAAAGAACTAATGTTATCGCTGAAGTAAGATATGCTTCTGGGTTGTGTGTGTGTTTCATGTTTTCTCTGCAAAAAGAGTGAAATCAGTCATTTTTCTATTTTTGTATAGCTATATATAAATATATATCTGTCACTGTTCAGTCTTCCAGGCGTGTCCAGCTCTTCACATCCCTATGGACTGCAGCACTCCAGGCCACCCTGTCTCTCACCGTCTCCTGGAGTTTGACTAAGTTCATTCCATTGCATCCGTGATGCCATCCAGCCGTCTCATCTTCTGATGCCCTCTCCTTCTACCTTCAATCTTTCCCAGCATCACAGTCTTTTCTAATGAGTTGGCTGTTTGAATCAGGTGGCCAAAGTATTGGAACTTCAGCTTCAGCATCAGTCCTTCTAATGAATATTGAAATCTATATGTTTATATTATATAAAATATATATATACATATGCAAAAGTGTCTATGTACATATACATCTATTTCATAATCTTAAATTTATCTCTATTTGTAACTATTATTAAAGCTATCTTAGTCCTTTTTTAAAAAGAAATTATCAAAATTATATATTCTGATTCTGTTTAGTTCACAAAAAATGTGTTATTTATTTCAAATATCAAAGATTATTTGGCTGATATTAAAGTTACCCTGTTAGCTACTAAATAGTCTGTAAAATATTGGGAGGCAGTAAGAAAAAAAGATATGCAGTAATTTTCTTCCATATGTATTTTTTATTTTCTGAATAAAATTTATGATTTTTGTGATGTGCACATTATTCTCTTCATAATAAATCCATACCCCAAAAAGTATAAATAAATAAGTCACACATTATCTGAACTCCCTTCACTTTGAAGAAGCCCACTCTCTCTTCTAATACACATCCAGATACTGCGGACATATATACACACCAACTAGAAAGATGCACATGTGAAATGTTATATGAATATATGGATGCTATCTCCCTTTGTTTTACAAAAATAGGGTTATATTTTACACACATATTTATGTACTTATTGCATGTCTGAAAAGCTTTGGATTTCTTCACTGGCGTGGCTCTAAAACATTGTCTTGAGAGGCTATGCAGCATCACATGGTAAACGGACGCCTGTGTCTACTATGTTCCAACTGAAAACAGTTTCCCTTTGCTTTGCTAGTGTTGTCTTTTGCAGTATTAAAAAAGCTTTTAACAAACATCTTGGACAAGCACAGGTAGCCATCATTCTTGGACAAATATTGTTATAGGGTTTCACTGATATAGGTTTTTAAAGTTATAAAGAAATCCTACTCCCTCCTCCCTCCCCGTACCATCCCTCTGGGTCGTCCCAGTGCACCAGCCCCAAGCATCCAGTATCGTGCATTGAACCTGGACTGGCGACTCGTTTCGTATATGATATTATACCAGGATGGGAAACACGTGTATGCCTGTGGCGGATTCATGTTGATATATGGCAAAACCAATACAATATTGTAAAGTTAAAAAATAAAATAAAATGACAAAAATGACAAAAAAAAGAAATCCTACATTTTTAAAAAATTACTGTTCCTAAAAGATACAGAATTTATTCCAGATGATTAGAATAAAAATACCATAATAAAAAGACTGCTTACATAGTGTCTTTGTACACTAGATCTTTTGTAGATCTATTGTAACAAATTATCACACGTTGGGTGGTTTAAGTAACAGAAGTTGACTTTCTCACATCTTTACAAGCCAGTGTCCCAAATCACAGTGCTGGCAAGGTTTCCCTCCACAGCTCTGGAGGGACAGTCACGCCTCACCTCTTTCGGCTTCCGGTGGTCCCTGGCCTCCTTCGCTTCGGGGCTGTGGCATGTGTCACTCCTGTTGCTTCCTGCATCTTCACGTGATATTCTTCTATGTGTCGCTGCATCTCTAGTCTTCACTTAATCTCTCTTCCCCCCCTTACAAGAACTAAGAATACTGATATAGGATATAGTGCCCTTCCCTTGAATTAAGATTATCTTATTTGAAACTCCTTAACTGAATTACATCTCCAAAGGCTTTTATTTTCCTCATAAGTTCAGGTTTGCAGGTTATAACCTGAAATATATTTAGAGGGATCAACATTCAACCCAATGCTGTTTATAGTTTAAATTCCCAATATTCCTAATACTAAGGAGATGCCACAAAAGCAAAACATGAAGCTACAAGCAGGAGGAAATGGTGTCACTAGAGAAGAGTCAGCATTGAGATAACAAAGGATCCTTTCAGGGTTTGTACTTTGAAAGGGATATGGACAGTTGCAAAACAGAGAAAGAAGGAAAAAATGCCAGAAAATACTAAGACTCTGCTACTCCCACCAACTTGGATGTGGTTCCTGCTTTCTTATCGTTTAAATCCAATCCTAAGTACAGAAAAGGACAGTGAATATGTCTGAAGAAATGGGAAGTTTCAAGCAAATTTCTTACAGGGCATGACCCTGATCATTAATTATATAGTAGTTAACTATCATTTTATTGCTCAGGAAATCTCTTAACTCACCCTTTCCTAATAAGAGGGAAAATGGGTCTTCAGAATAGATCATTGCCATGGAGATAATGTGTGCTTTAATAACCCAGAAACCCTTAACTCTTTGACACTAAAGTCCTTTCACATAATGTGAGATGGCAGAGGTGATATTAAATATCATTTCATCAGATCAGATCAGGTCAGATCAGTTGCTGAGTCATGTCCGACTCTTTGCGACCCCATGAATCACAGAACACCAGGCCTCCCTGTCCATCACCAACTCCCGGACTTCACTGAGACTCACGTCCATTGAGTCAGTGATGCCATCCAGCCATCTCATCCTCTGTCATCCCCTTCTCCTCCTGCCCCCAATCCCTCAAAGGAACATAGAAATAATACAAATGACATTTTCTGATGTATTTACATGAGAAACACAGAAACAAATTGCTTCTGTAATTTCAAGCCTTCGAGTCAAGTTGATAATTTACTTAGTAGTTTTCTCAGTGCTACAGTGATATCTTTGTTCCTCAGCGTATATATAATGGGATTCAACGTTGGGATCAAAACTGTGTAGAAAAGAGAGATCAGCTTCCCAGTTTCTTCAGACTGATTTGGTTTGGGCTGTAAATAGGTGGTGGAGGCTGTGCCATAGAATAAGACCACCACTGTGAGGTGAGACGAGCAAGTGGAGAAAGCTTTAGCCCTCCCCCTGGCAGATCGCAGTTTCAGAATGTTGGAGATAATTTTGCCATAGGAGACAACAATCAACAGAAATGGAACCATGATGAACACAACTGCAACTACATAGACTGCTATCTCGTTCACAAATGTGTCCCCACAAGCAAGCTTGAACACTGGGGGGAGGTCACAGAAAAAATGATTAATTGTGGTAGAGCCGCAAAAGGGCAGAGAGAAAACCTGCCATGTTTGCCCAATTACGACAGGAACCCCACTGACCCAGGAGGCAGTGACCAGCTGGACACAGACCTGGGGGCTCATGATCAGACCATAATGAAGAGGGTTACAAATGGCCACGTAGCGGTGATAGGCCATCACGGCCAGGAGGAGACACTCTAAACCTCCAAACAGAAGGACCAAACACATTTGTGCGGCACAGGTAAAGAAAGAAATGTGCCCTTTCTGGCTCAGGAGGTCCATGAGCATTCTTGGGATCGTGACAGTTACGTAACAGATTTCTAAAATGGAAAAGTGGTTGAGGAAAAAGTACATGGGGGTCTGCAGAGTAGGGTCAATTCTTGTTATCAGTACAATGACACTATTGCACATCAGGATGGTCAGATAGAGGACTAAAAATATCCCAAAAAGAATCCATTGCAAATTGGGACTATAGGAAAACCCCAAGAGGATAAATTCCATCATTGTAGTGATGTTTGATTTTTCTGTTCTTAATTTGTACTCCATCTGTAGATATGGTAAATTCAAAATGGTTAATTCATTAATGCTTTTGAGCAACATTTCCCTTCTGTTAACTGAATTAGATACATGAACTTATTTACATAATCCCTTCAGTTATTGCTGCCTTTGCCTTCCTCAGTTTCTAAGAAATGAGATTTGAAACCTCAGCAATGAACTGATGTGCAGTTAAAATCAATTAGAGAAATAAAATCTTCATTTTTTATACTTGGATGTAGTGATACCAGAGGGCTTCCCTGGTATCTCAGCAGTAAAAGAATTTGCCTGAAATGCAGGGGATACAGATGTGGGTTTGATCCATGGCTAAGGAAGATCCTTGGAAGAGGGGATGGCAACCCACTCCAGTATTCTTGCCTAGAGAATTCCATGGACAGAGAAGCCTGGCCGACTATGGCCCATGGGAGCACAAAGAGTCAGACATGACAGAAGTGACTGAGCAGCAGAGGTAATGATACCAGAAACAATAAAATATATGCATTTTGATTTAGAGCTTATTGTGCAGCAATAGTATTAAACTATTTCACCCCTTTTAAGGGTGAAATTATATATGACACAGGCTTGCAATTGTTTTTCTTTGGGTTCATCAATTTCTTTTTCTATACTTATTGACTTATTCCATCTCCTTTCAATTCAAAGATTTTCACTATAAACTTTTGCCTAATTCTTATTCAAAACATTTTAAGCCCTCCCATTTCTACTTCAATGAGAGCTGACTTTCTGAAACTTATTCCTTGTTACCGGGGGAACAAATACGTGTAATTGTATTGTTCTCGTCTGTGTACCTCACCCATCAGTTATGCCACACATGGACAGCATTAGTTACATCATGGGTCCAATAACGTTCCCTACTAATACCCATTGTACACTGCATTGCAAATACCAACTAATCTTTAACTCAGTCCATATATATGACCCATTCTTCATGGTATTTGGGGTTTCCTGATAGCTCAGTTGGTAAATAATCTACCTGCAATGCAGGAGACCCCCTTTTGATTCATAGGTCAGGAAGATCCACTGGAGAAGGGATAGACTGCCCACTCCAGTATTCCCGGGCTTCTCTTGTGACTCAGCTGGTAAAGAATCTGCCTGCAAGGTGGGAGACCTAGGTTTGATGTTTGGGTTGGGAAGGTCACCTGGAGAAGGGAAAGGCTACCCACTCCAGTGTTCTGGCCTGGAGAATTCTATGGACTCAATAGTCCATGGGTCACAAAGAGTTGGACACGACTGAGTGACTTTCATTTTCATGATATTTTAATATAGTTTATTCTTAACATATGTGATTCTCTGATCCATTGTCATCTACTTCTCTTAAAAGTGAATAAAATATGCCCTATATAATTCTGCTGTAATTTTATCAAATAAACGTAACTTTATTTAAACCCTATGATTATTTATTTTAGGAATGCAAATGGCAGAAGCATATGAGTGGGACTAACACACACACACACAGAGGCCCGTCATCTGGCTTCATTTCAGGTTCATGTCATCACATATCAGGCAGTCAACACCGACAATTCTCGTAACACTTCATTAATGTTTGTTCTAACTGTGTTTTCATATTTCATTAATCTACTATATCTGTTCCCATCTTCCAGCCCCACAAACTATTGTTTTTGCATTAATACTTTGATAAATAAAATTGAGTCAACAAATATTCTCTCATATTTCTCCATTTCTACTAGAATTAGGTTTCAAAATTACCTTAAGTGAAAGTTTTATTATAAATACTATTATTATTATTTCACTTATATCTACTTTTATTTTATCATTAAAAAAGTTAAGAAATGCATTGTTTAAGTTATTAACTAATTTTCAGATAAAGATCTCAGAATTTCATATTTTTCTGTTTTATCCTTTGTGTCTTAAACCTCAAATTCAGGACTATTTTTAAATAAAACCATCTATCATCTTACCTTCATGGATTTACATGAAGTTATCGATGAGAATATAGATGTTTTGACCCTGTAAACTTTTATAATTCTTTTGAGTCAGGAAGTCACTGTCATTCTGGAGGATTCTTCAAAGATCAGCAGCTCTGAAATAGGAAGTAGTCATGCTAACCCTGGGGGACATTTTCTCTTGAGTATCAGTTTAATTTCTAGAAGACTGCTTCTGTTTGTTGGTCATCTGGGTTTATGTTTTAAAACTACTTTTTCTGTAGATGACTTGTCTTCTGCAGCTCCTTCTTGGCATAAAGGTTCCCCTCTGTGGCGGTAGAAACTTAGCAGAGAAATGACACTTAATTTTCTCATATCAATAGTATTTTCTGGAAAAAAAAATTAAAACTTTCAATTTATTGCATTTCAGGCCGTTAGGAATTGCTGTAAATTTGCCTTCCTTAATTTAATTCCCATAATTCATCCAGATCTCATCTTTCACATCTTTAGAAAAATGTGTCACTTACTAATACACAAACGTAGTATGTTTGTTCTTTCCAATCCATTGCAGGGAAAGTTAGATTCCTTTTCAGAAGTGGAACACTCTGTTCCTAGATTAACTTTGGTGGAAATTAAAGTATGTTTTTCTGCTGACAAAAATCTGGATAGGTTTATTCATGTTAGGATAGCTAGTCGGTCATCAGCATAGGTATCTAGCAGAATCAAAGTGAAAGGCACCTTAAAAACAGCCTAGAGCCCGCTATGCAGAGTGAAGTAAGTCAGAAAGAGAAAGACAAGTATCATATATTAACACACACGGACACACACACACACACACACACACATATATATATATGTGCTCGAGAAAAATGATACAGAAAAACCTATTTGCAAGGCAGGAATATAGACGCAGACATAGAGAACAGACCTGTGGAGACACTGAGGGAAGGAGCAGGTGGGAAGAACTGAGAGATTAACGCTGAGACACAAACTGCCACATGTAAAACAGATAGCTGGTGGGAAGTTGCTCCATATATAAAGCACAGGGAGCTCAATCTGATGCTCTGTGATGACCTGCAGCGGGCGGGGAGGGGGAGGGAGGTTAAAGACAGACGGGATATATGTACACTTATGACTGATTTACTTTGTTGTACAGCAGCACCAACACAACACTGTAAAGCAATTACCCTCAAATTAATAAATTAAAAAAAAATAAACATTTAAACACAATTATTTAAGACAGGGAAAAAAAAAAAAGCACACAACTCTCCTGTCAAAATGCTTTTTCTATTTCAGCTGCTTCCAGGCAGGTATGTAGGTAAAATTGTCAGGAATGAGGTTACAAGGCCAATATCACTTCTGCTCATAAGTACATTTTTTTCCTTTCTGTTTAGAGATTCTTTGACAATTTGAAAACACTATCAGTGTTTCTGAAATTGCATTTCATTTTTGTATTTTAAATTTGCTTATCTTTATTACAGCATGTTCCTCATAAATTGGAGCTATGTACTCTTTTTTTAGAATTGATATGGTATCCATGTCATTTAGTGTCATGTTTATTTACAAACGAGAATTGCACTCATGATTTGTTTCAACTAAGTTTTACTTACAGGATGAAACAAATCGAATGTCCATCACCCATGTGAGTAAACTGATCTAATCCCTAATTCTGTCATTAGGATAGTGAATTGAATGTTTATCTGTTCAATTTAATATCACCATCACATGAAAACAAATCTACAGTTTGAGACAATACCTCAAATGTATCAGTGTAACAAAATAAATTAACATCTTGCAATCATATTAGAGCACACGTTTGCAGTCAGTGATGCAGAAAACCTGCTTGTTTCCATCTAGGGGTCCCACTGTTCCTACTTCTTCTTTGTAGTTTCCTACTTGGATCTTCAGCTTGCAGAAACCTGAGATGCCAGACAGACAGAATATAAGGAAACAAATACACTATTCAGAGCCTCTATACATAAATACATCATTTCTACCCTTATGCCATTGCAGAAGCTAATCGCCTGGTCCAATGTAGTTCTGAGAAGGTTAGGGAATGATGTTCACTGTATGTCAATAAAACAGATGTAATTGAAGAGCATAAGGCCAGACTCTGCCATAGTTCTCACTTTTGGTCATTAAAAAAAGGGTGTTATAGCATGCTGCAACAAGTATACCTTTAGACTGAAGACTTAACATGACACATAATGGAATAAGTATTTATGGTACATATTTATGCATATTAATTTATTTTATAGATATATTTGAGCCTAACAACACAATGTCAGTATTATTTCCATTAGGCTTTGATGCTTAAATTAGCAATAGTATTGAGGCATAATCTTCATAACACAAAGCAAGACCTTAAAAATTCAATCAAAGTGATTATTTGAGATATACTTGACTTATAGCATTATATTAACTTCTGCTGTTCAACATAAATATATATTTTTTCTTTTTTTTTTTTTTTTCGATTTTTAGTGTTTTGCCAAATATCAAAATGAATCCACCACAGGTATGTTTTAAATGATCATCACAATGTCTAGTTAATATCCATCACCACCCAAAGTTATGTGTTTTTTTTTTCTTGTGAATTTTTTTTTTTAAATTTCTGTTAGCAAGTTTCAAATATACATAATTATTTAACTATAGTCACCATGCTCTATTATATTTTCTTGGGCACCAAAGTCGATGTGGATGGTGAGCAGCCATGAAATTAAAAGGCGTTTGTGCCTTGGAAGAAAAGCTATGACAAACCTAGACAGTGTATTAAAAAGCAGAGACATCATTTTGCTGACAAAGCTATGGTTTTTCCAGTAGTCACGTATGAATATGAGAGTTAGAAAATAAAGAAGGCTGAGCACCAAAGAATTGATGCTTTCAAACTGTGGTGTTGGAGAAGACTTTTGAGGGTCCCTTGTACTGCAAGGAGATCAAACTGGTTAATCCTAAAGGAAATCAACCCTGAATATTACTGGAAAGATTGGTGCTAAAGCTGAATTCCAATAAACTGGTCACTTCATGCAAAGAGCTCATTGGAAAGACCTGATGCTGGGAAAGATTGAGGGCAAAAAGAGAAGGGGGCGATGGAGGATGAGATGGCATCACTGACTCAATGAACATGAGTTTGAACAAACTCCAGGAGATAGTGAAGGACAGGGAAGCCTGGTGTGCTGCAGTTCATAGGGTTGCAGAGTCAGATGCTACTTAGCCACTGAACACCAACACCACCATGCTGTACACTGATTAGATTGCTAAACATTTTAATAGTGGTTTTATAAATATGACTAAATTTAAATTCACTGCCTTGATGTTTGTGTTTTATTTCTCTTATACATATATTTTGTTCATTGTTTTAATAGACTTTTAGTATTTATGTATCACCTAGACAGCATATTCAAAAGCAGAAACTTTGCCAACAAAGGTCCATCTATTCAAGGCTCAGAGAAGGCGATGGCATCCCACTACAGTACTCTTGCCTGGAAAATCCCATGGATGGAGGAGCCTGGTAGGCTGCAGTCCATGGGGTCGGAAAGAGTCAGACATGACTGAGCAACTGAACTAAACTGAACCATTTTTTTATCCAATGCTCCTTATTAACTTGTAGTTGTAACTGTAAAGTTTGCAAAATAAATATCTGCCTAATATAATCTATCATTAAATAAATTATATACTTTAATATGCAAAATGTTAAGATCATGAAAAGAAAATATTCCTATTTGTACACTTTTATTCCAAATCCTGAAAGATGATGCTGTGAAAGTGCTGCACTCAATATGCCAGCAAATTTGGAAAACTCAGCAGTGGCCACAGGACTGGAAAAGGTCAGTTTTTATTCCAATCCCAAAGAAAAGCAATGCCAAAGAATGCTGAAACTACCACACAATTGCACTCATCTCACACGATAGTAAATTAATGCTCAAAATTCTCCTAGCCAGGCTTCAGCAATATGTGAACCGTGAACTTCCTGATGTTCAAGGTGGTTTTAGAAAAGACAGAGGAACCAGAGATCAAATTGCCAACATCCGCTGGATCATGGAAAAAGCAAGAGAGTTCCAGAAAAACATCTATTTCTGCTTTATTGACTATGCCAAAGCCCTTGACTGTGTGGATCACAATAAACTGTGGAAAATTCTGAAAGAGATGGGAATACCAGACCACCTGATCTGCCTCCTGAGAAATTTGTATGCAGGTCAGGAAGCAACAGTTAGAACTGGACATGGAACAACAGACTGGTTCCAAATAGGAAAAGGAGTTCGTCAAGGCTGTATATTGTCACCCTGCTTAATTAACTTCTATGCAGAGTACTTCATGAGAAACGCTGGACTGGAAGAAACACAAGCTGGAATCAAGATTGTCGGGAGAAATATCAATAACCTCAGATATGCAGATGACACTACCCTTATGGCAGAAAGTGAAGAGGAACTAAAAAGCCTGTTGATGAAAGTGAAAGTGGAGAGTGAAAAAGTTGGTTTAAAGCTCAACATTCAAAAAACGAAGATCATGGGATCCGGTCCCATCACTTCATGGGAAATAGATGGGGAAACAGTGGAAACAGTGTCAGACTTTATTTTTCTGGGCTCCAAAATCACTGCATATGGTGACTGCAGCCATGAAATTAAAAGACGCTTACTCCTTGGAAGGAAAATTATGACCAACCTAGATAGAATATTCAAAAGCAGAGACATTCCTTTGCCAACAAAGGTTCGTCTAGTCAGGGCTATGGTTTGTCCTGTGGTCATGTATGGATGTGAGAGTTGGACTGTGAAGAAGGCTGAGCAGTGAAGAATTGATGCTTTTGAACTGTGATGTTGGAGAAGACTCTTGAGAGTCTCTTGGACTGCAAGGAGATCCAACCAGTCCATTCTGAAGGAGATCAGCCCTGAGATGTCTTTGGAAGGAATGATGCTAAAGCTGAAACTCCAGTACTTTGGCCACCTCATGCGAAGAGTTGACTCATTGGAAAAGACTCTGATTCTGGGAGGGATTGGGGTCAGGAGGAGAAGGGGACGACAGAGGATGAGATGGCTGGATGGCATCACTGACTCGATGGACATGAGTCTGAGTGAACTCTGGGAGTTGGTGATGGACAGGGAGGCCTGATGTGCTGCGATTCATGGGGTCGCAAAGAGTCGGACACAACTGAGTGACTGATCTGATCTGATTTGATCTTTTGCTTTGTATTATTGCCTTACACTTACTCTTTTTAAATTAATGTTTATTGAAATACAGTTGATTTACAATGTTATTTAGCTTCCACCATACAGCGAAGTGAATCAGTGATACATATACATTCTTTTACTCTTTTTAAGATTCTATTCCCATATAGATTATTACAGAGTACTGAGTAGAGTTCCTGTGCTATACAGTAGGTTCTTACTAGCTATCTATTTAGACAGGTTAGTATATATATTTCAATCCCAATCTGTCAGTTTACCACTCCCCTTCCACCTTTCCCTCTTGGTAACCTTAAGTTTGTTTGCAATATGTGTGATTCTATTTCTGCTTTGTAAAGAGATTTGTTTGTACCAGTTTAATAGATCCCATATATACATGATATGATATGATACTTTTCTTTCTCTGTCCCTTCACTCAGTTTAACAATCTCTAGGTCCATCCGTGTCACTGCAAATGGCATTATTTCTTTCTTATGACTGAGTATTATTCATATATATATATATATATATATATATAGGTAGCACATTTATTCTTTACTTTATAAACACCATGATACTTCTTTTTTTTTGTTGTTTTCAATTGTTATTTATTATTTGATGGTCATTTTAAAATATGAAAAATGTTAATATTGGTCATCTTATTGTCTGTTTTATGATCTGTTCATTCTTTGTGTTGATCCAAATTATTTTAATCTGTATTATTTTCTTCTACTTGAAGAGCTTCCTTTTACATTCTCATATGCAAATATGCTTGTGATATATTTTTTCCCTTTAGTTTGTATATTGATGTTTTTATTCTTAAAGTTCACTTTCTGTTTTGTGGGATAATTTTGTTAGAAAAATCATTCTAGTTTGATACTTGTTTTTTTTTTTTCATTTTTCTGTTACCATTTATTTATTTTTTTAAAATTTTATTTTATTTTTAAACTTTACATAATTGTATTAGTTTTGCCAAATATCAAAATGAATCCGCCACAGGTATACATGTGTTCCCCATCCTGAACCCTCCTCCCTCCTCCTTCCCCATACCATCCCTCTGGGTCGTCCCAGTGCACTAGCCCCAAGCATCCAGTATCGTGTATCGAACCTGGACTGGCAACTCGTTTCTTACATGATATTTTACATGTTTCAATGTCATTCTCCCAAATCTTCCCACCCTCTCCTCTCCCACAGAGTCCATAAGACTGTTCTATACATCAGTGTCTCTTTTGCTGTCTCATACACCGGGTTATTGTTACCATCTTTCTAAATTCCATATATATGCGTTAGTATACTGTATTTATGTTTTTCCTTCTGGCTTACTTCACTCTGTATAATAGGCTCCAGTTTCATCCACCTCATTAGAACTGATTCAAATGTATTCTTTTTAATGGCTGAGTAATACTCCATTGTGTATATGTACCATAGCTTTCTTATCCATTCATCTGCTGATGGACATCTAGGTTGCTTCCATGTCCTGGCTATTATAAACAGTGCTGCGATGAACATTGGGGTACACATGTCTCTTTCCCTTCTGGTTTCCTCAGTGTGTATGCCCAGCAGTGGGATTGCTGGATCATAAGGCAGTTCTATTTCCAGTTTTTTAAGGAATCTCCACACTGTTCTCCATAGTGGCTGTACTAGTTTGCATTCCCACCAACAGTGTAAGAGGGTTCCCTTTTCTCCTTATCCAGTTCTTTAAAGATATAATCTGTTCTTCAATCCTAAATAGTTTCCAAATTGAAATCTGCATCAAACAAATCTGTCCCATTGTTATGCTATGTATTTAACCCTGGTTACTTCTAGGTTTATCTTTTTTTTTGCGGGGGGGGGTGTGTGTGTATGAAGGAGGTATTTGTTGGGCTCTCTATCACATATCACTGAGGTCTTTATCAATCACTTTCTGAATTCTGCACTGTTATGAAAAGGCATGCTGTCCAGTAAAGTAAATCCTCTCACTTTACTGTTCTTCAGGAGTGCCTTGGCAGTAATTGCTTGTCTTTATATATGCAATTTAGAATCAGCCAAGTCACACACACACTCCCCATACACCACCTCACCCACCCATACACCAAAGGAATTTTATCCTAATCTATGGAATTTCTGTATCATTGAATTGAATTATATCAGGAAAAATTGACATCTTTTAAATATTGAGTTTTCCAGTATATAAAAATGTTATAGCAATCCATTTAGTTCCTTATCTGAAATTTCTCTCAAATTATTTTCTAGTTTACTAAATAAACTTCCTACAGGTTTTTCGTTTCCATTACTTTAAAAATTTTCTTATCTTTGTTCCTATTTAAATACTATTTTAAATGTCTACTTATTTTTTGCTTTTCAGTGTGGAAATAAGGGCTTCCTAGGTGGTGCTAGTGGTAAAGAACCTGCCTGCCAATGCAGGAGACAGAGGAGATGTGGGTTTGATCCCTAGATCAGGAGGATTCCTTGGAGGAAGGCATGACAACCAACCCCAGTATTCTTGCCTATAGAATTCCATGGACTGAGGAGCCAGGCAGGCTGCAGTCCATAGGGTCACAGAGAGTCAAACACGACTGAAGTGACTTAGCATGCACACACATATGAAAATAAATTGATTTGTGTTTGTCGATTCTGTATTCAGTACACATGTTGAATTCATTTATTATGTGTAATAACTTCATTGTAGATTATTAAATATTTTCACATATTCATATATAATGTCTTCCAACAATTGGGTTAATAAAACCCTGCTGGCTCAGATGGTAAAGAATCTGCCTGCAGTGTGGGAGAACCAGGCTTGATCCCTGGGCTGGGAAGATCCCCTGGAGAAGTAAATGGCTACCCACTCCAGTATTCTTGCCTGGAGAATTCCATAGACAGAGGAGCCTGGCAAGATACAGTCCACTGGGTCGCAAAGAGTCAGACGTGACTGAGTGACTAACACTTTACAATGTTCACATATATATTTTATTCTTTCTCTCTCTCTCTCTCTCTCTTTTCACTGTATAGGCTAGTATCTCTAGTAAAATGTTAGGGAAAAAAAAAAAAAACTGTAAGAGAGAAAAATCCCTTTCCTTGGTTCAAATTGCAGAAAGACGTGTTTCAATATTTTTTAATTTAATTGTGTTTGTTAGCCCTATTGTTGAGATTTAAAAAAATTACTTTAGTATCATCCTTTACTGAAAGCATTCTTTAACTTCTTATTTCCCAAACTTAAGTTAAACACCATTATAATATTACAAGTTCAATGTGGATCATTTTACTGTATGATTTATTTTATGCTTTTATGCTAAATTACTTTATTATTTATCTAGTAACAGTTTATTCCCCTAGAGTATGAAATTTAAGTGAAAACTGGATTTTTCTTCTCTGTAATGCATCATTGTAACTACATGATATAGTTATGTGAAGCTTTTTTAGACATGAAAACCAAATCAGTCACCATATGAATTCTCTTTATTGCTGACAGTCAATGCTATATGGCAGAGAACAACCATGCAGCTGATCCCTGCCTCAATACTGGACAATGTACGGGATACAATCAAATGATATTATTTTAAATTGTAAATTTTGGACATAATTTGCTGTGCAGTAACAGAATATTGAAACAAAGGACTTTAAAATGGTTACAAAACCAACTTTTAAATTTTACTTCCTTCATTCCTTTCAGTGGGTAATATGTAATACCCACAGTAGTCATCTGTGACTGTCATCTGCACATTATGTCCTCTGAAATGATTGCTGTAATTTTGGTGTGCTTTTTAGATGTCTTTTTGGATGACATGATACCTACTCAAAGAAGAGAACTAGCTGGTGGATGAATTATGGTCTTATGAAAAATAATTTAAACACATAGTATAATAAGAGAAAGATTTAAAAGAAAATATAAAAGAAAAAACCTTCCTCAGATTGCATCATTTCGACTGAAAATGATCCAGTGTACCATCTGTAGTTCAACTCTTTCCATTTGAAGAAATACAAGATCTTTTTTAATAGGTTTTTTTTTTTTTTTGGTTTAATATAATGATTCTGTCTTATCAAGTATCATCCTTTACAACCAGGAAAACTTGGGAAAATAATATACTTGCCAGGGTCCAGCCCCAGTGGATCCAGGGATTTCAAAGGGGAGACGGCTTTGGTGATCAGGATACAATAGAATCAAAGATATAAAGAATGGTTAAATAAGGATAGCTCAGTGAAAAAATTCAGTGGAGAAAAGAGGCTGAATAACTTGGTTTACGTGGAAAGCTAATAAAATTCCAAAATAAGGAATTTGCGTCACCTACGTAGGCTGCAGGGGCCTTCCCGTTCTCCCGAAAGAGAGGAGACACTAAGGCCTCCCCGGTCAGATCTTAGAAGCCCAGGCATAGTTGGTAGGCTTGACAAGCCTCCACATTCCAGATTGGAATTCAGCCAGAAGTTGAGAGAAAGAACAACATGGGGAGACCAAGTTTCGGTGAACAAGGCCCGCACTTTATTTTCCAAAGTAGTTTTTATACCTTAAGTTGTGCATAGAGGATAATGGGGGAAGGGGTAGAGTCATTCAAGGACAGCAGTCCTTGATCCTAATCGAAGCCAGGCTTTCTTCCTGAAAACTTATCATATGCAAAAGTTTAGGTGATTTACATCATCTTCTGGCCAGGGGGCCTGTCAACATTTTAAGATTCTTTCTTCAGAAAATTTATTTTTCTCTAAAAGTGATTATTCTTAAGTAAGGCATCACCCTCCAAAAGCATTAGATAAAGGTTGCATTCCTATAGGGCAAAGGTGTGGTGGGCTATAACAAGAAAAGAATTAACTCAAGGGTCCAAGGTTACAAACATTAAAGCTACTACTTACATTCCTATACACCAATTATATTAATCAATACACTGCCAGGGACACAGTAGGTAAAGGATATGGAAACTTAGCAGCAAACATTGGCCCAAGAAGTGAAAAACCCTTCACCAAGAAAATTTCTAACCTCCTGGCATATACTACATGTTAACATATTTTTATTTTAATTTCAATTATATACTTCACCAAAAGAATTTAAAAAAAGAGTTCTTAGAGAATGGATAACACTATATGGACACAAAATGACTGAATCCTGTACATCTTATATCTCCAAACAGCAAACATGAATTAATATTTTTTACATTAGTAAAAATTAAGATAACAAATTATCAAGATGCTAGTAGCATGATTTGGCTACATAAACAAAGCATATCTACAAAGAAGAATTCAGAGAGAAGCAGAGGGTAAAAATTTAGTGCCACACTACAAAATTCAAGGGTCATTATGCAGAGTTCTGTTTTTAATCTTACAGAAGGATCAAATTGAAGTTGTTGAAAGGTAATATGTCTAAAGTTAAAAACACATAGCTATTTAACAGCTGTTCTCCAAAATTTTGCCATCTGTACTATCTAAAAACATCATGAAAAGAAAAAAAAAAGTGCATGATATTTATATGAACAGGAAAGTACAAAAATATCTATGGTTTTAGGGGAAAAGGTAGGTAAGTGATACTACCTTTTCTCATAATATTGCAAGTCACCAGTAAATTTGTGGACTGAATATAAGATTGCCTAAATACATAGTTTCTTATCAGCAAGACACCATAATATAATCCTGATATTAGAAAATCCAGCCTAAAACAATAAGACTAGGAATGAATAAACATAATAAATCTATTAATCATGTGGAAAAAGCAAACTATTTCTGATTGTACAATGACAAAATTAAATAGGAAAACAGAAAATGAATTTAAATCAAGCCTCTAATGCTTTACATTAAGGTATAAGTTTTCTTAACGCCTTCAAGACATCCTTATTTCTCAGAGTGTATATCAGGGGGTTAAACATCGGGGTGATAACAGTATAGAAAAGTGAGAGAAATTTGTCTGTTGTGGAAGAATTTTTGGATTTAGGTCGTAAATATGTAACGATTGCAGATCCAAAGAATAAAGTCACAATCATGACATGAGATGAGCAGGTGGAGAAAGCCTTTGCTCTTCCCGTTGCCGATGGCAACTTCAGGATGGTGGAGGTGATTCTACTGTAGGAGCCAAGTATCAGCAGAAAAGGGACCATGACAAACAGCACAGCAACTGTGAAGACCAGCATCTCGTTCAGAAACGTGTCCCCACAGGCCAGCTTCAGTACCGGGGGGATGTCACAGAAGTAGTGATTGATTTGGTGGGATCTACAAAAGGACAGAGAGAAAATCTGGCTTGTCTGCCCTATCTCAATCGGAATGCCAGTGACCCAGCAGGCAGCCACCAGCTGGACACAGACCTTGTGGTTCATGACCAGAGGATAGTGCAGGGGGCTACAAATGGCCACATAGCGGTCATAGGCCATCACTGTGAGAAGCAGGCACTCTATGTTTCCAAATATAAGGACAAAACTCATCTGTGTTGCACAAGCAAACAAAGAAATATGTCTTTTCTGAGTCCAGAGGTTTATGAGCATTCTAGGAAGAGTAGCAGACACATAACAGATTTCCAAAAAGGAAAAATTACCAAGGAAAAAGTACATGGGGGTCTGGAGAGCCTGGTCTGTCCCAGTTATGAGAATAATGATGCCATTTCCCATCAGAGTTATCACATAGGTAAACAGAAACATCACAAAAAGAAACATTTGGAGATTGGGAATGTCAGAAAATCCCAAAAGAACAAATTCCATTGTTGAATTGAGAGTCACATTCACTAGATATTTTTGAGGTTCCATCTGTGAAAATAGCACAGTTAGACATTTATCATTTTTGTTTTGTAATTTCTATAAATTAAAGGGATTTAGGGTAATCATTAATAGTTCATAATATTTCTATTCTCTATTAATGTCTAGTATTTTATATCCTGGACTCAACATAACTGAAGTTTAATGGGGAATATGTATGCTAAATTCTAAATATAAAAGCATAAGTTACAATTCAAGGTTTAACTTTAAATAAAAGTGATATGTTTAAGAATTATGCACTTTCATTTTGAATCTGTTTGTGTGCAGAGCAAGATCTGTCCATTTTACTTTTATTAAAAAAGCAAAATTCTGAAGCAGAAATATTTGCATCCCACTTTCTCAGTGGTAGGGCATCACCAAATTCTGTAATGCATTTGTCAGGAATTTCCCAACTCTTCCATTAGAACTTTTTCAAGAATAAAGCATGCCTTTCTTTCCATATTCTGCAATGATAGCTCTTACTTCCTGTGTGTGCACTTTATTTGAGACCATTCTGACTGGCTGTATCTACTAAATTAAGCACATAGCCATCAGGCATTATAAAGGAGGAACATTTATTTATCTTTTACAAGGATGCAGCTTATGTCTGACAGTGTTCTTGACTTATCAGCTATTTAATTAATAATGACAAACTTGAAGGAATTACATTGATGATATGATTTTTGAAACTCTGCCTGGTAAATCTATTCTAAAATCTCTTTGATGTGCCAGAGGTCGCTTTCATTTAAAAATTATCATGCTAATAATATATATATATATATAAGATGCAGCACATGAAAATTAAAACCAAAAACTATACATTATTTAAAATATGGCTAATACACAGTTGTCAAAAATATCAAAAGCAGAGAATAGCTATTTTAGCTAGTAGGTAGGTAAGCAAGTATGGTTTAGTGAGTAATTAGTGAGACCTACAGACACTCAAATTTCTTCTATATTGAGATGTACTTGGAAAATATAAGAAATTTTTTTCTTCTTTTTTTAAAATTTTTAGTTTATTTTTAACTCTACAATACTGTATTGGTTTTGCCATATATCAAAATGAATCCGCCACAGGTATACAATGGATTATTACTCAGCCATTAAAAAGAATACATTTGAATTAGTTCTAATATAAGAATTTTAAAAGAAAGGTGATTAGGAAACTGTAGCTTTAAACATAAGTAGGAAATTGGAAAACACAAATGACTTTAACTGTGCTACTCTTGTGTTAGTAAGCTACTTGCAATAGCATATTATTGAATTGTGTTCATGTTATGGTATATTGATATTATAGATGAAGAAACGAGGGCTCAAAAGTTTACATGATTAAACTAAGGAAAAAAAAAAAAGATGTTCTCTTTGACTTCCAGGATTCATGAGCATTGTGAGAAGGGTAACATTTCCACAGCTATTTCCAAAAGGAAAGAATTGTCAGGGAAAGAATACATAGAAATGTAGGGGTCAAGACCTACTTTTGTTATTAGAATTATGGTTCTATTGCCCATCAAAATAATGATATACCTAACTAAAAACAACCCAAATAGAAGCCACTGGAGATGGTGAACATCAGCAAAGACCCAGAGAAGAAATTCCTTCAATTTAGTTAGATTTTATCCTGGTATATTTATTTTGGCTTTTGTTTTCCATTGCTGTTCGTTTTTTGTTGTCTTCTCTTTTTTGTGTTTCCTCTGTAGAGAAAGATTTAGCATTTGCTTTCACTACTTCATCCCCAACATTTCTTGTTCTTCAGTGCTAAATAAATTATAGTTTCTAATTGTACAAGTCCAGCATTTTGACAGTTAAATTTTCAACATATACCATGAACAAGATTCATGGTAAGACAAAATTTTTTGCGTGTTATTCTCAACAGTGAGCCATTTAGAAAAAAACAACGACTGTGTGCTGTCTCTAAATTATCTATACTATACCTCTTTCTTGTAAATGTTTAAGTGTTTATTATTAAGGGAAATAGATATTAATGCTCAAATACTGCTATTTTTGAACTTAAGTCTCCATTACTTGGAAAAATTAAAATTATTAAGAAGATGTATGATGATATTCCATATCAGTTTGTTATTGGTCATATTACCATCTCTCCGCTATCTACTTCAGTTAGGTCTGTATATTTAATATTAATTAGCAGGTTAAATCATGTGAGTAATATAAAATCAGTATTGAACTCAAAATTATTTCATTATATTAATTTAAGAGCATTTATTTTTTCTTAAAATAGATGTTCCTTGAATTCCCCAGAACTTACAATTGTATGAACTAGATTGTTTTATATTCCTTTCAGTTCAGTCGCTCAGTTGTGTCTGACTCTTTGCGATTCAGTGAACTGCAGCACACCAGGCTTCCCTGTTCATCATCAATTTCTGGAGCTTGCTAAAATTCATGTCCATTGAGTCAGTGATGCCATCCAATCACCTCATCCTCCGTGCTCCCCTTCTCCTCCTGCCTTCAGTCTTTCCCAGCATCAGGGTCTTTTCTAATAAGTCAGTTCTTCACATCTGGTGGCCAAAGTATAGGAGCTTCAGCTTCAGCATCAGTCTTTGTTTTATATTAAATCTCTGCTTAAAGTACCATCTGTGGCAGATGGATGTTGATATATGGCAAAACCAATACAATATTGTAAAGTTAAAAAATAAAATTAAATTAAATTTAAAAAAAATCATCAGGATTCTAATTAATTTAAAAATGCCATTTAAAATATATTGGCTCAAAATGAAGTTATCTCCCTGCATTATATAAAATATATCAGTTATTCAAGTCTTTAGCATTTCAAATAATTTAATATTATTATTAAATATTTTAAACTATAAACTATATATGATCTAGTCAGAAATACATGGAAGTTCCTTTAACATATCACTCTTGCTGTTATATATTAAGTATTAAAATTTAAAATAAAAGTTATAGACTAAAGCTTACAAGAATATAAAATAGTTCATATTTACCATTCTTATATAATATGATGCTGATTTTATCTCGCTGTAGAGGATAAAAATAATTATATTGGTTTATGAGAAATCACAATTTAATCAGACATTCAACTTACCTTTAAAATATTCCGTTCTTTCCAAAATAAAGGGCTCTTTAATAAAGTTTCTCTACCCCATGAGATCTCTTTGACCAGTCATGCTACATTTCCAATTAAAAGCATCATTTGGCACCCTCTGATTTCTTTTATTTTTCCCAGGTAGTTCTCACTCCACCCAGAGTACTTTCTCTCCAGCCACTCCATGGACTAGAGTGCACAGCACACTTTTTATTTCTTAAAAATGAATAAGGTGCTGAGCAGTATAACTGGAGACTATCTAAAACTGACACACACCGAATTCAAATGCTGTCATGAACACTCTACTGTGAGCCTCTTTCTGTTAACACTGAGCTTGCAGCACAGTTTCCTGAACATGTTTTTCTTATATCCTCCTATATTATATTCTTAATTGCTATTTAGGGTCCTGCACATGTAATCGCCCAGATGATAAATACTATTTTAATTTTTTAATATAAATTTATTTATTTTAATTGGAGGTTAATTACTTGACAATATTGTATTGGTTTTGCCATACATCAACAGGAATCTGCCACGGGTATACACGTGTTCCCCATCCTGAACCCCTCTTCCTCCTCCATCCCCGTACCATCCCTCTGGGTCGTCTCAATGCCCTTATATGTTATTGATTCTTCCCTAGGCACCAGGGAGAACTAAGAGATAGATAGATGCTGTATTATTATTCTTAGAATAAAAAAAAAAATTAGAACCACGGATAACAGAGGTTTTATTTTCTGTTTCACATTTCTAGTGTGAATGCAGTTGTAAGGGAAAATAATACCAAAACTTTGTATAGGATAAAATAACTTAAATTCTCCAACTGAGATAGTGTAGAAAAGATGCAACCTGTGTCTTCTGGGCTTCAGTTCTGGGAAAAAACAATTATTCCCAACACCTAGATTGTTTCAAAAATGTTGATTTGTACCCAGTCATGTTACTTATTAGTAAACAGTGGCTTCTAAGGGTTTATGATTACAAACATAAAATATTTCCCTGAGACCGAGCTCTGATAGTAGTGGTATAGCAGAGTGACTATGAAGGTAATAACAGAGTATCAGGGATCATGTGGAAGACATCATGGAAGGTGCCTGAGGAGTGGGTGATGTGAGAAACCAGCCAGGTCTGAGCTACTGCAGGTGCATAACCAAAAAGCAACTGTGCTGGAAGGAGTTCTAAAGTCTCATAATTAGCACAGTATAGGATTATGCATGGATAGAGGAAATTTCTGATGCCATAGAAAATAAAATTCAGAAAAAAGACACAAATTTATCGTCCAATACCAAAATACCATAGCATATTTGCAAAATATATACTTTTAAATTAATTTTATTGGAACAGCACGGTAGCTTTAAAATAGGAAAGCTTTACATAATGCATAGGTTTAAATAGTGTAGAAAATGAGTGAAACAATTAAAGCATTCTAAATTAAAATTTGTATAATCTTGAAACAAGAAAACTTTGACTTTGGCTCAAAATTAAAATTCAGGACACAAAACATGAAAAAACAAAAAAACATCTACATAAAAGTAGGTAATTCTGCCTGATGGAAATGAGCAGGCACCAAAAGTAAAGTTAAACTAGGATGGGTAAAGTTTTGGAAAAAATACATCATATCTCAGATGGATTTTTATTTTCCATTACAAAAAGATATTTTTTAGTTATCAAGGAAAAGTCTAAAGTGAAATTAGAAAATGATACAAATAGTTTAAGGAACACTTCACAGAAAACAGAGGGAAACAATTGTTTAAAAATGGGAAGATACTCAACTTGTTAATGAACAAGGAATAAAATGTAACTGTACAGAGATTTAGTTGTTAAAAATAATCTGATATTTTTCTATGTAGTTTTCTGGGAAAACACATTAATAGGCTAATTATATTGAGAAAAACTGAGAAATTAAAATTTATCCTATAATAAAAATAGCATACCAAATTGGCAAAATAAGAGCATTAAAAAAAATCTGCTATTGGACTACTGAGATAATTTTGAGAAAGAAATATGGATTTTTTAATGGCTGAGTAATACTCCATTGTGTATATGTACCACAGCTTTCTTATTCATTCATCTGCTGATGGACATCTAGGTTGTTTCCATGTCCTGGCTATTATAAACAGTGTTGCGATGAACATTGGGGTACACGTGTCTCTTTCCCTTCTGGTCTCCTCAGTGTGTATGCCCAGCAGTGGGATTGCTGGATCATAAGGCAGTTCTACTTCCAGTTTTTTAAGGAATCTCCACACTGTTCAGTTCTAATGAGGTGGATGAAACTGGAGCCTATTATACAGAGTGAAGTAAGCCAGAAGGACAAACACCAATACAGTATACTAACGCATATATATGGAATTTAGAAAGATGGTAACGATAACCCTGTATATGAGACAGCAAAAGAGACACTGATGTATAGAACAGGCTTATGGACTCTGTGGGAGAGGGAGAGGGTGGGAAGATTTGGGAGAATGGCATTGAAACATGTGAAATGTCATGTATGAAACGAGATGCCAGTCCAGGTTCAATGCACGATGCTGGATGCTTGGGGCTGGTGCACTGGGACGACCCAGAGGGATGGTATGGGGAGGGAGGAGGGAGGAGGGTTCAGGATGGGGAACACATGTATAATTTTTTTTTAAGTTAAAATTGAATTAAAAAAAAAGAAATATGGATTTTTATTAATACATTATAATAGAATGGGAAAATCTTCTAAGGGTTTACACATTTACATATTTTGAAAGTAAATAACAAAAGAGTTATAGTACATGTTTCTATATTGTTAAAACAAAGAAAGTTTTTTCTCGATTGACTCAGAATTAGAATTTAGAACCCCAAAACTGAAAAATCTACACAAAAATAAATAATTCTACTTGGTACAACCTTACACTAAAAGTAAAATTAAAATGTTTTGATAAAGATGACAAAACATAATACCCCACCTAAAGTGCTATTTGCTTTTATTAGTAACCTCCACTTAAATATCAGGAAGTCAAAATAAAACAAAAGTAGAAAAATGAACCAAATAGTTAAGTAACAGTTCACAGAAAAAGGAGGAAAATCATCATTTAGAAATAGGGATGAAATCTCAATTGCATTCAAGATAAGGGAATGAAAAATGTATATTGTGTAGATTTAGTACATGAAACAGTCTAAGACATTTCCCCAATCAATCTCTTGGGAAAATATACTTTTTACACTCCTGAGAATGCCAATGCCCAAACCTGTGGAGAAGAACTGGGCACCTTCAATTACTCTTTGAATCAATAAACATGCATAAGTATGATTTTATGTCCTTCTGCATTTTTCAGCATTGTTTGTAAAAGATGATCATTCACCCAATTGTGAATGATCAAGTGGACTGTCTCTCTTTGACTTAATGAGCCTTCATTTTGATGCTGTCATTGACTTTTTACTTTTTCCATAGCTATCTGTTTCCTTCAAAATAGGAGTTTTGTAATTTTTTATCCAACTTTGTCTAGTGTTTTCAGCAGGAAGAATGTCTTGCTGTGACCCTATATGTCACAACCAGAAATGAAAGTTACTTCTTCATCGTTTTAAATGTTCCTAATTATATTCAACTTGATTTTACTACATAAAATACTGTTTTTGTGTACTTTATAATCCCTCCTTCAATAATCTTATTCATTTATTAATATATCTCCTCTATAAACTGCCGGTGAACTTTATCTCTTTACCCCTTTATCCCTTCATAGTGTAGCAGTTTAAAATTTAAATATCTACAGTAATCTTTATTTAATGATAATGAAGTCTATTGTAGATACTTTCATATTATTTCATTATGTAAACATTTACAAAATTTTGAGAGTAGTAGCAAATTATATTCTCAAGTAGAGGAAATTGGATTTCACAGTAATTAAATCATCAACCCAATGGCATAGCCATTAAACATCAGAGCTTGTTCCATGTCCTATATCATTAGATGTCATTCCAATTCTGTGCATATTTTTCTTCCACTGAGAGATCATTTTACACCTGAGGCCAGAGTGCATTCACATAATCATTTAACTTTGTTTTTCATTGCTCCAGAATCAAGCTTTTTTCTTTTTTTTTCATAACTAAGAAGAGGGAAAAAAAAAATCTTGTTACTTTTCTATCCCAGAAGAGAATTAGTGTTTTTTGTCCCTGAGATATCCCTAAAGATTTCAAGAGCCAGAGAATCTGATATAAGAGTTCAAATGCTCAATACTCATAGCATCTTTTAACTGAGCACACAGTTCATTTTCACAGGTAATATGAAAGGATTTTCATTGACTACAAAATATTTTAGAAGCGATAACCTTAAATCTCACACTAGATTCTATGCCTTAATATTTAACTCTTAGATAAATTTTTATATTTAATTCAGAACTTAACTAAGGATTGAGTGAGGAAATTTATGAGACCATAGTAGGGGAAATAAGAAAGACTCCCTGAATTTTTAGCCCAATATAGCTATAAATTAGAAAATTGTTTTAATTTCCTAGATGGAAGACAGCAGTCAGAGTAAGGGTATAAATAAATGGCTATATTTAAACTTTAGGAAAATTAGTAAATGGAAAGAAAATTATTTATTAACCAGCCATTGGGTATATGTCTTTTGAAGATCATTATTTTTTCTCATGGAGGGATATAAATTAATTTTAAATTTATTTCACTAGTTAGCTGATTGATCTAGAAGCTATAGCAAGATTTTTGTTTCATTTTGTTTTCATAGTCTACTTAAGCTTGATTTTAAAAAAGATTCAGGCACATAAGAATGTTAATTTGTATTTCTAGGGGCATAGCAATTCCAGAATTGTGGCATGTTACAATTAGCTTGTGATATGTTGATGGTAATAGCATGGGGTCTGGCAACAGAGAAATTTGTACTTCAGCCTTGGTGCCTCTAGTAAGTCACTGTGTGAGCTTACTCAGTTCATAGGCCTAGCTGGTCCTTCAGTTGTCTGTTGGATAAAAGAATTCTCATTTATTTGGTTGTAGGTTGCTATGTAGATTGCATATATACCATCTCCAACCTCTTGTAGCCACTTTATGGTTTGTGGTAGCTGTTAACACAGCTTTGTTTTTCTCAAACTCAGTGTATTCATTGCATGAGTGTCTATTATTGTGTGTGTTTCCCACCTGTTTGAGAATTGAGGAGCTCATTTGATTTAGTTTTTCAGAATGATGATACTTTGTCAAAAATCTGGGACCCATCTTCCTAGACTCTTACTCTCAAAGTGAAATCAGCTAGATGCGAAAACAATCAGTTCTAATTTCCTTAATTAGTGGACAGAATCACCTGTTTGAAGAGCATCCTGGATAAAGTAAATGACCAAGTACTTTTTGTCTGTGTGTGTTAAGTCATGACTGACTTTTTGCCACCCCATGGACTGGCCCACTAGGCTTCTCTGTCCATGGAATTTTCCAGGCAAGAGTACTGGATTAGATTGCCATTTCCCTCTCCCGGGTATCTTCGTGATCCAGGGATCAAACCCACATCTCCTGCATTGGCAGATGGATTCTTTACCACTGGCACCACCCGGGAAACACATTTTGTCTATCATTCCTAATTTCTCTGCAATGAAATAGGTAATTGCTCTAATGAAGTATGATTAAGTATAACATATGCCTTCATCCATAATCCACCTTTTGTACCTATGGCTGACTCATGTTGAAGTTTGATAGAAAAAAACAAAATTTGCAAAGCAATTATCCTTCAATTAAAGAATAAATAAATTTAAAAAAGAAAAGAAAGAAATGGAGAATAGAAAAAAAATAGATCAGAGATATAAAGGTTTATGAGAAAGTTGTAAAGGACAAAATTATTGGGATATTTAAGTAAACATATTATTATTTTATTGATATGCCCCACATCAGAATGCAATGAAAGAGAATTTTTAAGATGACTGATAGGATTAAATACTGGACTCAGTTAGTTTAATTTCATGAGAATGATATTTTTAATTTATATTAAGTGTCATGTAACACATAAGCTTAACTAAAAGAAGACCTACTTAAGATTTTGGTTTGGAGTCCATTTATTATCCAATGCTTTGACAAAAATTTGATTTCCTAGTTTCCTATTTATTTATAACTTCCCCATCAAGTTAAGAAAAATTTGAAACAAATTATAGTCATATTTAACATGTATGCATCCTTCACATATCATTGATACTTTAATAAAACATTTTAATGCATCTCATAAATAAGAAATCTGTTGTCATACCATGTTCATATAGTTAAACAAAATATGCACCAAAATTTTGATCAGTTTTATTCTTTTATTTGAAGGCTCAGTTACTTTGGCTAAATCACATTAGGGGCTAAATATGAGATTAATTTTAAGGTTCTAGAGTTAAATACAATATTTTTTTATCTTCCACAACTGTGCTGCCTCAAACACATCAGTTAAATAAAAATTAGAATCAAAATAAAGCTAAAGTTTCCCTTGTGAGGGTTAGTGAACATGTATTATTAAGAATTTCTTTATTAGACAATCTTGATGTATTTTTCAAAATTTGCCTGCATATTTGAATTATCTTTACTGTATTTCTTATCTGTCTAATTCCTATTTTGAAACTGATTCTTGTCAATCAACATTTTTGTGTGTAATATATAGATTTTGAAGCAGAAAGACTGATAATAAAGAATTTTAAAAATGACTATATTGTCGATACTCAAATAATACATTTAGTACACTTAATACCTTTAATGTTAATAAACTTGATGGTTTTATAAGATATTTTATTAATATAACCATTCAAACTAAACTGGAATTTTTATAATACATTTGTGTGTATATATGTGCTTTCAAGAGTAATATGTGAGTTCTTTGAATTAACAAAGAGATAAACAGTTGATTTAGTTATATATTATATTTGTACCATATATATTTCTCTAAGGATTAAGTAAGATTTTCCTTTTTGATTTGACAACTCCATAGTTGAAAAATTATTTATTATATGAATTAAGAAAAATTTTCACATGAATGGTGGAACTATCTGGGAAAATGAAGACATAGGACTTTGTTTTCCTTCTAAAAGTGATTTTAAGCTGATTTGCTCATTCTCTATTTGATGTATGCATGTCTCATTATAACAAAGACATAGTGCATTTCATGTTAGTAATATAAGCTATTGGTAGGTCACTGAATTCAGCTCATTCCCACCCACAGCAGATTTTTCATTCATCTGTATAGCACACTGAAGAAAAACAAGAGTCATGATACTGAAATCTTGGTCCTAAATACAGTAAATGAAATATCGAATTGCTTCAATACTGGAGACTTTAGGAACAGATACTGATGACCTTTTAACATTTTGCTTGTTTGTTATGGACTTTGCTTTCTTCTTACTCCACTGAATAAGCAACAGTCTGACATAGGGAAATATGAGCCATAATAAAACACTACATTGTGGTTTATATAGTCATGTGCTTCTTTTAGCAATACCTTTTCTAAAGAATTATTATCTGTCATCAGGAGATATTTACAATTAGTACTACTTATATCCAAGGGTTCTACTTCCCTGGATACAATCAAATGTAGATCCAAAGTATTGTGAAAATAATGATTTGCAGAGTTCAAAAAGTAAAACAAATTTGCAGCACATCGACAACTAGTTTAAAAGCATTTAAATTGTATTTACAACCTTTTAGACAACATGCACATTATATTAGGTTTTATAAGTAATCTGTAGATGGGTTCAAGTACGTGAGAAGAGGTGTGTTGCTTATATTGTGAATTGCCGGGGTCCAGCCCCGGTGGATCCAGGGAATTCGAAGTGGGGACAGCGTCGGTGAGGATCAGGAAACAACTGCTTAATTAAATGTTAATTAAGGATATAAAGAGTGGTTAAATAAGGATAGCTCAGTGAGGAAATTCAGTGGACAAAAGAGGCTGAATAATTCAGCCAGAAGGTGAGAGACAGAACGACATGGGGAGACCAAGTTTCGGTGAACAAGGCCTGCACTTTATTTTCCAAAGTAGTTTTTATACCTTAAGTTATGCATAGAGGATAATGGGGGAAGGGGTAGAGTCATGCAATAAGCCAGGCTTTCTTCCTGCAAACTTAATCATATGCAAAAGTTTAGGTGATTTGCATCATCTTCTGGCCCGGAGGCCTGTTAACATTTTAAGATCCTTTCTTCAGAAAACTTATTTTTCTCTAAAGGTGATTAGTCAGGCGCCACCCTCCAAAAGCATTAGATAAAGTTGCATTCTTATAGGGCAAAGATGTGGTGGGCTATAACAAGAAAAAGAATTAACTCAAGGGTCCAAGGTTACAAACATTAAAGCTACTACTTACATTCCTATGCACCAATTATATTAATCAATACACTGCCAGGGACACAGCAGGTAAGGGATATGGAAACTTAGCAGCAAACATTGGCCCAACAAGTGAAAAACCCTTCACCAATACAATTTCTAATCAATCTTTTAACTGCTTAAAGGAATCTGTATTCAGACAGTTTAGAACATCTCATGCCTCTCACGGTTGTGAACTAAAACACTCTTGTCACGCCCAGGAACTTTAATAACTGGAGCAGTAATTTAACTCTTTTTCAGAGAGAGGTGGTGGGGGACAGCCCCCCTGTAAAGTCAGAGGCGTAGGTGAGAGCACAAAGCAGTACAGTAGGCAGACTCTGGTTTTGGGGTAGATGCTCGAGAATTTCCAGAAGGACTCCTGAGGCTTGATTGCGCCTTTGCGTATGCCGAGCCTCCTTCTTCATGACCTTTGCCACAGGCAGAGTTCCTCATGCTGGCTCCCGGCAGTAAATATCTTCTCATTTTATATAAAGAACTTGTGCATCTTTCATTTTGGTATGGGGGAGGGGAATTCTGGAACTATGTGCTCCACACCTAGGGATGACTGTATCTTATACTAATTATAGAAAATTCAGGTACCAGAATGCCTAAGTGGTTAAGGCATTGGACTTAAGAGCCAATGGATTTATATCCTTGTGGGTTCGAACCTCACTTCTGGTACAAGTGGATCTGCTTGGGCTTCCCTGGTGATTCAGACTATAAAGAACCTGCCTGCAATGCAGGAAATCCAGGTTCGACCACTGGGTCAGGAAGATTCCCTGAAGGGAATGGCTACTACACACTCCAGTTTTCTTGCCTAGACAGAGGAGCCTGGTGGGCTGCAGTCCATGGGGTTGCAAAGAGTTGTACATGACTAAGTGATATTACAATGATAATAATAATAATCCTATTTCCTAGTAATCTGGGGACATGATAAAGTTACATAATTTTCACGTTGGTTTTTAATTTTTAATTTTTATTTATTTTAATTGGAGGTTAATTACTTTACAATATTGTATTGGTTTTGCCATACTTGTTTTTTTTTTTAATTTATTTTAATTAGAGGCTAATTACTTTACAATATTGTATTGGTTTTGCCATACATCAACATGAATCCGCCATGGGTGTACACGTGTTCCCAATCCTGAATGCCCCTTCCAGCTCCCTCCCCATATCATCCCTCTGGGTCATCCCAGTGCACCAGCCCCAAGCATCCTGTATTCTGCATCAAACCTGGACCGGCGATTCGTTTCTTATATGATATTATACATGTTTCAATGCCATTCTCCCAAATCATTCCCCCAATCCCTCTCCCACAGAGTCCAAAAGACTGTTCAATACATCTGTGTCTCTTTTACTGTCTCGCATACAGGGTTATCATTACCATCTTTCTAAATTCCATACATATGTGTTAGTATACTGTATTGGTGTTTTTCTTTCTGGCTTACTTCACTCTGTATAATCGGCTCCTTGGTTGGTTTTTAACATTTAAATTTAACACTATCTTTTGATGTAAAGCGTAAAGCATCTGTCTACAAAGCGGGAGACCTGGGTTCGATCCCTGGGTTGGGAAGATTCCCTGGAGAAAGAAACGGCAATCCACTCCAGTACTCTTGCCTAGAAAATCCCATGGATGGAGGAGCTTGGTGCAGGCTACCGTCCATGGGGTCGCAAAGAGTCCGGCACGACTGAGTGACTACTTCACTTCACTTCACTTCTGATGTAAATGTATTTGCTCACATTTTACAAATTGTAAACTTCATGCATACTGTAGAAAATCTGGGATTAGCACTCAGATGTGTATTTTCTACTATAATAATTTTGGGATTAAAAACTCTTATATTCATTTGTCTTTGTGGATTTTAAGATGACATAATATGAAAGTGAGCAGTCATGAATTTAACAGAAAATAAATTAGAAGTTAAAACATGTAAACTGACACTATTTTTAACATGAAAATTTAATCAACAGCAGTTAATTTATTTTTATAGAGTAATGCATCCACTTGGACACAACTTTTAATCACTGGACTGTTCCCTCACTGAAAAGGATTTCTCAGAAACAGATGTGAAGATATAATTGGTGGACTCGATTTTTGCCATATATTGCTTTTGGAATGTAAAAATGAAGACTGAGATGTCAGGGTCACCATCAGACTTAGATTTATACAGGATTCAGATGAAAAATAGCACTGAGGTCACCATGTTTATACTGATGGGCTTTACAGATGATTCTGAGGTGCAAATCTTTCTATTTTTACTATTTCTAGCAATCTATCTTTTTACAATGATAGGAAATTTGGGGTTGGTTTTCTTGGTCATTATGGATTCCCGGCTCCACAACCCCATGTACTATTTTCTGGCAGCATTATCATTCTTGGATGCCTGCTATTCTTCTGTTATCACCCCCAAAATGCTGATCAATTTCCTATCAGAGAATAAAACCATTTCCTTTCTTGGATGTGCCACACAGATGTTTCTCTTTCTTACTTGTGGGACCACAGAATGCTTCATCCTGGCTGCAATGGCCTATGATCGCTATGTAGCCATCTACAACCCTCTCCTGTATTTAGTTACAATGTCACCCAGAGTCTATGTGCCACTTATAATTTCCTGCTATGTTGTTGGTGTCTTGCATGCTACTTTACACACAGGGGCTACTTTTACCCTCTCCTTCTGTGGATCCAATGAAATCAGACATGTGTTCTGTGACATCCCTCCCCTCCTCGCTATTTCTTGCTCTGACACTCGCATGAACCAGCTTCTAGTTTTCTATTTTGCAGGCTCTATTGAGATATCCACCATATTAATTGTTCTGATCTCCTATGGTTTCATCCTGTTGGCCATTCTGAGGATGGGTTCTGCTGAAGGGAGAAGGAAAGTCTTTTCTACGTGTGGCTCTCACCTAACTGGAGTGTCCATTTTTCATGGTACGGTTCTCTTTATGTACGTGAGACCCAGTTCCAGCTATGCCTTGGATCATGACATGATCGTGTCTGTATTTTACACCATCATAATTCCCATGCTGAATCCCATCATCTATAGTTTGAGGAACAAAGATGTCAAGGATGCGATGAAGAAAGTGTTAGGGAAAAATTGGTTTATCAACAAAGTATATTTTTCACACTAAACATTAAATTGAAATAAATTATGACTGGTGTTTATTGTTTTCAAATAAAAAAGTTGTAATTAAAATATTTTCTGTTTCTTTATTTGTGTCTACCTGTTATTCTTAGATGTTTAAAATAAAGATTATAGTCAACCCACCACATATGCAGTTTTTGCACATGCAGGAAACTGTGACATCTATATACATCTATCTGCACATAACATGGGTATGTAATATGTATTTTATTATCATATTCAGATGAAGACTTTACATATATATATATATATGTATGTATCTACAGATAAACACATACACATGTATACACAAACACACACATATATGCATGTATACACACTGGGTGTTTTTCAGGAACTCTCTTGCTTTTTTAATGATCCATCGGATGTTGGCAATTTGATTTCTGGTTCCTCTGCCTTTTCTAAAACCAGCTTGAACATCTGGAAGTTAACGGTTCACGTATTGCCAAAGCCTGGCTTAGAGAAGTTTCAGCATTACTTTACTAGCGTGTGAGATGAGTGCAATTGTGTGGTAGTTTGAGCATTCTTTGGCATTGCCTTTCTTTAGGATTGGAATGAAAGCTGACCTTTTCCAGTCCTGTGGCCACTGCTGAGTTTTCCAAATTTCTTGGCATATTGAGTGAAGCACTTTCACAGCATCATCTTTCAGGATTTGAAATAGCTCAACTGGAATTCCATCACCTTCACTAACTTTGTTCGTAGTGATGCTTCCTAAGGTCCACTTGACTTCATGTTCCAGGATGTCTGGCTCTAGGTATGTGATCACACTATCGTGATTATCTGGGTCGTGAAGATCTTTTTCATACAGTTCTTCTTTGTATTCTTGCCACCTCTTCTTAATATTTTCTGCTTCTGTTAGGTCCCTACCATTTCTGTCCTTTATCGAGCCCATCTTTGCATGAAATGTTCCCTTGGTATCTCTAATTTTCTTGAAGAGATTGCTGCTGCTGCTGCTGCTGCTAAGTTGCTTCAGTCGTGTCTGACTCTGTGCAACCCCATAGATGGCAGCCCACCAGGCTTCCCCGTCCCTGGGATTCTCCAGGCAAGAACACTGGAGTGGGTTGCCATTTCCTTCTCCAATGCATGAAAGTGAAAAGTAAAAGTGAAGTCGCTCAGTTGTGTCCAACTCTTTGCGACCCCATGGACTGCAGCCCACCAGGCTCCTCCATCCATGGGATTCTCCAGGCAAGAATACTGGAGTGGGGTGCCATTGCCTTCTCCGAAGAGATCACTAGTCTTTCCCATTCTATTGTTTTCCTCTATTTCTTTGCATTGATTTCTGAGGAAGGCTTTCTTATCTCTCCTTGCTATTCTTTGGAACTCTGCATTCAAATGGGTATAACTTTCCTTTTCTCCTTTGCTTTTCACTTCTCTTCTTTTCACAATAAAACATCTATTTCTGCTTTATTGACTATGCCAAAGCCTTTGACTGTGAGGATCACAATAAACTGTGGAAAATTCTGAAAGAGATGGGAATACCAGACCACCTGACCTGCCTCTTGAAAAACCTGTATGCAGGTCAGGAAGCAACAGTTAGAACTGGACATGGAACAAGAGACTGGTTCCAAATAGGAAAAGGAGTGTGTCAAGGCTGTATATTGTCACCCTGCTTATTTAACTTATATGCAGAGTACATCATGAGAAACGTTGGGCTGGAGGAAGCACAAGCTGGAATCAAGATTGCCTGGAGAAATATCAATAACCTCAGATATGCAGATGACACCACCCTTATGGCAGAAAGTGAAGAAGAACTAAAGAGCCTCTTGATGAAAGTGAAAGAGGAGAGTGAAAAAGTTGGCTTAATCAACATTCAGAAAACTGAGATCATGGCATCTAGTCCCATCACATGGGAAATAGATGGGGAAACAGTGGATACAGTGGCTGACTTTATTTTTCTGGGCTCCAAATTCACTGTGGATGGCGATTGCAGACATGAAATTAAAATATGCTTACTCCTTGGAAGGAAAGTTATGACCAACCTAGACAGCATATTGAAAAACAGGGACATTACTTTGTCAATAAAGGACTGTCTAGTCAAGGCTATGGTTTTTCAGTAGTCATGTATGGATGTGAGAGTTGGACTATAAAGAAAACTGAGTGCAGAAGAATTGATGCTTTTGAACTGTGGTGTTGGAGAAGACTCTTGAGAGTCCCTTGGACTGAAAGGAGATCCAACCAGTCCATCCTAAAGGAGACCAGTCCTGCGTGTTCATTGTAAGGACTGATGTTGAAGCTGAAATTCCAATACTTTGGCCACCTGATGCTAAGAGCTGACTCGTTGGAAAAGACCCTGATTCTGGGAAAGATTGAGGGCAGGAGGAGAAGGGAATGACAGAGGATGAGATGGCTTGATGGCATCACTGACTCAATGGACATGAGTTTGAGTAGGCTCCAGGAGTTGGTGATGGACAGGGAGGCCTGGAGTACTGTGATTCATGGGGTTGCAAAGAGTCAGACACGACTGAGCAACTGAACTGAACTGAACTGAATTGCAAATAGTGTTGAACATTTTTTTTTTAATGTGCTAAGTTGCCTTCTGTGTATTTTTTGTGATAAACTCTCTGCACTTTATGTCCATGTTTTATGGTTAATCTTTCATTTTCATGTTGTTAAGATTTAGTATTCTTTTAAGCTATTATCCATATTCAGCATCATTATTTTGAAAAAGGGATATCCTTCTTCTATGTATTTTTCTTAACACCTTTTTCAAAAATCTGTTGACTATATTGTGTAAATTACTTCTGAAAAGTCTATTTTGTTGCAGACTTAGGTGTCTATCCTCTCACCAGTGCCACAATATCTTGGTTATTTTAGGTTTGTGTTAAATCTTGAAATTATGTGAGGCCTCCAACATGTTCAAAAATGTTTTGAATACCTTAGCTCCTTTACATTTTCATAAAAATTATATTTTATTACTTTGTCTTTTCTGTAAAAATGCTTGTTTAATCTTAAGTAGGGCTCCACTGAATATAGAGATCTTTTGCCATTCCATTTTATACAGAGCCTTTGTTCACAGTTGGACTGTTTACAAAATTCCTTCCTTTCCTCTTTTCTTCCCTCCTTTTTTTTTCTTCCTGTTTCTTTTCATTCTTTGCTTTACTTTTCTCTTCTTTTTTCTCTCTTTGGTTTAGTACTCAGACTCTATCACCAGCACTTCCTAATTACTGATTTAGAATCTCTGGATGCAGACTGGAAGCATGTATGTATTGTTTTAGAATTGTTTGAAAACAGTTTAAATGCATTTCTAGGTACTAATTTATGGAGTGGTATATGGCACATTCCAAAATACAAGTCAGAGATATTACTTTGCCAACAAAGGTCCGTCTAGTCAAGGCTATGTTTTTTCCTGTGATCATGTATGGATGTGAGAGTTGGACTGTGAAGAAGGCTGAGTGCTGAAGAATTGATGCTTTTGAACTGTGGTGTTGGAGAAGACTCTTGAGAGTCCCTTGGACTGCAAGGAGATCCAACCAGTCCATTCTGAAGGAGATCAGCCCTGGGATTTCTTTGGAAGGAATGATGCTGAAGCTGAAACTCCAGTACTTTGGCCACCTCATGCGAAGAGTTGACTCATTGGAAAAGACCCTGATTCTGGGAGGGATTGGGGGCAGGAGGAGAAGGGGACAACAGAGGATGAGATGTCTGGATGGCATCACTGACTCGATGGATGTGAGTTTGAGTGAACTCCGGGAGTTGGTGATGGACAGGGAGGCCTGGCGTGCTGTGATTCATGGGGTGGCAAAGAGTCGGACACAACTGAGCAACTGAACTGAACTGAACTGATGCAACTGAAAAAGCTTGAAATTTATCTGCCAAATCTCTAATTTAAAAGGTTCTACCACATAGAATATTAAAATTACCTGTATACTGTACCATGTCTCCTGTCAAACTATCTATTCATATATTTATATCATACCTCTTCCATTAAGCTACTCACTAAAATTTAATACATTTAAACTATTTATTTAAACAATTTGTCTCATAATACTCAGAAATCTAGCACTTTTAAGTAACTATAATAATCATCATTAAATGATTATGAATTCTCTCATAGCCTATGCTTTCACATAATTTCATTATGTGTATGTATAAAGAATTTTGAGAGAAGTAATACTACATAGTTCTGGGAGATAACAGGTCATATTTCCTTGTACATAGGTATTTAGTGTCAGAATGAGGACTATGTCCTGTATCAGATTTAATTTCCAATTCTATGAATATCCTTTTTCCACTGAGATCATTTTATTCAGAGGCCTACTGCACTTATTCAATTTTATTTATAATAAGAGTTCATTGCTCCAGAGCCAGCTACTCATTTACTATGGGGGAAAAAATGAAATCAGGTTGTTACTTTCTTTCCCAGAAGAGAATTAGTGTATTTATTCCTTGGAGCTTCCCTGTAGATTTCAAGAAGAGCTCGGCAATCTGGTGTAAGACGCCTAATGCCTAATATTCGTATATACCTTAATTGAGCAATTAATTTCCACAGGTAAGAGGAAAGGTTTTTCATCACTTATAAAAACATTTTAGAAGCTTTAAGAACTGCAGGGAACACGGTAGAGAACTAGAACCCACTCTTACTATACTTAAGTATATAGAACTATAGATTAGAAAATTAATTTCCTCAGTGGAAGATAACAGAAAGAGGATGGTAGAAATAAAATGTTGATTTATACAAGAAAATACATTAAAGGGAGAGATAGTTAAGAATCAATCAGCAACTGGGTAAGTGCCATTTGGTGATTAAGATGTTTTTCTCATGGAGGGATATAAATCAATTTGAAATCTATCTTACTAGTCAGTTAATTGCTCTAGAAGGTACTTCTGTTTTTTGTTTTGTTTTGCTTTAATATCCTGATCCTTAACTGTATAAATTAATTCAAATACATGAAGCTATTATTTGGCATTATTTCTAGGGTGTGTCATTTCCAGAACTATGATATATCACAAAGAGTCTGCAATACGGTCAAGGGGAAATAGCTTAACATGCGGGAACAGAAAATCCTGAATTTGAATCCTGACTCTGCTAGTAACTTATTATGTAAACTTGGTTAACTTATGTGTCTAGCTAGTCCTTAGGTTTCTCATGTGTAAAATGCTGGATTATTTAACTACAGCTTGCCATGTAGATTACTTAAGACGAAGTACACAAATTTTCTAATACCTAGTAGCCACTTGATGACACATGGTAACTGCTATCACGTCTTTCCTTCTTTTCAAGACGGGTGTCTGTAGTATTTCTTTCACAGATATTAAGTTCTGCATGTTTTCTCACTGTATGAGAGTTGAGGAGATTATTTGATTTTAGTTTTCCAGAATGTGGATATATTGTTAAAAATTTGGAATCCATACTTTTGGTTTTCTAGGCTCTATCTCTTAAAGTAATATTGCTGGATATAATCAGTTCTAATTTCCTTAAATATTAGTTGATAGAAGTGCCTGTGCTGGAGCACCTTGGATGCAATAGATAAAGTCCTTACATTTTATGGCATATGATAATACAGTCCATATTTATAATACAGTTACTGGAAACATTGTTACATTAAAAAATACTTATAATGATCGGCCAGTACACAGGTTTCTCCATTTAAATGAGAGAAGCATTCTATAAAGTCAAGTGATTCCTCTAAAGTAAAACTGTAAAATAGAAAACTAACAGGTTATTGATTTTATATTTAGTTCAGTTCAGTTCATTTCAGTCGCTCAGTCATGTCTGACTCTTTGTGACTCCATGAATCACAGCACACCAGGCCTCCCTGTCCATCACCAACTCCCGGAGTTCACTCAAATTCATGTGCATCCAGTCGGTGATGCCATCCAGCCATCTCACCCTCTGTCGTCCCCTTTTCCTCCTGCCCCCAATCCCTCCCAGCATCAGAGACTTTTCCCATGAGTCAACTCTTTGCATGAGGTGGGCAAAGTACTGGAGTTTCAGCTTTAGCATTATTCCTTCCAAAGAACACCCAGGGCTGATCTCTTTATTTATTTTTTTTTAATATAAATTTATTTATTTTAATTGGAGGTTAGTTACTTTAGAATGGACTGGTTGGATCTCCTTGCAGTCCATGGGACTCTCAAGAGTCTTCTCCAACACCACAGTTCAAAAGCATCAATTCTTCGGCACTCAGCTTTCTTCATAGTCCAACTCTCGCATCCATACATGACCACAGGAAAAACCATAACCTTGACTACATGGACCTTTGTTGGCAAAGTAATGTCTCTGCTTTTCAATATGCTGTTGCAGGTTGGTCATAACTTTCCTTCCAAGGAGTAAGCGTCTTTTAATTTCATGGCTGCAGTCACCATCTGCAGTGATTTTGGAGCCCAAAAAAATCAAGTCTGACACTGTTTCCACTGTTTCTCCATCTATTTCCCATGAAGTGATGGGACCAGATGCCATGATCTTAGTTTCTGAATGTTGAGCTTTAAGGAAACTTTTTCACTCTCCTCTTTCACTTTCATCAAGAGGCTTTTTAGTTCCTCTTCACTTTGTGCCATAAGGGTGGTGTCATCTGCATATCTGAGGTTACTGATATTTCTCCTGGCAATCTTGATTCTAGCATGCCTATGTAAAGATGGGCTGGTATCTATATATGTTTTATGCATTCATGACATACCCAAATAATCTTTAATTTTTTAAATATTTTTAGGCTACATAGTTCTACAAATTTTTTCAAATTGCTGCAAGTCTCCAAATTTTTTCTCAGCATATATATTGAAAAACACCCATGTTTAAGTGTATTTACATAGTTCAACTCATGTTGGTCAAGGGTTGGTAGAGGAGCTATTGGTACATTTTTCAAATTTTGCTTGCATGATCTTTTTTGCTTTACACTGTGTGTTTTCTTATTTGTCTAATTCCTGTTTTGTATCTGGCACTCTCTGGTAAACACTTTTGTACTCTATACTTACTTTCTTGAAAGAGAGAAAAGAGAGAGAGAAGAGTGAGAGACAGAAATAGATGAAGGTTAAAGAAAATGAGAAAAATTTAAAACATAAATATATTTTTGTGATAATTTATATATTAATCTATTTCATATTATTGTTGTGGTTTTATGTTATTTTATTAATGTATCTTTCAAACTTAACTAGTTTATTCTAATACTTTCATGTATTATGCTATTGTCGGGGCTTCCCAGGTAGCATTAGTGATAAAGAACCCACCTACCAATACTGGAGACATAAGAGCTGTGGGTTCCTGCAGTGATCAGGATAGAACAGCCTGGGTCAAGAAGATTCCCTGAAAGAGGGCATGGCGGCATACTCCAGTATGTTTGCCTGGAAAATCCACAGACAGCGGAGCCAGGCAGACTATGGCCCATAGGGTTGCAAAGTTGGACAAGACTGAAATGACTTAGCACATACATTATGCCATTATGATTACTTGTTATGTGTGTTAGAGGGAAGTTTCTGGGAAAGCAAAGACGTAGAATTTTTGTTTTTTCATTTTTTCTTTTTCTTCTAATAATCGTTTGCTTCTCCTCTTGATATAAGGAAGTCTAAAAGGAGTTCGTCAAGGTTGTATATTATCACCCTGTTTATTTAACTTATATGCAGAGTACATCATGAGAAATGCTGGACTGGAAGAAACACAAGCTGGAATCAAGATTGCTAGGAGAAATATCAATAACCTCAGATATGCAGATGACACCACCCTTATGGCAGAAAGTGAAGAGGAACTAAAGAGCCTCTTGATGAAAGTGAAAGAGGAGAGTGAAAAAGTTGGCTTAAAACTCAACATTCAGAAAACAAAGATCATGGCATCCGGTCCCATCACTTCATGGGAAATAGATGGGGAAACAGTGTCAGACTTTATTTTTCTGGGCTCCAAAATCACTACAGATGGTGACTGCAGCCATGAAATTAAAAGATGCTTACTCCTTGGAAAGAAAGTTATGACCAGCCTAGATAGCATATTCAAAAGCAGAGACATTGCTTTGCCAACAAAGGTCTGTCTAGTCAAGGCTATGGTTTTTCCTGTGGTCATGTATGGATGTGAGAGTTGGACTGTGAAGAAGGCTGAGCGCTGAAGAATTGATGCTTTTGAACTGTGGTGTTGGAGAAGACTCTTGAGAGTCCCTTGGACTGCAAGGAGATCCAACCAGTCCATTCTGAAGGAGATCAGCCCTGGGATTTCTTTGGAAGGAATGATGCTAAAGCTGAAACTCCAGTACTTTGGCCACCTCATGTGAAGAGCTGACTCATTGGAAAAGACTCTGATGCTGGGAGGGATTGGGGGCAAGAGGAGAAGGGGATGACAGAGGATGAGATGGCTGGATGGCATCACTGACTCGATGGATGTGAGTTTGAGTGAATTCCGGGAGTTGGTGATGGACAGGGAGGCCTGGCGTGTTGTGATTCATGGGGTCGCAAAGAGTCAGACATGACTGAGCGACTGATCTGGTGTGATCTGACCTGAAACAAAACAAAAAATACAATGTTTCATGTTAAGAATATAAATCATTTGTAAGTCATTGAATTCAACCCAGTCCTTTGCACTACAGATTTCGTACACCCTTAATGCATATTGGTCTATGGAACGCCGAGGAAGAACAAAAGTTAGCAGGCTGAAATCTTGCTCCTATAATATAGATGCAATACTTAATTATGTTTCAAAAATGGAAGCTGTAGGACCAGATACTGGTGATTCTTTAACATTTTGATTATGTATTACACATTTTCTTTGTTTTCATATTCCTTTGAATAAGCAACACTGCCAGCATAGGGAAATATAGCAGTGATAAAACACTACATTGGGATTTTTTTTTAAAATCCATATAACATTTATTTTTCTCTTGATTAATAAAATGATACATGGTCTTGACTTGAAACAAATTAGGGAGATATACATAAAAACGCATAAATCTACCATTAATTGGGCATCATTCAGTTCCGTTCAGTTCAATTTTCAGTTGTGTCCAACTCTTTACAATCCCATGGACTGCAGCATGCCAGGCTTCTCTGTCCATCATGAACTCCCGAGCTTGCTCAAACTCATGTCCATCGAGTCGGTGATGCCATCCCACCATCTCATCCTCTGTTGTCACCATCTCTTGCCTTCTTCTTTCTCAGGATCAGGGTCTTTTCCAATGAGTTGGCTCTTGGCATCAGCTGGCCAAAGCATTGGAGCTTCAGCTTCAGCATCATTCCTTTCAAGGAATATTCAGGACTTATTATTTCCTTTAGGACTGACTAGTTTGGTCTCCTTGCAGTGCAAGGGACACTCAAGAGTCTTCTCCAGTTGAAAAGTATCAATTCTTTGGCACTAGCCTTATGGTTCAACTCTCATATCCATATATGACTACTGGAAAAACCACAGCTTTGACTATATGGACCTTTGTTGGTAAAGTAATGTCTCTGCTTTTGGGCATCATTAGTACTTGGATATTCCAAAGATATTTAAAACTCTTGCGTCTAGAATGGAACTTATCTTCTTTCTAGATCTTCCTCTTCCCCATATGATCAATGCTCAGTTAGTGAATAGCACTACTCTACGTGGTTATTTGAAAGAAGGAAACGGCAACCCAGTCCATTATTCTTGCTACATTGGGATTTAATCTG
This sequence comes from Bos taurus, assembly GCF_002263795.3. NCBI lineage: Eukaryota > Metazoa > Chordata > Mammalia > Artiodactyla > Bovidae > Bos > Bos taurus. The sequence goes on from NC_037342.1 coordinate 78,636,781, forward strand.
GATATTATGTTTTTAGCAATGCATTATAGAAAGAACTTTATTATATATCATCAGGTGACATTTAGTTTATAGAATTTGTACAAACTCCATGTGCAACTATAATATATGGAATGAACGTCTCATAGTTTATTTTTGCTACGAATGTGTCTCAAACACACATGCAAGGACTTTGCAGAGATAGAATGTATGTATAGGAAAATTTTAGTTGGTAGTCAAGAAAACATTAGCAGTATAATAAATTGTGGGGGAGAAAATGAACAAACTGAATGTTATGTTTTTCAAAGAATGAAAGCTGAAATGCAAAACCACAAACCAACAACTTGATGTTTTTTTGGCATACTGCATTTAACTGCAGAATAATGTATTCTGTTCTGTTCACCACTGTTCCTCCAGCAGTACTAGTTAAACAGGGAAAGTAGTCAGAAAAGAGGACATAAAATGATTCGGCTTGGAAAAGCTGCCTCGTGAGCTAGTTGTAAAGTAAGTCTAACTTATCCCATTTAGTCATCTGGACATTCTTTAAAGCTTAATAATTTCCACATTGGTTTTTATCATTTAAATTCAACACAATTTTATGATGTGTGTTTTCTCCCATTTTATAAGTTGCAAAATTAAAGAAAGGTATAATCACTAATGAAATCTAGGATTAGCACTCAGATGTGTAGTTTCCATTATTTGTTAATTTAAAACTTCCTATATTTGTATTTGTGATTTTTAAAATGATGTAATGCTAAAACAGTAAGCAGTAAGTTTAACAGAAAATAAACTAAATTGGCAAAATTTTTAATGGAACAAATTTAACCAACAATAATTAATTTATTTATTTTTACAGGGTGATACATCCACTTGAATTCAGCGTTTAATCCCTGCTTATTCCCTCATTGCAAATAATTTTAGGATTCAATATACCCTTCTAAGAAGCAAATAGGAGGGTATAATTGCATGGACTCTATATTCACTATATACTGCCTTTAGAACAGAAAAATAAAAGCTGAAATGTCAGGGTCACGATCACATTTAGATTTATACAGGGTTCAGGTAAGAAATGTGACTGAAATCACCATGTTTATATTGATGGGGTTTACAGATGATTTTGAGGTTCAAGTTTTTCTATTTTTACTATTTCTAGCAATCTATCTTTTTACACTGATAGGGAATTTGGGGTTGGTTTTCTTGGTCATTGTGGATTCCAGGCTCCACAAACCTATGTACCATTTTCTGAGTGTGTTATCATCCTTGGATGCCTGCTGTTCTTCAGTCGTCACTCCAAAAATGATAGTCAATTTCCTGGTGGAAAATAAAACTATTTCATATCTTGAGTGTATAACACAGACACTTCTTTTAGTTACTTTTGGGACCACAGAATGCTTTCTTCTGGCTGCAATGGCATATGATCGCTACGTGGCTATCTACAACCCCCTCCTGTATTCAGTCAGCATGGCACCCAGAGTCTACATGCCACTCATCATTGCTTCCTATGTTGGTGGCATCGTGCATGCTACTGTACACACAGTGGCTACTTTCAGCCTCTCCTTCTGTGCCTCCAATGAAATCAGACATGTGTTCTGTGACATCCCTCCCCTCCTCGCTATTTCTTGCTCTGACACTCACACAAACCAGCTTCTGCTCTTCTACCTTGTGGGCTCCATTGAGATAGTCACTGTCCTGATTGTCCTGATCTCCTATGGTTTCATTCTGTTGGCCATTCTGAGGATGCATTCTGCTGAAGGGAGAAGGAAAGTCTTTTCAACATGTGGCTCTCACCTAACTGGAGTGTCCATTTACCATGGGACCATCCTCTTTATGTACATGAGACCAAGTTCCAGCTATGCTTTAGACCATGACATGATTGTGTCAGTATTTTACAGCATTATCATTCCCATGCTAAATCCTGTCATTTACAGTTTAAGGAACAAGGATGTCAAAGAGGCAATCAAAAGAGTGTTTGGGAAAAAATCAGTTTGTTCATAAAGTACATTTTCACACTAAACACTGAGTTGAAGAAATTAAGACTTATGTTATTGTCTCCATATAAAAAGCCAAGATACAAGTTTTTTATTTTTACGTTTATGCCTTTTATTTCTTCTTGGATATTTCATAAATAAAGATTATGGTCAACAGCCAACTGTGTGGTTTTTGCAGATGTGGATAATGATCATCCTTTGGTTTCTTAATGAGTTTGTAAATATATGCACACCCCAATATACACATATATACCAACATATATACATATACATGCTGATAACTGGTGATACACTTTTGCCAAGGCTGCCATAGCAAACTACATAACACTGTGGCTGAACAACACAAATGTATTTTCTCACTGTCCTGGATGCTTTGTGTTTGAAATCAAGGTGTATCCAGGGTTGTTTTCTTCTGAGGCCTCTCTCATCAACATACACAATCATATTGAATTAAGGTCCCACCCTATAGTTGCCCCCTCAAAGACCCTATTTCTAAATTCAGTGACAGACTGAGGTAAGAAGTTTAGGACTTCAACAGGCAAATGTTGGATTTACTTATACTGCTACTGCTAAATCACCTCAGTCGTGTCCAGCTCTGTGCGATCCCATAGACGGCAGCCCACCAGGCTACCCTGTCCCTGGGATTCTCCAGGCAAGAACACTGGAGTTGGTTGCCATTTCCTTCTCCAATGCAGGAAAGTGAAAAGTGAAAATGAAGTCACTCAGTCGTGTCTGACTTTTAGCGACCCATGGTCTACAGCCGACCAGGCTCCTCTGTCCATGGGATTTTCCAGGCAAGAGTACTGGAGTGGGGTGCCATTTTACTTATACCCACACATATACACACAGAAGCATGTATAAACCATTATTTTCTCACAAAATACAGAGTCTTGGTGTTAGCATTTATCAATAATGTTCATGAACTAAAGAATAAAAAAAAAAAAACCACAACTCAAGAATAACATACAAGTACCTGCTAAATATTTCCCTTACCCCACTAAGCTGCAGAACATCTATATGGGTTTCTCTCCATTCCTGGTCCTGACTCAGCTTTGGCTCAGTTTCCCCTTGACACCACTACCTTCTACTAATAAAGGATTCAAATTCCCAACTTGAGTGCTATATACATGACTTCAAATTTTCTGTGTCTGCCCTTATCTCCTATACCTACAGAGATGAGTTTGCTAAAAACACAACAAATATCAGCTGGCCTTGTATAGTACCTACTGTTTAATTAGAGGGAATTGACTGGGGAAAATAAATTTAAAAAAAGGGGATCTAAAAATTAAAACAGTAAATCTATATGACCAAGAGAAATGGTGTTACCACTCTGATCTTCCCATTGGAGATGACCATGCAGACAATGTAGATAACCCAGCATTGCCTGAGGGAAGTGTTATGGCCTCTTCTGAGGCTGCCATCGTCTGCTTCACTGCAGATGCTCATCAGGACCCACCCTAACTGCCTCTCTTTGCTTCTAGACCTGTATACATGAGTCCCAGAAGGCCCCAAAAGGTGAGACCCAAGTGGAGTGACCCATGAACTGTGACCCATGTGTAGGTATGCCATACTCTGTCAGTACTAACTGAGTCTCTGATTTTTACAGATAGTCATATGGGGAACATGTTTGGTTATTAAGAGTGAGGAGTAATGGTGGAAGGAACGTAATGTTAGATTAAGCCAAACATTGGTATGGACCAACTTAGCAGAGATTTTATTTTAGGCCACAGTTTTGGGAGTTAAAAAGGACTGTAACAGGTTTGATTGGTGAGTTGGCTAAAACATGGAGAAAAAGGTGGCCAACAGTGAGATATATGGTAATGGCCAATCTGCTTTGTTTGATGTAGGGAAAGCGACTCGCAGTCTTAGGGAGGGGTTGGAATATTAAAGTGTATTTGTCACTTAAGATCTATTAATTCACACTTGGACTGTGCAAAAGGCATCCTTTTCACCAACAAAATGAGAAATATATTTGTGAAGGGAGCTCTAGCTCTTGAAGATCTCCATATGTGGCCTTCTCTAAGACCAAATCTTACAAAGGGAACTACAGTCACTAAATTGAAAAATGCTCTGATATTTATTGGATTCCAGGGTGGCAGGTGCCAACTGGCAACAATCAATCACCAAAGGTACAGTGGTCCTAGTTACTGTAACGAACAGCAGCATCAGAATAGTATGATTCACATAGACCTATGGCATTGGCTAGGTATTCATGGTTTCCCTAGAAGTAAAATAAATGCTTATTAAATTCTTACTCGATCTCTGTAAGGAGAAAAGATTTAATTCAAGGGAACCAAAATCTAACTAAAATTATTAAAATAGATAGTCATGGCTCTTCATTAATTCCCAAAATTGAGCCATTTTACAGCCCCAGGAACCATTCAATGAAGGGGATTCTGGATCCTCTAAAGAAGGGCTTGGTACAATAGCCAGAATTTTTATTTCTAATATTTATCCCACCCTCCCCAAAGGGACTCAAAGATTTTGTCAAGGTAAATGCACTGGGGAAAAGGAAATAATCATAATTTTCTGTAACTACTGGACACTTTATTTTGGGGGGTCCACAATCACTGCAGATGGTGACTGCAGCCATGAAAATAAAAGATGCTTGTGCCTTGGAAGAAAAGATATGACAAACCTAGACAGCATGTTAAAAAGCAAAGACATTACTTTGCCAACAAAGGTCCATCTAGTCAAGGCTGTGGTTTTTCCAGTAGTCCTGTATGGATATGAGAATTGGACTATAAAGAAAGCTGAGCACCAAATAATTGATGCTTTTGAACTGTGGTGTTGGAGAAGACTCTTGACAGTCCCTTGGATTAAAAGGAGATCCAACCAGTCCATCCTAAAGGAGATCAGTCCTGAATATTCATTGGAAGAACTGATGCTGAATCTGAAACTCCAATACTCTGACCACCTGATGAGAAGAACTGACTCATTTGAAAAGACCTTGATGCTGGGAAAGAGTGAAGGTGGGAGGAGAAGGGGTTGACAGAGGATGAGACAGTGGATAGCATGACTGACTCAATGAAAATGAGTTTGAGTAAATTCTAGGAATTGGTCATCGACAGGGAAGCCTGGTGTGCTGCAGTCCATGGGGCAGCAAAGAGTCGGACATGACTGAGCGACTGAACTGAACTGAGGCTCTCCATCTGTCATAATTTAGTTTGTAGAGCTCTTCATCATCTTTCTCTTCCAAAGAACATAACACTGGTCCTAACACTGATGGAATGATGCTGACTGGACTGAGGGAACAAGAAGCAGCAAATGCTCCGGCTTGTTGGTAAAGTACTTTCCTACCACTGGGTAAGAAATAAACATGACTAAATTTCAAGGGTTTTCTGACTCAGTGAAATTTCTAGGGGGCCAGTGAAGTGGAGCATGCTGGGATGGCTCTTCTCAGATGAATAGTCATTGTTGCATCTCTTGTCTCCTAGAGCAAAGAAAGAAAGATCAGATATACTGGGCCTTTTTAGATTTGGGAGGCAACATATTCCTTTTTTAAGTATGTTCCTGTGGCCCATTTCCCAAGTGACCCAAAAATCTGCTAGTTTTGAATGAAGCCTAGAACAACAGAAGGCTCTGCAATAGGTCCAAGCTATTATCTAAGCCTGTCTATCACTTGGTCCATGTGTTTCAGCAGATCCAATGGTGTTTGAAGTGTCCATGGCAGATAGTGATGCTGCTTGAAGCCTTTGACAGGTCCCCAAAAGTGAATTATAGCTCAAGCCTTAAGGATTTTTGAGTAAGAGTCTTTCATTCTCTTCAAAGTACTCTTCTTTTTAATATTGAGCTCTTGACTTGCTACAGGGCATTAGTAGAAACTGAACACTTGATCATTACCTACCAAATTACCGTAAGACCTATGATACCTTTTATGAACTAGTGTTATATAATTATAATATTAAAAAGCTTGTTTTAAAGACACATATGTATTGAAAATAAAATAGAAACATCATGTGTGATGTTTATTCTTGTATTTACCACATTTTTTTTTAGTTTATTTCTGAAATGAAATTACCAACAGTTCATGTTACTACAGGCTAAATATTTGTTTGACATTGCTGATAGATCAAGACTGATAGTAACAATTCTGCTTTGTTTTCTTTTACTGAAAGTTTCTACTTTTAATTCCAATCTTTTTAAAATTTCTTTTTAACATTTTGCTAATGTGTGAAAGTGAAAGTCTCTCAGTCATATCTGACTCTTTGGGACCCTATGGACCATACAGTCAATGGACTTATCCAGGACAGAATAATGGAATGGGTAGTCGTTCCCTTTTTCAGAGGATCTTCCCAACCCAGGTATCAAACTCAGATCTCCTGATTTCAGGTGGATTCTTTTCCAGCTGAGCCACAAGGGAAGCCCAAGAATACTGAAGTGGGTAGCCTGTCCCTTTACCAGTGGATCTTCCCGACTCAGAAATCGAACCAGAGTCTTCTGTATTGCAGGTGGATTTTTTACCAGCTGAGCTACCTGGGAAGCCCTAATGCATGAAGTGTAATAAACATTGAATATTGAAAACTTATAATTAGACATATTTTCACGTGTGTACACCAGTGAAACCACCATCTCAACCAAGATAAGGAATATGTCTGTCATATGCAGAAATTTTCTCATGCTCCCTCCCTTCACCATTCCCCACCACTCACAAAATATCATTTACATTTAATTCCATTGTGCCCATAGAACATATGAACATAATCTGACTTGTTTGTTTGTTTGGGTTTTGTTTGTTAGTTTAGTTTTACATTTTTAAGTCTTTTTTGGTCTTTTTTTCCCCTTATAAAAGTAAAGATACATGTACCATTGTGTTGAGAACTGTAGACTTAAAAAAATTAGGTTGTGAAATTTTTATCCTCACTCCCAATATCTAACAGTGTGTGTAACTTATTCCTTTGTAGTAATGCTGAAGGTCATTCAAATTTTGATCTGCAGTACTCAGCAGAGAGACATTTATTTTAGACCAGAGATATTAACTTTGTGAAGTAAATTTTCAGACATGAAAGTACTTAGAAAAATTTACCATATATGAGTATTCCAAAACAACAATTAAAATGCATATTTAAGTATAGAAAGAGAGTGAGAAATTTTTAACAACAATGAATAATATACGCTTGAAAGAACATGTACAGAATGTTGGGTAATTGATACAAAAACCCTTAAAGTAGCTTATTGCAAGTCTGTTGAAATTGATTTGATCTTTATATCATTTATACATGAGCTGTAGCTTCTGTCTAAGTGCTCTTTAATTGTCCAGGAGTCTAGACTGAGCTTTTTAACACAGTGATGAAAAGATTTCCATTGTTAGAGAGCACAAATTCGAATATCAAAGTGCTATTCATATTTACTAAAAGATGATGCTGTTAAAGTGCTACACTCAATATGCCAGCAAATTTGGAAAGCTCAGCAGTGGCCACAGTACTGGAAAAGGTCAGTTTTCATTCCAGTCCCAAAGAAAGGCAATGCCAAAGAATTCTCAAACTACCACACAGTTGCACTCATCTCACATGCTAGTAAAGTAATACTCAAAATTCTCCAAGCCAGGCTTCTGCAATATGTGAACCGTGAACTTCCTGATGTTTAAGCTGGTTTTAGAAAAGGCAGAGGAACCAGAGATCAAATTGTCAACATCCGCTGGATCATAGAAAAAGCAAGAGAGTTCCAGAAAAACATCTATTTCTGCTTTATTGACTATGCCAAAGCCTTTGACTGTGTGGATCACAATAAACTGTGGAAAATTCTGAAAGAGATGGGAATACCAGACCACCTGACTTGCCTCTTGAGAAATTTGTATGCAGGTCAGGAAGCAACAGTTAGAACTGGACATGGAACAACAGACTGGTTCCAAATAGGAAAAGGAGTTCGTCAAGGCTGTATATTGCCACCCTGTTTATTTAACTTTTATGCAGAGTACATCATGAGAAACACTGGACTGGAAGAAACACAAGCTGGAATCAAGATTGCCAGGAGAAATATCAATAACCTCAGATATTCAGATGACACCACCCTTCTGGCAGAAAGTGAAGAGGAACTCAAAAGCCTTTTGACGAAAGTGAAAGTGGAGAGTGAAAAAGTTGGCTTAAAGCTCAACATTCTGAAAACGAAAATCATGGCATCCGGTCCCACCACTTCATGGGAAATAGATGAGGAAACAGTGGAAACAGTGTCAGACTTCATTTTTCTGGGCTCCAAAATCACTACAGATGGTGACTGCAGCCATGAAATCAAAAGACGCTTACTCCTTGGAAGGAAAGTTATGACCAACCTAGATAGAATATTCAAAAGCAGAGACATTACTTTGCCAACAAAGGTTCGTCTAGTCAAGGCTATGGTTTTTCCTGTGGTCATGTATGGATGTGAAACTTGGACTTTGAAGAAGGCTGAGCGCCAAAGAATTGATGCTTTTGAACTGTGGTGTTGAAGAAGACTCTTGAGAGTCCCTTGGACTGCAAGGAGATCCAACCAGTCCATTCTGAAGGAGATCAGCCCTGGGATTTCTTTGGAAGGAATGATGCTAAAGCTGAAACTCCAGTACTTTGGCCACCTCATGCGAAGAGTTGACTCATTGGAAAAGACCCTGATGCTGGGAGGGATTGGGGGCAGGAGGAGAAGGGGATGACAGAGGATGAGATGGCCGGATGGCATCACTGACTTGATGGACGTGAGTCTCAGTGAACTCCAGGAGTTGGTGATGCATAGGGAGGCCTGGCGTACTGCGATTCATGGGGTTGCAAAGAGTCGGACACGACTGAGTGATGATCTGATCTGATCTGATTCATATTTACTAAAGTTTCCTTGTCAAAGGTAATTGTATAGCTAAACAAAGGGTCAGTCTAGGAAGGAATGACAGAAAAACATGGATACAAGAATAAATGATTTATTAAGGGCCCTTACCATATTGATGTAATGTGTTTTATTAATGACTCCATATTTGTCTATTATATTTATGCACAATATTTATTAAAACTTTTCTCAATATGAACATTCATTTTCTTTTTTTTTTGCTTAGAAAAATAGTGCTGCAATAAACATTACACTACACATTATTGTTTTATAAGTAGTTCTCATACGTATACCCTTAGATATTTAGGGTGTTTTTTTTTTCCCTATGAGGAAATCAGTTAGTAATGATTCTATAGCAGTTTTATTTATTTAATAGAGAATATAAAAGTAGAGTATCAGTTCAGTTCAGTTCAGTTGCTCGGTCGTGTCCAACTCTTTGCGACCCCATGAATCACAGCACGCCAGGCTTCCCTATCCATCACCATCTCTGGTAGTTTACCCAAACTCATGTCCATCGAGTCAGTGATGGCATCCAGCCATGTCATCCTCTGTCATCCCTTTCCCCTCGTGCCCTCAATCCCTCCCAGCATCAGGGTCTTTTCCAACGAGTCAACTCTTCGCATGAGGTGGCCAAAGTACTGGAGTTTCAGCTTCAGCATAAGTCCTTCCAATGAACACCCAGGACTGATCTCCTTTAGGATGGACTGGTTGAATCTCCTTGCAGTTCAAGGGACTCTCAAGAGTATTCTCCAACACCACAGTTCAAAAGCACCAATTCTTCAGTGCTCAGCTTTCTTCACAGTCCAACTCTCACTTCTGTACATGACCACTGGAAAAACCATAGCCTTGACTAGATGGACCTTTGTTGGCAAAGTAATGTCTTTGCTTTTGAATATGCTATCTAGGTTGGCCATAACTTTCCTTCCAAGGAGTAAGCGTATTTTAATTTCATGGCTGCAATGACCATCTGCAGTGATTTTGAAGCCCCCCAAAAATCAAGTCTGACACTGTTTCCACTGTTTCCCTATCTATTTCCCATGAAGTGATGGAGTATCAGATCAGATCAGATCAGTCGCTCAGTCATGTCCGACTCTTTGCGACCCCATGAATCGCAACATCCCAGGCCTTCCTGTCCATCACCAACCCCCAGAGTCCACTGAGACTCACATCCATTGAGTCAGTGATGCCATCCAGCCATCTCATCCTCTGTCGTCCCCTTCTCCTCCTGCCACTAATCCCTCCCAGCATCAGGGTCTTTTCCAATGAATCAACTCCTCGCATGAGGTGGCCAAAGTACTGGAGTTTCAGCTTTAGCATCATTCCTTCCAAAGAAATCCCAGATGGAGTATAGAAAGGCATAAAAAAAGGGAAAATGACATACTTTCAATTATAGCACATCCTGAATATCATACCTTCTTGTTTATTTAGACACCTCTACATATTAGTTTTGGAGAAGGAAATGGCAACCCAGTCCAGTGTTCTTGCCTGGAGAATACCAGGGACAGGGGAACCTGGTGAGCTGCCATGTCTGGGGTCACACAGAGTTGGACACAGCTGAAGTGACGCAGCAGCAGCAGCACATATTAGTTTACAGTAAGGAGAAAACTGATCTTTAAAAGTAAAACATTGCTAAGTAAATGAACAAAATTGACATAAACTTGAGGACATAACTCTCTACTAAAAGGAAATTACAGTATGAGCTGTATTTAAAAATTTAGGACAATATTAAACAGTAAATTTCAATCAAGTCAGTGAACAAATTACATACATAAATGCAGCATAATTTCTGTATTATTTCAAATGTCTCATAATCCTGATAATTAGGGAAGAAATTTTCTCATTGCCTTTCTAACGTCTTTGTTCCGCAGACTATATATGATAGGATTGACCATTGGAGTCAAAATGGTGTAGAAAAGAGATATCATTTTGTCTATTCCTTCATGCTGGTTCGATTTAGGCTTTAAGTAGGTGACAGTGGCTGATCCGTAGAATAAAAGTACAACAGTGATGTGGGAAGAGCAAGTGGAGAAAGCTTTGGTCCATCCTGTGTTTGCTGGCAACTTCAGGATGGTGGAGATAATTCTGATGTAGAATCCAAGTATCAGCAAAAAGGGAACAGTGACAAACAATATACCAAATATATAGACCACCATCTCATTCACAAAGATGTCTCCACAAGCCAGTTTTAATAATGGTGGAATGTCACAGAAGAAATGATTGATTGTGTTGGAGCCACAGAAAGGCAGAGAGAAAATCTGGCATGTTTGGCCTATCTGGACTGGAACAGCACTGATCCAGGAGGCAACCACCAGCCTGATGCGGACCTCAGGGCACATGACCAGGGGATAGTGCAGAGGGTCACAGATGGCCACACAGCGGTCATAGGCCATCACAGCCAGGAGGAAGCACTCAGTGGTTCCAAGGATAAGGAAGAAGCACATTTGTGTAGCACAAGTAAAAAGAGAAATGGTTCCTTTTTGGGTCCAAAGGTCCATGAGCATCCTGGGAAGAGTGATGGATACATAACAGATTTCTAGGAAGGAAAAATTGCGGAGGAAAAAATACATGGGTGTCTGAAGAATGGCATCTACTCTGGTTATTAGAATTATGACGCCATTCCCCAACAGGATAATCATGTAGATGACTAAGAATATCCCAAAAAGAAACCATTGAAATTGGGGAATATCAGTGAAGCCCAAGAGGACAAATTCCATCATGATAGTGAGATTTGTTTCTGTAATTTTCAAATGATCTTCTCTCTCTAAATTTACATTTCTTGACTGCATTTTCTTTTTGTACAATTGGACTAGGACATGGGCTTTAGTTTTAATCAGTTCTCAGTTACTTTCTTACACACTTGTGTTTTGTGATTTGGGGAGGTTTGATTTGAAATCAGGAGCTATAAACTCATCTGCAGGAAAAAAAATCTTAAATGATTTATAATGTTACATCTACATTCTAATAAAATCTATATGTCTCGTCATTTTAATTTAAATTATGCCATGAGAATGGAGAAAGCAGATAAACTACTTCTTACAGTCAAAACATCAATTAATTGTTTAAATTCCATGATTTTTATTCCCCAATCAATCTCATCTATAATATAATATCTGGTCTAAAACATCTAACACAATGTGCTATTGACTATTTATATATCCTTTTTACCCTTAACATTATATCTAATAACTCATTTTATAAAGATATGGCATAAAGATCTGCCCTAATTTACTGCTCCATAAATGCTTCTGAATTAACTTAAAAGTAGAAATTATTATCAGAAGTGGTTATTTTCTAAGGAGTGAGAAAGTTAAAACTGTAAGAATGTAAGAGACAAAGCTTTTATATTCAAGATCATAAGGTTCCACCGATTAGAATTCCAAATTACTGAATCAAAATACATCTCATTGCTTAAAAACACAACTTTTTGACATTTAACTATTTTTAACCCTAGTAATTTTGGTGTAGAAGGAAATAGCAACCTACTCCACTATTCTTGCCTGGAGAATCCCAGGGATGGAGGAGCCTGGTGGGCTGCCATGTATGGGGTCGCACAGAGTCGAACAAGACTGAAGCCTCTTAGCAGCAGCAGCAGCAGTAATTTAAGATATTTAAATACTCTTCCGCCAAAATTAGTACATCATGAGAAATGCTGAGCTGGAAGAACTACAAGATGGAATCAAGATTGCAGGGAGAAATATCAATAACCTCAGATATGCAGATGACACCACCCTTATGGCAGAAAGTGAAGAGGAACTAAAAAGCCTCTTGATGAAAGTCAAAGTGGAGAGTGAAAAAGTTGGCTTAAAGCTCAACATTCAGAAAACTAAGATCCCTGTGGCGGATTCATTTCGATATTTGGCAAAACTAATACAATATTGTAAAGTTTAAAAATAAAATAAAATTTAAAAATTAAAAAAAAAAAGAGAAAGAAAACTAAGATCATGGCATCTGGTCCCATCACTTCATGGGAAATAGATGGGGAAACAGTGGAAACAGTGTCAGGCTTTATTTTTTTGGGCTCCAAAATCACTGCAGATGGTGATTGCAGCCATGAAATTAAAAGATGCTTACTCCTTGGAAGGAAAGTTATGACCAACCGAGATAGCATATTCAAAAGCAGAGACATTACTTTGCCAACAAAGGTCCGTCTAGTCAAGGCTATAGTTTTTCCAGTGGTCATGTATGGATGTGAGACTTGGACTGTGAAGAAAGCTGAGCACCGAAGAATTGATGCTTTTGAACTGTGATATTGGAGAAGACTCTTGAGAGTCCCTTGGATTGCAAGGAGATCCAACCAGTCCATTCTGAAGGAGATCAGCCCTGGGATTTCTTTGGAAGGAATGATGCTAAAGCTTAAACTCCAGTACTTTGGCCACCTCATGCAAAGAGTTGACTCATTGGAAAAGAATCTGATGCTGGGAGGGTTTGGGGGCAGGAGGAAAAGGGGACGACAGAGGATGAGATGGCTGGATGGCATCCCTGACTCAATGGACATGAGTCTGAGTGAACTCTGGGAGTTGGTGATGGACAGGAAGGCCTAGCATGTTGCAATTCATGGGTTGGCAAAGAGTCAGACACGACTGAGCAACTGAACTGAATTGAACTGAAGGAAAAGAAAGATCAATACATATAAAAGTTTCACAAATGTGGTCAGATATTGTGTCCAATTCCTTCCTGGTTTGTGGTCTGATTTGATTGCGTAACATAAACAATAATAAAAATCAACCAAAAGGTTAAGTTAAATATTCTTTTTCAGGAAATTATAATTTGGATGCGAAAAAATGCTTCATATATTCTCTTATAGAGGGAAGTGCTCAGATATTCAGTCGTGTCCAACTCTTTGCGACCCTGTAGCCTGGCATGCTCCTCTGTTCATGGGATTCTCTAGGCAAGAATACTGGAGTGGATCGCCATACCCTCATCCAAAGGATCTTCCTGACCCGGGGATTGAACCCGTGTTTCTTATGTCTCCTGCACTGGCAGGCAAATTCTTTACCACTAGTGCCACTCAGGACGCTCTATAGAAGGAAATTCACTAATAAAATGTGATTCTTTCTCATTGAAAGTATTTTAGTTGTAATGGCAACATTTTCTTTATTGTCAGTTTAGCAAAATATGTTTGAGTAATTTGAATGCAATATAGCATTCTTTGATTACAGTTTTATTAATAGATTTTTCTAGAAATGAATAATATTAATGTTAGTATTATGTTAGCAATAGACACATTGCTGCTGCTGCTACTGCTGCTGCTAAGTCCCTTCAGTCGTGTCTGACTCTGTGCAACCCCATAGGCAACCCACCAGGCTCCCCGGTCCCTGGGATTCTCCAGGCAAGAACACTGGAGTGGGTTGCCATTTCCTTCTCCAATGCATGAAAGTGAAAAGTTAAAGTGAAATCGATCAGTTGTGTCCGACTCTTAGTGACCCCATGGACTGCAGCCTACCAGGGTCCTTCATCAATGGGATTTTCCAGGCAAGAGTACTGGAGTAGGGTGCCATTGCCTTCTCCGGGGGCAAAGATAAGGCAGGAAGAAATGTGTCATAAAGATAAAAACTGGAAGACTTGAGAAGATAGCAAGCTGGACCATCTTTATGAATCCTTCCCCTCCTGTGAATGAGAACATGCAGGCAGGAGGCAGGGCAAAGCCAGACCCCTGTGTCAAGACCTGGGATGACAGGCCTCTCAGAGCTTGGAGAAGGTGATGGTCTTCAGATCCTTCTTCTCTATTGCGGCCTGGACAGACTTCATGGCGTCTTTTGTTTGTAGCATGCTCATGTTCCAGAATAGACACATTAGAAGCATATATTTCAAATGCTTCAAACACATTATTTAACTTTTTAATGCAGAAAGTAATAAATCTAACTTAAATAAGGATATCTTAAAGAATAAATAGGTGTTCAATCCATATATACTCATGATTTTAGTTGTTTGGAATGTGTGTTAGTCATTCAGTCATGTCAGACTCTTTGTGATACCATGAAGGATAGCTTACCTACTCTGTGAAATTTTCCAGGGAAAAATACTGAAATGGGTAGTTATTCCCTTTTCCAGGGGATCTTCCCAATGCAGGGATCAAATATGGTTCTCCTGCATTGCAGACAGACTCTTTATTATCTGAGCCACAAGGGAAAGCCCATAGTTGTTTGATATTATTTATTAAATCTTGATCCTGAAATTTAGAAACTATCTTGAATTAAAATAGAATATTAATACATAATAGTTTATATTTACCTTTTTCAAATTTTTCTGGTTACTTTATTCCTCTTGATGAATTTTTAAAATATATTTTAAAATGTTACACTGTTTAAGATCTGTAAGATTTTTAAACAGGGACTTAACTTGCTTTTATAAAGCAAGGCTTTTTATAGAGGAAATCCTCACTTCCTCAAGGGAATATTTCTTTTCCCTCTATACATCTAAATTGCTAGTTAAATGCTCCTGTTGCCAATTAAGTTGGTGTGTTTTTGCAAACAATTCTTCCATGGCAGACCAGACTTTCCTTCAGGCCTTCCACAGAACATAATTTCATGCCTTCTCCATTTACTAAATGCAGTCAGCAGGTAAAGATGTTCTAGAAG
This sequence comes from Bos taurus, assembly GCF_002263795.3. Taxonomy (NCBI): domain Eukaryota; kingdom Metazoa; phylum Chordata; class Mammalia; order Artiodactyla; family Bovidae; genus Bos; species Bos taurus. The sequence continues at coordinate 78,652,109 of NC_037342.1, forward strand.
AAGCAACACTTTGAATGGTCCAACAGTACTTGCAGGAAAATGTTCAAATTCTTTATCAACTGATTTCTTACCTGTGTTATTTTATTCTCTATAATTCCTCTGAATAGTCTTTTTTCGAAAACAATGCATAATTATCATGTGAACATGCTCTACTTATTCTCTCAACTTTAAGCGAAACTAAGGTTATTTTATTCAAAGTATGATTATCTCTCAGACACCTTGGGAATCCCTGAATATACAGCTCATTAATGAAATCTATAAACAAAGATTAAGAACAATTATATTTGAAGTTTTTTTTTTTTAAGGTGGATCATTTTTAAAGTCTTATTAAATTTGTTTCAATATTGCTTCTGTTTCATGTTTTTTGGTTTTTTGACCAGGGATGAACCCTGTGTCCCCTGCACTTGAAGGTGAAGTCTTAACCACTGGACTGCCAGGGAAGTCCCAAGAACAACAATTATTGATAAAATTTTCTAAATTAAACACTCCTCTTTCTTGTTGAAATATTTAGTAATTTACATTTCTAAGTTTCAACCCACATGCATATATTTTGTGGAGAGAAGCACTTCAAGCGTGAATCTAATATTTACAGACTAAGTTTTGCCATTGTTCCTGTAACAGAGTCATTTTCCAGGCCTGGATTTCTGCTCATCTACACTGTATTAGGAGACTATTTCTTCGAATTTCGAGCCTCAGTGTTTTTCCTTAGTCAGCAGGTTATACTCCCTTGCAATTATTTTACCACACTTCTATTGGGGATGTTGCTGCTGCTGCTGCTAAGTCGCTTCAGTCATGTCCGACTCTGTGCGACCCCAGAGATGACAGCCCACCAGGCTCCCCCGTCCCTGGGATTCTCCAGGCAAGAACACTGGAGTGGGTTGCCATTTCCTTCTCCAATTCATGAAAGTGAAAAGTGAAAGTGAAGTCGCTTAGTCGTGTCCGACTCTTAGCGACCCCGTGGACTGCAGCACACCAGGCTCCTCCGTCCATGGGATTTTCCAGGCAAGAGTACTGGAGTGGGGTGCCATTGCCTTCTCCAACTGGGGATGTTAGGTAGTTTCAAATAGTACCTAACAGTGACGTCTATCGGCTGGATCCCACTTTCACTGCCAAAAATGTAGAAATAGACTGTAAGTAAAAGAATAAAGTCTACGTTTTCTGACCAAATCTTGTGCCCCACCCAACCCCACAGGTTTTAGGGCAAACACTTACCACACAGCATACGGCAGCAGGAACCTTATGACCGTGTTATACACGGGATTTTGACCAGGAACCCTGTGCCTGAAACCACGCTATTCCTAGGAAAAGGATCCCTATATGCCCAGTGTGCACACACTGAGAACTTGAGAATCATACCAGGCTCTGACACGAGCTCCCTGCAGCCAGAAAAGAGAAGATGCGTCTTCCATCCCGCCAACCTCGCCCCCTGTACACACACACACCTCTCATCGCTGGGAGGAATTCCTACAAAAATCTCCTTCCTGAAGCTGGAAAATATTCTTATCACCAACAAAAGCTGAATGGTTTGGGAGAATGGCATTGAAACATGTGTATCATCACATGTGAGACGGATCGCCAGTCCAGGTTGATGCATGAGACAGGGTGCTCAGGGCTGGTGCCCTGGGATGACCCTGAGGGATGGGATGGGGAGGGAGGTTCAGAATGGGGAACACATGCACACCCATGGTGGATTCATGTCAATGTATGGCAAAGCCAATACAATATTGTAGAGTAATTAGCCTCCAAAAATAAAATAATAAATTAACAAAATAAATGTAATCCACACACACACACACACAAGCTGTATTTGTTTATGGAAGTTTATGGATGAAGCAGGGAAACAAGATAAACTACATACAGTACAAGCAAATGTCTGATTCATTTTTTCCCATCGTACTGCTGCTTAAATAGGAAATGCTTTCCTATTTCAAAAGTGTTCTTTGAGAGCTGTGTTTACTTCTGATTTTGACAGATTTGCTTTATACTCAGAACAGACTCTAGGAGGCGCGAGTGCTAAAGACGCCACCTGCCAGTGCAGGGGACACGAGACACAGGGTTCAATCCCTGGGTTGGAAAGATGCCCTGGAGGAGGGCATGGAAACCCACTCCAGTTTTATTGCCTGAGAAATCTCGGACGTAGGAACCTGGAGAGCTGTAATCCATAGGGTCGCAAATAATCCAACGTGATTGAAGCAATTTAGAACACACACATGCACACACACACACCCCATGCTGAACATACTTGCACGATGACCTCTTTAATATCTAATATATAAATATGTTTTTTTTATACCTCGCTTCCCTGGTGGCTCAGACGGTAAAGCGTCTGCCTGCAATGCGGGAGACCCGGGTTCAATCCCTGGGTCTAGAAGATCCCCTGGAGGAGGAAATGGCAACCCACTCCAGTACTCTTGCCTGGAAAATTCCACGGACTGAGGATCCTGGTGGGCTACAGTCCATGAGATCTCAAAGATTCGGACATGACTAAGCGACTTCACTTTCTTTCTTTCTTCTTTATACCCTATCTCATTTTTTTCTTCTCTCCATTTTTGCACATGCAAAAATATTTATTAACAATTTATTATATGGAAATTATCTCACTTTTTCATTTCTTTTACTTTCAATCACTTTTAATCTCTATATTCAAAATGCAGTTCAATGTGGCAGGTATTGAACATATAGCTTTTTTAAATCTTTATGTTTACCTTTCACTTGGACTGCTTAGTCCATATTTGTTTAACATTTTTTTTATTATAAATTCCTATTTGTTTCCATTTATTCTTTTGTTTTGCTGCTCTTCTGCCAATTTTGGAATTAATTATTTTATATTTTACATTTGATATATTGCTCTGACTTTTTATTATTATTTCAATGATTGCTTCGGCATTTACAATTTAAAATGCGCAAGATATCAATGTTTGCCTACAGTTAAAATTGTTCCACTTTGATTTTTGCTTACAACTTTCCACATTCCACTTCATGTCTCACATCAAGCACGTCACACCTGACATTTCACAAACATCATAATCTTGTAACAGTGTTCTGCCAGTTCCTCAGATTGCATTCTTTGTGTTATTGATGTCATATATTATACTTGTATTTATATTATAATCCCAAATTATCTGTCAATATTTTAGCTTTAAGTCATCATTTGTCTAACAGATCAGGATTCCTATTGCACCTCCCTGAAATCCTCTGTCTAGCTCCTCTGTGAAGTACCCAGATAATAGTATTTCATACTTATTTCCTGGGTTTTTCAGATGCTGAAGAAGTCAAGTGTTAGTTGTTCGGTCATGTCCTACTCTTTGGGACTGTAGCCCACGAGGCTCCTCTGTCCATGGGATTTTCCAGGCAAGAACACTGGAGTGAGTTTCCATTCCCTTTTCCAGGGAATCTTCCTGACCCAAGGATCAAACCCAGGTCTCCTGCTGTACAGTCAGATTCTTTACCATCTGAGCCACCAGGGAAGTCCTCAAATGTTAGTGACCACTACCAAGTGGAAGAAATTAACTGCTTGATTTCCAGACCTACTGACACCTAATGATTGATAATGTTAGCTGCTCTGCTCCCTCAGAATCAATCAAATACATAATTGTACATGAGCTGATCATGTATACTGGGACCCCTCCCTCATCTGGTCTTTAAACATGTTTTGTTAAAATGCTTGTCGGAGTTCCAAATGCTTTTGGAGTATGAGGCACCTGTTCTTTCATGGCCCTGAAGTCAAGCTTTCTCTGCTCCAAACTGGGATGTTTCAGCTGTGTTTGGCTTCACTGTGCATCAGGGACACAACCTTGCATCCTGTAACCGTCTCACGATGGTGTGATAGATTTTACTCTTATTCATTCTAAAGGGGCTCACTGTAATACATACATTCATGATTTCCAACAAGTTTGAAAATTATTCTGTCACTATAATTAGTGCTTTACACTTGGCCTTCAGTTATTCATATTTTAGACAATTTTAGACAATCTGCCTGTTCCTGAGGCTGTGACTTTTTTTATATAATTTTTTAAATACTCTTGATGGGTTTTATTTTTTCCAGAATTTGAATTCAAGTTCACTGACATTTTTTTGACTATGTCCAAATTACTGTAAATCTAATCCTATTAATTTTTCATTTTACTTACTTTTTGCTTATGTTTCATTTCCTTTCTTTTTACCTATCACTCTAGAATTTCAGTGTGCTTTTTACAGGTTTTATGTATTTGTTGCAACTCTCTGTGTGTGAAAGTAAAAGTCATGCAGTCGTGTCTGACTCTTGTTACCTCATGGACTGCAGAATGCCAGGCTCCTCTGTCCATGGAACTCTCCAGGCCAGAACACTGGAGAGGGTAGCCATTCCCTTCACCAGGGAATCTTCCCAAGACAGGGATCAAATCCAGATCTCCCTTTGCAGGATGATTCTTTACCAAATGAACCACCAGGGAAGCCCTGAAGCTCTGTATTTAACTCAAATTTTGTTTAGCTATATTTTATTTCAAGTCCTTGGCTATCCTATTAAGAGATTATGGGAGGCATTGCTAAATCCATCACTTGAGACATCTTGCAGTCATTTTCAATTGATCCTTTTTTTTTTTTATTTTATGGACAGGAGGTTAGTCTTCCTGAGCTTTCCATATTCTAGGTAATTTAAATAGAGTTGGACATGACTGAGCGATTGAACTGAAGTGAACTGATGGTGCATGGAATGAAAACCAAGCGTCCTAGTCACGAGACCACCAGGGGCTAGAGTTAAAGCGGCTCTGACTCTTGCCCCTAGCTGAAAACAAGAATGTTTCAAGAAGAGAAAAACTGTAAAAAAAGGTGCAAATTTTACTATTAGAGATACAGCTCAGTGCATGGGAGATCACGCAGGAAAACAGTTTGTTTATCCAACTCAGAAGCAGGGCAGAGAGGCACCCCCAGAAAGAAAGGGTATGGGCATCATCTCTAATGAGGAGGAGTGCAGTACATCAGAAACTAGGCAGAGACACACACCCTGAAAGGAAGGAGGGGTGTCCTGAGTGAGGAAGAGTGCACTGTGGAGGTGTGTAAATCACACATATAGGACAGTCCTTCTGGGGCTTTTTTATCTTTGGCCGATTGTCTTGTTTCTTCCTTCAACCTGACTGGTCCCTGGATCCTCCTCAAGAGGAGTGCACATTTTTTTTCTAAGATGGATCCCACCACAGAGGTGCCCACTTATTACAGGGTGGGGCCCCCTCCCTTTTCAACCTCCAAGAATTTCTTGCACATGTGCAGACAGGGACGTCTTCCTTGACCTCAGGAGTGGGCACCTACCTGTCTCTTGGCTTTAGCAGGGCTGTTTTTACCACTGGCTTTGTCCTTGGAGTATCGGGGTGAGAACAAAGGCTCAATTCTACTCCACTTGACAACACCAGGTATCTGGCCCAGAGGCCCACTGTCGCCCATCTCACGGATATACCCAGATGTTGACTGTTCTGGTTGGGAGGCAACTCCTATGACTCTGAGCTATGCTTTATCTCTAGTATCTCCATTCCTTCTGCAACCATATGGTAGTCATTTTCTTAGAAGCCTCCTGCAACCTTCTATGGGGTATGCATATCCCATTGTTCTCCCAGAGACTCTCAGGAAAATTTAATACAGGTCTATGGGTCAGTCCCCAGCCCCAGCCACCAACACACCTCCCTTACGTTTTGTGCCTCGGGGCAGATCTTAGGATCTTTTGTTGAGTTCTGATCTCTGCCCCGTCAGTTCAGTGATACATCTGTGCTATTCTCTCATTTCTATTTATCCATAGTTTGATCAGGAAATTGTCTCCAGGCATAAAACCAGCATGGTCATGAGACTGACACTGTGAATTTCCTTCCATGATGGACAGACTCAAGGTGCATTCTGTGGTCCCTGCCTCCTGATAGCCATACTTTCGATCAATACCTTCCAACTGAGTGTAGTTGGTCACGTCCGCTGCTACTAGTCCAGGCAGGGAAGTACGATAGGATGCCTATGATTATGTAAGTAAGAATCCACTACGGAAGCCTGTAACATCCATCTTGGTAGGAGGTTCTATTGCCCACGCTGCCTTAAAGAAGCAATCTGTCATATTAGTTGTTGCTTATGAGGAGGACCATGCAGCAAGGAGCAGAGAGCCTGTAGCCAGTATCTAGCCAGTAGTGACACCTTCAGTCTAACAACTGCAAGCAATTGAATTATGCCAACACAACTGGGTCTTTCTCCAGTTAATCCTCAGCTGATCCTACAACCCTGGATAATACCCTGATTGCAATCTTGTGAGACCCTTCACAGAATATGCAACTCAGTGATAAGACTCCTGGTCCACAGAACTTGGAAATAATTACTGTGTGTCTTTGTATATGTATCTGTGTCTGTGTGTGTTTAAACTAAAATTTTGATAATGTATTACGTGACAATAAAAAATTAATGTACATTTCAAGGTATCACAATCTTTTAACTCTGAAGTCTGATTCCTGAGTACAGTAATATCTAACCTTTTTCTCTTTTATCTTTATGGTTATGTAATAGGACCCTCTTGAGAAAGAAATTGCAACCCACCCCAGTGTTCTTGCCTGAGAATCCCAGGGATGGGGAGCCTAGTGGGCTGCCGTCTATGGGGTCGCACAGAGTCGGACACGACTGAAGTGACTTATCAGCAAGAGGACTCTCAAAATTAAAACTGTTTGATGAGTGATTCTGTTTCCCATGTCCCCCCTGACTGTGTTCTCCTATCATTGCTGAGAAATAAAATTTGCATTATTTGTTAATATGCATTCTTTGTTGCTGATTCATGTGCATGGCCTTCTCATTGCTTCTCTTAGGGGAAACACACTGACTGCAACTGCCCACCCTGACTAGAAATCTTAGTACATATTTGCATGAATTATTTTACCACAGGAAGTCCTGGTAAGAAACTAACAAGACACCATCAACAATCTGGGAAAAGTCAGATTTTCCACAATCTGGGAAAAGTCAAATAGAGACTCCATGTGTCCTACCATGTCCCAGAAGCCTTCTCGTTGACATCCACCTTGGCTGAGCAATGCGTGCATCACCAGGAAGGACACTGAGTCAGAATGATCAGCCAAAGACAACCTGGAAATCAATTCCACCAACATAAAACCCTAGATTGTGAGTCACAAGGCAGGGTGGTCCTCCCGGGCTCCCTCACCATCCAGGCGTCTGCCTGGGCATTCCTTCCCAATAAAGTCTCTTGCTTGGTCAGCAAGTGACAATTGGACAATTCATTTGGACAATTCATTTCTGAAGTGTTAGACGAGAGTCCCTTTTTGAGCTCTGGAAGGAGTTCCCCTTCCTGCAACTTTCCTGCTCCTTCCTCCTGACTTGACCACAGAAACCCAAAGCCATAAAGTCAGCAAAGCAAGAATTATCAAAGGAGGAGAATTTTGACCAGGACCAGAGGGCCAAAATAAATGGCTGAAGAAAATGTCATGGAAACAGCTGGCCTCGAGAGAACAATCAACCATATGTGACAATTACGGTTCGGTCACAGTCATGTCTGACTCTGCGACCCCATGGACTGCAGCACGTCAGGCGCCCCTGTCCTTCCCTGTTTCCCTGAGTTTACTCAAACTCGTGACAATCGAGTGATGCCGTCCAACCATCTCGTCCTCTGTCACCCCTCCTCTCCTGCCCTCAGTCTTTCCCAGCATCAAGGTCTTTTACAATGCGTCAGCTCTTCACATCAGGCTGAGTATTGGAGCTTCAGCTTCAGCATCAGTCCTTCCAGTGAATATTCAGGGTCAGCTGCTTTCTAAATAAAGTCGTTTTCCTTGCCTCAACACCTTGTCTCTCAGATTCATTCATTGGCCTGTCGTGTGGAGAGCAGAGCGAACTCGGACTCAGTAACAAGAGGACATCTCCTAGAATTCCACTCCTCCCTATTTTGGCTGCAAAACCACAAAATGACACCAGAAGCCATGGAAGTCATCAGTGGAAAAATAGCAGAGCCACCTGTCCCTGAATGACTGTTTACAATGAAGCTTCACCTTAAATTAGGATGTGTGTGTGTGTTTATCACTCAGTAGCATCCAACTCTTTGCAAATACTCTGCTTTAGAACACTCAGATCTTAAAAATACAGGAGTTTCCTATCTTTATCAGAGTTTAACCAAGTTAGCACAGATGCACTACTTTTTTTTCTGCTCTCCTTCTGTATAAATTATCTAAGAACATTCTTCACACTCATCTCCCACATTCCACATAGCCATTGCACTAACATGTGAATGCACTCACCTGGCCACAGGTGACTGAGTCCACAGTGCCTGTTATACAAAGAGGGTTCACCCAAACTATTTATTGCAGCTATTTAAGAACCAAGAGAAAGTATTTATCTCTTTTTTTCTGTAGTTGTATTTTTTTTTTTTTGACTGGGAATTGTTTTCCATATCTTCCTCACTATTGACTGGAGAAAATTTAAAGTCAGAAATCAGGGAGATAGAGGATAATCAAACAGATGTATAAAAAGTATGTATGCATTTTTCATCTTTCTATTTTCCTTTACCCATGAGTTAATGACTGACACACACAATGCAACCATGACTAACAAATTGTGTTTTTACATCTTATTTGTTTTATAACAAAGGGAAACATGATAACGCAATTTCAGGAGATTTAACACTTTGAGCCCGATTCACAAATTCAGAGTTTTAGACATAGCAATGTGTCTACAGAAGGGCTAGCATCACAAAGTTTAAAGAGAACGCTAACATAAGTACACATCAATTTCCCATCCAAGGTAGTAAATTATATCTCAGGTTAGCAAAAACTGACCACATTTCTGTTTTCTAGTGCCACACTTTCCATTTGACCTACATCCCATATAGTTTCAATAAAGCTATTTGTTTTAAAATTATTTCTATAAGGCTACAGATTGGCAACAAAGCTATCTAGTGGCAATAAATTATATATTTTCAACCTACTCCTGTATTCTTGCCTGAAGAATCCCTTGGAGAGAGGAGCCTGATGGGCTACAGTGCATGGGGTGTCAAAGAATTGGGTGAAACTTCAACTTAGATAGCATATTCAAAAGCAGAGACATTGATTTGCCAAGTCAAGGCTATGGTTTTTCCAGTAGTCATGTATGGATGTGAGAGTTGGACTGTGAAGAAAGCTGAGTGCCGAAGAATTGATGCTTTTGAACTGTGATGTTGGAGAAGACTCTTGAGAGTCCCTTGGACTGCAAGGAGATCCAACCAGTCCATTCTAAAGGAGATCAGTCCTGGGTGTTCTTGGAAGAAATGATGCTGAAGCTGAAACTCCAGTACTTTGGCCACCTCATGCAAAGAGTTGACTCATTGGAAAAGACTCTGATGCTGGGAGGGATTGGGGGCAGGAGGAGAAGGGGACGACAGAGGATGAGATGGCTGGATGTCATCACTGACTCGATGGATGTAAGTCTGGGTGAACTCCGGGAGTTGGTGATGGACAGGGAGGCCTGGTGTGCTGCGATTCATGGGGTCGCAAAGGTTCGGACACGACTGAGCGACTGAACTGAACTGAAGCAACTAACGCTACCACCACTACTACATATTTGCAGTGAAGTTATGTGCACATTACTCTATACAGCTTACATATTTTCACATAAATTCAGCTACTTTATATTGGAGTTTTTATTCTTCTACACTTAAGCATTTGAATTTTACCTTCTTGACAGGATACTGTTTATTTTCCTTTGAAACGTGATTAGCTGAGTATGTGTGCATGTGTCTTTGTGTTTATGTACTAATGTCATCTGGAACAGAGTAAGTGAGAGAAGGGTAGGGAACTTTTGAGAAGAAAACAAAGAATAGAAGAAAAACTATCATAAATTTGTGCGTTCAAGTCAGACAGCAGTTTTTTAAATAATACTCTTTTACACCAATTCATATTTTTTTCTTCAACAGATATGTGTGTTTTTCCAGGGATAAAGGAAATGATAGTTGGCGTGTTTACTGTTGCTATTAAAAGTATAATCCTGAATTTAGACTTAAGCAACTCTGCAGGAAATAATTCCACAAATAAAACTGGAATCTATTTTAAAGTTTAAAAAGTTTGATATATGTTGTATATAACACTCTGTCACAAACTATATATAGTGAAAAAAACATGCATCAGGAAAAAATAAATTGACAGTTGCAAATACTCTACATAGCTAGTTTCATGTGATATTGTCGATTTTGACTCTAAACACTGAATTGCTTATTTTCATAACCCAAATTTCTTTACAAGTTATCCCTATTTCTGAGAACCCAAAAGAAATATAGAATGATTAGATGACACTTCCATAGTTTTATATATAACTTTGGTAACTTTGCTTATATCTAATTGGATACATGTATGTGAATATGAATGGATTTGATTAATTAGAAAATATTCTAATGAAAAACTAATTTGAGTCTAGCTTTTCAAATTTCAACATATTCTGTTTAATGCAGAAAATTCACCAAAAAATCCCAGAAGTGAAGGGACTATTTTCCTAGTAATTACATTCCATAAAGCTGTCTTTACTTCCTTATTCCTGAGGCTGTAGATCAAAGGATTCAACATGGGGATGACCACTGTGTAGAACACAGAAGCCACTTTGTCCTGAGTGCCTGGAGGAGTAGCTGGAGGAAGGTCTGAAATAAGTGTAGATGGAGGTGGAATAGAACAGGATGATGGCTGTCAGGTGAGACGCACATGTGGAAAACGCTTTGTGCCTCCTCTCCCCTGAATGCATACGGAAGATGGAGAAGAGAATGTAGCAGTAGGAGGTGAGGGTCACCAGCAGAGTTCCAACCATATTCACACCAGCAAATGTGGAAAAGATGCTTTCATACAGGCATGTGTCAGAACAGGAGCGCTTAAAAAGTGGGGGGCTGTCACAGAAAAAGTGATGGAAGATATTGGAACTGCAGAATGGCAAGCTGCTTACATAACTGGTGTTCACCACAGAGTTCAACAGTCCTGCTGTAAAAGCCCTGCTGCCATTTTCAGGCAGACCGTCCTGGACATGATCAAGGAGTAAAGAAGAGGGTTGCATATGGCCACATAGCGGTCATAGGCCATTAACCCAAAAAGGATGCATTCAGTTGTGGCAAAAAGGATAAAGAAGTATATCTGCAGAAAGCAGCCAGCAAAGGAGATGGACTTCTTCTCTGATAATAGATCTACCAGCATCTGGGGGTGATGGTGGATGAATAACAAACATCCACAAAGGACAGGTTAGCCAGGAAGAAGTACATGGGTGTGTGAAGTCGGGAATCAGCTCTGATTAAGAGGATCATCCCAGCATTCCCCACAACTGTCACAGTGTAAATCACAGAAAAAACGAAAAAGAGGACAAGCTGCTGCTCCCATGTGTCTGCTAAGCCCAACAGGATGAACTCAGTTAGCAGAGTATAATTTTTTCTGGCCATTTGTCACAGGTATAGTATGCTTAAATTTACACTAGGTGTCACAGGTATATATATATATAATGCTTAAATTTGCATTAGGCCCAAAGTTTACAGGAAATAGCACAAATATAAATGAGTTTTAGTGGTTGGCTTATAGAAAACATAATGCCTAGGATAATAGAGCGTAGTAAATACTGAAACTGACATAATAGTTAAGTTAATAGAAAAAATGAATAACTGTTGGAATTTATTAAGCAGTTGTATCACATTTGGGTTGAGGGATTAAAAAATGACTGGTCAAGGTCCACATATTTTATTTCAGATTAATTTTATTTTTTTTTTGCAAATCCAGCATCTATGTTGTATTCTTTCTCTTCTAGCCCACATACAAAATATAGAATATAGATGTGTCCTTGCTGAAGTTTCTCCCATATCTTATGAACAGACACTTAATTTTAACTCAAATACATTTTTTTTCTTCTCCTCAAGATCACTCTGTATGTTCTTAAACTCAATAATTCATGCATCACCAACTGGAAATTGCTTTTGTTTTCTCCAAGCAGCAAAAGCAGCCCGTTTCAAATAACCAAAATTTGGGCATGTATTATATTGTTTAGAAGAGGAGAGCAAGGCAACCCACTCCAGTATGCCTGCCTGGAGAATTCCATGGACAGAGGAGCCTGGTGGGCTACAGTCCATGGGTTCACAAAGAGTCAGACATGACTAAGTGACTAAGCACAGCACAGCATATTGTTAAGAATGATTTTGTAGTAAACTAATAACCATTCTCATCACAAACCACACTATCAAATGAATACCATATAGTAGCAGACACTATACCTGTCCACGGCAATGAATGGCAGTACCAAGCTCTTATTGCATTCTTTGCAGTACTATCTTATTTAGTCAAGTATTTTCTTTTTTGTCAAAATCCCTAATAAATCAGTTAAGGCACAAAAATAGAAAGAAGATAGTTTTCATGTTTTAAATGAAATGAAAATCAGTGAAAATTTGAATTAGCTCTTTGTAAAAAATTGAGACAGCTTCTGAGTATATACACATTGCTGCTTCTTTATTTTGTTCTCCTTAAACAGAGTTGGGTGCACTTGGGGACTGGTTTATAGATTTTGGTTGTGAAATCAATCCTCTAAAGGCAGAAGCTGCAGTCTCAAAAATAATTAAAATGTGATCACACCCAGAGAGATGGAATCAAACACTAGTGCGATCATCATAACACGGTTCCTGATCTCTGTCTTTTTAAAGATTTTGCTTTATTTAAAAATGGTTATTTAATTGCCTCTTTCTTTGTGGTGTTAGCAGCTTGGTCCAAATGGGTATATAACCTACTACCATACTACTGTCCTTCCCTGTGTGGGTTTGTGTGTATCCCCCATCCCCCCTTAGCAGAGTAATTTTAACTTTTATTCCACATTTGTTCTTGAGTGAAAATAATCAGAAGGAGAAAATAACTACTAACCTCATGCCTACATGAATATTTATTGACCGAGATGAGCAACATGGACCACAGAGGGTTGAGGAGGATGACAACTTTATGAGAGAGAATGTAGGAGTAGGAGGTGAGGGTCACCAGCAGAGTTCTGACCATAGTCACACCAGTAAATGTGGAAAAGATGCTTTCATGCAGGCGTGTGTCAGAACAGGAGAGCTTAAAAAGTGTGTGGGGGGTGCTGTCACAGAAGAAGTGATGAATGACATTTGAACTGCAGAATGGTAAGCTGCTTACATAACTGGTGTTTACCATGGAGTTCAACATGCTGTAAAAGCCCCTGCTGCCATTTCTATGCAGAACATCCTGGACATGATCAAGGAGTAAAGGAGAGGGCTGCTTATGGCCACATAGCGGTCATAGGCCATTAACCCAAAAAGGATGCATTTAGTGTGGCAAAGGCTATAAAGAAGTACATCTGCAAAAAGCAGCCAACAAAAGAGATTGTCCTCTTCCTGGAGAATAAATCTACCAACATTGTTGGAGTGATGGTAGAGGAATAACAAACACCCACAAAGGACAGGTTAGCCAGGAAGAAATACATGGGTGTGGAAAGTTTGGAATCAGTCCTGATTAAGAGGATCATCCCAACATTTCCCACAACCGTAAACATGTAAATCACCAAGAAAAGGCAAAAGGGGATAACCTGTAGCTCCAATGTATCTGCTAATCCCAACAGGATGAACTCTGTGAGTGAAGTGCAATTTTTTCTGCCCATTGATTACAGATACAGTATGCTTAAACTTAAACTGGGTGTGCATATTTCCCATTGCACAATTTACCAGAAATAGAAATATTGATAAAGTAAAGCATATAGGGAAAAGAAACCTGGGACAACAGAGCCCTGTAAACAGAGTCAGAGGACAATTAGTAGACAAATGAATAAGCATTGGATTTTACTAAGTAATTGGCTCTATTAATTCTGGACTGAGGGATCCCCAAATGACTCATCTAAATACACATACATCACCTAAGGTTCCTTTTCGAATGCAGCATCTATGTTCTATTCTTGCCCCTCTAGTCCATATCCAAATGCAAAGTACAGAATTGTTCTTGCTGAAGTTTTTTTCCATTCTCTGAGCAGGTATTTGGATTTAACTGAAATCATTTTTTTTCCTCCCTAAGTCTGCTCTCTATATTCTTCAACTCCAAAATTTATGTATGGTCACTTGGAAATCATTTGTGTGTTCTCCAGGAAGCAAAAAGTAGCCCAATTAGATAACTGATATTTTGACATCTATCATATTCTTAATGATGATATTGTAGTGGATATTGTAGTGTATTAAGGCACACAAATAAATGTTCTCCTTTCAAAGTGCACTATCAGATTAATGCCGTGTGGTAGCACACACTATAACTATTTATGGCGGTGAATGACAGAGACTGCACCAAGTACTTAACAGCATTTTTCTCAGTACTAACTTGTCTAGTCTATTATTTCTGTTTTTACTAGAATCCCTAATAACTCAGGTGAGGCATAAAAAAAACATAAAAAATGCAATTTTCATGTTTTAAGTGAAATGTAAAGCAGTGACATTTTGAGTTACCATTTTGTAAACATTTGAGACACATTCTGAGTATATGCATATTGCTATCCTTTAATTTTGTTCTCCTCAAAGAGGGTTAGGTAACCATGGGGACTTGATTATAGGTTTTAATTGTGTCAGGAATCCTCTAAAGGCAGAAACTGCAGTCTCAGAAGTATTTAAATATGATCACGTGCAAGTAGATGTGATTAAACACTATATGGAAACTTCTGATTTCTCTGCTATTTCAAAGTTATTTATTTGTCAAATTAAAAAAAAAAAAGATCTATGTAATTTTCTCTTTCTTTGAAGTTTAAGCTTATTCCAATGGTTACATAATCCTCTACCAAATTATGATTCTTCCCTTTGTGTGTGTGTGTGTACCCCTACACTTGTCTGGCTGAATTTAATCTTCAGTCTAGATCTGTTCTTGAAAGTGAGTGTGTTAGTCACTCAGTTGTGTCTGACTCTTTGGGACCCCTTGGTCTGTAGCCTGCTGAACTCCCTTGTCCATGGAGTTCTCCAGGCAAGAATACTGGAACTGGTTGCCATTTCCTTCTCCAGGGACCTTCCCAACCCAGGGACTGAACCCAGGTCTCCTGCACTGCAGGAAAATTCTTTAACAATTGAGCCAACATGGAAGCTCTGTTTTTAAGTGAAATAAATTAGAAGGAGACACTAACTTCTAACATGCCTACATGAATGTTCATCAGACCCAGCTGGACTATATGGACAGCAGAGGGCACTGGATGGTGTGACAGGTCATGGGATCTGCTTTGTTATATCCCAGATGACTTGAATATTGTAACTTCTATCAGGAGCAGTTTCAGCAGCAAGGACAAGGGAAGAGCCAGGGGAATATCCCTCCAAAAGTTCTAAGTGTGGTTAGCATCTTAGCAAGTCCTGAATCCCCCTCAGTTTCCTCCAGAATTCTACTATGCCACTCCATTCCACCTATATATTATTGCTTACCTTTAATATAATATACAGATTAATGGATTCATTGGTGACTGGTAGAATATTTCCATAATCAGGAAATCCCTGAGACTGTTTTAAAGGATATGGGTCTATTTTATCCTTCAAAGATCAATCTACCCACTTTGAACTATATGTTGATTACACTCTGCTCTAGCTGACTGATTGTGCATGTGGCTTTGTGTATAATATGCGCATCAGTCTGGGAGAGGAAATGTGAGAGAACAGGAAACTTTTGAGAAGAAAAGATGGGAACAGAAGAAAAGCTGTTGCAATTGGTGCTTTCTAACCAGACAGCAGTTTTCTAAACAAAACACATTTAAACAAATTCCTATATATTCTTTAATGAATAAGTATGTGTTTATGGGGATAAAGAAATGAAAGTACACATGTTTACTATAGCAGTTAAATGATATTACTGATTTTTGATTTAAGGATTACCACCCTAATTCAATAAAGTGGAAATCTACATTGAAAACATTTTCACACATGTGATATATACAATCCTTTACAAATCACAAATGTTGAAAAAATACATTAAAAAAGCTGACAATTACAAATATAATACACAACTAGATTCATGTAACATTGCAAAAATTATCTCTATATACTTAACACTTTATTTCCATAACCAAGACAGCTTTATGAATAAATCACATTTTAGAAATCTATAGGAAAACATACAATGATTAGAAAAAAGTTTCATGATCTTACATAAGTTTGATAAGTTATATCTAACAGGACTCATGTCCATGAACATTACCAGAACGTGATTATACAGATTAAGTTGTAATGAAAATAAGCTTGATCCAGTTTCTGAAAATTAAATTGTATATTCTACTTAGTTCAGAAAATTAATCAATCACAGAAATGAAGAAATCCTTTTCCTAGTAACTACATTCCATAAAGCCTTCTTCACTTCCCTGTTCCGGAGACTGTAGATCAGAGGATTCAACATGGGGATCACCACAGTGTAGAACACGGAAGCTACTTTGTCCTGAGTCAGGGAGTAGCTGGAAGTAGGTCTCAGATAAGTGTAGATGGAGGTGGAATAGAACAGGATGATGGCTGTCAGGTGAGAAGCACATGTGGAGAATGCTTTGCGCCTCCCCTCCCCTGCATGCATATGGAAGATGGAGAAGAGAATGTAGCAGTAGGAGGTGAGGATCACCAGCAGACTTCCAGCGATATTCACACCAGCAAAAATGGACAAGATACTTTCATACAGGTGTGTGTCAGAACAGGAGAGCTTAAAAAGTGGGGGGCTATCACAGAAGAAGTGATGAATGACAATGGAACTGCAGAAATTAAAGCTGCTTATACAACTTGTGAGAACCATGGAGTTCAACAGTCCTGCTGTAAAAGCCCCTGCTGCCATTTTTAGGCAGACCGTCCTGGACATGATCAAGGAGTAAAGGAGAGGGTTGCATATGGCCACATAGCGGTCATGGGCCATTAACCCAAAAAGGATGCATTCAGTTGTGGCCAAGGGTAAAAAGAAATACATCTGCAGAAAGCAGCCAGCAAAGGAGATGGACTTCTTCTCTGATAATAGATCTACCAGCATCTTTGGGGTGATGGTGGATGAATAACAAACATCCACAAAGGACAGGTTAGCCAGGAAGAAATACATGGGTGTGTGAAGTCGGGAATCAGCTCTGATTAAGAGGATCATCCCAACATTCCCCACAACTGTAAGTGTATAAATCACAGAAAAAAGGCAAAACAGGGTAATCTGTAACTCCAGTGAGTCTGCTAAACCCAACAGGATGAACTCAGTGAGCAAAGTATAATTTTTTCTGGCCATTTATTACAGAAATTTTATGCTTAAACTTGAATTCACTCTAAATATTTTCCTCTCAAAAGTTTAAAGGAAGTAGTAGGTCCTATAAAATTAATCACACATGAAAAAAATCTAGGATAACAGAGCATAATATATAGAACAAGTGAAGCAAGAGGAAAATTAGTGGACAAATGAATAAGCATCATGCATTGTTGCTCAGTCATGTCCGACTCTTTGTGACGCCATGGACTGTAGCCCGCCAGGCTCCTCTGTCCATGGGATTTTTGCAAGCAAGAATACTGGAGTGGATTGCCATTTCCTTCTCCAAGAATAAGCATTGGCATTTATTAAGCAATTCTCTGTGTTAAATACACCTGGGTTGAAGGATTCTCAAATTATTGGGCCAAGTACACATATTTCACTTCAGTTTCTGCAAATGCAATATATATATTCTATACTTTGTCTTCTAGCCTATATCCAAAATGCAAAGTACCAAACTATTCTAGCTGAAGTCTCTCCCATGGTCTGAACAGGTATGTGAGTTTAACTCAATGCAATTTTTTTCTCCTCAGGACCACTCTGCATATTCTGCAACTCTAAAATCTATGTAAAGTAATTATCCTCCAATTAAAATAAACAAATTAAAAAAATAAAATAAAATCTATGCATCAATACTTGAAAATTGCTTCTGTATTCCCCATGCAGTAAAAAAATTCCATTTCAAATAATCATCATTTTGACATTTACCATATTCATAAACATGATTTTGTCATGTTTTAAATTAAACCAAATGACTCTTTCAATACACAGCACACTATCAAATTAATGCCATGAATTAATATTAGCACACACTGTACCTGTCCACATTATTCAATGGCAGCACCAAGTACTTAGCAGCATCCTTCCCATTACTAACTTTTCTAGTTTACTGTTTTCTTTTTTTATTAGAAAGCCAAATAACTCAGTTGAGGCACAAAAATGAAAAGGAGATTTTCATTTTCTAAATTAAATGAAAAGCAGGGAAAATTTGAATTACCTTTTTGTAAAAATCTGAGACACGTTCTGAACATATACACACGGCTGCCTTTTATTTGTTTTTTTTTTTTGAGGAGGGTTGGGTAACCATGAGGACGGTATTACAGGTTTTGGTTGTGGCATCAGTCCTCTAAAGGTGTAAACTCTAATCTCAGAGGCAGTTAAAATAAGATCACGTGCAGCTAGATACAGTCAAACGGGATATAGATCCTGCATCCTCATGTGATTATTGATTTCTTTGTTACATTAATGTTTCCCCAATGTTTATAAAATATTAATTTAAATTGGATGTTTAATTGCTTCATTGTAGATTTAGCATATTCCAAAAGGGTGCATTTCCCACTACCAAGTAATTATTTTTCCTTTTCTGTTTGAGTTTGTGTGTGTTCATGTATGTGTTCACCCCTCTCTTTGTCTCAGTGAGTTTAACCTTTATTCCAGCTCAGTAATTGAGTGAAATAAATAAGAAAATGACACTCACTTCAACTATTTTTAAAACCCCCTTTAAATACTCTACTCTGATTAAATAAGACAATATATTTAAATAAAATATATTTTTAAGATTCTGTAATTACATTTGTTGGTTGAAATTGTCTGTGATTCTGATCTTACAAAGAATTTAAACTACAAGTATTCCATACCAAAAACACATATCACAAAGAGAAATGAATCACACTATGTGTACATATGAAGAGAGAGTCTATTTGTATTGAGAAATAATAAATCATGGCAACATATTCTTTGTTCAATCTCCAAGGTAATAGAACTAAAAATCAAAGTAAATAAATAGGATCTAATGAAACATGTAAATTTTTGCCAGCATAAGAAACCATAAGCAAAATGAAAAGACAACCTAGGACTGGGTAAAAACTTATGCAAACCATGCAAATGACCAGGGCTTAATTTCCAAAGTCTACAAACAGCCCATATAACTCAATCACAACAACACAACAAAACAGTAAACAATCCAAGAAAAAATTGACAGAAGACCTGATTAGACATTTCTACAAAGAAAACATACAGATGGCCAACAGGCACATGAAAAGATGCTCAATAACAATAGTCGTTAGTGAAAGGTAAATCAAAGCTACAATGAAGTATCACCTCACACCAATCAAATAGCCATCATTAAAAAAAATCTACAAATAATAAATGCTAGAGATCTTATGGATAAAAGGTGATCCTAGTACATTGCTGGTGGGAATGCAAACTGGTGCAGCCACTGTGGAAAACTTATTGAGGTTCCTTAAAAATCAAAAATAGAATTGCCATATAATCCAGCAATCACAATCCTGGATATATATCTGAATAAAACTATAATTAGAAAAGATATATGCTCCCTTATGTTCTTAGTAGTACTATTTACAATAGCGAAGTCATGAAAGCAATCTTAATGTCTGTTGACAGATGAATGGATAAAAATAATGGTACATATATACAATGGAATATTAGCCATAAAAAAGAATAAAATAATACCATTCACAGCAACATGGACTGACCTAGAGATTATCATATTAAATGAAGCAAGTCATAAAGAGAAAGACAAATATCCAAATATGGTATGATATCATTTATATGTGGAATCTAAAAAAATGACACAAATGAACTTATTTACAAAACAGAGAGACTCACAAACATAGAAAACAAATGTATAGTTACACAAGGAGAAAAAGGGTAGGGGGGCAAATTTGGAGTTTAGGATTAGCAGATACAAACTATTATTTGCAAAATAGATGACCAGCAAGGTCCTAGTATGTGTGTGTGTGCACGCATGTGTGTGCACATGTGCATGCGTATATACACACAAGGAGCTATATTTAATATCCTACGTTGTTGTTCAGTCACACAGCTGTGACCGACTCTGCAACCCATGGACTGCAGCATGCCAGGTTTCCCCATCCTTTACTATCTCCCAGAGTTTGTTTAAACTCATGTCTGTTGAGTCTGTGATGCCATCCAACCATCTAATCCTCTCTTGCCCCCTTCTCCTCCTAAACGCAATAATTCCCAGCATCAGGGATTTTTCCAATGAGTTTCTTCTCATTAGGTGGCCAAAGTATTGTAACTTCAGCTTCATCATCAGTTCTTCTAATGAATATTCAGCATTGACTTCCTTTAGAATTGACTGGTTTGCTCTCTTTGCAGGCCAAAGGACTCTCAAGAGTCTTCTTGAGCACAACAATTAGAAGGTATCAACTCTTCAGCACCTAGCCTTCTTTATGGTCTAACTCTCACATCCATACATGACTGCTGGAAAAACCATAGCTTTGACTATATGTACCTCAGTCAATACAGTGATGTCTTTGCTTTTTAATACTTCTCTAGGTTTGTCATTATATCTACTACTGTGGACAGGAATCCCTCAGAAGAAATGGAGTAGCCATCATGGTCAACAAAAGAGTCCAAAATGCAGTACTTGGATGCAATCTCAAAAATGACAGAATGATCTCTGTTCATTTACAAGGCAAACCATTCAATATCACAGTAATCCAAGTCTATGCCCCAACCAGTAATGCTGAAGAAGCTGAAGTTGAATGGTTGTACGAAGACCTACAAGACTTTTTAGAACTAACACCCAAAAAAGATGTCCTTTTCATTATAGGGGACTGGAATGCAAAAGTAGGAAGTCAAGAAACACCTGGAGTAACAGGCAAATTTGGCCTTGGAATACGGAATGAAGCAGGGCAAAGACTAATAGAGTTTTTCCAAGAAAATGCACTGGTCATAACAAACACCCTCTTCCAACAACACAAGAGAAGATTCTATACATGGACATCACCAGATGGTCAACACCAAAATCAGATTGATTATATTCTTTGCAGCCAAAGATGGAGAAGCTCTATACAGTCAGCAAAAACAAGGACAGGAGCTGACTGTGGCTCAGATCATGAACTCCTTATTGCCAAATTCAGGCTTAAATTTAAGAAAGTAGGGAAAACCACTAGACCATTCAGGTATGACCTAAATCAAATCCCTTATGATTATACAGTGGAAGTGAGAAATAGATTTAAGGGCCTAGATCTGATAGATAGAGCGCCTGATGAACTATGGAATGAGGTCCGTGACATTGTACAGGAGACAGGGATCAAGACCATTCTCATAGAAAAGAAATGCAAAAATGCAAAATGGCTGTCTGGGGAGGCCTTACACATAGCTGCGAAAAGAAGGGAAGCGAAAAGCAAAGGAGAAAAGGAAAGATATAAACATCTGAATGCAGAGTTCCAAAGAATAGCAAGAAGAGAAAAGAAAGCCTTCTTCAGTGATCAATGCAAAGAAATAGAGCAAAACAACAGAATGGGAAAGACTAGAGATCTCTTCAAGAAAATTAGAGATACCACGGGAACATTTCATGCAAAGATGGGCTCAATAAAGGACAGAAATGATATGGACTTAACAGAAGCAGAAGATATTAAGAAGAGATGGCAAGAATACACAGAAGAACTGTACAAAAAAGATCTTCACGACCCAGATAATCACGATGGTGTGATCACTGACCTAGAGCCAGACATCCTGGAATGTGAAGTCAAGTGGGCCTTAGAAAGCATCACTATGAACAAAGCTAGTAGAGGTGATGGAATTCCAGTTGAGCTATTTCAAATCCTGAAAGATGATGCTGTGAAAGCACTGAACTCAATATGCCAGCAAATTTGGAAAACTCAGCAGTGGCCACAGGACTGGAAAAGGTCAGTTTTGATTCCAATCTCAAAGAAAGGCAATGCCAAAGAATGCTCAAACTACCGCACAATTGCACTCATCTCACACGCTAGTAAAGTAGTGCTCAAAATTCTCCAAGCCAGGCTTCAGCAATATGTGAACCATGAACTTCCTGATGTTCAAGCTAGTTTTAGAAAAGGCAGAGGAACCAGAGATCAAATTGCCAACATCCGCTGGATCATGGAAAAAACAAGAGAGTTCCAGAAAAACATCTATTTCTGCTTTATTGACTATGCCAAAGCCTTTGACTGTGTGGATCACAATAAACTGTGGGAAATTCTGAAAGAGATGGGAATACCAGATCACCTGATCTGCCTCTTGAGAACTTTGTATGCAGGTCAGGAAGCAACAGTTAGAATTGGAGATGGAACAACAGACTAGTTCCAAATAGGAAAAGGAGTATGTCAAGGCTGTATATTGTCACCTGCTTATTTAACTTCTATGCAGAGTACCTCATGAGAAACTCTGGACTGGAAGAAACCCAAGCTGGAATCAAGATGTCGGGAGAAATATCAATAACCTCAGATATGCAGATGACACCACCCTTATGGCAGAAATTGAAGAGGAACTAAAAAGCCTCTTGATGAAAGTGGAGAGTGAAAAAGTTTGCTTAAAGCTCAACATTCAGAAAATGAAGATCATAGCATCCGGTCCCACCACTTCATGGGAAATAGATGGGGAAACAGTGGAAACAGTGTCAGACTTTATTTTTGGGGGCTCCAAAATCACTACAGATGGTGATTGCAGCCATGAAATTAAAAGATGCTTACTCCTTGGAAGAAAAGTTATGACAAACCTAGATAGCATATTAAAAACAGAGATATTACTTTGCCAACAAAGGTTCGTCTAGTCAAGGCTATGGTTTTTCCTATGGTCATGTATGGATGTGAGAGTTGGACTGTGAAGAAGGCTGAGTGCCGAAGAATTGATGCTTTTGAAATGTGGTGTTGGAGAAGACTCTTGAGAGTCTCTTGGACTGCAAGGAGATCCAACCAGTCCATTCTGAAGGAGATCAGCCCTGGGATTTCTTTGGAAGGAATGATGCTAAAGCTGAAATTCCAGTACTTTGGCCACCTCATGCGAAGAGTTGACTCATTGGAAAAGACTCTGATGCTGCGAGGGATTGGGGGTAGAGGAGAAGGGGACGACAGAGGATTTGATGGCTGGATGGCATCACTGACTCAATGGATGTGAGTCTCAGTGAACTCTGGCAGTTGGTGATGGACAGGGAGGCCTGGCATGCTGTGATTCATGGGGTCACAAAGAGTCGGACACGACTGAGCGACTGAACTGAACTGAACTAGGTTTGTTATAGCTTTCTTTCCAAGGAGCAAGCATCTTTCAATTTCATGGCTTCAGTCACCAGCCTCAGTGAGGAAAATAAGGATATCTCAAAGCAAATAATAAAAGACAGAATGTTAAAAAGCATGTTCAGAGCAAGTCACCCAGTTAAAAGTAAGATTTTTGAGCCTGAATAAGTGGTCAAAACCAGGGAATCAAATTTGGGAAGGCTTCCTTTTCACGTTATGTTGAAGGAAATCTTTCCTGGAATGATCTTATATTCAAGAGGTCGACGAGCCAGCCATGGCTGGAAAATCTCTCTTTTCTACCCTCTATCAATCAGAATAATGGTTCTCCTAGAAAACTATATTCTTCTTATGCAGGTACTATGTTCTGACATGAAAGTTATATTCAGAAACCAGTATCTGAAGATGCCCTACCAGTATATATGGAAAATTTGGAAAACCTTTCTCAGAAATAAATGCAACAAATGATCTTTGCTTCTTTCTGTTGTTCTGTACAGTCAGCAGAGGTACAACTGCCAATGAGTTAACATTTTATGTGTCGAATATGATGTCATAATTTTTGCTCAGACACACATCTTTTAATGAGACTATCAATACCAGGCCTGGGGGGGAGGAGCCAAGATAGCAGAGGAGTAGGACGGGGAGAACACTTTCTCCCCCACAAATTCATCAAAAGAGCATTTAAAAGCCAAGTAAATTCCACAAAACAACTTCTGAATGCCGGCAGAGGACATCAGGCTCCCAGAAAAGCAACCCAAGTCTTCGAAAGGAGGTAGGAAAAAATATAAAAGACAAAAAAAGAGACAAAAGAGGAAGGGACGGAGTTCTGTCCCAGGAAGGGAGTCTTAAAAAGAAAGAAGTTTCCAAACATCAGGAAACCTTCTCACTGCTGAATCTGTGCCTAGCTTTGGAAGCACAGAGGGCAACATAACAGGGAGAAAAAATAAATAAACAATTAAAACTCACAGATTGTGAGCCCTACGGTTACTCCCCCAGCGGAGAAGCAGTGCAGACACCTGCACATGCCATTAGCAAGCGGGGGCTGGGCAGGGAGGCACGGCACGGGCTGCATCGCTTAGAGTAAGGACCTGGCCTGAATACCCTGAGCGCTATCTGAGTGAAATAATCTGGGCTAGCAAACCAGACTGTGGGATATCTATCACATGAAAAGCCAGCCCTAACCTAAGACACCACCAGGCCAGTGCAAAGGACTGAACAGAGATAGCCGGCTGCAGACCTTCCCCCTCCGGTGACACACAGCCAGAGCCGGAAGGGGGGCAATTGCAGCCCCAGAGAGACATTATCTATAAAACTGTAAGCAGGCTTCTTTGCTACCTAAAAGTTCTTGGGGGTCTGGATGGTCAACATCTGCCTGAGAAGGTGCGCCCGTTGTACACCTAGATAACTGAGTGGCGGGGGAGGTGATAAGTTGCAGCAATCGTGCTCACTAAACACCTCATCACCTGAGCTGCTTGGACCTGGGAAGGGCACAAAACGCAGGCCCAACCAAGTCTGTGCCTCTGAGGACTACCTGAGTGCCTGAACCTGAGCAGCTTGGACCTGGGAGGTGCAGGCAGCCCAGGGCCAGCCACGGATGGTTCCTGGCAGAACAACCTAAGGCCTGAGCAGTGTGGGCAGGGAGGCTACACGCGCTGTGACTGGGGGCAGACCCAATGTGGCTGAGGCACTGTGAGCACACGCCAGTGTTACTTGTTTGCAGCATCCCTCCCTCCCTCCCCACAGCACAACTGAAAAAGTGAGCCTAAAAAGAAAGAAAGCAAAAAAAAAAAAAGTGTCCTCCACCATCCCCTTTGTGTCAGGGCGGAAACCAGACACTGAAGAGTCCAGCAAACAGAAGAAGCTATAACAGAGGGAACCGCCTTGGAAGCTACAGGCAATAGATTAAAACCCTGTTGTTACTACCGATTACATAGGAAGGGGCCTAGAGATCTTGAGAAATAAAAGTCGGACCAAGGAACTAGCCAAAAATGAGCTGAACCCACAATACTCACAACAAAACCAGAGAAAGTCCTCGATATATTTTTACTATTTTTACGATCATTCTTTCTTTCTTTTTTTTTTAATGTAAAAAAAAAATTTAAGTCCTCTATTATTCCTTTAATTTTCACTTTTATAACCTATTACTTTGAAAAAAAAAAAAAAAGACTTTATTTTGTTTTCCTCAGCAAACTTCATATATATATTTTATAATTTTTTGACCTTGTTTTTTTTTCTTCTTTTCTTTAACATTGTAGTTTTGAAATTCCAAACTCTACTCTAGATTTTTAATTTTATCTTTTTGATATTTGTTATCAATTTTGTACCTATAGTTTTTTTATAATTTCTGTGACTTTTTTTTTCTCTGTTTCTTTCTCTTCTTCTTTTATATAACATTGTATATCTGAAATTCCAAACTCTACTCTAGATTTTTAATTTATGTCTTTTGGTATTTGATATCAATTTTGTACGTGTATTTTCTTTATAATTTTTGCAACATTTTTTTTCTCTCTTTATTTTTCTTCTTCTTTTTTTTAACATTGTATTTTTGAAATTCCAAACTCTACTCTAGACTTTTAACTTTTGCTTTTTAGTATTAGTTATCAATTTTGTACCTATATTTTCTTTATAATTTTCGCGACCTTGTTTGTTTTTGTTTGCTCGTTTTTTCTCTCTTTCTTTTCCTTCTTCTTTTCTTTAACATCGTATTTTTAAAATTCCAAACTCTACTCTAGATTTTTAATTTTTGCTTTTATGTATTTGTTACCAATTTTATACCTTTAAGAACCCAATCTTCAGTACCCATTTTTCACTAGGAAACGAGATTACTGGCTTAACTGTTCTCTCTCCCTTTAGACTCTCCTTTTTCTCCACCAGGTCGCCTGTGTCTCCTCCCTAACCCCTCTCTACTCTACCCAACTCTGTGAATTTCTGTATGTTCCAGACGGTGGAGAACACTTAGGGAACTGATTACTGGCTGGATCTGTCTCCCTCCTTTTCATTCCCCCCCCCCCCTTTTATCCTTCTGGCCACCTCTGTCTCCTTCCTCCTTCTTCTCTTCTCTGTATAACTCCGTGAACATCTCTGAGCGGTCCAGTTGTGGAGTGCACATAAGGAAGTGACTACTGGCTAGCCCACTCTCTCCACTATTGATTCCACCTCATCTCATTCGGGTCACCTCTAACTCCCTCCTCCCTCTTCTCTTCTCCATGTAATGTTGTGAATCTCTCTGGGTGATCCTCATGGTAGAGAAACTTTTCATCTTTAACATAGATGTTTTATTAATGGTGCTGAACAAATGGTGCTCAACTCTGGAGGCAACAAATAGTAGAATAACAGAGGCACAAGATAGGATTAGTGAATTAGAAGATAGAATGGCAGAAATAAATGAATCAGAGAGGATAAAAGAAAAAAAAAATTAAAAGAAATGAGGACAATCTCAGAGACCTCCAGGACAATATTAAAGGCTACAACATTCGAATCATAGGGGTCCCAGAAGAAGACAAAAAGAAAGACCATGAGAAAATACTTGAGGAGATAATAGTTGAAAACTTCCCTAAAATGGGGAAGGAAATAATCACCCAAGCCCAAGAAACCCAGAGAGTCCCAAACAGGATAAACCCAAGGCGAAACACCCCAAGACACATATTAATCAAATTAACAAAGATCAAACACAAAGAACAAATATTAAAAGCAGCAAAGGAAGAACAACAAATAACAAACAAGGGAATTCCCATAAGGATAACAGCTGATCTTTCAATAGAAACTCTTCAAGCCAGGAGGGAATGGCAAGACATGAAAGAAAATAACCTACAGCCCAGATTATTGTACTCAGCAAGGATCTCATTCAAGTATGAAGGAGAAATCAAAAGCTTTTCAGACAAGCAAAAGCTGAGAGAATTCTGCACCACCAAACCAGCTCTCCAACAAATACTAAAGGATACTCTCTAGACAGGAAACACAAAAATTGTGTACAAATTCAAACCCAAAACAATAAAGTAAATGGCAATGGGATCATACTTATCAGTAATTACCTTAAACGTAAATGGGTTGAATGCCCCAACCAAAAGACAAAGACTGGCTGAATGGATACAAAAACAAGACCTCTACTTATGTTGTCTACAAGAGACCCAATTCAAAACAGGGGACTCATACAGACTCAAAGTGAAGGGCTTGAAAAAGATTTTCCATGCAAATAGGGACCAAAGGAAAGCAGGAGTAGCAATACTCATATCAGATAAAATAGACTTTAAAACAAAGGCTGTGAAAAGAGACAAAGATAGTCACTACATAATGATCAAAGGATCAATCCAAGAAGAAGATATAACAATTATAAATATATATGCACCCAACATGGGAGCACCACAGTATGTAAGACAAATGCTAACAAGTATGAAAGGAGAAATTAACAATAACACAACAATAGTGGGAGACTTTAATACTCCACTCACACCTATGGATAGATCAACTAAACAGAAAATTAACAAGGAAACACAAACTTTAAGTGATACAATAGACCAGTTAGACCTAATTGATATCTATAGGACATTTCATCCCAAAACAATGAATTTCACCTTTTTCTCAGGTGCACATGGAACCTTCTCCAGGATAGATCACATCCTGGGCCATAAATCTAGCCTTGGTAAATTCAAAAAATAGAAATCATTCCAAGCATCTTTTCTGACCACAATGCAGTAAGATTAGATCTCAATTACAGGAGAAAAACTATTAAAAATGCCAACATATGGAGGCTGAACAACATGCTGCTGAATAACCAACAAATCACAGAAGAAATCAAAAAAGAAATCAAAATTTGCATAGAAATGAATGAAAATGAAAACACAACAACCCAAAACCTGTGGGACACTGTAAAAGCAGTCCTAAGGGGAAAGTTCATAGCAATACAGGCATACCTCAAGAAACAAGAAAAAAGTCAAATAAATAACCTAACTCTACCCCTAAAGCAACTAGAAAAGGAATAATGAAGACCCCCAGGGTTAGTAGAAGGAAAGAAATCTTAAAAATTAGGACAGAAATAAATGCAAAAGAAACAAAAGAGACCATAGCAAAAATCAACAAAGCCAAAAGCTGGTTCTTTGAAAGGATAAATAAAATTGACAAGCCATTAGCCAGACTCACAAAGAAACAAAGGGAGAAAAATCAAATCAATAAAATTAGAAATGAAAATGGAGAGATCACAACAGACAACACAGAAATACAAAGGATCATAAGAGACTACTATCAACAATTATATGCCAATAAAATGGACAACGTGGAAGAAATGGACAAATTCTTAGAAAAGTACAACTTTCCAAAACTCGACCAGGAAGAAATAGAAAATCTTAACAGACCCATCACAAGCACGGAAATTGAAACTGTAATAAAAAATCTTCCAGCAAACAAAAGCCCAGGTCCAGACGGCTTCACAGCTGAATTCTACCAAAAATTTAGAGAAGAGCTAACACCTATCCTACTCAAACTCTTCCAGAAAATTGCAGAGGAAGTTAAACTTCCAAACTCATTCTATGAGGCCACCATCACCTTAATACCAAAACCTGACAAAGATCCCACAAAAAAAAGAAAACTACAGGCCAATATCACTGATGAACATAGATGCAAAAATCCTTAACAAAATTCTAGCAATCAGAATCCAACAACACATTAAAAAGATCATACACCATGACCAAGTGGGCTTTATCCCAGGGATGCAAGGATTCTTCAATATCCACAAATCAATCAGTGTAATACACCACATTAACTAATTGAAAAATAAAAACCATATGATTATCTCAATAGACACAGAGAAAGCCTTTGACAAAATTCAACATCCATTTATGATAAAAACTCTCCAGAAAGCAGGAATAGAAGGAACATACCTCAACATAATAAAAGCTATATATGACAAACCCACAGCAAACATTATCCTCAATGGTGAAAAATTGAAAGCATTTCCTCTAAAGTCAGGAACAAGACAAGGGTGCCCACTTTCACCATTACTATTCAACATAGTTTTGGAAGTTTTGGCCACGGCAATCAGAGCAGAAAAAGAAATACAAGGAATCCAAATTGGAAAAGAAGAAGTAAAAATCTCACTATTTGCAGAAGACATGATCCTCTACATAGAAAACCCTAAAGACTCCACCAAAAAATTACTAGAACTAATCAATGATTATAGTAAAGTTGCAGGATATAAAATCAACACACAGAAATCCCTTACATTCCTATACACTAATAATGAGAAAACAGAAAGAGAAATTAAGGAAACAATTCCATTCACCATTGCAACGGAAAGAATAAAATACTTAGGAATATATCTACCTAGAGAAACTAAAGACCTATACATAGAAAACTATAAAACACTGGTGAAAGAAATCAAAGAGGACACTAATAGATGAAGAAATATACCATGTTCATGGATTGGAAGAATCAATAAAGTGAAAATGAGTATATTACCCAAAGCAATTTATAGATTCAATGCAATCCCTATCAAGCTACCAACAGTATTCTTCACAGAGCTAGAACAAATAATTTCACAATTTGTATGTAAACACAAAAAACCTCGAATAGCCAAGGCTGTCTTGAGAAAGAAGAACGGAACTGGAGGAATCAATCTACCTGACTTCAGGCTCTATTACAAAGCCACAGTTATCAAGACAGTATGGTACTGGCACAAAGACAGAAATATAGATCAATGGAACAAAATAGAAAGCCCAGAGATAAATCCACGCACATATGGACACCTTATCTTTGACAAAGGAGGCAAGAATATACAATGGGTTAAAGACAATCTCTTTAACAAGTGGTGCTGGGAAATCTGGTCAACCACTTGTAAAAGAATGAAACTAGAACACTTTCTAACACCATACACAAAAATAAGCTCAAAATGGATTAAAGATCTAAACATAAGACCAGAAACTATAAAACTCCTAGAGGAGAACATAGGCAAAACACTCTCTGACATACATCACAGCAGGATCCTCTATGACCCACCTCCCAGAATATTGGAAATAAAAGCAAAAATAAACAAATGGGACCTAATTAAACTTAAAAGCTTCTACACATCAAAGGAAACTATTAGCAAGGTGAAAAGACAGACTTCAGAATGGGTGTGATCCAAAAGTCTACAAGCAATAAATGGTGGAGAGGATGTGGAGAAAAGGGAACCCCCTTACACTGTTGGTGGGAATGCAAACTAGTACAGCCACTATTGGAGAACAGTGTGGAGATTCCTTAAAAAACTGGAAATAGAACTGCCTTATGATCCAGCAATCCCACTGCTGGGCATACACACTGAGGAAACCAGAAGGGAAAGAGACACGTGTACCCCAATGTTCATTGCAGCACTGTTTATAATTGCCAGGACATGGAAGCAACCTAGATGTCCGTCAGCAGATGAATGGATAAGAAAGCAGTGGTACATATACACAATGGAGTATTACTCAGCCATTAAAAAGAATACATTTGAATCCATTCTAATGAGGTGGATGAAACTGGAGCCTATTATACAGAGTGAAGTAAGCCAGAAAGAAAAACACCAATACAGTATACTAATGTATATATATGGAATTTAGAAAGATGGTAACAATAACCCTGTGCACGAGACAGCAAAAGAGACACTGATGTATAGAACAGTCTTATGGACTCTGTTGCAGAGGGAGAGGGTGGGAAGATTTGGGAAAATTGCATTGAAACATGTATAATATCATGTATGAAACGAGTTGCCAGTCCAGGTTTGATGCATGATACTGGATGCTTGGGGCTAGAGCACTGGGACGACCCAGAGGGATGGTATGGGGAGGGAGGAGGGAGGAGGGTTCAGGATGGGAAACACATGTATACCTGTGGCAGATTCATTTTGGTATTTGGCAAAACGAATACAATTTGTAAAGTTTAAAAATAAAATTAAAAAAAAAATAAAAAACAGGTATAATCCCCTTAAAAAAAAAAATACCAGGCCTGCTATATCATGCTTTTAGTTTTTTAATCTAATAAAGCTAATTTGATGCCTATTAGTTTTCAGGCTATACGCTGGGATTAGAAAAAGAAAGCTGAATAATTTCATTGGAAAGAGAAACATAGGCAATATTCTGCAAAATTAAAAAGCAACAACAGTAACAAGACCCATTAATAAATGCTATGTGTTATATCAGAGTTATCAATATCCTTAATAGAGTTTGGGATTAATTTTCTGTTTAAAATAACATCATATTATGTAATATAAACATTATAAATCATTTATCTAAAATATTAAGTGACAGCTAATGATAAAGTAACAGAAATTATTGAGTGGAGACTGTAATGAATAAGAAACAAATTTTATGAATTAATATTTTTAAATCACAGTACAATCAATTTCAGTAAGAATTCTCTCAAAGCCTCCATAACATCCTTATTTCTCAAACAATATATCACTGGGTTAAATGTTGGTGTGACAATGGTATAAAAAAGAGAGAGAAATTTGTCCATTCCTATAAAATGACTGGACTTTGGTCTTAAATATGTAATGAGTCCTGATCCAAAGAATAAAGCCACAACCATGAGATAGGAAGAATGAGTGGAGAGGCCTTGGCTCGCCCAGTGGCTGAAGGCAGCTTCAAGATGGTCTCAATTATTCTCACGTAAGATCCAAGAATTAACATAAATGGAATAGTGACAACTAGAATAGCAATTACATAAAACAATATCTCAAACATAAAAGTGTCCCCAAGGGCAAGCTTAAGCACTGGATGTACATCACAGAAGTAATTAGACTGGTTAGAGCCACAGAAGGGTAGAGAAAAGATCTGGTAGGTTAACACTATGCACTGGAACTCCACTGACCCAACAGCCTGTGGCCAGTTGGACACACAGCCTACTGTTCATGAGGAGAGGGTAGAGCAGTGGGTTGCAAATGACGACATAGCTGTCATAAGCCATTGAAGTCAGAAGAAGGCACTCAGTGGCTCCAAACACCAG
Organism: Bos taurus; assembly: GCF_002263795.3. Taxonomy (NCBI): domain Eukaryota; kingdom Metazoa; phylum Chordata; class Mammalia; order Artiodactyla; family Bovidae; genus Bos; species Bos taurus. Next base: position 78,684,264 of record NC_037342.1, read on the forward strand.
AAAGAAATACATTTGAGCAGCACAGGCTAGAAAGGCTATATTTCTAGTTTGTCTACTAAGATCTGTTAATAACCTGGGGACAATGACTGATACATAACATATTTCCAAGGAAGAAAAATTCCCTAGGAAAAAATATATGCACGTCTGGAAGGAAGGATCCATCTTGTTTATTATGATAATGAGACTATTTCCCATCAGAATAATCATATACATGATCAAAAACACCCCAAAAAGAATCCTTGTAGGTCAGGAATATCAGAAAAGCCAAGCAAGATGAATTCCATCAATGTAGTCTGGTTCCACTCTGGTGGATTTTACCCTCTGAATTCCATCTGTGAATAAAATGCTTAAAGTCACTCAGATGCACAGTGTCCAGCAAAAACTGGACAAAATAATTTGATGATTTCAAATTAATTCACATGATAGCTACCCCCCCTTTTTTATATTTTTGTTAATAAATCAAATGCAGCATCCTAAAATACCACAATGTAAAGTAGAAAATAATCTTAGACTCTTTCTTTTGGCTCACAATAAAGATTATGGGTTTATGAGTAACAGTAAAATAGACAATAACAAAAGCAAAAAAAAAATATGTTATGTAGCCTATTTTCAGGATAAGAATTGCTGTAGGAAATGGGGGCATTTTCTTCTGAAAAATGCTTCTCTTTCCTGATCAGTTTGGTTTCTATTAGCTTTTTATTTGTATTTTTCTGCCTTGAGCGTCTTAATTTTCAATTTTTATATGTTTTTTTTCATGTTTTCTTTGGTGTTTCTCTTGTGAGTTGCATCTCAGGTAATCAAAGGACACTGTGATCACTAAGACTCCACTGCCAGGCCCAGTTCAGTACCACCCTCTCCCACCACCACCATGCTCCAGACCACTCTGTAAGAAAGAGACTCAAACTTTCATCAGAAAAACAAGAAATATGTTCTTGCCATCAACATGCAAATTCCATGTGATATACCACAGAAGTCTATAGTATAAATAAAACATCATAGCAAGTCATATGTTCACTTGAAGTTTAGAATATGAAATAAATAAGAATTTGCTGTAACATGTCTTCAACCTCATTATGGCTGGTCCCCAGCAAACTTAGCAACTCTACTTATATTTTACATGTTGGGCCTTGAAAGGTAATTAGATAATTTTGAGGTCTTTCGGTTCAGTTCAGTTCAGTTCAGTCACTCAGTCGTGTCCAACTCTTTGTGATCCCATGAACCGCAGCACGCCAGGCCTCCCTGTCCATCACCAACTCCCGGAGTTCACTCAGACTCACGTCTATCGAGTCAGTGATGCCATCCAGCCATCTCATCCTCTGTTGTCCCCTTCTCCTCCTGCCCCCAATCCCTCCCAGCATCAGAGTCTTTTCCAATGAGTCAGCTCTTCGCATGAGGTGGCCAAAATACTGGAGTTTCAGCTTTAGCATCATTCCTTCCAAAGAAATCCCAGGGCTGATCTCCTTCAGAATGGACTGGTTGGATCTCCTTGATCCAACTTGAGAGACTCTCTCAAAGGATCCAAAGGACTCTCGAGACTCTCAAGAGTCTTCTCCAACACCACAGTTCAAAAGCATCAATTCTTTGGCACTCAGCCTTCTTCACAGTCCAACTCTCACATCCATACATGACCACAGGAAAAACCATAGCCTTGACTAGATGAACCTTTGTTGGCAAAGTAATGTCTCTGCTTCTGAATATGCTATCTAGGTTGGTCATAACTTTCCTTCCAAGGAGTAAGCGTCTTTTAATTTCATGGCTGCAGTCACCATCTGCAGTGATTTTGGAGCCCAGAAAAATAAAGTCTGACACTGTTTCCACTGTTTCCCCATCTATTTCCCATGAAGTGATGGGACCAGATGCCATGATCTTCGTTTTCTGCATGTTGAGCTTTAAGCCAACTTTTTCACTCTCCACTTTCACTTTCATCAAGAGGCTTTTTAGTTCCTCTTCACTTTGTGCCATAAGGGTGGTGTCATCTGCATATCTGAGGTTATTGATATTTCTCCTGGCAATCTTAATTCCAGCTTGTGTTTCTTCCAGTCCAGTGTTTCTCATGAGGTCTTTAGCAGCAATTAAATAAGAAAAAGGGAAAAAATGGGTATAAAAATTTGATCATAGCAGTCACAGACCTGACAACAGACAAATGCAAAGTCAGCTTTTGCATATTTTTCTATCTCCAGATATATATTTATGAATATGCATGGGTAATTATGAAAATACATAGATATTGTGAATATGTAAAACATATTATAGACATGTGAAAGTCATGTAATATCGATTTAAAATATCTCTGTCTGAATAATTATCAGAAAGCAAGTGCCAAATGCCGTATCTCACTCACTGTCTTAAAAATGAGAGTTTGATTTCTTGTGTTTATAGCCTGCATATTTCAAGTTCAGGAGATTTATCTCATTAATGAATTTGACTGAAAGGAACTTTTTTTTTTTCATTCTTTATTTTAAAGAATACACTACTATAAAATAAGCTGGTTAAAATACTTGCTCCTTACTTTTTCTTTTTTTATATTGTGAAGAAGTCACTATGCCTTTCTCTTTTATAATTTATATTGCCCTATGTAATATACATGTCTGGTTTTATTCAAGTAACTAATTCAATCCTTACTATTTTCCCTTGAAGCTCATACCTTAAATCTATCAGTGAACTTAAATAGAAATTGTCTGTTTTTATTGTGGATACATCTCTTCATGACAAACTACATTTTTAACCTCAATAAACTGTTTATTGAGACAACTTAAGAAATAATCACAGCCTCCTCTGGGTCAATTAGTGCTGCACCAGTTTCTCTCTCTATGACATATGGTCTGGGGAGCACTAGCTACCTCCCTATGCCCCTTTATGTGTCTCCAAGTGCTCTACATCTTTGGAGAGTAGGATTATTGTCCTAGGAAAGCCTGTTTAAAATATTCACAGTCTTAAACTTGGGCAGTATCTATTTATGCAATCAGTGCATAAAAATTTTAAATTCATTAAAATACCATTCCTTAACCCCACAGAATGGAATTTGGAAATTGTCTAGAATTCACCCTTCATCTAGTTTGTTTATGAGTTAAGGTCACCATATATATATATATATATATATATATATATATATATATATATATAATTTATAATTAGTTGAAAGTTACATACATAAGAGAGATTGTAGTGTTAATTTTTTGCAATATGAGGCTAAACTATGTAAAATAATTCACACATTCAGCCTTTATTTATTGAAGCATTCAGTAAAACCTAACCTTAAGGTCAGATTAACTGCAACTCAATGATGGACCACAGCCTTGTCTAACTCAATGAAACTATGAGCAATGCTTTGTATGGCCACTCAAGTTGCACGGGTCATGGTGGAGAGTTCTGACAAAATGTGGTCCACTGGAGAAGGGAATGGCAAACAACTTTGGTATTCTTGTCTGGAGAACCCAATGAACAGTAGGAAAAGGCAAAAAAGAGAGGACACTGAAAGATGAACTCCCCAGGATGGTAGGTGCTCAACATGCTACCAGAGATCAGTGAAGAAATGACTTCAGAAGAATGAAGAGATGGAGCCAAAGCAAATACAACACCCAGCTGTGGATGTGACTGGTGATGGAAGCAAGGTTCAATGCTATAAAGAGCCATATGGCATAGGAACCAGTAATGTTAAGTGTGTGAATCAAGGCAAATTGGAGGTGGTCAAACAGGAGATGATAACAGTGAATGATGACATTTTATGAATCAGCAAAATAAAATGGACTTGAATGGGTGAATTTAACTCAGATGACCATTATATCTACTACACTGGGCAAGAATCCCTTAGAAGATGGAGTAGCCATCACAGTCAACAAAAAAGTCCAAAAAATGCAGTATTTGGATGCAGTCTCAAAAACGACAGAATGATCTCTGTTGGTTTCCAAGCAAACCATTCAATATCACAGTAATCCAAGTCTGTGGCCTGAGCAGTAATTCTGAAGAAGCTGAATGGTTCTATGAAGACCTACAAGATCTTCTAGAACTAATACTGAAAAAAGATATCCTTTTCATTATAGGGGACAGGAATGTAAAAGTAGGAAGTCAAGAAACACCTGGAGTAACAGATTTGGCCTTGGAGTACAGAATGAAGCAGGAAAAAGCTAATAGAGTTTTGCCAAGAGAACACACTGTTCATAGAAAACACCCTCTTCCAACAACACAAAAGAAGACTCTACACATGGACATCACCAGATGGTCAACACCAAAATCAGATTGATTATATTCTTTGCGGCCAAAGATGGAGAAGCTCTATACAGTCAGCAAAAACAAGTTCCGGAGCTTGTGTAGCTGTGGCTCAGATCATGAACTTATTGGCAAATTCAGACTTAAATTGAAGAAAGTGGGGAAAACTACTACACAATTCAGGAATGATCTAAATCAAATCCCTTATGATTATATAGTGGAAGTGAGAAATATATTTAGGGGCTAGATCTGATAGAGTGTCTGATGAGCGATGGATGGAGGTTCATGATATTGTACATGAGACAGGGAGAAAGACCATCCCCAAGAAAAAGAAATGCAAAAAAGCAAAATGGCTGTCTGAGGAGGCCTTACAAATAGCTGTGAAAAGAAGATAAGTGAAAAGCAAAGGAGAAAAGGAAAGATATACCCATCTGAATGCAGAGTTCCAAAGAATAGCAAGGAGAGATAAGAAAGCCTTCCTCAGTGATTAATGCAAAGAAGTAAAGGAAAACAATAGAATAGGAAAGACTAGAGATCTCTTGAAGAAAATTAGAGATACCAAGGGAACATTTCATGCAGAGATGGGCTCAATAAAGGACAGAAATGGTATGGAATACCTAACAGAAGGAGAAGATATTAAGAAGAACTGGCAAGAATACACAGAAGAACTATGCAAAAAAGATCTCCACAACCCAGATAATCACGATGGTGTGATCACTCACCTAGAGCCAGACATCCTGGAATGTGAAGTCAAGTGGGCCTTAGGAAGTATCACTATGAACAAAGCTAGTGAAGGTGATGAAATTCCAGTTGAGCTATTTGAAATCCTAGGAGATCCTGCTGTGAAAGTTCTGCACTCAATATGTCAGCAAATGTGGAAAACTCAGGAGTGACCACAGGACTGGAAAAGGTCAGTTTTCATTCCAATCCCAAAGAAAGGCAATGCCAAAGAATGCTCAAACTACCGCACAATTGCACTAATCTCACATGCTAGTAAAGTAATGATCAAAATTCTCCAAGCCAGGCTTCAACAATACGTGAACCATGAACTTCCTGATGTTCAAGCTGGTTTTAGAAAAGGCAGAGGAACCAGAGATCAAATTGCCACCATTGGCTGGATCATCAAAAAAGCCAGAGAGTTCCAGGAAAACATCTATTTCTGCTTTACTGAGTATGCCAAAGCCTTTGGCTGTGTGGATCACAATAAGCTGTGGAAAATTCTGAAAGAGATGGGAATACCAGACCACCTGACCTGCCTCTTGAGAAACCTATATACAGGTCAGGGAGCAGCAGTTAGAAATGGACATGGAACAACAGACTGGTTCCAAATAGGAAAAGGAGTTCGTCAAGGCTGTATATTGTCACCCTGATTATTTAAATTATATGCAGAGTACATCATGAGAAACTCTGGGCTGGAGGAAGCACAGGCTTGAATCAAGATTTCTGGGAGAAATATGAATAACCTCAGATATGCAGATGACACCACCCTTATGGCAGAAAGTGAAGAAGAACTAAAAAGCCTCTTGATGAAAGTGAAAGTGGAGAGTGAAAAAGTTGGCTTAAAGCTCAACATTCAGAAAACAAAGATAATGGCATCTGGTCCCATCACTTCATGGCAAATAGATGGGAAACAGTGGCTGACTTTGTTTTTCTGCGCTCCAAAATCACTGCAGATGGTGATTGCAGACATGAAATTAAAAGACGCTTACTCCTTGGAAGGAAAATTATGACAAACCTAGACAGCATATTGAAAAACAGAGACATTACTTTGCCAACAAAGGTCCATCTAGTCAGGCTATTGTTTTTCCAGTAGTCATGTATAGATGTGACAGTTGGACTATAAACAAAGCTGAGCACAGAAGAATTGATGCTTTTGAACTATGGTGTTGGAGAAGACTCTTGAGAGTCACTTGGACTGCAAGGAGATCCAACCAGTCCATCCTGAAGAAATCAGTCCTGGGTGTTCTTTGGATAGACTGATGTTGAAGCTGAAGCTCTAGTATTTTGTCCACCTGATGCGAAGAGCTGACTCATTTGAAAAGACCCTAATGCTGGGAAAGCTTAAAGGCAGGTGTCAAAGAAGATGTCAGAGGATGCGATGGTTGAATGGCATCACCAACACAATGTACATGAGTTTGGGTGGTCTCTGTAAATTGGTGATGGACAGGGAGGCCTGGCGTGCTGCGGTTCATGGGGTCGCAAAGAGTTGGACACGACTGAGCGACTGAACTGAACTGAATCACATATAATGTGTACTCTTCCATTGTTAGTAGTCAGGAAAATGTCTGAGAGATGTTATGATAGAAGAACACAATACACTTTAGTGCACATAGGAGTGGAAGCAGTGACACCACTTAAGATGTGGTTGCAGTAATCTATGCGGGAAATTAGGATTAATGTGGTATGTATATTGTGAGAAATGGCCACAATATTTACATACAGTTTCTCTCCAAACATGTTCCTCTGTTTTCATTCTCAATTTTATCATACATAAAATCAACCACAAGGGAAAATATGATGGGTTTGTAATTCTTCATCTATTTTACCTACATTTGTCAGTCACCAAATTATGCTTACTTTTTCTTCTAAATATTCATTAATTTCACTCATTTCTTTCTACTTTTCTGGGAACTTTTAAAATTTATATCTTTGGAGAAATGTCTGTTTAGTTCTTTCGCCCATTTTTTGATTGGGTCACTTATTTTTCTGGAATTGAGTTGCAGGACTTGCTTGTATATTTTTGAGATATACAAGCTTTGTCATTTGCTTCATTTGCTATTATTTTCTCCCATTCTGAAGGATGTCTCTTCACCTTGCTTATAGTTTCCTTTGTTGTGCAGAAGCTTTTAATTTTAATTAGGTCCCATTTGTTTATTTTTGCTTTTATTTCCAATATTCTGGGAGATGGGTCATAGATGATCCTGCTGTGACCAAAGAAGACATACAGATGGCTAACAGACACATGTAAAGATGTTCAACATCACTCATTATCAGAGAAATGAAAATCAAAACCACTATGAGGTACCATTTCACTCCAGTCAGAATGGCTGCGATCCAAAAGTCTACAAGTAATAAATGCTGGAGAGGGTATGGAGAAAAGGGGACCCTCTTACACTGTTGGTGGGGATGCAAACTAGTACAGCCACTATGGAGAACAGTGTGGAGATTCCTTAAAAAACTGGAAATAGAACTGCCTTATGATCCAGCAATCCCACTGCTGGGCATACACACCAAGGAAACCAGAATTGAAGGAGACACATGTACCCCATTGTTCATCGCAGCACTGTTTATAATAGCCAGGACTTGGAAGCAACCTAGATGTCCATCAGCAGATGAATGGATAAAAAAGCTGTGGTACATATACACAATGGAGTATTACTCAGCCATTAAAAAGAATATATTTGAATCCATTCTAATGAGGTGGATGAAACTGGAGCCTATTATACAGAGTGAAGTAAGCCAGAAGGAAAAACACCAATACAGTATACTAACACATATATATGGAATTTAGAAAGATGGTAACGATAACCCTGTATGTGAGGCAGCAAAAGAGACACAGATGCATAGAATAGTGTACATTAATCTCTACAGATTGAATATTCTCACATCAATTCAATTAATTCATATTAGAATATTTTCTGTACACCTACCCATTTACAAATTACCTTTTGGACATCATATGTTTTCATCTTTGTCCATTGAAATGTGATTACTAATTAATACACTATATTTAATTTAATTTGAGCAGTATGAAGTGAAATAAGATTATTTCTTCACTTAATATCAGTACTAACCTTTACCTAATTATTGCTTACAAAATGTATAATTTTCAGTTTTCAGTAGACACATAAAAATTTTGTTGGGAAATTTCTGTTTAACAAACTAAATTAAAAAATCATCATTATATATTAATATCAAACACTTTCTGCATATTCTTTGCCTAAATTCAGGGCTCTGTTTCTTAGTAACATCCCCCTTTTTGGTTATTTATTGGGATCCATATGATTATTGAATATGGATTATATCATTCCTTTCAACTTGTTTACTTACTTTTTTCCCAACTTTTCCAAACTGTGACATTCCCAGGTATTATAAGCTTGATTTATCTGTCCTAAACACTAATTAATATGGAGCAAAACAAAGCCAAAAGCATAGGTTTCAAACTTCACTACTTTCAGTGAATAAATTATTCATAAAGATTTGAATAAGGCAAAACATGGATTGGTAACTATATATTTGGAAAAGGTGGTAACATTAAACATTCAAATGAGATAAAATACTTGGAAAATTAGATAAACAGGAAGTAGTGTAGTGTATAGCAAACAGGCACAAACAGGCTTAAAGGCAGTGGTGCTGGTTTAGTCTCTAAGTCGTGTCTGACTCTTGTGACCCCATGGACTGTAGCCCCCCAGGCTCCTCTGTCGCTGGGGCTCTCCAGGCAAGAATACTGTAGTGGGTTGCTGTTTCCTTCTCCAGGGTATCTGCCAGACCGAGGGACTGAACCCAGAACTCCTGCATTGCAGGCAGATTCTTTACCAACTGAGCTATGAGGGAAGCCTAACCCAGAGGGATGGTACAGAGAGGGAGGAGGGAAGAGGGTTCAGGATGGGGAACACGTGTATACCTGTGGTGGATTCATGTTGATATATGACAAAACCAATACAATATTGTAAAGTTAAAGAATAAAATAAAATATAAAAAAGAAAGAACATACAATAATTTTAAAAACACATTTTACAAAAAACACAGGTTAAAAATTAGTCTAATGTATATAAGGAGCACACATTCAATAATTTAAAAAAATCTCCCAAAGTTTTAAATACTTGCAAGCTTAATTAAATGAGATTAATTAAATGCAGAAGGCTGAATGAGAGAACAGTGAATATGGTTCTGAATGCAATATGTCAAAACACCCAAATAGCAGAATAACTGTATTTCATCCTGAACACAATGTTTCTATTCCTAAGTTTTACTAGAAAGTAAAGCATTTAGTGGAAGGAGTAGAATATTAGTATTTGTTAGTGAAGTATCTTGATCCCAGAAGTACCTATGATAGAGAAAGTAGAAAGAGACCAACCAAAGAGCAGCTGGCTGGTGCAGTGGAATGCAGGTGAGTCACTTAGTGAAGGAGTGAATCTTCGCTGAGATCAGCCTGTTGCAGGGCTTCCAGGAAGAGAAAAAATATGGACCGAGAGTACAGCCCAGGGTGAACAGACAAATGATTGTATGAATATTCTTCAGACCACAGAGGGCCGTGGACACTTGACCTCAATGACCTTTTGCAACAGACCATGATCTGTTCTGCCACATCCCAGATGACTTGAGCATCACAGCTTCTATCAGGCTCAACTTTTGCAGAAAGAGCAAAGGAAGGCCATGGAGAATTTCCCTTCAAAAATTATATCTGAGTCGATCTTTTTAGCAAACCCTGAACCCCACTAACTTTATCCAGAGTTCTAATAAGCCAATTCCCATTCCACTTTAATATTAATGTTTAGCTTTAATATTATGATTAATTTTGATTACTTATTGTTAATTGATAGATTTCCATAATATGTATGTTACATCCATTCAATATCAACATCTATCAGGTAGAGCTAATTAAATTCTGGAGTAGCTGAATGTGTGTGAGGTGGCTTTGATTGTATAAATTATGTGGAAGACAGAAAGTGAGAAAAGAATAGGAAATTTTTGAGAAGGAAAGAAGGCAAGAGAAGAAAAACTACTGTAAGTGGTGCACTCTAATCAGAGAACAGTTTTCTAAGTTACATTCTTTTATACAAATTCATAATTTCTTTTTTAATGAATATGTTTGTAGGAATAGCAGAAATAAAAGTCAATGTTTTTACTGCTACTATTAAAATGATATTCCTGAATTTTGATTTAAGCATATCCCCAGGAAATTATTCCATGAAATAAAATGAGAATCTCTTCAAAACTAAAAATATGGCATATGTGCTATATAACAATTTATTACAAAATATAAATGGTGAAAAAGGAGGCATTGGAAAAAATAAACTGAACATTCTAAGTTCTTTACTTGGCTAGTTTCATGTGATACTGTTATATTTGTCTTTAAATATGTAATAACTTCATTTCCCTAACTAAGATTACTTTATGAATAAGCACAAATTTTGATAATACAATGGAAATATAAAATAATGAGGTGAAAATTTTGTAATTTTATAACAGTCTGATACACATTTTATATCAGTTAGTTTATACCTAATTGGATACAAGTACTTGAGTAATAATAAAACACGATTAATTAAAAAATATTCTAATGAAAAATAGTAAGCTTGATCCACACTTTAAAACTTCAAAACATGCTCTGTTTAGTCAAGAAAATTAAGGCAACAATCCTAGAAATAAAGGGACCATTTTCCTAGTAATCGCATTCCATAAAGCCCTCTTTACTTCCTTATTCCTGAGGCTGTAGATCAGAGGATTCAACATGGGGATCACCACTGTGTAGAACACAGAAGCCACTTTGTCCTGATTCAAAGAGTAGCTGGAAGTAGGTCTCAGGTAAGTGTAGATGGAAGTGGAATAGAACAGGATGATGGCTGTCAGATGAGACACACATGTGGAGAATGCTTTGCGCCTCCCCTCCCTTGAATGCATATGGAAGATGGAGAAGAGAATGTAGCAGTAGGAGGTGAGAATCACCAGCAGAGCCCCAACCATATTCACACCAGCGAATGTGGACAAGATGCTTTCGTACAGGTGTGTGTCAGAACATGAGAGCTTAAAAATTGGAGGACTGTCACAGAAGAAGTGATGGATGACGTTGGAACTGCAGAATGACAAGCTGCTCACATAACCTGTGTGAACCACAGAGTTCAACAGTCCTGCTGTAAAAGCCCCTGCTGCCATTTTTAGGCAGACCGTCCTGGACATGATCAAGGAGTAAAGGAGAGGGTTGCATATGGCCACATAGCGGTCATGGGCCATTAACCCAAAAAGGATGCATTCAATTGTAGCAAAGGCTATAAAGAAGTACATCTGCAGAAAGCAGCCAGCAAAGGAGATGGTTTTCTTCTCTGATAATAGATCTACCAGCATCTTTGGGGTGATGGTGGATGAATAACAAACATCCACAAAGGACAGGTTAGCCAGGAAGAAATACATGGGTGTGTGAAGTCGGGAATCCATTCTGATTAAGAGGATCATCCCAACATTCCCCACAACTGTAAGCATATAAATCATAGAAAAAAGGCAAAAGAGGATAACCCGTAGCTCCAGTGTGTCTGCTAATCCCAACAGAATGAACTCTGTCAATGAAGTATAATTTTTTCTGGCCATTTATTACAGATATATTATGTGTCAACTTGCATTAGATGGAAACATTTCACTGCTCTATGCTTACATGAAGTAATAGGAATGTTAATGAGGTTAGTGACATATGAGGGGGAAGCTTTGGATAATAGAGTATAGTAAATAGAGCAACTGAAATAATGTAGAAATTAGTGAAAAAATGAATATACGTTGGAGTTTATTAAGCAGTTCTCCATATTAAATGTCCACAAATCCTTGGTCTAAGTCAACTTATTTCACTTCAGTTTTGTGCAAATGCAACATTCCTGTTCCATTCTTTCTCTTATTGCCCATATCCAAAATATACATTTCAGAACTAATCTTGCTGAAGTCTTTCTCATTTTCTGAGGAGGTATTTGTTTAACTCAAATACATTTTTATTCTCACAAAGATGATTCTCTATATTCTTCATTTTCAAAATTTATGACTTGCCACCCAGACATCACTTTTGTGTTCTCCAAGCAGCAAACATAGTCTGTTTAAAATAACCACTACTTTGACACCTATTATATTCTTGAGATTATTATGTAGTATTTTAAAAGTTAGCCACACAACTGTTCTCATTAACAAAACATATTATCAAATCAGTGGCCTATAATAGCAGTCACTATACCTGTCCTCAGCAGGGAACAATAGAGACAGAAGCATGTACCCAATAACATCCTTCCCAGTACTAATTCATCTGGTCTATTGTTTTCTTTCTTATCAGAATCTTCTCTAATAACTCAGTTGAGGCATAAAAATTATAAAGAGACAATTTTCATGTTTGAAGTGAAATGAAACCAGAGATAGTACGGATTCTTTCTGTGAAAAACTTGAGACACATCTTGAATATATAACAAGCTGGATTTTTTTTTTTTCCTGAAAGAGGGTTGGGTAACCATGGGGACTAGACTATAGCTTTTAATTGTGAGTCAATCCTCTAATGGCAGAAACTCCATTCTCAAAAGTAATTAAAATGTGATCACACACAGGTAGATGGAATCACACACTGTGGATTTGCATCATAACTTGATTATGTATCTCTGTGTTACTTGAAAGTTGCTTTTCAAAGATAAAAAATTTTTAAATGGCTATTTACTTGCCTATATTTTAATAATTTTAGCTTATTCCAAAAAGGGTATATAACCCACTACAAAACTATAATCCCCCCCCATGTATGCATAAGTCTGAGTGTGTGTGTGAGTGTAAATGTGTGTATATGTAACTCACCACATTTCTGGGTAAGTTTAACCTGAAATCCACCGCTGTTTGAGTGAAATAAATTGAAGAGATGCTGACTACTAAGTTCATGAATATTCTTCTGACCAACGGGAATTATGTGGGCCACAAAGGGACCTAGATGTCTGAGCTGGATGACAACTTAATGACAGGTCATGAGGTCAGCTGTACCTCATCCCAGTTCACTTGAACACCACAGCTTTTATCAGGTGCCACTTCAGCAGCAAGTGCAAGGCAAGGGCCACGGGGAATTTCTCTCCAAAAACTATACAATAAAGTTAATATCTTAACAAGAGCTGCTGCTGCTGCTGCTAAGTCGCTTCAGTCGTGTCCAACTCTGTGCGACCCCATAGATGGCAGCCTACCAGGCTCCCCATCCCTGGGATTCTCCAGGCAAGGACACTGGAGTGGGTTGCCATTTCCTTCTCCAATGCATGAAAGTGAAAAGTGAAAGTGAAGTCACTCAGTCGTGTCTGACTCTTAGTGACCCCATGGACTGCAGCCTACCAGGCTCCTCCATCCATGGGATTTTCCAGGCAAGAACACTGGAGTGGGACCCCCTCTCAATTTCCTCCTGAGTTCTATTAAGTCACTCCCATTCCACTTTCACATTAAGGCTTACTTTTAATAGTCAGATTAACTTTAAAGGATTTTGTTGGTAGTTGACAGAAGATTACCATAAGCAGGAAATCCATGAGTCTATTATACAGAATATGTCATTTTCACCCATTAAACACTGATATACCTGTTTTGGGACTATGCCCTGATTAAACATAACTGAGTGTGTGTTCATGTGGCTTTGTGTATATGTATCATTCTGGAGGAGAGACTCATAGAAGAATAGGAAATGTTTAAGAAGAAAAGAAAGGAATAGAAAAAAAAACTGGCCTAATTGTACTTTTTAACCAAACAGCTGTTTTCTATATAGAACACTGCCACACAATTCATATTTATACTTAATGAATATGTATGCATTTGTGGAAATAAAGGAAAAAAAGTTGAAGAGTTTACTATGACATTTAAAATAACATTCTTGAATTTTATTTAAGCATATCACCAGGAAATGATTCAGCAAAATAAAATGGAACTATATAATGAATTTAAAATATTTTGCCACTGGTGATATATATCACTTGCAAATCATAAATGGTGAAAACAAACACATCAAAAAAAAGGAAAAGTCATTAAATGGTTTGTTTCATGTGACCTTGTTACTTTTGTCTCTATATACTTAGTCCTTTATTTCCCTAATCTAAATTTCTTTATAAATAAGCCCTATTTTAAGGAGCTAGTGAAATATGCAATGATTAGAAGAAAACTCTATGCTCTTACCTAATAGGATAAATTATATTCATCAAATAAATGCTGTATAATATTAACTTATATGCAGAGTACATCATGAGAAATGCAGGAATGGAAGAAGCATAAGCTGGAATCAAGATTACCAGGAGAAATATCAATAACCTCAGATATGCAGATGACACCACCCTTATGGCAGAAAGTGAAGAACTAAAGAGCCTCTTGATGAAAGTGAAAGAGGAGAGTGAAAAAGTTGGCTTAAAACTCAACATTCAGAAAACTAAGATCATGGTATCTGGTCCCATCACTTCATGGCAAATAAATGGAGAAACAGTAACCAACTATTTTGGGGATCTCCAAAATCACTGCAGATGCTGACTGCAGCCATAAAATTAAAAAAAAAAAAAGTTTGCTCCTTGGAAGAAAAGTTATGAACAATCTGGACAGTCTATTAAAAAGTAGAGAGATTACTTTTCCGACAAAGGACCTTCTAGTCAAAGCTATGGTTTTTCCAGTAGTCATATATGGATGTGAGAGTTGAACTATAAAGAAAGCTAGGTGCTGAAGAATTGATGCTTTTGAACTGTGGTGTTGGAGAAAAGTTTTGAAAGTCCCTTGGACTGCAAGGAGATCCAACCAGTCCATCCTAAAGGAAATAAGTCCTGAATATCCATTGGAAGGAATAATGCTGAAGCTGAAACTCCAATCCTTTGGCCACCTGATGTGAAGAACTGACTCCTTTGAAAAGACCCTGATGGTGGGAAAGATTGAAGGTGGGAGGCAAAGGGGACGACAGAGGATGAGATGATTTGATGGCATTACTGACTCAATGGACATGAGTTTGAGTTAACTCTGGGAGTTGGTGATGAACAGGGAAGCCTGGCATGCTGCAGTCCATGGGGTCGCAAAGAGTCAGACACGACTGAGCCACTGAACTGAATTGAGTATTAAAAGAACATGATTACATAGACAGTGATCTAATGAAAATAAGTTTGACCAGTATTTCAAATTTCAAGACATAGTCTATTTAGGCCTGAACCACTCACAAAATAAAGGAACCCTTTTCCTAGTAATTATATTTCATAAACCCTTTTTTATATCCTTATTTCTGAGGCTGTAGATCAGAGGATTCAACATGGGGATCACCACTGTGTAAAACACAGAAGCCAGTTACTCCTGAGTCAGGGAGTAGCTGGAAGTAGGTCTCAGATAAGTGTAGATGGAGGTGGAATAAATCAGAATAATGTCAGTCAGGTGAGAGGCACATGTGAAGAATTCTTTGCACTTTTCCTCCCTGAATGCATACAAAAGGTGGAGAAGAGAATGTAGGAGTTGGAAGTGAGGCTCACCAACAGACTTCTGACTGTATTCACACCAGGCACTACAGACAAGATGATTTCATACAGATATGTGTCTGAACATGAGAGCTTAATAATTGAAGGGAAGTCACAGAAGTGATGGATAACATTAGAACTGCAGAATGTGAAGCTGCTTCTTCAACTTGTTTGAAACTTGGAGTTCAGCAGTCCTACAGTGAAAGCCCCTGCTGCCATTTTCAGGCAGACCATCCTGGACATGATCAAGGAGTAAAGGAGAGGGCTGCATATGGCCACATAGAGGTCATGGGCCATTAACCCCAAAAGGATACATTCATTTTTGGCCAAGGTTAAAAAGAAGTACATCTGCAGAAAGCAGCCAGCAAAAGGAGATGGATTCTCTGATCATAAATCTACCAGCATCTTTGCAGTGATGATGGATGAATAACAGACACCCACAAAGGACAGGTTAGCCAGGAAAAAGTACATGGTGTATAAAGTCGGGAATCAGTCCTGATTAAGAGGATCATCCTAACATTCCCAACTGTAAGTGTGTAAATCACAGAAAAGAGCAAAAAGCAGATAACCTGCTGCTCCAGTGTGTCTGCCAATCCTGAAAAGACGAAATCAGTCAGTGAAATATATTTTTTTCTGGCCATTTATTATAAATAAGTTAGTGTGTGTGCTTTCAGTTGCTAAGTTGTGTCCGATTCTCTGTGACCCCATGTGCACTGCAGCACGCCAGGCTTCCCTGTCCTTCACAATCTCCAGGAGTTTGCTTAAATACATGTCCATTGAGTCAGTGATACTGTCTAACCATCTCATCCTCCACCACCCTCCTCCTTTTGCCTTTTATCTTTCCCAGCATCAGGGTTTTTTTTGTTTTTCCAGCGAATTGGCTTTTTGCATCAGGTGGCCAAAGTATTGCAGCTTCAGCATCAACCCTCTCAGTGAATATTCAGGGTTGATTTCCTTTGGAATTGACTGGTTTGATCTACTTATAAATGACTGGTTTGATCTCCTTGCAGTCTAAGGGACTCTCAAGAGACACAGATGTATAGAACAGTCTTTTGGACTCTGGGAGAGGGAGTGGGGATGATTTGGGAGAATGGCATTAAAACATGTATAATATCATTTAAGAAATGAATCGCCAGTCCAGGTTCAACGCAGGATACAGGAAGCTTGGGGATGGTGCACTGGGATGACCCAGAGGGATGGCATGGGGAGGGAGGTAGGAGGGGACTTCAGGATGGGGAACACGTGTACACCTGTGGCGGATGTATGTTGATGTATGGCAAAACTGATACAATATTGTAAAGTTAAAAAAAAAAAAAGTCTCCTCCAGCACCACAGTTCAAAAGCATCAATTCTATAGCGGTTAGCCTTCTTTATGGTCCAGCTCTCACATCCATGCATGATTACTGGAGAAACCATAGCTTTGACTATATAGACCTTTGTCAGCAAAGTGATGTCTTTGCTTTCTAATATACTGTCTAGGTTTACCATAGTTTTCCTTCCAACAGTAACATCTTTTAATTTCTACTTAAACTTACATTAGGTATAAATATTTCCTTTTAAAAAGTTTGCTGGACATAATAGAAATAGTAATAAATAATATTAATAAATTATTAATAAATATTAACAAAATAAGAAAAAATATGAGTAAAAACTAAGGACAACAGAGCATACTAAATAAAGTAACCAAAGCAAGAGGAAAATTGATGTACAAGTGAATAAGCATTGACATTGATTAAGCAATTTACTGTGTTGTATCTCGGTTGTATGACTCTCAAATAACTGATCTAAATCCATGTTTCACTTCTGCTTTTTACAAATGCAACATCTATGTTCTATTCTTTCTCTCTTAGCCCACATTCTAAGTACAGAACTATCTTTGCTGAAATGGTCACAGGTATTTGAATCAACTCAAATGGATTTATTTTGTTTTTCATAAAAATAGCTCTCTATATTCTTTAGCCCCAAATTCATGCACCACCACTCTGAAATCACTTCTGTGTTCTCCAAATAGCAAAAATAACTCATTTTAAATAACCGCTATTTTAACATTTTTCATGTTCATAAGAATATTTCTGTAGCTCAGTTCAGTTCAGTCACTCAGTTGTGTCTGACTCTTTGCAACCCCATGAACTGCAGCACGCCAGGCTTCCCTATCCAGCACCAACTACTGGAGTCTACCCAAACCTGTGTCATTGAGTTGGTGATGCCATCCACCCATCTCATCCTCTGTCATCCCCTTCTCCTCCCACTTTCAATCTTTCCTGGCATCAGGGTCTTTTCAAATGAGTCAGCTTTTCTCATCAGGTGGCCAAAGTATTGAAGCTTCAGCTTCAACATCAGTCCTTCCAATGAACACCCAGGACTGATTTCCCTTAGGATGGAATGGTTGGATCTCCTTGAAGTCCAAGGAACTCTCAAGAGTCTTCTCCAGCACCACAGTTCAAAAGCATCAATTCTTTTGTGCTCAGCTTTCTTTATAGTCCAACTCTCACATCCATACATGACCACAGGAAAAATCATAGCCTTGACTAGACGGACCTTTGTTGGTAAAGTAACATCTCTGTTTTTTGATATGCTGTCTAGGTTGGTCATAACTTTCCTTCCAAGGAGTAAGTGTCTTTTAATATCTGTAGTACTTTAAATCAGACGACTGTTCTCTTTACATAACTCACTAACGAATTAATGCCATATACCTGTCCACAGTAGTAAATGACAGAGACAGCACCACACACTTAATAGCATCTGTCTTAGTACTAACTTTTCTAGTCTATTGTTTCCTTTTGTATTATAATAACTATTAACTCAGCTGAGGCACAAAAATAGGAAATTTGTCACTTCAAATAAAATGATAAGCATAGAAAATTTGAATTATATCTTTGTAAAAATTTGAGACAACTTTTGAATACATGCTCACTGCTGCCTTTTTATACTGTTTTTTCTTAAAGAGGGCAGGGTAACCATGGGGACTGATAATAGGATTTAATTATAGAATCAAACCTCTAAAGTGGAAACTCCATTATCAGAAGTAATTACATATGATCACATGCAGGTAGATACAATAAAACACTATGTGGAATTTGACTCATGATGTAGTTACAGATCTCTTTGTTACTTTAATGTTTCTTGTCAAAGTTTAAAAATTATTAATTTTGATTGGTTATTTAATATACTTTTTCTCTGTAGTTTTAGCTTATTCCAAAATGGTGCACATCCCCAATAAAGTTATTATACTTTATCTTCAGTTGAGTTCAGTTCAGTCACTCAGCCGTGTCCTACTCTTTGCGACCCCATGAATCACAGCACGCCAGGCCTCCCTGTCCATCACCAACTCCTGGAGTTCACTCAGACTCACGTCCATCAAGTCAGTGATGCCATCCAGCCATCTCATCCTGTCGTCCCCTTCTCCTCCTGCCCCCAATCCCTCCCAGCATCAGAGTCTTTTCCAATGAGTCAACTTTTCTCATGAGGTGGGCAAAGTACTGGAGCTTCATCTTTAGCATCATTCCCTCCAAAGAACACCCAGGGCTGATCTCCTTCAGAACAGACTGGTTGGCTCTCCTTGCAGTCCAAGGGACTCTCAAGAGTCTTCTCCAACACCACAGTTCAAAAGCATCTATTCTTTGGCATTCAGCCCTCTTCACAGTCCAATTCTCACATCCATACATGGCCACTGGAAAAACTATAGCCTTGACTAGACAGACCTTTGTTGGCAAAGTAATGTCTCTGCTTTTCAACCTTAGTGCAAGGAATTTATCCCATTATTGTGTTAATCCAGCTCATTTTTTGAGTGAAATAAATGAGAAGGGGACACTAACTACATCCATTGATTGAAGAAACTCTACCTGAGCAAGTAGGGCAATAATATGAAAATATAAACAAATTGCATTTGTTTTTTCTTTTCTTTTTTCATTTTAAAAAAAAAATTATTGATTTTTTTAAATTGAAGGATAATTGCTTTACATTTGGTTTCTGCAAAATGTCAACATGAATCAGCCACAGGTGTACAAGGAAACTTATATTACAATATGTAAAATAGATAGCCAATGGGAATTACTATATGCCTCAGAGCACATATGCATTTATTTTTTTGAAATTGTCTGTGATTCTTAACTTACATGGGGATTAACTACAGATTTTTGATATCAAATATACAAGTCACAGGTGAAATAAATTACATTGGGTGTCCATATGAAAGGAGAGAATATTTACAGAAATAAATAAATTATAGGAACATTTTCTTTTGTCATTCTTTCAAAGCAATAGAAATAAAAGCAAAAATAAACCAATGGGACCTAATGAAACTTAAAAGCTTTTCCACAGGAAAGGAAAGTATAAACAAGATGAAAAGACAATCTTCCAACTGGGTCAAAATTTTTACAAACAATGCAACCAACAAGCACTTAACTTCCAAAATATACAAACAGCTCATATGGCTCAATAACAATACCATCAACAAACAGCCCAATCCAAAAATGGACAGATGGCCTAAATAGACATTTCTACAAGGAAGACATACAGATGGCTAACAGGCACATGAAAAAGTCTCAACTTTCTTAATTATTAGAGAAATGCAAATCAAGACTACAATTAAGTGGCACCTCGTATAAGTCAGAATGGCCACATAAAAGTCTAAGTAAGTAAGTGAAAGTCACTCATTCGTGTCCGACTCTTTGTGGCCACATGGACTATATAATCTACGGAATTCTCTAGGCCAGAATACTGGAGTGGGTAGCTGTTCACTTCTCCAGGAGATCTTCCCAACCCAGGGATCAAACCCAGGTCTCCCATACTGCAGGCAGATTCTTTACCAACTGAGCAACAAGGGAAGCCCATTAAAAAGTCTACAAATAGTAAATGCTGGAGGTGTGAAGAAAAGGGAACCCTTCTATATTATAGGTGGGAATGCAAATTGATATAGCTACTATAGCAAAGAGTATGCAGGTTCCTTTATAAACTGAAAATAGAGTTGTCATATGATCAAGCAATTTACTTCTGGGCATATATGCAAACAAAATTATAGTTGGAAAAGATATATGCACCCCTATGTTCATAGTGGTACTTGACTTCTAAACAATCTGCCCTATAATTTACCTACTCATTAAAAGCTCTGAATTCCTTTGTTAACTGTTAGTCTTTGTAAAACATTTTGTCCTCATTTGTAAAGGAATTTCATTCTAATATTCATAATATTTTTCATGTAAGCTTATTTTTACAAAGCATCATTGAACTTTTCCCTCTAATATCAGAGGAAAACAGATCTCTTCACTTGCCAGTACTGACCTGGATTTTTGAGGAAGGATAAGGATATCCCAGGGGCTTCCCCAGTGACTCAGATGGTAAAGAGACTGTTGCAGTGCAGGAGACACCAGTTAGATCCCTGGGTTGGAAAGACCCCCTGGAGTAGGAAATAGCTACCCACTTCAGTATTCTTGCTTGGAGAATTCCACTGACAGAAGAGTCTGGTGGGATACAGTTCATGGGATTGCAGAGTCAGACATGACTGAGTGACTAACACTAGGAAGCATGTTGGAAAGCGAAGAATAATACATAGCGAGCTAAAAGGCATATTCAGAGAGAAATGCCCATTTAAAATAAGATTTAAGTGGTCAAAACCAAGGAACCAGTTTGGGAAGGTTTTCTATGCATGTGACCCAGATGATAAAGAAACTGCAATGTGAGAAACCTGGGTTTGATCCCTGGGTTGGGAAGATAACCTGCAGAAAGGAAAGGCTACCCACTCCAGTATTCTTGCCTGGAGAATTCCATGGAGAGAGGAGCCAGGTGGGCTACCATCCATGGGGTCACAAAGAGTTGGACACAGCCGAGGGACTTTCACTCAATGGGACACAATGGACTCTATGCGTGTTATGATATAGAAGTGATCTTGTACCCAGGAGATCAATGAGTTGGCCATTGTAGAAAATCTCTCTTTGGCACCAACACTGACCCCCAAAATGGTTCTTTTCCTATAAAATAAGACAGTGTTTTCGTACCCTCAAGCATGTAGTGTGTTCTGAGATGAATACTATATTCAGAAACCAGTACCTGAGGGTGCCCTACCAGTGTATGTGGAGGCATCCCCAGATCTTTCCCTCTCTAATTCTTGTAGAAACAGGGGTGTGTGTAGGAGCATCTACACTGACTCTCGTCCTACAGGACTCGCAGCTTTCTATACACACTTGGAGTGACTGGCGATCATTCAGGCACCACTCTTGTCCATCACTGTGGTCACATCTGCACTGGCAGCATTAGAGGCCATCTCCCCGCACTGTCTAGTTTCCTCACTCCAGAAACTGGTTTCCAGGGTTGTCTTCATGAGAGGTGTTTTGCAGTGAAAAAAAAACCAAACTTCCTGACCTGCCTTGCCACACCTCACAAGGAAAATCTGGAAAAAACTTTCTGAACTTAAATGCAACAAGTTATTATTACTTCTTCCCATCATTCTGTGAAGTCATCAGAGGTATATCTACCCTAAGTTAACATTTTATGTCTTGAAAAATGATGTCGTATTTTCAGTTCAAGTGCTCATCTTCAAATGGGGCAAAAAGTACTAGGCCTGCTATACTTTGTTATAAGTCATTATTTTAGTCTATTATTTTTTAGACAATATGTTGGCACTTGGGATATAAGCTTGAACAATCTCATTTATCAGAATATGTAGGCATTGGGACTTCCCAGGTGGTTGGACATGGGTGGGTGCCTGGATCAGGAAAATCCCATGGAGGAGGAAATGGCAACTCACTGCAGTATTCTTGCCTGGGAAATCCCATTGACAGAGGAGCTTGGGGGCTGCAGACAATGGGGCTGCAAAGGGTCAGACAGGACTGAGCAACAGAGCATGCATGCACGCATATAGGCAATGTTCTTGAATGTTAAAAAGCAACAACACCAACAAAAACCATTAATAACTGCTATGAGAGCTTCCCTTGTAGCTCAATTGGTAGAGAATCTGCCTGCAATGGAGCAGACCCGGGTTCGATACCTGGTATACGAAGATCACCTGGAGAAGGAAATGGAAACCCATTCCACTATTCTTGCCTGGAGAATCCCACGGACAAAGCAACCTGGCCACAAGAAGCAGATAAGACTTAGTGACTAAACCAACACCACCACGTGTTATTTCAGAAATTTCAATACCTTGAACTGAGTTTGGGGTAAATTTGTTATTTAAAAATAGCAGGAGGCTTTATTTAATCTAGACATGATATCACTTATCTATAATAATTAAGATTCATAGAAAAATTGGAAAAGAACAGAAATTAGTGCATGGAGACTATAATAAATAAGAAACAAATTTTATGAAGTGATGGTTTTGAGTCATATTACAATTCATTTCAGTAAAAATTTTCTCAGTGCTACCATAACGTCTTTATTTCTCAGACAATATATCATGGGGTTAAACATTGGTGTGACAATGGTATAAAAAAGAGAGAGAAATTTGTCCATTCCTTTAGAATGACTGGACTTTGGTCTTAAATATGTAATGAGTCCTGATCCAAAGAATAAAGCCACAACCATGAGATGGGAGGAGCAGGTGGAGAAGGCCTTGGCTCGCCCAGTGGCTGAAGGCAGCTTCAAGATGGTCTCAATTATTCTCACGTAAGATCCAAGAATCAACATAAAAGGAACAGTGACAACTAGAACAGCAATTACATACACTAATGTCTCAGTTATAAGGGTGTCCCCACAGGCAAGCTTAAGCACTGGAGGTATGTCACAGAAGAAGTGATTCAACTGGTTAGAGCCACAGAAGGGTAGAGAGAAGATCTGGTAGGTTAACACTATATGCACTGGAACTCCACTGACCCAACAGCCAGCGGCCAGTTGGATACACAACCTACTGTTCATGAGGAGAGGGTACAGCAGTGGGTTGCAAATGGCGACATACCTGTCATAAGCCATTGAAGTCAGAAGAAGGCACTCAGTGGCTCCAAACACCAGAAAGAAATACATTTGAGCAGCACAGGCCAGAAAGGATATATTTCTGCTTTGACTGCAAAGATCTATTAATAACCTTGGGACAGTGACTGATACATAACATATTTCCAAGGAAGAAAAATTCCCTAGGAAAAAGTACATGGGAGTCTGGAGGGAAGGATCCATCTTGGTTATTGTGATAATGAGACTATTTCCCATCAGAATAATCATATACATGATCAAAAACACCCCAAAAAGAAATCCTTGTAGGTCGGGAATATCAGAGAAGCCAAGCAAGATGAAATCCACCAATGTAGTCTGGTTCCACTGTGGGGGATTTTGTCCTCTGGATCCCATCTGCGAACAAAAGGTTAGAAGTCACTACAATTCACTGGAACCAGCAGTGAAATGGGTTAAAATAAATTGATGATTTTAACTTCACTGATAGAATATAGAGAACCTGTCTGCCAATGCAGGAGATGTAAGAGACACAAGTCCAGTCCCTAGGTTGGGAAGATCCTCTGGAGGAGGACATGGCAACCCACTCCAGTATTCTCGCCTGGAGAATCCCATGGCCAGAGGAGTGTGGGGATTCATGGGGTTGCAAAGTGTCAGACATGACTGAAGGGAATTAATGCATGCTCACACACAATATAATATATATATCCATTTAAAATTTTATTTGTTTTGTGTTTAAGATATATCAAATCCAATATCCTCAGTTTCCACTATGTAAAAACAAAAAAATCTTGAGTTCTGTTCTTTTGACTCATGTGAGAGATTTTGAATATATGAATAACACAGCAAGACAGACAACAGTAAAATAAGAGCAAACATGAAAAGTAGCCTATTCTCAGGATAAGAACAGCTCTAGGTAACTTGGGACATTCTCTAAAGAAATATACTTCCCCTTCCTGGTCTCCATTTGCTTTTTAGCTGTATTTTTTCTGCCTAGCACCTTCTAATTTGCAATTAGTTTATAAGAGTCTTTCACATCTGATTTGAAGTGAGCTCCATCTCAGATAACCAAAGGGCATGGTGATCATAAAACTCAACTGCAAGATGGAGCTCAGGTCAGCCTGGGTCACTCACTTGCTGGGAAAGAGGCTTAGATCCCAGATAGAAAAAAAATTAGAACTCTCCACTTGCCTCCATCATAGAGGGCAATATACCACTTAATATATCATAGAAATTAATATTAGAAATAAAACATCATGGCGGGTCACACATTCACTTGAAGTTTAGAACCTGACATAAAGTCAGTAAGAATTGTTGGAATACGTCCTCACCCCTACCATGGCGCCTCAACAATCTTAATGACCGATAAACCTGCTTACCAAATTTTAGACCTTTAAAAGTACTTAAGTAAGATTATGGGGGCTTCCCAGGCGGCTCAGTGGTAATGAATCTGACTGCAATGTGGGGGAGACGCAGGGAACACAGGTTCAGTCCCTAGGTTGGGAAGATTCTCTGGAGAAAGAAATGACAACGTGCTCCAGTATTCTTGCCTGGGAAATCCCGTGGACAGAGGAGCCTGGCAGGCTACAGTGCATACTGTCTAAAAGAGTCAGACATGACTTAGTGACTAAACAACAAAAACTAAAAGATTATAGCCTTCACAGGGTAACTAAATAAGAAAAAGGCAAAATAAAATGTCTAAGAGAATTTAATCTCAGAGTTCATGCCAGACAAAATGTAAGATGTCCATTTGTATGTTTTCTTATCTTTAAATATGAGTTTCTTAATATAGGCATTATATTATATATATATATGTATAACGTATTGTGAATGAGTAATGTATATTCTAAATATCTGAATCTGAAATACACAGTGCTAAATGCACTGTACCATTTCTCTAATCAACTCCTTTTAATATTTAAGCATTTTCACCAAATAAATTTAGTCTCTCCATCACCAGACTGCTTCCTCAAAATCATTTTTTTGTGATTTCCAGCCAACCTGCATTAATGCTAAACTGTGACTTTTTTCACAGATTGCTGCAATTTCCTAGATCCACACTGTCATACATTCTTTTTAACTTTTACCTTCATTTCCCTAATTTGCCTTTGCTTCCTTTAGAGCACAACTCCCCTCTCTTTTTTTAAGGAGCTCTCCAGTTTCCCACTGTTGACACAAAACCCAGACAACTCAAATATTTACCATTTCTACTTTAACTTCTTAGCTCTCATTAATTTCAAGTTTTTCCCTTCTTATTGTAGTGAATTATCTTTAAGTCAGTGATTAATTTTTCAGAGTGAATTCTAAAGGCAGAAGTTCCCTCCTGTTTCATCTCTGTCTATAGCTCAAAAGTGTCAAGAGAAGGGAACAAGGGCCTGAGAAGTTCTAGTTCAAGTATTAATGGTATGTTGCTCAAACTCAGACTTAGTGTGCTTCTCTGAATCTTCTCTTGTCATCTCTATCTTTACGTTTTCTGATCTCTTTGCTCTTTATTTCCTCTTCTTTGCACTTTTGGGTAGCTACTTTTGCATGTTATATCATCTCACACCTTCAAGATTTTATATCTCTATGTATGTATATATGTTTTATTTTTCTTCAGAGATGATAGCATTTAAAAACCAGCTGAGGAAAGGGGGGATTAAATTTTCAGTGACACAGATGTTTGTATGAATGTGTCTGTGTGTCTTCATTCGCTGAGTCGTGTCTGACTCTTTGTTACCCCATGGACTGTAACCCACGAGGCTCCTCTGTCCATGGGATTTTCCAGGCAAGAACACTGGATGGGTTGCCATTCCCACCTCCAGGGAACCTTCCCGACCCAGGGATCAAACCCACGTCTCCTCCCTGCGACTCCTGTGTTGGCAGGCGTATTCTTTACCACTGAGCCACCTGGTAAACCCTTGTTTGAATGTATGAGGCAGTAAATCAATATATATTTTGTCATATATATTGTAGTTTATTGGGGAAAGCTGTTATTACTAAGTGGATGCTAAATAAAAAGTGTGTTATATACTATGGACACTAAGCATAAATAATATGAATTTAGTTTCTGTCATTACAAACTCAGAAATTAGTGTGGTTTCAGATAGATGAGTCAGACAGAAACCTAGGATGTGTGGAGTCTATGCAGTGAGAATTAAAGGCATTACGGGAGGTCCAGAAAATAACTTGAGGAAGATTGTCATATCTTAGGGTATCACAGAATTATTCTTTTATTGTTACTTTTAAGAAAATATAGTAAAATATTTTCCAGGAAAAAAAAATGCACTCATATACTTACTCAGTTTCATATTCCAAAAACTGGTCAAGCACTTACATAGGTGAACAGCTTATGTATAAGGATTTCTTGACAGGCAACTGCATGCATGTAGATTTTCTACTCATCTCAGCAATCATGGTCCATTTAAACAGATTCAAGTACTCACTGACCAAAGATTCTGACATTGAATAACTTAAAATGACACTTAGATATATTCTTGTAATATATCTTTACTTAAATTACCAGAGCTTGTTTTTTCTTAGTTGAAAATATATACAGTAATAATAAGATGTAACTCAGTTTTTTGAGGGGCAAGTAGCATCAACTATGTTAACTATGATTTGAATGGATGGTTGTAGTCCTATAGGGCGTTCTTTCTTATGATCATCATCATGCTTATTGTATTTATCATTATTATTTTAAAACTAAGTTTTGGCTCTTTCGGAAATTAGCCACTTTGTATCCGGCCCTGGAGTGGAATTTTTCTCAGCCTGGGAGAGAAAAGATGTACAAGGCAGTGTTTTGTCAGGAATACTGAGTTAAATTTAGTAATTACTTTATGCTGGGTAGGTACAGACAAAAAACAGTATCTTGGGAAAAAACATTCTAACTTTCAGGACTTTTAATGTATTTTTTCTCTTATCTATGCCAATTCTTACAGTTGTACTAAGAAAACACGAGACAAGGAGGCTATGTTATAGAAAGCAAAATTAAATAAAAAATCTAACTCAAATCCTATTTAATATCTGAAACATCCCCATAAATAACTTTTTTTGATTATTCTCTTTCCAGAAGTTGATCTGTTCTCTCCACTAACAATTAATCGTTGTTGGCAATTCCAACATGGGAACTTCAGTCCTTCCTTTACCATTTTTTTCTATTTTAGCAGAAACAAGTATAGCAATGGGCTTCCCTGTTGGCTCAGTGGTAAAGAATTCACCTGCCAAGGCAGGAGCCACAGGTTCGATCCCTGGGTTGGGAAGGTTCTCCAGTAAAGGAAATGGAAACCACTCCAGTAGTCTTGCTTGGGAAATCCCATGGACAGTGGAGGTGGTAGGCTATATTCCATGGGATCCGAGAGAGCAGGATATAACTTAGTGACTAAATAACAATGGCTATGGCTACAGCTAAGTCACTTCAGTCGTGTCCGACTCTGTGTGACCCCAGAGACGGCAGCCCACCAGGCTCCCCTGTCCCTGGAATTCTCCAGGCAAGAACACTGACGATCAGCAATGGAAAGGAGAGAGGTGTGATTATCTGAAATAAATGTTTTATTTCTATCAACATTTAAACAGATTATGTGCTAACTTTGTTTGTTATCTCATGTATTGCAATATAAATGAAATAAGTACTCTAATGATTCACATTTTCATAAAAAGCCAGAGGAAAGGAAAGGTTAAGTAAATTGTGCAATGTCAAGAAGGTAGTGTGTGATTTAGATGATGCCAAATTCAGCAGTGTAACACCAGAGCCCATTTTGTTAATCAAAATTCAATATACTGTCTGTATATCTCAAGTTCAGAAGATTTATCTCATAAACGAATCTTTTTTGGAAAAAAAATTTGTATTTCTTTTGATTGTTGAATTAAAAACATGCTATAATAAATTAACCAGGGCAAAATTATAGCTGCTTACCTTTTGTTTTAAAAATCACCACATGTTGCTCTATTACAGAAAATATGGCCTTTTTAATATAAATGTCTGATGTATTCAAGTAACAAATTCATCCATTCTTAACTTTGCTTGAAGTTCATAATTTGCTTAAACCAGTACAACTTAGGTATAAAAAGTACCCTCTGATTTGTTGAGGAGAATCTTCTCTTCATGACATGCTGTATTTTTAAACTCAATAAACTGTTTATCAAGTGATAACTTAAAAAATAACCATGACAGCCTCTGGGTCAATTAGTGCTGCCTTGAAGTTTCTCTCTCTGTGGAATATGCTCTGAGGAGCTCTAGCCACTTGGCCACTCCCCTTTCCCTATCTCCCCAAACTCTACATCTTAGGAAAGTAGAGCAGTTCTCCTGCTGGGAAAGGCTGAATAGGACATTCAGAATCTCAAATTTGATCTATATCTGTGTATGAATTCATTGGATACTAAGTTTCTAATTATTAATGCACCATTTCTTAACTTCACAGGCTATATCTTGCAAATTATCCAGTGTTCATGCATTATCTAATTTGTTTATGAGTTATGGCCCTCTGTTCATGCCATGTATAGGATTTTTCTTTAATTATAAGTATATTCATAAGAAAAAATAAGCTTTAACAAAAGGATATAGTACACAGTTTCACAAGAGAATATAGTACACAGAGTTTCAAGTTTTCTACTGAAGTTGGTCAAGTTGGAAAATGACACAAAGGCTTTAAACTTAGTAAGAGAGAAAGGATGGATTGAATTTTTATTGTTGCTCTGAATCTTCGGTAGGCTGTGTCAGTTCAGTTCAGTTCAATCACTCAGTCATGTCCAACTCTTTGCAATGCCATGGACTGTAACCCCCAGACTCCTCTGTCCATGGAATTCTCCAGGCAGGAATACTGGAGTGGCTAGCCATTCACTTCCCCAAGGAATTTCTAGACCCAGGTATTGAACCCAGGTTTCCTGCATTGCAGAATGATTCCTTACCATCATGTAGTCAGCCTTTACCTATTTATTTATTTATTGTTGTCATTGTCTAGTTGTTAAGTTGTGTCTGATTCTTTGGGGATCCCATAAACTGTAGCTTGCTAGGCTCCTCTGTCCATGAGATTTCTCAGGCAAGACTACTGGAATGGGTTGCCACCTCCTTCTCCAGGGGATCTTCCTGACCTAAGGATCGATCTTGCATCTCTTGCATTCATGGCAGATTCTTTACCTCTGAGCCTCCAGGGAAGCACTTTATTTATTGTTCAGTTCAGTTCAGTTGCTCAGTCGTGTCCGACTCTTTGTGACCCCATGAATGGCAGCATGCCAGGCCTCCCTGTCCATCACCATCTCCCGGAGCTCACTCAGACTCATGTCCATCGAGTCGGTGATGCTATCCAGCCCTCTCATCCTCTGTCGTCCCCTTCTTCTCCTGCCCCCAGTCCCTCCCAGCATCAGGGTCTTTTCCAATGAGTCACCTCTTCACATTTATTGTAGTGTTCAATAAATATCTAGCTGTATCAGGTGTTGTGCTATACTCTTCACAAGACACAGACAACTTTACAGCCTATAAAGTGGTGACAGGGTCTGACTGTCAATCACCTGTTCATCTCTGAGGTAGAGCTGATATGTCACATTCTATGACAAGTAACCCATTATTCTTTCAAGTGAAGTTAAACATTTCTATTGTAGTGTTCTTTATTTAATAGCTAGTTTGACCTTTATTATATTATGTTTTAAAATTTGTTCCATGATCTGACTTTCTCTCTTGTCATAATTCCTTGATTCTAGGGCATTTGTCTTATTTGCTGATGCACATTCAACTCCAAGTATTGCACCATCTAGCTAGAGAACTATGTGACTTTTGAAGGACTCAATGATTTATACCTTCATCATTGAGTCTTTCCAAATTAGTAATCACATCTGTCATGATCTCTTTTATTTTTGATCCAATGGGAAGAAAGGTAGTTCAGTAATCGTGAAAAGTGGAAATGCCTTAAATCTGTATTATTGGAATATATGATGTTTCTATATGACTATTTTGTGAAAAAATTTTAAAAATATTGATCTGTCATTTTTTATGGAAGAAAGTCAAATTTTTGCTATTGAAGAAGTGAAAACGTGAATACGGCCACTACCTCATGAACTGTAGATCACGTCTAGGTCTACTTTATACTGCTTTTCCGTGGAAGGTAAAGTCTCCTGGAGCTGATCACAAAGATACTAAATCTGATTGCTGGGCCTGATGGCATTTCTATTCAAGGGTAACTGGCATGAACATTCAAAACTAGAGATGAAATATGTAAAGGAAAACACAAATTAAATTAACTTTTGATTTTCTTGAGGAGACAGAAAAACAAAATAATTCTGGTAAATTTTCCTTGTTCAATCAAGTTGTTCATATAATTTGAAGTTTTTAGAGTCATGGTAGGAATTAAGGAGTGGTGTTTAAACATTAATATAATGGTTCTGTTTTGTTTCCAGATTTATTAAAGTATAATTGGCAAAGCTGTAATGTAAAAGTATTACAAATTGTAACTTTGTAATATATTTAAAGTACACAAGGTGATTATTTAAAATATCTGTAAATTGTGAAATAGTTACCAAAATAAAATTAGCATATCTATCACCTCATCTGTTTTTTCTCTTAGCAAATTTTGTTGACAGTATTAATCTCTACAGTCATCGTGAAGTACATGAGATTCACAGAACTTGTGTGCCACGTGCCAAGTTGCTTCAGTTGTGTCTGACTGCGACCCATGGGCTGTAGCCTGCCAGGCTCCTCTGTCCATGGGATTCTCCAGGTGAAAGTACTGGAATGGGTTGCCGTTTCTTACTCCAGAGGATCCTCCTAACTCAGGGACTGAACCCACATCTCTTGCATCTCCTGCATTGGCAGGTGGATTCTTTACCACCAGCACCACCTGGAAAGCCTCCCTTGGAACTTATTTTATAGCAGAAAGATTGCATCCTTTGAACAACAGCTCCCTCTTTCCCTCACCCTGGCAATCAGTATTTCTACTCTCCATTCCTGAGTTCTGTTTTCTTAATGTATATTACACATATAAGCACTGCATGCAGTATATGTCTTTTGTGTCTGGCCTATTTCACTTAGCATTATGTCCTCCAGGTTCATCCATGTTATTATTCATGCCAGGATTTCTTTATTTTTTAACACTGAATAATAACTCATTGCATATAATACCACACCACTTTTATTCATTTATCTGTTGACAAAAACATTGTTCTTCTATCTTCGCTATCGTGAATAATTTCGTATTAAACAAGGGAGTTCAGAGGTCTCTTTGAGACATTTTATTGCTTTTGAATATTTACTCAGAAATGGATTGCTGTGTCATATAGTAATTATTGTATATTTTTATTTTTGAAATGCATTTATATTGTTTTCTTTTTTAAAAAAATATACATTTATTCATTTTAATTGGAGGTTAATTACTTTACAATATTATATTGGTTTTGCCATACATACACATGAATCTGCCACAGGTATATACGTGTTCCCAATCCTGAAACCCCCTACCTCTTCCCTCCCCGTACCATCCCTCTGGGTTGTCCCAGTGCACCAGCCCCAAGCATCCTGTATCATGCATCAAATTTGGACTGGTGATTCATTTCATATATGATATTATACATGTTCAATGCCATTCCCCCAAATCATCCCACCGACTCCCTCTCCCACAGAGTCCAAAAGACTGTTCTATATGTCTGTTTCTCTTTTGCTGTCTCGCATACAGGGTTATCGTTACCATCTTTCTAAATACCATATATATGCATTAGTATACTGTATTGATGTTTTTATTTCTGGCTTACTTCACTCTGTATAATAGGCTCCAGTTTCATCCACCTCATTAGAACTGATTCAAATATATTCTTTTTAATGGCTGAGTAATACTCCATTGTGTATATGTACCAAAGCTTTCCTATCCATTCATCTGCTGATGGACATCTAGGTTGCTTCCATGTCCTGGCTGTTATAAACAGTGCTGCGATGAACATTGGGGTACACATGTCTCTTTCAATTCTTGTTTCCTCTGTGTGGATGCCCAGGAATGGGATTGCTGGGTCATAAGGCAGTTCTATTTCCAGTTTTTAAAGGAATCTCCACACTGTTCTCCATAGTGGCTGTACTAGTTTGCATTCCCACCAACAGTGTAAGAGGGTTCCCTTTTCTCCACACCCTCTCCAGCATTTATTACTTGTAGACTTTTGGATCGCAGCCATTCTGACTGGTATGAAATGGTACCTCATTGTGGTTTTGATTTTCATTTCTCTGATAATGAGTGATGTTGAGCATCTTTTCATGTGTTTGTGAGCCATCTGTATGTCTTCTTTGGAGAAATGTCTATTTAGTTCTTTGGCCCATTTTTTGCTGGGTCGTTTATTTTTCTGGAATTGAGCTGCAGGAGTTGCTTGTATATTTTTGAGATTAGCTGTTTGTCAGTTGCTTCATTTGCTATTATTTTATCCCAATCTTAAGATTGTCTTTTCACCTTGCTTATAGTTTCCTTTGTTGTGCAGAAGCTTTCTATAGTGACTCTGCCAATTTACATTCACACCAGCAGTGTACAGGGATTCTCTTATAACCATATTTGCCAACTTTTTTAAAATCTTTTTTTCATTTTGATAGCAGATAACCTACTGGAAATGGTTAGTTTTCATTCCACTCCAAAAGAAAGGTAATGCCAAAGAATATTCAAAATACCACTCAGTTGCAATCATCTCACATGCTAGCAAAGTAATGTGCAAAATGTTCCAAGCTAGGTTTCAACAGCATGTGAACAAAGAACATCTACATGTTGAAGCTGGATTTAGAAAAGGTAGAGGAACCAGAAATCAAATTGCCATCTATTGGATCACAGAAAAAGCAAGGGATTCCAGAAAAAACATCTGCTTCTGCTTCATTGACTATGTTAAAGTCTTTGAATGTGAGGATCACAACAAATTGGAAAATTTTTCAAGAAATGGCAATACCAGACTAGTTGACCTGCTTTCTGAGAAATCTGTATGCAAGTCAAGAAGCAACAGTTAGAACCAGATATGGAAAAACAAACTGGTTAAAAATTGGGGAAGGAGTATATTAAGACTGTATATTGTCACCCTGCTTATTTAATTTATATGCAGAGTACATCATATGAAATGCCGGGCGGGATGAAACACAAGCTGGAATCAAGATTGCTGGGAGAGATATCAGTAACCTCAGATATGCAGACAACACCACCCTTATGGCAGAAGTTGAAGTTCTAAAGAGCCTCTTGGTGAAGGTGAAAGAGGAAAGTGAAAAAACTGGCTTAAAACTCAACATTCAAAAAACTAAGATGATGGTATCCAGTTCCATCACTCTGTGGCAAATAGGTGGGGAAACACTGAAAACAGTGACATAGGATTTTATTTTGGGCTCCAAAATCACTGCAGACGGTGACTGCAGCCATGAAATTAAAAGAGCTTGCTCCTTGGAAGAAAAGTTGACAGACCTCAGTTCAGTTCAGTTCAGTCGCTGAGTCGTGTCCGACTCTTTGCGACCCCATGAATCACAGCATGCCAGGCCTCCCTGTCCATCACCAACTCCCGGAGTTCACTCAAACTCATGTCCATCGAGTCGGTGATGCCATGCAGCCATCTCATCCTCTGTTGTCCCTTCTCCTCCTGCCCCCAATCCCTCCCAGCATCAGAGTCTTTTCCAATGAGTCAACTCTTCGCATGAGGTGGCCAAAGTACTGGAGTTTCAGCTTTAGCATCATTTCTTCCAAAGAACACCCAGGACTGATCTCCTTTAGAATGGACTGGTTGGATCTCCTTGCAGTCCACGGGACTCTCAAGAGTCTTCTCCAACACAACAGTTCAAAAGCATCAATTCTTTGGTACTCAGCTTTTTTCACAGTCCAACTCTCACATCCAACATGACCACTGGAAAAACTATAGCCTTGACTAGATGGACCTTTGTTGGCAAAGTAATGTCTCCGCTTTTCATTATGCTATCTAGGTTGGTCATAACTATTCTTCCAAGGAGTAAGCGTCTTTTAATTTAGACAACATATTAAAAAGCAGATATATAACATTGTCGACAAAGTCTGTGCAGTCAAAGCTATGGTTTTTCCAGTAGTCATGTGTGAATGTGAGAGTTGGACCATAAAGAAAGCTGAGCATTGCAGAATTGATGTTTCTGAACTGTGTTGTTGGAAAAGACTCTTGAGAGTCCCTTGGACTGCAAGGAGATCAAACCAGTCAATCTTAAGCAACAAAAGCACAGATAAACAAGTGGAACCGCATCAAACTAAAAATCTCCTGTACAGCAAAATAAAACATCAACAAAATAAAAAGGCTATCTTCAAATGGAAAATATATATTTCCAAGCCATATATTCTATAAAAGGTTAATATCTAAAATATATAAGAAACTCATGCAGCTCAATAGCAAAAAAATAATAAAAAAGATTAAAACTTGGCAAATTATTTGAAGACATTTTTCCAAAGAATATATATAAATGGTCAACAAGTGTATTAAGATGCTCAACATCACTAATAAGCAGGGCCTCGCCAATAAAAACCACAAAAGAGCTATCAGCTCACACCTGGTAGGTTCAGTTCAGTTCAGTTAGGTTGCTCAGTCGTGTCCAACTCTTTGTGACCCCATGGACTGCAGCATGCCAGACTTCCCTGTCCATCACCAACTCCCAGAGCTTGCACATCAAGTCAGTGATGCCATCCAACCATCTCATCCTCTGTCACCCCCTTCTCCTGTCTTCAATCTTTCCCAGCATCAGGGTCTTTACCAATGAATCAGTGATTCACATGAGGTGGCCAAAGTATTGGAGTTTCAGCTTCAGCATCAGTACTTCCAGTGAATATTCAGGATCAGTTTCCTTTAGGATTGACTGGGTGTATCTCCTTTCCGTCCAAGGGACTCTCTAGAGTCTTTTACAACACCACAGTTCAAAGGCATAAAATCTTCAGTGCTCAGCTCTCTTTATAGTCCAACTCTCACATCCATACATAAAGGACATCAATGCTAAAATCTGAGTCACTGAGTTCAGATTCTGTCCAAGAGATTTTTTCCTGAATACATCCCACAAATATCTTGTCATCAGTCTCTTCTTCCATTCCACTTCCTCTTATTAAAAGTGTATTTTGTGATTCCATTCTCTTCATCTTCTTTGTCATGACATGATTGCCCATGTCAGGTCTGTTTGTAGCATGACTAAGTTGGCTGCTTGCTGGATTCAAATTGATTTTAAAGTTTCACGGATGGATTTGTAAATGGAGAAATAAAAAAGTACTAGAAATAGAAACAATTCATTTCATATTGCAGCTTACTTTGAGAGATGTAATTTGCTAAAGTATTTAGAAAGAAAGTGTTCATTAATAGCACCCAACTACATCAAGTTTCCTTATACATTGAGCAATGTAAAACCCCTTGGCAGCTAAGGAATTTTGAGCAAGAGCAAATCTGGAGTGATCACACTTCCAGACTTCAAATGATATTTGACAGTTATAGTTATTGAGCTAGTATGGTACTCATGTTAAAAAAAAAATGGATCAGAATTGAGAGACCATGAAGAAACATATATGTATCAGTTCAGTTCAGTCACTCAGTCGTGTGGAACTCTTTGTGACCCCATGGACTGCAGCATGCCAGGCATCCCTGTCCATCAGCAACTCCCAGAGTTTTCACAAACTCGTGTTCATTGAGTCAATGATGCCATCCAACCTTCTCATCCTCTGTCGTTACTTTCTCTTGCTGCCGTCAATCTTTCCCAGCATCAGGGTCTTATCAAATGAGTCAGTTCTTCATATCAGGTGGCCAGAATTGGAGTTTCAGCTTCAACATCAGTCCTTCAAATGAATATTCAGGACTGATCTCCTTTAGGATGGACTGGTTGGATCTCCTTGAAGACCATGGCACTCTCAAGAGTCTTTTCCAAGAGCACAGTTTGAAAGCATCAATTCTTAGGTGCTCAGCTTTCTTTATACTTCAACTCTCACATCCATACATGACTACTGGAAAAATCATAGCCTTGACTAGACAGACCTTTGCTGGTAGAGTAATGTAATTGCTTTTTAATATGTTGTCTAGGTTGGTCATAACTTTCCCTCCAAGGAGCAAGAGTCTTAATTTCATGGCTGAAATCACCATCTGCAGTTATTTTGGAGCCCCCCAAAATAAAGTCTGTTACTGTTTCCACTGTTTCCCATCTATTTGCAAGGAAGTGTTGGGACCAGGTGCCATGATCTTAGTTTTCTGAATGTTAAACGTTAAGCCATTTTTTTCACTCTCCTCTTTCACTTTCATCAAGAAACCCTTTAGGTCTTCTTCATTTTCTGCCATAGGGTGGTGTCATCTGTATATCTGAGGTTATTGATATTTTTCCCAGCAATCTTGATTCCAGCTTGTGTTTCATCCAGCCCAGCGTTTCTCATGATGAACTCTGCATGATGTACTCCTTTTCCTATTTGCAACCAGTGTGTTGTTCCATGTTCAGTTCTAAGTGTTCCTTCCTTACCTGCCTAAAGACTTCTGAAGAGGCAGGTCAGGTGGTCTGATATTTCCATCTCTTTAAGAATTTTCCAAAGTTTGTCATGATCCACACAGTCAAAGGCTTTGGGATAATCAATAAAGCAGAAATAGATGCTTTTCTGGAACTCTTTTGCTTTCTTGATGATCCAGTGGATGTTGGCAATTTAATCTCTGATCCCTCTGCCTTTTCTAAAACTAGCTTGAACATCTGGAAGTTCATGGTCCACACTCTGTTGAAGCCTGGCTTGGAGAATTTTGAGCATTACTTTACTAGCGTGTGATATGAGTGCAATTGTCCAGTAGTTTGAGCATTCTTTGGCATTGCCTTTCTTTGGGACTGGAATGAAAACTGACCTTTTCCAGTCCTGTGGCCACTGCTGAGTTTTTCAAATTTGCTGTCATATTGGTGCAGCATTTTCCTAGCATCATCTTTCTGGATTTGAAATAGCTCAACTGGAATTCCATCACCTCCACTAGCTTTGTTCATAGTGATGCTTCCTAAGGCCCACTTGGCTTCTCATTCCAGGATGTCTGGCTCTAGCTGAGTTATCATACCATTGTGATTATCTGGGTCATAAAGTTCTTTTTTGTTCAGTTCTTTTGTGTATTTTTGCCACCTCTTAATATCTTCTGCTTCCGTTAGGTGCCTACAATTTCTGTCCTTTGTCGAGCCCATCTTTGCATGAAATGTTCCCTTGGTATCTCTAATTTTCTTGAAGAGATCTCTAGTCTTTCCCATTGTATCATTTTCCTTTATTTGTTTGCAATGATCACTGAGGAAGACTTTCTTATCTCTCCTTGCTATTTTTGGAACTCTTTATTCAAATGAGTATATCTTTACTTTTCGCCTTTGCTTTTCACTTCTCTTCTTTTCACAGCTATTTGTAAGGTCTCCTCAGACAGCCATTTTGCTTTTTTGCATTTCTTTTTTTAGCGATGATATTGATCCCTCTCTCCTGTACAATGTCACAAACATTGTCTGTAGTTCATCAGGCACTCTGTCTCTCAGATATAATCCCTTGAATCTATTTCTCACTTCCACTGTGTAATGAAAGGAATTTAATTTAGGTCATAC
This sequence comes from Bos taurus, assembly GCF_002263795.3. Lineage (NCBI taxonomy): Eukaryota > Metazoa > Chordata > Mammalia > Artiodactyla > Bovidae > Bos > Bos taurus. The sequence goes on from NC_037342.1 coordinate 78,722,007, forward strand.
CTGAATGGTCTAGTGGTTTTCCCTGCTTTCTTCAATGTAAGGCTGAATTTGGCAATAAGGAGTTCATGACCTGAGCAACAGTCAGCTCCTAGTCTTGTTTTTGGCACTGCATAGAGCTTCTCCATCTTTGGCTGCAAAGAATAAAATCAATCTGATTTTTGTATTGACCATCTGGTAATGTGCACGTGTAGAGTCTTCTCTTGTGTTGTTGGAAGAGTGTGTTTGCTATGACCAGTGTGTTCTCTTGACAAAACTCTATTAGACTTTGCCCTGTTTCATTCTGTATTCCAAGGCTAACTTTGCCTGTTACTCCAGGTACTTCTTGACTTTTGCATTCCAGTCCCCTATAATGAAAAGGACAACTTTTTGGGGTGTTGGAGAAGGCAATGGCACCCCACTCCAGTACTCTTGCCTGGAAAATCCCATGGATGGAGGAGCATGGAAGGCTGCAGTCCATGGGGTCGCTGAGGGTCAGACACGACTGAACGACTTCACTTTCACTTTTCACTTTCATGCATTGGAGAAGGAAATGGCAACCCACTCCAGTGTTCTTGCCTGGAGAATCCCAGGGACGGGGAAGCCTGGTGGGCTGCCGTCTATGGGGTCACACAGAGTCGGACACGACTGAAGTGACTTAGCATTAGCAATTTGGGTGTTAGTTCTAGATGTTCTTGTATGTCTTCATAGAACCGTTTGACTTCTGCTTCTTCAGCATTACTGATAGGGACATAGACTTGGATTACCCTGATATTCAATGGTGTGCCTTCTGTTGTTATTGAGATTGCATCCAAGAACTGGGTTTCAGACTCTTTTGTTGACTATGATGGCTACTCCATTTCTTCTAAGGGAGTCTTGCCCACAGTAGTAAATATAATGATCATCTGAGTTAAATTCACCCATTCCAGTCCATTTTAGTTCCCTGATCCCTAAAATGTTGATGTTCACTCTTGCCATTTCCTGTTTGACCACTCCCAGTTTGTCCTGGTTCATGGACCTAACATTCCAGCTTTCTATGCAATATTGCTCTTTATGACATTGGACCTTGCTTCCATCACCAGTCACATCCACACCTGGATGTTGTTTTGCTTTGGCTCCGTCTCTTCATTCTTTTTGGAGTTATTTCTCCACTGATCTCCAGTAGCATATTGGGCACCTACCGACCTGGGGAGTTCATCTATCAGTACCCTATCTTTTTGCCTTTTCACCCAGTTCATGGGGTTCTCAAGGCAAGAATACTGAAGTGGTTTGCCATTCCCTTCTCCAGTGGACCACATTTTTTCAGAACTCTCCACCATGACCTGTCTGTCTTGGTTGGCCCTACATGGCATGACTCATAGTTTCACTGAGTTAGACAAGGCTGTGGTCCATGTGATCAGATTGGTTAGTTTTTCACTTAGCATAATGCCCTCAAGGTCCATCCGTGTTGTCACAAATCACAAGGTTTCCTTTTTTATGGCTAATAACTCCATTTTGTGTGTGCATGTACATACACATACAACATTTTCTTTGCCTATTCATCCAGTAATGGACAGTCAAGATGCTTCCATGTCTTTGCTATTGCAAATAATACTCTACTTCTGTTCCTTGCAGGCCTAAAATGTTATCTCTTGGACCCCTCGTGAGCATTAAGACCAAGTCTTTTAGGGACTTCCCTGGTGGTCCAGTGGTTCAGACTCCATGCTTCCACTGTAGGGGGCTTGGGTTAGATCTGTGGTTGGGGGACTAAGACCCTGCATGCCGCACAGCACGGCTGTGTATAGTCAACTAACATTTGTGTATAGTCAACTAATATTTGACAAGGAAGCCAAGAACACTCAGTGGGAAAAGGACCAATTCGCCAATGAATAATACTGAGAAAATTGTATAACCACTTGTAAAAGAATGAAATTGGACACCTATCTTACAGCATGAACAAAAATCAACCCAAATTGATTAAAGATAAATATAAGCCCTGAAACCATAAAACATCCAAAAGAAAATGTAGGGAAAACTGCTCTGAATTATGCATCTTGGCAATGATTTTTTTTTTATACTAAAGCAAGAGTCAGTGTTGCCTTTAGATAAATTTTGTATCTCCATATACTCTCCAAGTCTGTATGTTCTTTTCATTTTTCTGTCTTCTCTTACCAGTGTGCTAATGGATCTGAAACAGACTTAACACAAATATGCATAATGAATGATATCTTATAGGTTTATTTGTTTTACAACACAAGGTTACAATGATCATACAATTTCAGGAAGTTGAAGACTTGGAGCCCAATTCAGAAACCAAGTTTTTGACATAGCTCTTCAACCAGTTGATCTTTTGTTTGCAAAAACTTGAAATTCCTTGGCCAAGATTCATCCTTCTTTAGTAACAACTCTAGGGTAATAATTTTTATTAAGTAACTAAAACATCCCACAAACTATTTTGAGACTTAAGAATGAAGTGTAGGTATATGCAGTGTCTTCACAGTAGGATTAAAATCACAAAATTTAAAGATAAAAAGATGATACATACCAATTTCCCAGCCAAAGAAATAAAGTATACCTAAGTTTAACAACAAATGACCACATTTCTGCTTTCTGATACCACACCTTCTATTTGAGATATATTCCATACAGTTTCTAAAAGACTATTTGTTTTAAAATTGCTTCTATAAATTTATATATTTCAATAAATCTACATATTTTCAATAAAGTTCATTGTGCTTTCTTTTACTACAGATTGAATATTTTTAAATCTATTCAACAACTTTATATTTCACTTTTTTCCATACACGTGACCATTAATTTTTGTCCTTTTGACATAATATCACTGATCTTTGTCTTTTGAAGCATAATACACTATGTTTTAACTTAATTGAGTTGTATGAAGTTAAACAGGCTTATTGCTTCACTTAACCTCACCACTACCCTTTACCTAATAGCTGTTTACAAAATGTAAGACTTCCCATTTTTAAATGAACCAATGAAAATTATTTTTGGGTATGTTAGTTTATATTTAGCTAATGTAAATAAAACATTATTTTTATATATTAATACCTACTGTCTCTGCACATTTCTTCTTCCTAAATACAGGACTCCAATAGTCTCATTTTTTTTTGGAGGTTGTATATTTGAATCTTTGTGATTATTTCATCCTTTCCAGTGTGTTTGCTTAATTTTCCAACTTTATGACATTCACAGGTTTTGTAAGTTAGTCTCTGATTTCCCAGAATTGCTGATGAATACTGACTGAACAAAGCATAAAGGCATGGGTTTTAAAATTCATTAACTTTAGTAAATAAAACACTCACAAACCCTTGAATAAGGCAATACATGGTTGATAAGTGTTAGGTGGTAACGTTAAACGTTTAAGTGAAATAAAAGACAGGGACATTAGAAAAACAGAATGAAATGCAAATAGCCAAAGGCACAAAAGAATGCTACATTCATAAGGGAGGGTTTAATAAATATTGTCTTTTAAAGAAGAGAAGGATAAAATCAAACTCAAAATTAGAGGTCTCAATGCTTTTACAATCTAAGTTTCTTTTGAGTCAAAGAAAATTAAAAAAATATATATTTTGAATATATTTTACACAAATTCTTTGAATGAGCAAGAAAATATGATTTAAAAATAATTTTAACAAGCAATTAAAGGCTAAATAAATAATCTTGACTTACATAAGCAGTACATATTCAGTTAGTTAAAATTAACAAATATAATTAAGTGGTAATAGTTTCCAAAGTTGGAAATATTTGAAGACTTTGCAAATGAAAGTACTAAATATAAGAGACTAGACTTAGATTTGGAGAAGGCAATGGCACCCCACTCCAGTACTCTTGCCTGGAAAATCCCATAGGTGGAGGAGCCTGGTAGGGTGCAGTCCATGGGGTCGCTAAGAGTAGAACATGACCGAGCAACTTCACTTTCACTTTTCACTTTCATGCATTGGAGAAGGAAATGGCAACCCACTCCAGTGTTCTTGCCTGGAGAATCCCAGGGACGGGGGAGCCTGGTGGGCTGCTGTCTATGGGGTCACACAGAGTCGGACACGACTAAAGTGACTTAGCAGACTTAGAGAGATTAGAGAACAAGGTTCAAAAATATGATATGCATAAAACCTAAAACTCAGAATTTGGTGTTTAGTTGCTCAGTCTTGTCTGACTCTTTGTGATCCCATGGACTGTAGCCCACCAGGCTCCTCTGTTCATGGGCTTCCCCAGGAAAGAATACTGGGGTGGGTTGCCATTTCCTTCTTTAGGTGTTCTCCCTGACCAAGGGTTCAAACCTGTGTTTCCTGCATTAATAGGCAGATTCTTTTTTTTTTTTTTTTTAACTACAATTTTATTTTATTTTTAAACTTTACAAAATTCTATTAGTTTTTCCAAATATCAAAATGAATCCGCCACAGGTATACATGTGTTCCCCATCCTGAACCCTCCTCCCTCCTGCCTCCCCATACCATCCCTCTGGGTCATTCCAGTGCACTAGCCCCAAGCATCCAGTATCGTGCATTGAACCTGGACTGGAAACTCATTTCATACATGATATTTTACATGTTTCAATGCCATTCTCCCAAATCTTCCCACCCTCTCCCTCTCCCACATAGTCCATAAGACTGTTCTATACATCAGTGTCTCTTTTGCTGTCTCGTGCACAGGGTTATTGTTACCATCTTTCTAAATTCCATATATATACATTAGTATACTGTATTGGTGTTTTTCTTTCTGGCTTACTTCACTCTGTATAATAGGCTCCAGTTTCATCCACCTCATTAGAACTGATTCAAATGTTTTCTTTTTAATGGCTGAGTAATACTCCATTGTGTATATGTACCACTGCTTTCTTATCCATTCATCTGCTGATGGACATCTAGGTTGCTTCCATGTCCTGGCTATTATAAACAGTGCTGCGATGAACATTGGGGTACACGTGTCTCTTTCCCTTCTGGTTTCCTCAGTGTGTATGCCCAGCAGTGGGATTGCTGGATCATAAGGCAGTTCTATTTCCAGTTTTTTAAGGAATCTCCACACTGTTCTCCATAGTGGCTGTATTAGTTTGCATTCCCACCAACAGTGTAAGAGGGTTCCCTTTTCTCCACACCCTCTCCAGCATTTATTGCTTGTAGACTTTTGGATCGCAGCCATTCTGACTGGTATGAAATGGTACCTCATTGTGGTTTTGATTTTCATTTCTCTGATAATGAGTGATGTTGAGCATCTTTTCATGTGTTTGTGAGCCATCTGTATGTCTTCTTTGGAGAAATGTCTATTTAGTTCTTTGGCCCATTTTTTGATTGGGTCATTTATTTTTCTGGAGTTGAGCTGGAGGAGTTGCTTGTATATTTTTGAGATTAGTTGTTTGTCAGTTGCTTCATTTGCTATTATTTTCTCCCATTCTGAAGGCTGTCTTTTCACCTTGCTGATAGTTTCCTTTGATGTGCAGAAGCTTTTAAGGTTAATTAGGTCCCATTTGTTTATTTTTATTTTTATTTCCAATATTCTGGGAGGTGGGTCATAGAGGATCCTGCTGTGATGTATGTCAGAGAGTGTTTTGCCTATGTTCTCCTCTAGGAGTTTTATAGTTTCTGGTCTTAGGTTTAGATCTTTAATCCATTTTGAGTTTATTTTTGTGTATGGTGTTAGAAAGTGTTCTAGTTTCATTCTTTTATAAGTGGTTGACCAGATTTCCCAGCACCACTTGTTAAAGAGTGCTTCTGGGGAAGCCCTAAATCACAGCATAAATGGATTTAACCTTCCAAACATTGTTTCTATTTCTAAAATATACTAGAAATTAAAGCATTTGATGCAAGGAATATAATATTGATATTTATTAATGAAATATCTTGACCATGTATATGATTTCATTGAATACTCAGGACAGGGAAAGCAGAAAAATACAGCCAATGAGCAGCCAGCTGGTACAGAAAAATGTGGTTGAGTCACTCAGTGAAGGAGTGAACCATCTCTGAGAACAGCCTGATTAGTTTGCAGCATGGCCTCCAGGACCAGATAACCATTTGGACCTGTGGGGTGAGAGCAGGATCCAGGGATGAACCAACAACATTGATGGCTTCATGAATATCCCTTTAGTGAAGATCAACTATGTGGACCATAGGGCGATGGATGTTAGAATGGACTGACCTTTCATGCCAGGCCATAAGGTTAGCTTGACAGCAAATCTCAGGGCTTGTCTCCTTAGCAAGTCTGGGCTCCTACTCAGTTTCCTCCAGAGTCCTACTAAGCCAGATTTCTAGCTAACTCCATATAATGCTTAACTTTAAGACATATCACATCTTAACTCATGTTTATTACTAACTTGATAACAGATTCCCATATGCAGGAAATCCATGAACTTGTTATACAGAATATGTGTCACATTCATTCACTGAGCATTGACCTACCTGATTTGGAGCCATGTACTGCTTAAAAATTGCCATAGTTGAATGTGTTTGCTTGTGGTTTGTGTATATGTCTCAGTCTGGGAGAGAGAGAAAGTGAGAAAAGCATTGGAAAATCTATGGAGAATGGAAGGAATCCAAAGAGTGCTACTTTAATTGGTGCATTCTAGTCAGTCAGCAATTTTCTTGATAGCATATGTTTGCATAAGTTCATACTTATTATTTAATGAACATATATGTTCATGAGGGGAAGAAGGGAAATAAAAGGTTTACTGCTACAATTAAAAGTTGAGTATTGAAATATGACTTAAGCATCTCTTGGGGAAATAATTCAAAAACTTAAAATGGAAATCAATTTTAAGCATTTTTGACATATGTAATATAGCAATATCTCTTATTAATACTAATCATGAATTCTGACAAACAAGGCCAAAGGAAAAGCTAAATGGACCTTAAAAATACTCTATATGATTCAGTTCAGTTCAGTTCGGTCACTCAGTCATGTCCGACTCTTTGCAACCCCATGAATTGCAGCACGCCAGGCCTCCCTGTCCTCACCAACTCCCAGAGTTCACTCAGACTCATGTCCATCGAGTCAGTGATGCCGTCCGGCCATCTCATCCTCTGTCGTCTCCTTCTCCTCCTTCCCCCAATCCCTCCCAGCATCAGAGTCTTTTTCAATGAGTCAACTCTTCACATGAGGTGGCCAAAGTACTGGAGTTTCAGCTTTAGCATCATTCCTTCCAAAGAAATCCCAGGACTGATCTCCTTTAGAATGGACTGGTTGGATCTCTTTGCAGTCCAAGGGACTCTCAAGAGTCTTCTCCAATACCACAGTTCAAAAGCACCAATTCTTCACTGCTCAGCTTTCTTCACAGTCCAACTCTCACATCCATACATGACTACTGGAAAAAACATAGCCTTGACTAGATGGACCTTTGTTGATTAGATCCTATGATATTGTAACTTTTGTCTCTAAATGATAAGGTACTCAGTCATTTCCCTCTCTGCTACCCCATGGCAGACTGCAGCTCACCAAGCTCCTCTGCCCATGGAATTTTCCAGGTAAAAATTCTGGAGTGGGTTATTTCCTTCTCCAGGGGGTCCTCCTGACCCAGGGGTCAAACCCATGTCCCCTGCATCTCTGTCACTGGTAGGCAGATTCTTTACCACTGTGCCACCTGGGAAGCCCAATAATTAGTCTTTTTATTCTCTAACCAAAATTTCATTAAAACACATCATATATTTGAGAACCCATTGGAAATATAGAACAATTAGATGAAAGTTTTAGAGTTTCATATGAATTTGATAATTTAGCTTATCTTATTGGATGTGAGGGTTAGTTGCTAAGTTATTTCCAATTCTTTGCAACCCTATGGACAGAGAAAACCTTTAGACTCCTCTGTTCATGGGATTTCCCAATCAAGAATACTAAAGTGGGTTGCAATTTCCATCTCCAGTTGGATTCATATATTTGGATATAAATACAAGCACCCCATGCCAGTACTCTTGCCTGGAAAATCCCATGGACGGAGGAGCCTGGTGGGCTACCATCTATGGCATTGCAAAGAGTCGGACATGACTGAAGCGACTTAGCAGCAGCAGTAGCAGCAGCACAACATGATTACTTAGAAAATAGTCTAATGAAAAATGTTGATCCAGCATTTTAAAGTTCAATATGTACTTTACTAAGTTAAGAAAATGAAGTCCACAATCATAGTAAGCTTCAACCGGTATTTTAAAGTTAATTAAATACTCCATTTAGTTCAGAAAATTAACCAAATAACCCCAGAAATGAAGGGACCCTTTTCCTAGTAATTACATTCCATAAAGCCTTCTTCACTTCCCTGTTGCGGAGGCTGTAGATCAGAGGATTCAACATGGGGATGACCACTGTGTAGAACACGGAAGCGACTTTGTCCTGATTCAGGGAGTAGCTGGGGGAAGGTCTGAGATAAGTGTAGATGGAGGTGGAATAGAACAGAATGATGGCTGTCAGGTGAGATACACATGTGGAGAATGCTTTGTGCCTCCCCTTCCCTGAATGCATACAGAAGATGGAGAAGAGAATGTAGCAGTAGGAGGTGAGGATCACCAGCAGAGTCCCAACTATATTCACACCAGCAAAAGTGGACAAGATGCTTTCATACAGGCGTGTGTCAGAACATGAGAGCTTAAAAATTGGAGGACTGTCACAGAAGAAGTGATGGATGACATTGGAATTGCAGAATGACAAGCTGCTCACATAACCTGTGTGAACCACAGAGTTCAACAGTCCTGCTGTAAAAGCCCCTGCTGCCATTTTTAGGCAGACCGTCCTGGACATGATCAAGGAGTAAAGGAGAGGGTTGCATATGGCCACATAGCGGTCATGGGCCATTAACCCAAAAAGGATGCATTCAATTGTAGCAAAGGCTATAAAGAAGTACATCTGCAGAAAGCAGCCAGCAAAGGAGATGGTTTTCTTCTCTGATAAAAAGTCTACCAGCATCTTTGGAGTGATAGTGGATGAATAACTAACATCTGCAAAAGACAGAATTGCCAGGAAGAAATACATAGGTGTATGAAGTCGAGAATCAGTCCTGATTAAAAGGATCATTCCAATATTTCCCACAACTGTAAGTGTGTAAATCACCAAAAAAAGAGAAAAAAGGATAGCTTGTAGCTCCAGTGTGTCTGCTAAACCCAACAGGATGAACTCTGTCAGCAAAGTACAATTATTTCTAGCCATTTACTAAAGATGTTGTATGCTTAAACTTGTATTCCTTGTAAATATGTCATTGTCCAAATTTCACAAGAAATAGTAGGAATATTAATGAAGTTACTAACACATGGAAAAAATAAAATCCTGGGATAATATAGTAGAGTAAGCAGGGTGACTATCAGTTCAGTTCAGTTCAGTCGCTCAGTCATGTCTGGCTCTTTGAGACTGCATGGACTGCAGCACGCCAGGCCTCCCTGTCCATCACCAACTCCCGGAGTGACTGTAGTAAAGGGGAAATTAGTGGGCAAATGAACAAGCACTGGAATTCAATAACCAATTGTCTGTATTGAATCTGGGTTGTGGAACTCCCTGTTTGCTGGTCAAAGTCCGTATAGTCCATTTAAGGTTCTAAAATGCAGCATATACATTCTATTCTTTCTCTTCTAACCCACTCACATCCAAAATGCAAAGTATAGAGCTATTTTTGCTGAGTTCTCTCTCATCCTCTGCACAAGCATGTATGGTTAACTCAAATGTCTTCTTTTCTCATCAAGACTTCTCTGTACATTCTTCAACAGCAAAATTCATGCATCACCATCCGGAAATCACTCCGGTGTTCTTCAAGCAGCAAACACAGGGCCAACTGCAAATAACCAATATTTTGACATCTATGACATTCTTGAGAATGCTTTTGTAGTTTTTTTCAAGTGGACCAAAGCAACTGCACTCGTTACAAAGCATGCTATCAAATTAATTCCACGTAGTTGCATATACTGTACCTGTCCACAGCAGGGAATGGCAGCACCAGGTATTTACAGCTTCCTGCTTAGAGTCTCAGTTGTGCTGTCCATTATTTTATTTCTTATTAGAATTCTTAATACGCTCAGGTGAAATTTAAAATAAAAAGCTTTACATTTTTTTTAATGAAATGAAAAGTCATAAAACTTTGAATTATCTCTGCAAAAATTTCAAGCCACCTTCTGAGAATGTACACATGACTGCCCTTTTATTTTGCTTTCTTTAAAGAGGGTTGGGTAACCATGGGGACTAGATTATAGGTTTTAATTGTGAGTCAGTCCTCTTAAGACACAAGCTTCAGTCTCAAAGCAATTAAAATATGATCATATGCAGATAACTGTATAAAACATTAAGTGGCACTTGGATCATATGAAAATAAATGAAATAAAGCATGTGGCACTTTGATCATAAAGTGGTTTCTGATCTCTATATTATTTAAAAATTTTTGTCCAGGTAAAATATAATAATTTTAATTGGATATTTAATTGCCTCTTTATTTATCAGTTAAGCTTAATCAAAAAGGTACATAACCCACAACAAAATTATTATATGTCCCTTTGTGTGCATGTGTGTGTACTCCTCCTTTGGTCTGGGTCAGTTTAACTTCTAACTCTGTTCTTGAGTGAAATGCAAAGGGGACACTAACTACACCGTTTGCTTAAAAGAATACTATACCATGAGCATTAAGACAATGGATTAAGAACATTTAACTTTACAAATCTGGGTATACTTGATTTATAATATTGTACTAATTTCAAGTGAACAGCATAGTGATTAAGTATTTTGGCAGATTATACTCTATTCAAAGAGCTAGAGGGGTACGGTAGGGGAAGGGGAGGGAGGCTCAAGAGGGAAGGGGACATATATACATATCCTGATTTTATTAGATATAATTATCCTATATATACATATCTATGTATAAATATGTGCATAATTATAAATTATATATAGTATAAATTACATACATAATTATATATATATATATATATAATTATAATGGATTTGTGTTATACAGAAGAAACCAATAAAAATTTTCCACCAATTAAAAATAAACAAAATTTAAAAAAATTACAAGACAGTGGGTATAATTTCTTATGCTATACAATACATCCTTATAGGTCATCTATTTAACACACAGTAGCTTGTCCCTCTTAATTGTATACTCCTAAACTCCCTCTTAGGCTGCGACATGCTGGAGCGGTAAGCAGCTGGAAGGAGATACCCCACGTTCAAGATCAGAGAAATTACAGTAAGATGCTAGGAACAGGCAGAAGGCAACAGAGGGCACACAGAGAGAAACCACAATCACAGAAAGCTAACCAATCTAATCACATGGACCACAGCCTTATCTAACTCAATGAAACTATGAGCTATGCCATGTAGGGCCAACCAAAAGACGGATCATGGTCGAGAGTTATGACAAAATGTGTTCCACTGAAGAAGGGAATGGCAAACCACTTGAGTATTATGACCTTGAGAACCCCATGAACTGTATGGAAAGGCAAAAAGATAGGACACTGAAAGATGAACTCCCCAGGTCAGTAGGTGCCCAATATGCTACTGGAGATCAGTGGAGAAATAACTCCAGAAAGAATGAAGGGATGGAGCCAAAGCAAAAACAACATCCAGGTTTGGATGTGACTGGTTGTAGAAGCAAAGTCTGATCTGTAAAGAGCAATATTGCATAGGAACCTGGAATGTTAGGTCCAGGAGTCAAAGAAAATTGGAAGTGGTCAAACAGGAGATGGCAAGAGTGAACATCACTACTTTAGGAATCAGGGAACTAAAATGGACTGGAATGGGTGAATTTAACTCAGATGACCATTATATCTACTACTTTGGGCAAGAATCCCTTAGAAAAAATGGAATAGCCATCATAGTCAACAAGAGTCTGAAATGCAGTACTTGGAGGCAATCTCAAAAATGACAGCATGATCTCCATTTGTTTCCAAGGCAAATCATTCAATATCGTGGTAATCCAAGTCTATGCCCTGACCAGTAATGCTGAAGAAGCTGAAGTTGACTGATTCTATGAAGACCTACAAGACCTCTTAGAACAAACACCCCCCAAAAGATGTCCATTTCATTATAGGGGAGTGGAATGCAAAAGTAGAAAATCAAGAAATCCCTGGAGTAACAGGCAAATTTGGCCTTGGAATATAGAATGAAGTAGGTAAAAGGCTCAAACAGTTTTGCCAACAGAATGCACTGGTCATAGCAAACACCCTCTTTCAACAACACAAGAGAAGACTCTACACATGCACATCACCAAATGGTCAACACTGAAATCAGATTGATTATATTCTTTGCATCCAAAGATGGAGAAGCTCTATACAGTCAGCAAAAAATAAGACCAGGAGCTGAGTGTGGCTAAGATCATTAACTCCTTATTGCCAAATTCAGACTGAAATTGAAGAAAGTAGGGAAAACCTCTAGACCATTCAGGTATGACCTAAATTAAATCCCTTAAGAATATACAGTGAAAGTGGGAAATAGATTTAAGGGATGCAATCTGATAGACTGCCTGATGAACTATGGATGGAGATTCATGACATTATACAGGAAACAGGGATCAAGACCATCCCCAAGAGAAAGGAATGCAAAAAAGCAAAATGGCTATCTGAGGAGGCCTTAAAAATAGCTGTGAAAAAAAAAAAAAGAAGCAAAAAACAAAGGAAAAGAGGAAAGATATACCCATTTGAATGCAGAGTTACAAATAATAGCAAGGAGAGATAAGAAAGCCTTCCTCAATGATCAATGCAAAGAAGTATAGGAAAACAATGGAATGAGAAAGACTAGAGATCTCTTCAAGAGAAATAGAGATAGCAAGGGAACATTTCATGCAAAGATGGGCTCAATAAAGGACAGAAATGGTATGGACCTAACAGAAGCAGAAGATATTAAGAAGAGGTGGCAAGAATACACAGAAGAACTGTACAAAACAAGATCTTCACAACTCAGATAATCACGATGGTGTGATCACTCACACTCACCTAGAGCCAGACATCTTGGAATGGGAAGTCAAATAGGACTTAGGAAGCATCACTACGAACAAAGCTAGTGGAGGTGATGGAATTCCAGTTGAGCTATATCAAATTCTAAAAGATGATGCTGGGAAAGTGCTGCACTCAATATGCCAGCAAATTTGAAAAACTCAGCAGTGACCACGGGACTGGAAAAGGTCAGTTTTCATTCCAATCCCAAAGAAAGGCAATGACAAAGAATGCTCAAACTACTGCACTACAAATTGCACTCATCTCACATGCTAGTAAAGTAATGCTCAAAATTCTCCAAGCAAGGCTTCAACAATATGTGAACCATGAATTTCCAGATGTTCAATCTGGATTTAGAAAATACAGAGGAACCAAAGATCAAATTGCTAACATCTGTTGGATCATTGAAAAAGCAAAAGAGTTCCAGAAAAACATCTATTTCTCTTTTATTGACTATGCCAAAGCCTTTGACTGTGTGGATCACAACAAATTTTGGAAAATTGTGGAAGAGATTGGGATAATAGATCACCTGACCTGCCTCTTGAGAAATCTGTATACAGGTCAGGAAGCAACAGTTAGAACTGGACATGAAACTACAGACTGGTTCTATATAGGAAAAGGAGTATGTCAGGGTATATATTGTCACCCTGCTTATTTAACTTATATGCAAAGTACTTCATGAGAAATGCTGGGCTGGATAAAGCACAAACTGGAATCAAGATTGCCAGGAGAAATTTCAATAACCTCAAATATGCAGATGATTCCACTCCTATGGCAGAGATTGAAGAACTAAGGAGCCTCTTGTTGAAAGTGAAAGTGGAGAGTGAAAAAATTGGCTTAAAGTTCAACATTCTGAAAACTAAGATCATGGCATCTGGTCCCATCACTTCATGGAAAATAGATGGGGAAACAGTGGAAATGGTGTCAGACTTTATTTTTGGGGGCTCCAAAATCACTGCAGATGGTGAGTGCAGCCATGAAATTAAAAGACGCTTACTCCTTGGAATGAAAGTTATGACCAATCTAGATAGCATATTCAAAAGCAGAGACATTACTTTGCCAACAAAGGTCCGTCTAGTCAAGGCTGTGGTTTTTCCAGTGGTGTCAATAGTAACACGAACAAATTTTTGTTTACCAAATTCAGGAATATGGGTAACATCCATTTGCCATATATCGTTTGGCAACAATCCTCGAGGATTAACTCCATAATGAGGGACGCTAAAAAATTGAGGACATGTTTGACATTGCTTAACAATCTGTCTGGCAGCTTCTCAAGTAATGCCAAATTGAAGTCTTAAACTATTGCTGTTTTGATGGTGTAAGCTGTGGGAAGTTTTTGCCATTTGTTCCAATGAAGGAAATATCATACGTGTAGCTTCATCAGCCAAAGCATTGCCTCGTGCTAAAGGTCCAGGAAGCCCAGAGTGAGCACGAATATGACCAAAATAGCATTTATTAACTTTGGAACAAATTAAATGTTGTATATCACGAAAAAGAGTTTGGATAGTAGAATTCAGGGTACCAATAAATGGAACAGTCTCAATAGTGTTTAAGGCTCTTATGATATATTGACTGTCAGAATATAAATTAAATGGAGCAGAAATTTGTAATAGAGCCTGAAAAACAGCAAATAGTTCTACTTCTTGAGCAGACTTATAATTAGTACGCCAGGTGGTAGTATTGTCCTGTATAATCAAACTAGCTATTCCATTAGAAGAACCATCAGTAAATACAGTTAGGGCGTTGGCAAGGGGCTGAGAAACAACGATTTTGGGGAAGAGAAATTGGTGATAGTGAGCAAATTGCAAAATTTTATCTGAGGGATAATGATTATCAAGCCGTCCACTAAAACCAGCTAAGGCAATAACCCAATTTAGCCAACACCATTCCCACCTGTTCATCTCCTATCATTTTATTAATTGTCTCAAGCAGGTGGGCAACAAAATCTTCATATAGTTTATCTGGCCCCTGGCGAATTTTAGATAAATCTTCAGTCTTTTTATCAGAATTTGGAAGTTTTTTCCATGCTCGTAGAGCTGCAGCACTAATCTGAGGGTAGGCTCCAGGCAAATAATTAAGTTGACTATTAGTGTCTCGATATTCTCCCTCTCCCACCATCATTTCATAAGTGGTGTTCAGTCCCTGTCGCCGATTGATATCAGCTGTGATCCCACACTGCTCAGCAAACTCAGATTTCCATAGTAAATAATCTCCTCCAGATAAACAAGCTCGAGCAACCTGTTTCCAATCATTAGGTGGCAGATTTTGATTTCCTAAAGCCTCTGTAATAGCCTGAGTAAACGGTGCAGTTGGGCCGTATTGTGCACAAGCCATTTTTAACTCTTTCAGTTGCTTAAAGGGCAGCGGTTCATAATACCTCTGCCGTTGAGCATTTTCAAATACTGGATAGATTCCTGAAAACCCAGGAATATGTTCTCCTTCTTCATTAGCTCGCTTAATCGCTTGTTGAAGAGGAGATAATAATATCTCACTTTTAATTTTTATGTTTTCACCGGGCCAAGAAGCAGGCATAGATATAAGCTCTCGCAGCTCTACAAAAGGCAGAGGTGGATCGAGTCCAGCAAGAACCGAGGGAGGATATGCTGGAGGAGTAGGCTGGTTGGAGTGGGAGTCTCCCTGTGCATCCTTTTTTACTGCTATAACAATCCTCTGAATTAAATTCTCCAGCTGTTCTTCTGAAAGCCCTGAATGCTTTAATTCCCCTTTTCCCGAGGGGGATTGAATGCTAACCATCATCTCCCAAGGCATATCCTCTCTATGGTACTGAGCCGCTTGTTCATTTAACTCTTCCTGTTCATCAGACCTTAACACATCATCACTCCCTCCAGCCTTACAAGCTGCTCCCTCAGGCACAGCATAAAGCAGCTCAGGCCGAGGGGCGGAAGGCTCTGCAACTTCGGATTCTGTGGAATCCCTGAGAGCTGTTTGAATTTTATGTCCCTCATGTTCAGGATCCAGACAGTCTCTTACGAGAGTCCACAAAGAAAAAGCATCCACAGGAACACGATTGGGACCATGTAAGGAATAGTATGTCTGCAATTGTTTTCCTACCTTTTTCCAAGTTTCCAGACTAACTGTTCCTTCCTCTGGAAACCAGGGACAAACTTCTCTATAAAAAGTAAAAACTTCTCTAGCTGTAACTTATTTACATGAATTCCCCTACCTTTTAACATAGTTTTCAACATATGTACAAATAACTGGCAGTTATTGCCTTGTCCCATGATTTATTACTCTCGACAATCACCCTCCCTGCCCTTTACTTTAATTAATTAGGAATTCCTTTTTACTTACCTCAATCTTGGCGGGCAGCGGCCGTGGTCGCCCTCCGATTCTTGAGTCCCTGTTTTGGGCGCCACCTGCTGGTGCCAGCCAGCAAAGTCGATCAGGTCCCGAGAACGTGCACGGCGGGGCTAAGAAAGAAACTAAAGCAAGAGACTACAACAAAGATGGGGTCGAGAGGTTCAGACACGTCTCCACGAAGGGACGCAGTCTGACACCAACTTTATTCAGCACCTCATATTTATACAGAAGAGTGTGAGAAAGACAAGACAGTTGACATTTTTTCTTGGTTGGCCTATACATCTTACAAACAGTCACAAGAAATCTTGAGAGCATGGGAATGGCTCCCTGTTATTATTTCTTACACCAGGTAACATTTCCCTGTGCATGAGAAGTTTGCACAGAACTCCAGGTGCTTGTAGTAAATAAGCGCCTAATCTCTGGGGTGGTGGGACAGAGAGCTATGTTTGCAAGCAAACCCTCAAGGACTGAGGCAGCTCCCAGAGCTGTGTCCTTCGGACAAATGACCCCGTTTTCACGGGCAGCTCCCCGCATGACATTGTACAGGAGACAGGGATCAAGACCATCCCCATGGAAAAGAAATGCAAAAAAGCAAAATAGCTGCCTGAGGAGGCCTTACAGATAGCTGTGAAAAGAAGAGAAGCGAAAAGCAAAGGTGAAAAGGAAAGATATAAACATATGAATGCAGAGTTCCAACGAATAGCAAGGAGAGATAAGAAAGCCTTCCTCAGTGATCAATGCAAAGAAATAGAAGAAAACAACGGAATGGGAAAGACTAGAGATCCCTTCAAGAAAATTAGAGATACCAAGGGAACTTTTCATGCAAAGATGGGCTCGATACAGGAAAGAAATGGTATGGACCTAACAGAAGCAGACGATATTAAGAAGAGGTGGCAAAAATACAAAGAATTGCACAAAAAAGATCTTCACAACCAAGAGAATCACGATGGTGTGATCACTGACCTAGAGCCAGACAACCTAGAATGTGAAGTCAAGTGGGCCTTAGAAAGCATCACTATTAACAAGGCTAGTGGAGGTGATGCAATTCCAGTTGAGCTATTTCAAATCCTGAAAGATGATGCTGTGAAAGTGCTGCACTCAGTATGCCAGCAAATTTGGAAAACTCAGCAGTGGCCACAGAATGGAAAAGGTCAGTTTTCATTCCAATCCCAAAGAAGGGCAATGCCAAAGAATGCTCAAACTACCGTACAATTGCACTCATCTCACATGCTAGTAAACTAATGCTCAAAATTCTCCAAGCCAGGCTTCAATAGTACATGAACCATGAACTTCCTGATGTTCAAGCTGGTTTTAAAAAAGGCAGAGGAACCAGAGACCAAATTGCCAACATCCGCTGGATCATCAAAAAAGCAAGAGAGTTCCAGAAAAACATCTATTTCTGCTTTACTGACTATGCCAAAGCCTTTGACTGCGTGGATCACAATAAACTGTGGAAAATTCTGAAAGAGATGGGAATACCAGACCATCTGACCTGCCTCTTGAGAAACCTATATGCAGGTCAGGAGGTGACAATTAGAACTCAACATGGAACAACAGACTGTTTCCAAATAGGAAAAGGAGTACGTCAAGGCTGTATATTGTCACCTTGCTTATTTAACTTATATGAAGAGTACATCATGAGAAAAGCTGGGCTGGAAGAAGCACAAGCTGGAATTAAGCTTTCTGGGAGAAATATCAATAACCTCAGATATGCAGTTGACACCACCCTTATGGCAGAAAGTGAAGAGGAACTCAAAAGCCTCTTGATGAAAGTGAAAGAGGAGAGGGAAAAAGTTGGCTTAAAGCTCAACATTCAGAAAACGAAGATCATGGCATCTGGTCCCATCACTTCATGGGAAATAGATGGGGAAACAGTGGAAACGGTGTCAGACTTTATTTTTGGGGGCTCCAAAATCACTGCAGATGGTGAGTGCAGCCATGAAATTAAAAGATGCTTACTCCTTGGAAGGAAAGTTATGACCAATCTAGATAGCATATTCAAAAGCAGAGACATTACTTTGCCAACAAAGGTCCGTCTAGTCAAGGCTGTGGTTTTTCCAGTGGTTGTGTATGGATGTGAGAGTTGGAATGTGAAAAAAGCTGAGCACCGAAAAATTGATGTTTTTGAACTGTGGTATTGGAGAAGACTCTTGAGAGTCCCTTGGACTGCAAGGAGATCCAACCAGTCTATTCTGAAGAAGATCAGCCCTGGGATTTCTTTGGGGGGAATGATGCTGAAGCTGAAACTTCAGTACTTTGGCCACCTCATGCAAGGAGTGGACTCATTGGAATAGACTCTGATGCTGGGAGGGATTGGGGGCAGGAGGAGAAGGGGACGACAGAGGATGAGATGGCTGGATGGCATCACTGACTCGATGGACGTGAGTCTCAGTGAACTCCAGGAGTTGGTGATGGACAGGGAAGCCTGGTGTGCTGCGATTCATGGGGTCACAAAGAGTCGGACACGACTGAGTGACTGAACTGAACTGAACTGATAATATAGCAAGCCCTGTAAAGTGTCATAAGGTTTCCAACATAATCCTGATTTCAATTTTATGGTATAAGATATTTGGGTTCAATCCCTGGGTCAGGAAGATCCCCTAGAGGAGGAAATAGCAACCCCCTTCAGGATTCTTGCCTGTGGAATCCCATGGATAGAGGTGGCTGGTGGGCTATATAGTCCACAGAGTTGGGCAAAGTCAGACATAACTGCAGGGACTTAGAAAGCACACATGTATTACGCTAATTAAATGAAATAAAGAAGTTTATACATAGAGAAGTTCAATGACTTATACAACATTCAATGTCACATCTGAGGTTAAACTAAATTTTGCCTGACTCCATATCCTGTGTGTCCATATCCTGTGTGTGTTTAATTACTACAGTACAACACAATTTGAAAAGAAGAGAGAGGGCAAACTTTACATTTAATACTTTAAGCAGGAGAGCAAAATGAAAATCCACCCATGGGCAGTTTTTAGAAGTAGCTTTGTCACATAAGATCTCCTTGGGAATCAGTGGGGCTCAGCTTATGTTAGATTAATCAAGATCTCAGTTCAAAGTTATATGAGAGGAATCTTTCAAAAGAAGTGACATTGTTGTGGAATGCTCAGTCTCCCATTCAACAACTGACTACAGAAACTCTCTAGACAGTTTTTCAATTTTCATGGGGGCTTAAGGAAGAAAAATCAGACTTTGATCTCATAACCTGTTTTTGGATATGATATACTCTTTCAAGTCACTAGTGGACATGCCACATGTTGAATGATCTTGTAGTGGTGGCATCTGAAATATAAGAACGTCAAATAATGGCTGAGGTTCTTTACCACACTGATATTCTATATTCAAATGATATATCATAAAATTCCTACAGCAGTAGAAAATCTTTCAACATCAGACCCACCATAGTACTTCAGTTAAGAAGTGAGAATAGGCGTCTGTCAATGTACACTCTGAAAATTTAATTACATTTCTATGCTTCAGTTTTATTACTTGTAAAGATAGAAAAATATCTATCCATAGAATAATACGAGGATTTGATGAAATGATGCATGCCAAATGATTGTAAAATGCATTGATAAATTTATTGTTTACTGCTTTCACCACTATCAGTATCATCTTTAATGCAAGTAACTAGGTATCACAGTGAATATATCAGGGCTACAGTTCTTAGAAAACCCAAATTAAAACCATTCAAGAAAACAAGTTATAGTTTGCCTTGGTTGTTTTATTGATAGTGGCAGTTATACTCGATTTATGTTTGTTTAGAGTTTACAACATTTTTATTGCAGCATGTCTGTTCATTTGTTGTTTCCAGTTTTAACAAACTTGTCTGAATCAGCAATTCCTGCTAATAATCTGCAAACAAGTATAAAAGTTTAGTAAGCCATTATGAAGTTCTTGAATATATATATACACACACACACACACACACACACACATATATATATATATTGCTTTAGATGACAAGCATAAAAGTAAATACAGCAGGTCTGATTTTATAAATGAAGATATGATGACATAAATAAAAATAAAATAAAGTAGTAGAACCAGGATTAGAGTCCAGGACTCCAGAAACTTGCTTTTTCTCTTTATTTTGGGGCCTTTTTGTTCCAGTGATATAAAATCAAAGAGGACACAGGCTGTTAGAGAGTCACACACACATGCACACATAAGAAAATTCAAGAAAGTCCTTTTCATGATTATTGAATTGATTCATTAAAAAAAGGAAGACAAAGAGTTAGGGATAAGAATCTGAATATTATAAGCATAGAAATGACATCTGTGCAACATAAATACATTATTATTTTTCTCATTTAAGAGTTTGAATTCATCTTTTTTCAATCAACTTTTTGCTTTTAAAGATCTAGTTCCCGACGAAGACTGGATCCTCTAGAAGATTGCAGGTCATATTGTTGGAGCAGGGAGAATTACAGGGTTCCCACACATAACAGAGAATAGATCCCCATTATTTGTTTCTCTTCTTACTCACCATAGTGTTACTGACTTAAGCCAACATTACATATCTTTAATTGCCTGCAAGATATTCCATCTCACCGTATTTTTCACTGACATTCATCCTAAGGTTTTTTCACTTGGTAATTTCTCCTTCTGCCTATATAATACATTTTCCCATTATAGTCTCAGTTTAGAAGTTAATTAATAAGTACAGAGACACGGTTGTCCTTCAAAAGAATGTTCCTGTGACCTCACACCAGACACCATTATATCCACACTCTAGAGTCAAGAAAGAGACATAAACTAGGGAAAGGAAAGCAACAATTATATGCACGTGTAAAAGATTTACTGAAACCAAGCAGTTTATTTGTATAGAACACACACACATACACAATGGGTCTTATTTTTAAGAGAAGGCAGATCCTGTACCCATGATGTCAAAGATAACATGAATTTTGTTGGGAGGGGGGTTCAGGATGAGGGGAAACATGTATACCTATGACTGAGTCATGCTGATGTATGGCAAAAGCCATCACAATATTGTAAAGTAATTATCTGCCAATTAAATTCAATAAATAAAATTTTAAAAAGATAAGATGAATTTTGAGACAATTGTTTGGGCATTTCAACCTACTGAATAAGCAATTAAAAGTAAAGATACGTTAATGTGTATTATGTACCAGTTATGTAAGTGTTTTACAAATATCTACTTGTTTTTCCTCTAATCATCACAGAGTAGTTAAATGACTTTATTAAGATCACATAACCAATTAGTATATATTCTATATGTAGCAAAGCTAAGATTTCAACCCAGTCATCTCTTACATAACTGATATGCTCTTATCTGTTATTTTAAACTACCTCCCAAGACCACAGTTATCTATAGATTTATCCAGTTTATCTGTGGGAGCATTCTCCCTAGAATTTTTCTCAACTATACTTTCCTGTACATGGAAGAATATGATTTTAGGATCTGAAAAATAGGGGTTGACCTATAAGGCCTTTGCCAGCTCTTCTGGTTCTACCAGGACTTATCAACTCAGCCAAATTAATTATTTTTCATCTTGAAAGGATTCAGTACCATCTCTTAAAGTGCACAGTTTTTAAAGTCACTGCCTCTTAAAGCATCATACCCGAATAACATTCTCTAGCATCAATGAAGATTTTAATTATTTTTTAAATAAAGTGACAAAAAAAGAAAAAAGAAAAGAAGCCAAATACATCACAGAAAATGCCTTAAAGGTGATTTTATTATCCTTATCTTTGCCTCTTTAGAAGGAAGAATAAAAGTATCCTTTATTAATCAATCACTCAAATCAATTCGTGTATTCTGATGCCATCTATTTCAGATGAGAAAGACAAGATAACCAAGAAGATGTTGGAGAATAATTATACCATGCAGACTGAGTTCCTACTTGTTGGATTCACAGATTATCTACCTCTCAGTTCAGTTCAGTTCAGTTTAGTCACTCAGTCGTGTCCGACACTTTGTGACCCCATGAATCGCAGCACACCAGGCTTCCCTGTCCATCACCAACTCCCGGAGTTCACTCAGATTCACGTCCATCGAGTCAGTGATGCCATCCAACCATCTCATCCTCTGTTGTCCCCTTCTCCTCCTGCCCCCAATCCCTCCCAGCATCAGAGTCTTTTCCAATGAGTCAAATCTTTGCATGAGGTGGCCAAAGTACTGGAGTTTCAGCTTTAGCATCATTCCTTCCAAAGAAATCCCAGGGCTGATCTTCTTCAGAATAGACTGGTTGGATCTCCTTGCAGTCCAAGGGACTCTTAAGAGTCTTCTCCAACACCACAGTTCAAAAGCATCAATTCTTTGGCACTCAGCTTTCTTCACAGTCCAACTCTCACATCCATACACGACCACTGGAAAAACTACAGCCTTGACTAGACGGACCTTTGTTGGCAGAGTAATGTCTCTGCTTTTGAATATGCTATCTGGGTTGGACATAACTTCCCTTCCAAGGAGTAAGCATCTTATAATTTCATGGCTGCAGTCACCACCTGCAGTGATTTTGGAGCCCAGAAAAATAAAGTTTGACACTGGTTCCACTGTTTCCCCATCTATTTCCCATGAAGTGATGGGACCAGATGCCATGATCTTCGTTTTCTGAATGTTGAGCTTTAAGCCAAATTTTTCACTCTCCACTTTCACTTTCATTAAGAGGCTTTTGAGTTCCTCTTCACTTTCTGCCATAAGGGTGGTGTCATCTGCATATCTGAGGTTATTGATGTTTCTCCCGGCAATCTTGATTCCAGCTTGTGTTTCTTCCAGTCCAGCGTTTCTCATGATGTACTCTGCATATAAGTTAAATAACCAGGGTGACAATATACAGCCTTGACGTACTCCTTTTCCTATTTGGAACCAGTCTGTTGTTCCATGTCCAGTTCTAACTGTCACCTCCTGACCTGAATACAGGTTTCTCAAGCGGCAGGTTAGGTGGTCTGGTATTCCCATCTCTTTAAGAATTTCCCACAGTTTATTGTGATCCACACAGTCAAAAGCTTTGGCATAGTCAGTAAAGCAGAAATAGATGTTTTTCTGGAACTCTCTTGCTTTTTACACTATTCTTGGTATTTCTCATAGTCTATACACTAACTGTGGTGGGAAATGTAGGTTTAATAATTTTAGTTAATATCAATTCAAGCCTTCAAACCCCCATGTATTATTTTCTCAGCAACTTGTCTTTCTTAGACATTAGCTACTCAACAGCAATCCCTCCTAAAATGCTGGCAAATTTCTTAGCATCCAAGCAAAGCATTTCCCTCTATGGTTGTGTGCTACTGATGTTTTTCTTTGGTTGTTTTGCTGATGCTGAATGCCTTATCCTGGCAGCAATGGCCTATGACCGCTATGCAGCCATCTGCAATCCACTGCTCTATTCTGCTCTTGTGTCTGGGAGAGTCTGTGTCTGCTGCATTGCGTTGGTGTACTTCAGGGGGGTGTGACTTCAAAGGTCCATGTCTGCCTCACATTCAGGCTGCCATATTGTGGCTCCAATATCATCAACCATTTTTTCTGTGATATCCCACCTCTCCTGGCTTTATCCTGCACAGACACCTACCTCAATGAGCTTCTGCTCTTTGCCTTGTGTAGCTTCATCTAGACCAGTGCTTTTGTGGTCATCTTTATCTCATACGTCTGTATCCTCCTCACTGTTTTGAGCATCAAGTCCTCAGGTGCAAGAAGCAAAACCTTCTCTACCTGTGCCTCCCATCTCATAGCAATCACCTTATTCTATGGAACACTCCTGTTTATGTACTTGCGTCCCAGTATCAGCTACTCCCTAGACACTGACAAAGTAGTTGCAGTGTTTTATACGGTTGTCTTTCCCATGTTTAATCCAGTAATCTACAACTTCAGAAACAAAGGTGTAAAAAATGCCCTCAGAAAGCTATTGGACAGAAACTGAACTTTCAAATGAATAGGATTTAAAGTTATTTGAGAATATTTAAGGCATAGCCTACCCCTCCAATCTGATAATCAGCTGTACATCACCCTATATGTCAAATATTTTAAACATTTTCCTGCCTTTCAGCAATAAAAATAACTTTTCATCCTCCATACTGTAAAATGATTTTATCTTCTCTTACAAAAATTTACTTGCCAAAATTCTGCTCTGTGAAACATTTCTGAATTAAAATAATAATTTCTCTTTGTACATTGATTTGGTATGTTCTTTATCATGTAATATTGAAGGAATTTGTTGATTTGTCTGTTAACATATCCATATGAGAAAGTCCGTAGCAGCTGGGGATATGTATCTTGGTTGATTTTTCCAAAACCTATGCAGCTTGGTGTATGGCGTGTGTGTGTGTGTGTGTGTGTGTGTGTATAGTGAATAAATGGATGAATGGATCAGATGAATGGATGGATAGAAAAGTGATTAAATTCAGTTTTCTGTGTTTGGGAAAATAAGCCTAGATTCAGCACTTACAGAACATTTACCGTCAGGGAAATTTAACATTACTCATGATGGATAATGGTGATTACAATGGATCTCAGAAAATCAGATAGAAGACACATATAGCAATAGTCACATTTATATTAGGAGAGAGTGAAATTATAGCATGTATTTTCTGTTTAGGCTAGATTGGTTATTGTAATAGATATTCACTGTGGATACCTGGTGAAGATCGTAAAGACTATTAACTATATACATTACTAATTCTTTACACATATGTTCCTGACTCTATCTTCAGGAAGAGGTCAACAATTGCTTTGATCACTGTTTTCTGTAAATTGACAGTGTAAATCAACTGAAGTATGAATACTTCTTTCTCTGGATTCAGTTTTGATGATCAGCCTTTTTTGGGTTGCTTTTAATCCTTGAGTCCTAATTTCTTTTTTATTTTATCTTGACAGAGTTGAAGGAATATACTTTGTAAATATGAATATATAATACTGTGCATTTGGTAGTAATTGTGGAGCTATAAATTACTGGATTTATTACAATATTATAATCCTGAAAATAAAGACAATAAAATATTGCCACTGAAATGGGTTTGTTTGAAATATAAATTAACTAATATATGTAATCTTCCTAGTATATGTATAATTTGAGAATCAAATGATCAAATATGTCCCTTGGACTGCAAGGAGATCCAAGCAGTCCATCCAAAAGGAAATCAGTTCTGAATATTCATTGGAAGTACTGATGCTAAAGCGAAATTCCAATACTTTGGCCACCTGATGTGAAGAACTGACTCATTGGAAAAGACCCTGATGTTGGTAAAGATTGAAAGCAGGAAGAGAAGAGGACAGCAGAGGATGTGATATTTGGAAGGGATCACTGATTTGATGGATATGAGTTTGAGCAAGCTTCTGGAGTTGGTGATGGACAGGGAAGCCTGGCATGCACAGTCCATGGAGTTTCAAAGAGTCAGACATGACTCAGCAATGAACTAACTGAACTTGATTTAACACAGTTTCATTCTCTAACTCATTGATATAATTTCATTCTCTAAGTCATTACAGATTTCACTATGCAATATATGTATGTAATATTCATATAGGAAGAAAAAATATATATACACATATATTTTCCTTTCTCTCCTTATTCTACAGTGATGGAAACTACACTAGATAGCATTTTTAAAAATGTATTTGGGCATTTAATCATAAATCTGGACAAACAGATTTCTGCTTCTTATGATTAACAAGAAAATTGTGGCATGTTTTCTGCTCTATGAGAGATCATATCAATGATATATTGAATCACATAAATGGAGATTAATTGATAATAAATATAAATCTTTATAATTTTCTACAGTTGACTATATATTTAATGCAAGTGAAAATGAAAATAATACAATTAGAGACACAGTAAATACAAATAAGCTTCAACAGTAATTTTGTTTCATACAACTTAAAAAATATGTACACTGTAGTTAAAATGAATGAATGAAAATCCCTGGTAGAGAAAAAAAGAAAGGGGAATATAATTAGCTTAATTATTCTCAATGACCATGATGAAAATCTTAAATCAGAACTGAATCAGATACTAAATCCGATGCTGTGCTTAGAAGGAAAAAAAAAAACAAAACATATATAGGATTAATAAAGTGGATAAGTGAGGAGTGAAAACAGTAGTTAAAACAGTAGTATAGTTAATGCTATAAAATATATAGGAGTAATAAAGTGGATAAGTGATGAGTTAAAAAAAAAAAATCAAAGATGAGTTAAAACTACCACATTCCTTGGCGGTCCAGTGGTTAAGAATCTGCTTTGCAATGCAGGGGACACTGGTTTGATCCCTGGTCCAGGAAGACCTCACATGCCATGGAGAAATTAAGCCCATGAGTGTGCCACAGCTAATGAGCCCAGGCTCTGGAGCACATGAGCTGCACCTACTGAAGCTCACGCACCTAGAGGCTGTGCTCCTCAACAAGAGAAGCCACTGCAATCAGAAGCCCTCACACCACAACTAGGGAAGAGCCCCCACTCACCATGCGGAGGGGCTAAAGAAAGTCCATGCGCAGCAATAGTATCCATCACAGTAAAAATAAATGAATAGTAAATAAATG
This sequence comes from Bos taurus, assembly GCF_002263795.3. Classification (NCBI taxonomy): domain Eukaryota; kingdom Metazoa; phylum Chordata; class Mammalia; order Artiodactyla; family Bovidae; genus Bos; species Bos taurus. Next base: position 78,748,688 of record NC_037342.1, read on the forward strand.
TTAATTTTAAAATGACAGGAGCCTCAATAAGTCCTTAAAGTAATGCAACTATTGTTTCATCAGTTGTCACAATAATTTACAATCTAAAAAATTTAATTGTAAAATGAAGTTTGTAGGAATCAGACACAGTCATATAGATCAGAAGAAAATTAAAAATGTAAAATCAAACATGTAACTGTGCCCATACAGATCCTTTATCATGAACTGTCTTCAGCTACTCTCAAGACTGATTATTTCTATAGGAATTTGTCTGTGTGTGTGTGTGTGTGTGTGTGATGTATGATGTATAAGTCCTAATCAGTTGACTCCAGTGATTTAAAATCATCTGAACAAAGTATAAAATTCTGTGTACACTCATTTCCATACCCTAACTACTAAGGAAAAGGTAATTGGAAAAGAAATCTATCAGCTAATCACCAGGCCATATTTTATACATGAATCAGAGACGTTTTAGAAAAAGAAAAAAATTACAGAAATAGAATTTTCAACTAAGCTAATACGTTTGAGCACTAATATGCATGTGTGTGCATGCTAAATCTCTTCAGTTGTGTCTGACTCTTTGGGACCCTTTGGATCAGAGCCCACTAGGCACTTCTGTCCACGGGATTCCCCAGGCAAGAAGACTAGAGTGAGTTGCCATCCCTTCTCCAGGGAATCTTCCAGACCCAGGGATCCAACCACTTCTCTTATGTCTCCTGCATTGGCAGGCAGGTTCTTTACCACTAGTGTCTCATCTGGGAAGCCAAAGGAGTGTGCAAACACCAAAGCGTGGTATAAACTTGAATGAAGTAGAGTCCTTCAGTTTAATGCATTCATCACTGTGCTTTCACCAGCAAACAAAAGCAAAGAAAACATTTATTTACACTTTAAATAAGTGATACATTTGCTACATATTGTGGAGAGCACAAAATGACTAAGCAAATTCTTATCTCTAAGAGTTTATAATATTTTTGGAGAGAATTATTATAAACACACATATTATTTTAAAATTACCTCATAAAATATATCTTCACTTCCTTTCAATAAACGTTTAAATATGACTGCCCAATTCCTCTCATTTCTACTCAATAATTCATGCACAATGAAGGCATGTAGGGAGACTCAAAAGTGAGGGGATATATATATATATATACATATATATATGTATATATATATATAATAAGTGATTCACTCTGTTGTACAACAGAAATTAACACAACATTGTAAAGCAATTACACTACGGTATAAATAAATACATATCTTAAAAATGAACAAATATTTTAAGGGAGCTATCAAAATGATAGCACTTCATGCAGATGTTAACTTGATGAATTCATTAACATTTAGTATCCAAAGAATTGCAAACTGAGAATCTTTCTCATGTATCAAACACACAGCCATCTTAGATTTCAATGATAAAGGAATAATCAAAGATAATATTTTTAAATATACACAGAAAGTCTCAAAAAGGACATAGGAAATGTCAGAAATATTGCTCATGTACATAATAAACATACATATATACATAACTGTCAATCTAGAAGAACACATACAAAGTGCTTAATAACTTCTAGGGCATTTCTATTTCCTTAAATGTTTCAATATTTTTTTCCAATATTTAACACTGTCCATTCTAAATCCAAAATTTTGAGGTGCTGAGTGTTTTCTTATTGTTTGTGGGTTTGTCCATTAAATCAATCAAAAATAATTCTTAAAACACAGCTGAATGTTCATTAAAAAAAGCCATTGTGCACTAAAAACTGGAGGGATATCAGTATTCTAATGATAAGGGCCAGGATTTATTAGTACTGCCTTAAATGCTTTACATAATGAACTGATTTGATCTTTACAGTAACGATGTGTGTGTGCATGTGTGTTTAGTTGCTCAGTTGTAGCCCACCAGGCTTCTCTATCCATGGAATTTTCTAAGCAAGAGCACTGGAAGTGGGTTGCCGTTTCCTGTTCAGGAGATATTCCTGACCCAGGGATTGGAAGGTCGTCTCCTGCATTGCCACTTGTTTACCACTGAGCCACCAGGAAGCCCCTTATGGTAACTATATGGACCTGGAATTGTTTTTATCTAATGCAGTTTAAAACTTGAGGCTTATATTTTCAGTGATTTTTAGTGTTACATAAGTTATAGAACAGCAGACCTAGAATCTAAATTCTGGAACGTTTGGTTCCAAAGCAAGTGCTCATAATGACTCTGCTATATGCTTCTCTATAAAGTAAAGGAAATTATTTCTGAGATCAGTATCATTGTCCCCAAAACTGAACTCTGTTTCATCATAAAATTCAATGAAGTTGGAGCACTGGAATATGTGACATAGTTTAAAAGCTGACAGGTATACTTGTTCATGTATGAAATCAGTTGCCCTTAAAAATGTGTATATTTAGACCACAGTTTGACATGCTTCATTGGTTTCCAATTATAATATAGTTTTATAAAAGTATATTCTTAGAAATATGAGAGATTATATTTAGTCGGGCAACACTGGTTCAACAGAATAAATAGATAAAAACTATTTGCTTCTGGAGAGACAGCAAGGAAATACACTGTAGGAATGAAAAAAAAATGAGCTTTGAAATTTAACATCACTGTTATTTTCGTTGTTTGGAGTCCTTTCTTTTCTGCATAACTCTATTGAGAGCACTTTTCACTTCCTTGTTTCTAAGACTGTATATAAGGGGGTTCAGCATGGGGATGACAATAGTATAAAAAAACAGAAGCCACTTGAACCTTTCCCAAGGAGTAGGACTTACTTGGTTTTAAGTAAGTGAAAATCATAGTGCCATAGAAGATGGTGACCGCCAGGAGATGGGAGGCACAGGTAGAGGCGGCTTTTCGCTTCCCTGAAGTGGAAGTGATTTTCAGAATAGTGGACAGGATGGCCAAATAAGACACAGATATTGTGATAAGAGACACCAATAGGGTGGAACCAGCAAAAATGAATATGATGATTTCGATGTCATGTGTGTCAGTGCAGGACAGGGGTAAAATTGCCCTTCCATCACAGTAAAAGTGATAAATTTCATTTGGGTTGCAGAAATGCAATCTACTCATGCAAGGAACACTGACAGAGGTAAAACCAATCAAATAGGATCCAAAGATAAGAGAGCAGCAGCGTCTGGTGGACATAACAACGGGGTAACGCAGAGGGTTGCAGAGGGCTGCATAGCGATCATAGGCCATGGAGGAGAGAAGGACACATTCAGTGGCTCCCAAGAAGACAAAGAAAGACAACTGCATGAAGCAGTTCAGGTAAGAAATATACTTGCTGGAAGTCAGTAAGTTGTCTAAGGTTTTAGGGGTGATGACACTTGAGTAACTGAGGTCAAGAAATGACAAGTGACTAAGGAAAAAATACATGGGTGTGTGAAGCTGGGGGTCCAGGCGGATTATCAGGATCATCCCCACAGTCCCCAGCACAGTGATCAGGTATATCAGGAGAAAGAGGGTGAAGAGGACCAGCCGGATCTCTTCAGAATCTGTCAGTCCCATGAGGATGAAGTCAGACACTTGTGTGATATTCCTTCTACTCATAGTGTCCAAATGCTCCAAAATGTTGAGAAATCAGAATGATACATAGCAAGAATTACTACGAATTTTGTTTCCAGAAATTGTGTTTCCAGAAACATCATGATATATTTAGCTTAGTTTAATGTTTCTAGAAAGTGATAATAATGAGGGATGTAGAGAGTAGGAAGAAAAAAATCTTAATTGATGGCCAAATGTAGAAATAGAGGTAAGTAAATATTTGGATATAATATAGTAAAAGCTAGTATATTGGATAATTAGAATGGCTGATGCTGCTTTAAATGATTCTCATTATTAATGCATTTAATTCTCATGAGGTTATACATAGGTAGTACCGTTTCTCCCATTCTTCATATGAGAAAAAGAGCACAGTGAATTTAAGTAACTGAACCTGAGTCAGAGCTACTAAATGTTGGATCTGTAATTCTACCAAGCTAGATTGACCTCAAAAGGAATGCCAACAATACTATATTCTTATTAATATTGATTTCAGCAAACCTGTGAAAAAATGTTAGATATAATATATATACACATATAATAAACAATGATAGAATGGTCTTAGGGCACCATGCACTGTTCTTGTTTCCTAATATACTTGATATGAAATATAAATTTCAACCTTAGTATACTTCAGTAGGTTATGTTAAAATTATAGAACAAGTATTAATATTAATCTTCAAATATAGTGATATTTCGGAGAAGGCATTGGCACCCCACTCCAGTACTCTTGCCTGGAAGATCCCATGGACGAAGGAGCCTGGTGGGCTGCAGTCCATGGGGTCGCTAAGAGTCGGACATGACTGAGCGAATTCACTTTCACTTTTCACTTTCCTGCATTGGAGAAGGAAATGGCAACCCACTCCAGTGTTCTTGCCTGGAGGATCCCAGGGACGGGGGAGCCTGGTGGGCTGCCATCTATGGGGTCGCACAGAGTCAGACACGACTGAAGTATATTAGCAGTAGCAGCATAGTGATATTTTTCAAATTAATCACTCAAAATGTAATTTCTTCCATAATTTTATTTCTAAGCATGCAAATTAATTGCAGACCCTGATTTCATCAACTCTGTATTTCTGATTCCACAAATTTTGGCATTTCTTAGAGAAAAGTTTAAGTGATATCAGTGCACGTATTCTGAAAATATCTCCATTTTATTTGATTCTACCTAAAGTTTCTAATTTTGAGAATAATACTCACTGGCAGCCAAGACTGGTGATAATAAACTTCTTCCAATGTTATCTATCTAGAAGTATGTCAACCTCGAATTTTGCTCACAAAAAAAAAAAAAAAGAAAAGAAAAAGAAAGAAAACATGTCAGCTGACAATTTCTGTAATACACTTGTTTTCTTTGAGATAAGTTCTTTTTTAAGTTTTAGTGTAGTCATTTTGTTTTATTCTGAGGGGAAAATAAATCAGACTAGAAATTTTATTCAGTTTCTGATCAAATGTAAAATTTTCCGGGAAGTTATGCCTGAAAAAAAATTCAGGAATCCACTCTTCAGGTACATTAGCAAAGAGAAGGCTTTTCATCTCATCCTAATATTTCCAGAGTACTTCATATACTGGGAATTGTTAATAATGAAACGTTTGCTCATCCCCGTGAATCAATTATCAAGAAAGATGTCTTTGCCTGTCTACAGGGAAAAAGTTCAAGGACCAAAAGCGGCTGTGATAGGATTGGATTTGAGAAGCTAATTGTCTTTTTCCTTAGGAGCCACAAAATGAAAACCTAATGGTTTGGTCTACCTTTGTGATGCTCTAAATTTATGCCCAGGGTGGTAGAGAAACTATTTATAGAGAAATATCTACTCTATGACTGAAATCATCAGAGGCAGAATGATACATTTTGACAATAAAACTTTTATATTTAAATGCGTAATACTATTAAGTGAGTAAATATGTTTGCTAAAAAAAAAAACTAAAATATAACAAAATTCAAAGAATGACATGAAAACAATTCAAAACTGTTGTAATAATTTAATGAATTTCTCCCAATTATTTTTGTTGTGGAGTATTAATCTGTATACCTCCAGATTTGCATAAGCATTATTATACTGTATATTCAGTATTCACTCCTATTTTATAACTAAAAGCCACCTCAAAAACCATGATAAATGCAAAATATGAGGAGAAAGTTTTTCTTATTTAATATTTTTTAACATTGAAACTCATTTTGTTCATTCTAGTGTTTTTCCTGATTTCAAACTATTCTTATACCATTCATTGTGTCATATCATTAGAGATTTTAAACATCTCTTAATTTAATGATGGTATAGTTTCATTCCCTAATTCATTACTGTTTTAACTACACAATATACATATTTATATATGCATATGGGCTTCCCTATTGTCTCAGATGGTAAAGAATATGTCTGCAATACTGAAGAATATGGTTTGATCCCTGGGGCGGGAAGATCCCCTGGAGAAGGAAATGGCTACCCTCTCCAGCATTCTTGCTTGGGAATTCAATGGACAGAGGAGTATCGAGGGCTATATTCCATGGTGTCACAAAAAGTCAGACGTGACTTAGTGCCTAAATTGTCACTTCCATATATATACAGATAGATTATATATCATAAAGGCAAGTAATCTGACTCAGACATTGTGCTTAGAAGAAAAAAACTGATAAATTAATTTAAAAAATGATAAATTAATGTAAAAAGCTGTAAAATTAATAAAGGGAATGAGTGATGAGTTAAGACAGTATCAATAAATCCCTAAAATAATTCATAGTATGTTTCATCAGTTGTCACTTATAATACTTTGTAATGTAAAATATTTCATTGTAAAATGAAGTTTGCTGGTATCAGGCACTAGTTATACATATATGAGAAGAAAATTAAAAATTTAAACCAAATGTATATATGTGCACACCCAGGACACTTCACATGAATTATCTTCAACTATCCCAAGACTAAAGATCAATTATCACTACAGGAAGTTTCTTTTTGATGTATGATACATAAGAAATCTTAAGCAGTTGACTCCAATGATCTAAAATCATATGAACAAGTACAGATCTATGCACACTGATTTCTGTATCCTAACCATTAAAGAAAAATATCATTTGAAAAGAAGTCCATTAATCCCTATGCCATTTTTAACATACCAGTAAGCAATGCTTTTGAGTCAGACATGACTGAGTGAACTGAACTGAATGCTTTTGAAAGAATTCTAGATAGAATTTTCAACTGAACTAATGTTTTTTGATTGCTAATATGCACAGGAATGTCCAAATTCCAAGGCAAGATATAAACACGAATAATGTAGAATCACTGATCTTAATAAATTCATCACTTTGCTTCTATAAGCCAAAAAGAGCAAAGAAAATATTTACTTATTAAAATATTATAAATATTGCATATGTGTTTGCTCCATGCTGTGGAGAGCAATAGTCAAACTATGACTAAACAGACTCATCTCTCAAAAAACTTACAATCTTGTCTGAGAGAGAGAAATATAAGCACACATATTTTTTCCTAAAAGTACTTTATGGATTACCTTCAGTTCTTTTCAATAAATATTTAAATAGGATTACTCAACTTTCATTACTTCTCAATGATTCATGCACAGTGAAGGCAGTACTGAGGATTTCATCTTTTCCAGGGGTCATTTTGTATCAATACTGGGGAGAGTACATTAAACAAGGTTTATGTTCAAGTCTCTTGTCAAGGAATAATAAAAGGAAAACACAGTTTCTATTTTTAATAATATAGATTTAATGAAAAATTTCTGCCCAATCTGAAGGAATGAGAATCTCTAAATATACCCCAAATAGCCTCAGGAATATTTTACACCTAGTACTTCATGTTTATACACATACACACAAACATGCATATTCTTGTTGTTCAATTGCTAAGTCGTGTCCAACTCTTTGCAACCATGTGGATGGCAATAAAGCAGCTTCCCTGTCTTCACTATCTCCTGGAGTTTGCTCAAACTCAAGTCCACTGAGTTGGTGATGCCATCCGACCATCTCATCCTCTATCACCCCCTTCTCCTCTTGTCTTCAATCTTTCCCAGCATCAGGGTCTTTTCTAATGAGCTGGTTCATCACATCAGGTGGCCAAAACAGTGGAGCTTCACTTTCAGTATCAGTCCTTCCAATGAATATTCAGAATTGATTTCCTTTAGGAGTGACTGGTTTGATCTTCTTGCTGCCAAGGGGACTCTTAAGAGTCTTTTCTAGCACACAGTTGAAAACATCATTTCCCAGTGCTCATAATTCTTTATGGTTCAACTCTCAGATCCATGCATGACTACTGGAGAAACCATAGATTTAACTATATGGACATGTGTCCACAGAATGATGTCTCTGCTTTTTAATACACTGTCTATACTCTGGTTGCTCTTCAGATCATATAAATCTTTCACCTTTTAATATGCTAACTATGTTTGTCCTATATTTTCTTCCAAGTCTTAGCTTTTCTTCCATGGAACAAGTGTCTTTTAATTTCATAGCAGCTGTCATCATCCACAGTGATTTTGGAGCCCAAGAAAATAAAATCTGTTACTGTGTGCATTTTTCCCCATCTATTTGCCATGAAGTGATGGGACCAGATGCCATGATCTTAGTTTTTTGAATGTTGAGTTTTAAGCCAGGCCTCTCACTCTCCTCTTTCAACTTCATCAAGAGGATCTTAAGTTCCTCTTTGCTTTCTGCTTTTAGGATAGTATCATCTCCATACTGAAATTGTTGATGCTTCTCCTGGAAATCTTGATTCCAGCTTGTGCTTCATCCAGCAGTACCTTTCACATGATGTCCTCTGCATAGACGTTAAATAAGCAGGGTGAAATATATAACCTTTACATACTCCTTTCCCAATTTGACCCAATCCATTGTTCCATGTTTGGTTGTAACCATTGCTTCTTGACGAGCATACAGGTTTCTCAGGAGGCAGGTAAAGTGTTCTGGTATTCCCATCTCTTGAAGAATTTTCCACAGTTTGTTGTGATCCATACAATCAAAAGTTTTTGCATAGTCAGTGAAGCAGTAGTAGATGTTTTTCTGGAATTCTCTTGCTTTTTTTCTGATACAATGGATACTGGCAACTTGATCTCTGGTTCCTCTGCCATTTCTAAATACAGCTTGTACATCTGGAAGTTCTTGGTTCACATACTATTGAAGCATATCTTGAAGGATTTTGAGTATCACCTTACTAGCATGTGAAATGAGAACAACTGTACTGTAGTTTGAACTTTCTTTGGCATGCCCTTCTTTGGCATTGGAATGAAAACTGAACTTTTCCACTGCTGTGGCCACTGCTGAGTTTTCCAAATTTGCTGACATATTGAGTGCAACATTTTAACAGCATCATGTTTTAGGATTTTAAATGGCTTGGCTGGAATTCCATCACCTCCACTGCTTTATTCATAGTGATGCTTCCTAAGGCCCACTAGACTTCACACTCCAGGATGTCTGGCTCTAGGTGAGTGACTATGGCATTTTGGTTATCTTGGTCATCAAGAACTTTTTGTACAGTTCTTCTGTGGATTCTTGCCACATCTTCTTACTCTCTTTTACTTCTGTTTGGTCCTTTCTGTTTCTATCTATTGTGCCCATCTTTGCATGACGTGTTTTCTTGATATCTCTAATGTTTAAAAGTTATAAACTCTTTGCACTTAGAGAGGCACATTATAGTGATTAAGAAATAAAATTCTGCTGTTTTATGCTGTACCTCACAGCATAACTTGGACAAACTCTGGGAGATGGTGAGGGACAGGGAAGCCTGATGTACTGTAGTCTATGGAGTCACCAAGAGTTGATACGAATTGGCAGCTGAACAAAAGCCACTGTATAAATATATCCCTTTATCTTGATATCAAGGTAAAATAACAGTTTGTCAAATAGACTAGAAAAATTAAAAATGCCCATAAATATAAGAAGAGGTAATATGCTTTTACCAGCTGTGCAGCATTGAAGCAAGTAGCGAAGGGGAGATACTCCATACCCAAAATGAGGAGCAGCCATGATGAGAACCCCATGTCTAAGGTCAGAGAAACCCCAGTGAGACAGTAGGAGCTGGAGTGGCTGGGAGGAGATACCCCACATACAAGGGAAAAAGGAGAAGTCCCAAAAAGACTGTAGGAGGGGTGAATTTGCATTAAGAATCAAATTCCACTCTGCTGGAGACTCCTGGACACCCACAGGCAAATCCAGTCCCACCAGAGACACTCGGAGGGCTCAAACAAACATCGTGAGCATCAGGAACCCAGAGACCCCCCAGAGACTGAGACAGAACTGTGTTTGAGCATCTCCTGTGGAGGTACGGGTCAGCAGTGGACTGCTGCAGGGACTGGGGCTCTGGGTGCAGCAGACCTGGGTACGGCATAAGTCTTTTTGGAGGAGATCCCCATTAACCCCACAATAGAGCCACAAGAACTTACACAGGACTGGGAAATAGACTCTTGGAGGGCACAAACAGAACCTTGTGCACCAAGACCCAGGAGAAAGGAGCAGTGACCCCACAAGAGACTGACCCAGACTTGCCTGTGGGTGTCCAGGAGTCTCCAGCAGAGTTGTGGGTCAGTGGTGGCCTGCTGCAGGGTTGGGGGCACTGAGTAGAGCAGTACGTGCATGGGATCTTTTGAAGGTGAAGGTGAAGTCGCTCAGTCGTGTCTGATTCTTTGCGACCCCATGGATTGTAGCCTACCAGGCTTCTCCATCCATGGGATTCTCCAGGCAAGAACTGGATTGGGTTACCATTTCCTTCTCCAGGGGATCTTCTTGACTCAGGGATTGAACCCAGGTCTCCCGCATTGGAGGCAAACGCTTTAAGCTCTGAGCCACCAGGGAAGGGGGATCTTTTGAAGGAGCTTGCCATTGTCTTCATTACCTCCTCCATAGTTTGGCCCCAGGTGAATAGCAGGGAAGGAACACAGCTACACCCATCACAAAAAAAAAAAAAAAAATGGATTAAAGATTTACAGAGCATGGCCCAGCCCCTCAGAACAACACCCAGTTTCCCCCTTAGTCAGTCTCTCCCATCAGGAAGCTTCCATAAGCCTCTTACCTTCTCCATCAGAGGGCAGACAGACTGAAAACTGCAAGAAAAGAAAACTAACCGATCTAATGACGTGGACCACAACCTTGTCTAACTCGATGAAGCTATGAGCCATCCATGTAGGGCCACCCAAGATGAATGGGTCATGGTGGAGAGTCCTGACAAAATGTGGTCCACTGGAGAAGGGAATGGCAAACCACTTTAGTATTCTGACCTTGAGAACTCCATGATCACTATAAAAAGGCAAAAAATTAGGACACTGAAAGGTGAACTCCCCAGGTTGGTAGGTGCCCAATATGCTACTGGATAAATAACTCCAGAAAGAATGAAGAGACAGAACCAAAGCAAAAACAACACCCAGCTGGGCATGTGACTGATGATGAAAGCAAGGTCCAATGCTGTAAAGAGAAATATTGCATAGGAACCTGAAATGTTACATCCATGAATCAAGGTAAATTGCAAGTGGTCAAACAGGTAATAGCAAGAGTGAATGCGAAACGTTAGGAATAAGTGAAAAATGGACTGGAATGGGTGAATTTACTCAGATGACCATTATATCTACTGCTTTGGGCAAGAATCCCTTAGAAAGAATGGAGTAGCCATCATAGTCAACAAAAGAGTCCAAAACCCAGTCTCAAAAATGACAGAATGATCTCTGTTCATTTCCAAGGCAAACCATTCAATATCATGGTAATCCAAGTCTATGCCCCAACCAGTAATGCTGAAGAAGCTGAAGTTGAATGGTTCTATGAAGACCTACAAGACCTTCTAGAACTAACATCCCAAAAGAGATCCTTTTCATTATAGGGGACTGGAATGCAAAAGTAGGAGCTCAGGAAACACCTGGAGTGACAGGCAAATTTAGCCTTGGAGTACAAAATGAAGCAGGACAAAGGCTAATAGAGTTTTGCCAAGAGAATGCACTCTTCATAGCAAGCACCCTCTTCCAACAACACAAGAGAAGACTACACATGGACATCACCAGATGTTCAACAGCAAAATCAGATTGATTACATTCTTTGCATCCAAAGTTGGACAGGCTCTATACATTCAGCAAAAACAAGACTAGGAGCTGACTGTGACTCACGTGATGAACCCCTTATTGCCAAATTCAGGCTTAAATGGAAGAAAGTAGGGAAAACCACTAGGCCATTCAGGTATGACCTAAATCAAATCCCTTATGATTATATAGTGGAAGTGAGAAATAGATTTAAGGGACTAGATCTGATAGACAGACTGCCTGAGAACTATGGGTGGAAGTTTTACAGAAGATATGGATCAACATTTTACATAATATTTTACAGAAGACATGGATCAAGACCATCCCCAAGAAAAAGAAATAAAAAAAAGAAAAACAAACAAAAAAACAAACAAAACAAAATGGCTGTTTGAGGAGGCCTTACAAATAGCTATGAAAATAAGAGAAACAAAAAGCAAAGGAGAAAAGGAAAGATATACCCATTTAATGCAGAGTTACACAGAATAGCAAGGAGAGAAAAGAAAGCATTCCTCAGCCATCAGTGTAAAGAAATACAGGAAAACTAGAATGGGAAAGACTAGAAATCTCTTGAAGAAAATTGGAAATACCAAGGGAATATTTCATGCAAAGATGGGTTCAATAAAGCATAGAACTGAGAAGAACCTTACAGAAGCAGAAGATATTAAGAAGAGGTGGGAATAACACACAGAACTATAAAAAAAAAAAAAAAAAAGATCTTCACGACCCAGATAATCACAAAGGTGCCAGGAGCCGGCATATTGCATATTGAGTGCATATTGCATATTGCATATTGAGTGCAGCACTTTCCACAGCATCATCTTTCAGGATCTGGAATAGCTCAACTGGAATTCTATCACTGCAGGGAGCCAGCGTGAGGAACTCTGCCCGTGGCAAATGTCATGAGGAAGGGGGTTCGGCATACGCAAAGGCGGGATCAAGCCTCAGGAGTCCCCCTGGAAATTCTCAAGCATCTACCCCCAAAACCAGAGTCTGCCTACTTTCTGCTTTGTGCTTTCACCTACACCTTCTAACTTTACGGGGGGCTGTCCCCCATTACCTCTCTCTAAAAAACAGAGTTAACTTACAGCTCCAATTAATAAAGTTCCTGGGTGTGATAGTGTTTCAACCTACAAACTCCTTTGGAAGTCCTCTAGCCTGCCTGAATAGGTTTTTCCGGCCACATGTGATTGTTCAGAGCCTCCCAACTGTGAGAGGCATAAGATGTTCTAAACTGTCTAAATACAGATTCCTTTGAGTAGTTAAAAGATTGATTAGAAATTGTATTGGTGAAGGGTTTTTCACTTGTTGGGCCAATGTTTGCTGCTAAGTTTCCATATCCCTTACCTGCTGTGTCCCTGGCAGTGTATTGATTAATATGATTGGTGTAAGTAGTAGTTTTAATGTTTGTAACCTTGGACCCTTGAGTTAATTCTTTTTCTTGTTGTAGCCCACCACACCTTTGCCCTTTAGGAATGCAACTTTAATGCTTTTGGAGGGTGGCGCCTGACTAGTCAGCTTTAGAGAAAAATAAGTTTTCTGAAGAAAGGGTCTTAAAATGTTAACAGGCCTCCGGGCCAGAAGATGATGCAAATCACCTAAACTTTTTCATATGATAAGTTTGCAGGAAGAAAGCCTAGCTTACTGCATGACTCTACCCCTTCCCCCATTATCCTCTATGCATAACTTAAGGTATAAAAACTACTTTGGAAAATAAAGTGTGGGCCTTGTTCACCAAAACTTGGTCTCCCCATGTTGTTCTTTCTCTCACCTTCTGGCTGAATTATTCAGCCTCTTTTCTCCACTGAATTTCCTCACTGAGCTATCCTTATTTCAGCCTCTTTTCTCCACTGAATTTCCTCACTGAGTTGTCCTTATTCTATTACTCTTTATATCCTTAATTAATGTTTAATTAAGCAGTTGTTTCCTGATCCTCGCCAATGCCGTCCCCGCTTCGAATTCCCTGGATCCACTGGGGCTGGACCCCGGCACAAAGGTGTTGTCACTCACATTCACCTAGATCCAGACATCCTGGAATGTGAAGTCAAATGGGCCTTAGAAAGCATCACTATGAACAAAGATAGTGGAGGTGATGGAATTCCAGTTGAGCTATTTCAAATCCTAAAAATGATGCTTTGAAAGTGCTACACTCAATGTGCCAGCAAATTTGGAAAACTCAGCAGTGGCCACAGGACTGGAAAAGGTCAGTTTTCATTCCAATTACAAAGAAAGGCAATGCATTTCTTTGAGCCAAATAATGCTCAAACTACCACACAATTGCACTCATCTCACATGCTAGTAAAGAATGTTCAACATTCTCCAAGCCAGGCTTTGACAATACAAAAACCATGAACTTCCATATATTCCAACTGGTTTTAGAAAATGCAGAGGAACCAGAGATCAAATTGTCAACATCCTCTGGATCATTGAAAAAGCAAGAGTTCCTAAAAAACATCTATTTCTGCTTTATTGGCTATGTCAAGGCCTTTGGTTGTGGATCACAATAAACTGTGGAAAATCCTTCAAGGGATGGAAATACCAGACCATCTGACCTGCCTTTTGAGAAATCAGATCAGGAAGCAACAGTTAGAACTGAACATGGAACAATAGACTGGTTCCAAATAGGACTAGGAGTACATCAAGGCTGTATATGGTCACCCTGCTTATTTAACTTATATGCAGTGTACATCATGAGAATCGCTGGGCTGCATGAAACACAAGCTTGGATCAAAATTGCCAGGAGAAATATCAGTAACATCAGATATGCAGATGACACCACCCTTATGGCAGAAAGTTAAGAACTAAAGAACCTCTTGATGAAAGTAAAAGAAGAGAGTGAAAAAGTTGGAAACAGTGGCAGACTTTATTTTGGGGGGCTCCCAAATCACTGCAGATGGTGACTGCAGCCAGGATATTAAAAGATGCTTTCTCCTTGGAAGAAAAGTTATGACCAACATAGACAGCATATTAAGAAGCAGATACATTACTTTGTCAAAGATTGTACATCTAGTCAAAGCTATGGTTTTTCCAGTAGTCATGCATGGATGTGAGAGTTGGAGTATAAAGAAAGCTGAGTGCTGAGGAACTGATGCTTTTGAACTGTGTTGTTGGAGACGACTCTTGAGAGTCCCTTCAACTGCAAGTAGTTCCAACCAGTCAATTCTAAAGGAAATCAGTCCTGATTATTCTTTGGAAGGACTGGTGTTGAAACTGAAACTCCAATACTGTGGCCACCTAAGGCAAAGAACTGATTTATTGCAAAAGACCCTGATGCTGGGAAAGATTGAAGGAGGGAGGAGAAGGGGACGATAAAGCATGAGATTGTTGGATGGCATCATCGACTCAATGGACAAGAGTTTGAGCAAACGCTAGGAGTTGGTGCTGGACAGGGAGGCGTGGTGTGCTGTAGTCTATGTGCTCACAAAGAGTCGAGCATGACTGAGTGACTGAACTGGACTGAATATGCTTTTAAAAGAGGAGAGAGGCACCAAAAAGTGTATTCTTAATCAAATGCAAGTAAAAAAAAATTAACAATAGCTGTAAATATAAAGTTTAGAAAAGATGAATATCTGAGCAAAAATAAGCAAAAATATTAATTTCATGGCATTCAAATATGAAGGGAATTTTTAAAATCAAGTAGGGGAAAATAATGCAAGACAAATAAATTTGTATAGGGTTTTAAATTAGTAAAAATAATTTAAATGTTTATTTCCTAAAAAAGAGTTTGAACTTTATTTTTAACATTTTGAAAGTATGTTATAAAAAACAAACAGAAAATGGTGGAGGAATAGGATGGGGAGATCACTTTCTCCCTTACAAATTCATCTAAGATCATTTGAACACTGAGCACATTCCACAAAACAACCTCTGAATGCTGGTGGAGGACACCAGCCACCCAGAATGACAGCCCATTGTCTTCAGGACAAAATATAAAATATAAAAAGAGAGACAAAAGAGTTAGGGACAGAGACCCACCCAGGGAAGTGAGTCGTGAAAGAGGAGAAGTTTCCAAACAGCAGGACCCTCTCACTGGCAGTCTGTGGGGAGTTTTGGAATATCTGAGGGCAACATAACTGGGAGGGAAAAATAAATAAATAAAACCTGCAGAATATCCACCTAACCACAACTCCCAGTGGAAAAGTAGCCCAGATGCTCATGTCTGTCACCAGCAAGTAGGGGCTGAACAAAGAGGCACGGGCTGAATGCTTAGGGTAAGGACCAGGCCTGAATGCCCTGAGGACAATCTGAAGGAGCTAACCTGAGATAGCAACTCAAACTGTGGGATAGCCAGAGAGAGAGACGGAAAAAAAGGAAAAAGAGAGAGAGAGAGAACTTTCCCATGAAAAGCTCTAACTTGAGGCACAGCCTGTCCCACTCACAGAACAAAGGACTGAGCAATACCAGAAGAGAGCTAGCCAACTGCGGACTGGCCCATTACCAGCTGGAGGCAGAGAGGCAGGCTGGCAACAGCCAGAGCCAGAACGCGAGGGGCAATCTCGGCCCCAGAGATCCTACACCAAACTGTGAGCAGGCTCCCAGTTGCTAACCAAGTCTTCCTGGGATCCTGAACAGTTGACATCCACCAGGAGGGTTGCAGCCAGAGATCAGCTCCCCAGAGGAGACACATGGCACACCTGAGACAGAGCTCCAGCTGCACATCCAGGAAACAAGCGGCTGGGACAGGGGAGGTGATAAGATGAACCACCCACCTGGGGAGAGTGCTCGCCAAGCACATGGTCACCTGAGCTGCTTGCACCTACCTGCAAAGGACACAAAATGCATGCCCACCTGAGTCTGTGCCTTTGTGGAGTATCCAAGAACCTAAACCTGAGCAGCTTAGTCCTGGGAAGTGCACACAACCCAGGGCCCGCTTTAGACAGTTCCCCTGAAAAGCAACCTGGAGCATGAGCAGTGTAGACTGGAAAAGCACACATGCCATGAGAGGGGGCAAACCCAGTGTGGCCCAGACACTGTGAGCACTCCCCACACATGCCAGTGATATTTGTTCTCAATGTTCCTCCCTCCTTACAGCACAACTAAACAAGTGAACCTAAATAAGTGACCACCTTTGCACCCTTGTGTCAGGGTGGAAATTAGACACTGAAGAGACTTGCAAACAGAAGAAGCCAAAATAGAGGGATCTGCTTTGGAGGTGACAAGTGAAACATACTAAAACCCTATAATTAGCACCGCCTACACTGGAAGGGGGGCCTATAGACCTTGAGAATAAGTATAAGCTAGAACAAGGAACTATCTGAAACTGAACTGACCCCACACTGCACACAACAGCTCAAGAGAAATTCATAGATATATTTTACTATTATCATTTTTAAATTTTAAGTCCTTTATTATTTCTTTAATTTTCATTTTTATAATCTATTACCTTATTTTTTAAAAGACCCTATTTTAAAGCAAATTCCATATATATTTTTAAGAATTTTTGTGATTTTGTTTTTTAATATTGTATTTTTGAGAGTCTAGATTTACTCTACTCTAAATTTTTAATCTTTGTTTTTTGGCATTTGTTATTAATTTTGTACCTTTAAGAATCCAATCATCAGTACCCATTTTTACTTGGGAATGTGATTACTGGCTTGATTGCCCTCTCCCCCTTTTGACCCTCTTTTTTTCCCCAAGGTCAACTCTATCTCCTCCCTCTCCCTTATCTTCTCTACCCAACTCTGTGAATCTTTTTGGGGATCCCAGGCTGTAGAGAATACTTCAGGAACTGATTATTGGCTAGATCTGGCTCTCTCCTTTAGACTCCTTCTCTTCTCCTCCTGGTCACCTCTATCTCCTTCCTCCCTCTTCTCTATGTAACTCTGTGAGCCTCTCTGAGGGGTCCAGACTGTGGAGAGCACATAGGGAACTGATTACTAGCTAGATTGCTCTTGCCCCTTTTGATTCCCCCTCTTCTCCTCCTGCTCACCTCTATCTCCCTCCTCCTTCTTCTCTTCCCCATGTAACTCTGCAAAACTCTCTGGGTGTGCTTCACTGTTGAGAATCTTTTCTCCTTTGACCTAGATGTTTCATTATTTGTGCCATATGGATGGAGAAGTCTTGAGGTTACTGTAAGAATAAGACTGAAAACCAGAGGCAGGAAGCTTAAATCCAAAACTTGAAAACACCAGAAAACTCCTGACTCCAGGGAACATTAATCAACAGAACTCATCTAAAAGCCCCCATACCTCCACTGAAACCCTGCTACATCCAAGAGCCAATAAGTTCCAGAGCAAGATTTACCACACTAATTCTCCAGCAATGCAGGAACATAGCCCTGAGTATTAATATACAGGCTACCCAAAGTCACACCAAACCCATAGACACCTCAAAACTCACTACTGGACACCTCATTGCACTCCAGACAGAAGTGTCACAGCTCCACCCACTAGAACATCAACACCAGCTTCCCTAACCAGGAATCCTTGACAAGCCACTCGTCCAGTCAGTTCAGTTCAGTTCAGTCACTCAGTCATGTCCATGGGATCACAAAGAGTCAGACACGACTGAGCGACTGAACTGACTGAACTGAAGAGAAATGCATGTGCTAATTGAAAGCCTAGTTTTTCTTGGTATAAAAAAGAAAGATGAAATCAAATTTATTAAGTTACACAAGATACACCACATTATATCTATATTATATTTTAACCTATCTAACACAGTTATTTTGCCTGAGATTTTTAGATGAAAAATTGAAAAATTGAGAGATTGTTATTTTTTTCCCAGTAAGAGACAGTGTCAAGTTTAGTGTCTTTGATCCAAAATTCATGTTCTTCAATTTTACAGCATTAATATTTTTTAAAATTTATTTTGTATTTGGATACAAACAATGTTGTGATAGTTTCAGGTGACCAGGGAAGAGACTCAGCCATATATATACATGTATCCTTTCTCCCACAAACAGTCCTCCCATTCAGGCTGCCACATAATATTGAGCAGACTTCCATGTGCTATACAGTAGATCCTTATGGGCTACACATTTTTTATAATTGAGTGTGCATATCCATCCCAAACACCCTAACTATCCCTTCCCCCATCCTCACCCACTGCCCAGCAATCATAAATTTTACAGCATTCACTCTTTATTAATCTAAATGTATTTTTAAAAACCAACCCCCAGAGGTCCTAAGATGGTGGAGGGATAGGATGGGGAGATCAGTTTCTCCCCCACGAATTCAGCAAATGATCATTTGAACTCTGAGCAACTTCCACAGAACAACTTCTGAATGCTGGTGGAGGATACCAGACACTCAGAAAGGCAGCCCATTCCCTTCGAAAGGAGGTAGGACAAAATATAAAAGAGAAAAAGAGAGACAAAAGAGTTAGGGATGGATACCCATCCTGGGGAGGGAGTCATGAAGGAGGATAATTTCCAAACAGCAGGAAACCCTCTCATAGACGGGTGTGTGGGGAGTTTTGGAATCTCAGAGGGCAACGTAACTGGGAGGGGAAACACACACACACACACACACACACACACACACACACACACACACACACACACACAGAATATCCACCAAACCTCAACTCCCAGTGGAGAAGTAGCCCAAATGCTCACATCTGTCAGCAGTGTGCAGGGGCTAAACAGGGAGTCACAGGCTGCACTGCTTAGGGTAAGGACCAGAACTGAATTCCCTGAAGACAATCTGAGGAAGGTAACATAAGATAGCAGCCCAAACTGTGGGATAGCCAGAGAGAGGGAAAAAAAAGAAAAAAAATGAGAGAGAGAGAGAGAGAGAGAACTTTCCTGGAAAAAGCTCTAACCTAAGGCACAACCTGGTCCACTCACAGAACAAAGGACTGAGTGAATATCAGAGGAGAGCTAGCTGGCTGAAGACCAGCCCATCCCCCTCTTGGAGGCAGAGAGGCAGGTGGGCGACAGCCAGAGCTGAAAGGCGAGGGGCAATCTCGGCCCCTGAGATGCCACCCTCCACCAAACTGTGCTAACCAAGTCTTCCTGGGATCCTGGACGGTTGACATCTGCTGGGAGGGTCACAGCCAAGGATCACCTCCCCAGAGAAGACACACAGCACACCTGAGACAGTGCTCTTGCTGTGCACCCGGGAAACCAAGCAGCTGGGACCGGGGAGGTGATAAGTCTCATCACAAACCTGGGATAGTGCACTCGCCAAGCATCTGGTTGCCTGAGCTGCTTGGACCTGGGAAGGGCACAAAAACGCAGGCCTAACCGAGTCTGTGCCTTTGTGGAGTACCCGAGAACCTGAACCTGAATGGCTTAGACCTGGGAAGTGCACACAACCCAGGACCTGCTTTAAACAGTTCCCCTGCAGAGCAACCTGGAGCTTGAGCAGTGTAGACCTGCTCACATGCCATGACCAGGGGCAAACCCAGTGTGGCTCAGACACTGGGAGCACTCCCCCCACACACAAGTGATATTTGTTTGCAGTGCTCCTCCCTCCCCAAAGCACAACTGAACAAGTGAGCCTAAATAAGTGGCCACCACCTACACCCCCTTGTGTCAGGGTGGAAATTAGACACTGAAGAGACTTGCAATCAGAAGAAGCCAAAAGAAAAAGAGGGAACCCAGTTTGGAAGTTGAGAGTCAATTCCTAAGCAGGTTGATATGAAGTCTAGGGGTCCCCAAAAGAGAGGAGTCTGGTTTTCTTTCTACATTCCTTAGTCTGAGTCACATAAAAGTTTTGTTTTGTTTTTAATCTTAAAGCCTGAACTGATGATTACACAACAAACAACTCAGTTTAAACTCTGTACTAAGGATTATATAACAACAATGTATCCTGATTGAGGATAGTCTCTCCTGCCTGAAAACATTCTGGCTAAAAGATGCTTACTCCATGGAAGAAAAGTTATGACCAACCTGGATAGCATATTTAAAAGCAGAGACATTACTTTGGTAACAAAGGTCCATCTAGTCAAGGCTATGGTTCTTCCAGTGGCCATGTACAGATGTGAGAGTTGGACTGTGAAGAAAGCAAAGCACCAAAATATTGATGCTTTTGAACTGTGGTGTTGGAGAAGACTCTTGAGAGTCCCTTGGACTGCAAGGAGATCCAACCAGTCCATCCTAAAGGAGATCAGTCCTGGGTGTTCATTGGAAAGACTGATGCTGAAGCTGAAACTCCAATACTTTGGCCACCTAGTGCGAAGAGTTTACTCATTGGAAAAGACTCTGATGCTGGGAGGGATTGGGGGAAGGAGGAGAAGGGGACAACAGAGGATGAGATGGCTGGATGGCATCACTGACTCAATGGACATGAGTTTGAGTGAACTCCAGGAATTGGTGATGGACAGGGAGGCCTGGCGTGCTGCAATTCATGGGGTCACAAAGAGTCGGACACGACTGAGCGACTGAACTGAACTGAACTGATGTATTTTCAAAAATTACAAAAGATAACAGTGAAACTTTTTTAAAGTTTAGGGGAATAAATGGCCTTTTAAAATCAATCAATCTAAATAAAAATAAAGAAGGTAAAAATAATAATAGGAAAAATTAAGATAAATAGAAGTCTGAGAATGTATAAATAAGTCCAAATGAATTAGTAAGGAAATAAAAATGGACTGAGCTCATCATTAAAATTCAAAGGTTGTGAATGTGGATTTTATAAATATAAATCAAGCCATTTGATATAATAGACAAAGATGAAAAAGAAATAAAACAAGTAATAATTAAATCAACAATGTCATAGAGAAGAACATCATGCATTAATGAACATGAATTCACAAGAGCTACACTTTTCAACCAAAATTAAAAAAAAAAATATTGAGGTGAAGAGCTTACTAATTATAGCACAGTATAATACTGAAGCTTTACTGGTACTGGTGATGCTTTATATTTGGTGGTTATATGTGTTGGTTGTATATTCTACATGTCTTTTGTAATATAAAGTATTATTTACACCCCCAAATTGCCTTTAAAGCACAAGTTTCAGACATACCACCTCTCTCAGCAAGTCAAAATGCTGCCAGTTTTACTAAATCAAAGTCACATCTTTGCTAGACATTAAAAAGCATTACCATTTTCAAGATTAAAAGACAAGTTGGTACTAAAACATATTTGGGATTATATAAACTAGAGATGTGAACAATGAGTGATGGTAACTCCAAACAGGATGCACAGGACTGCTGTCCCACAAAGTAAGGGCAAGAGGCACAGGCACTCACATACATAACTATGGAGTGTTGTTCTAATTAGCAGTAATTTCTGTATTGGTATATAACAGACTTTTCTTATATCTCTTTCAATGATATTCTTTGTTACCCCAGATCTACTGATATATAACTGACATATAACATGTAAGTCTAAGGTGCATAATGTGATGATTTGACACCCAAATATATTGCCAAATATTTATAGTAAGATTAGTTGACACATCCTTCACCTCACACAACTGCCATGTTTTCTTTTTTATGGTGAGAAGGTACAAAATCAACTTTTACAACAACTTTCAAGTACATGGTTAACTGCAGTCACTATGCTGTACATTAGATCCTCAGAAATCATTCCTCTTATGACTAGAAGTTTGTGCCCTGTGACCAACATTTCCTCCACCCTTTGTTCCCTGGCAACCACTGTTCTACTCAAAGATATTCTTAAGTAAGGTAAATTATGGTTCTAGACATGACTTCCCCTTTCCCCAAAGTGTTAACTGGTAACTAAGGTGAATTATTTCAGTTGCAAAAATTTCAGAGTATTGGCAATATCTGAGGTATTGTTTTAAATACTAATGTTCAAAGTGTTCCCAACTCTCCTGGTCAGCAGATTCTGCTACTCATTTCCACTCCTGATTTTCTGGAATAGGATTCTTCTGGAGTCTGCAAAGAATCAAAGATAAAATTCCTGGTGTATTTTTCTGATATATAGGATTAGATTTTCCCTCCAAGACATATAGCATGTGTCTGCTTAGAAAAATTCAACAAGAATTATTTTTTTAGGAAGTCCCATTTATGTTAGAATATCCCTCTCTATATGTGTGGCAAAGTGACATTTTGCTTTTTTTACAAATGGGGGATTTATTTTTAAGGGCTGTTGGATTAAGGATAATTCTAAAGAGAATCCTAAACACTGGGGACTAAATTGAACGTACAGTATTGAGCTTTCCAGTTGAGACTATTTATTATTTTTTTTCAAAGTCTGTCCATTAGGAACTTTGCACTCCTTTACTTCCAAGAGTTTGGGGGTCATCTGTTCTAACATGTAGCTGATCTTGGATTTTGAAAACTTGGCTCTGCATACTGGATTTTGCACTTACTCTAAATCTCAGTTTCTCCCGTTATGCAATAGAGCTAATGACATCAGAAATCGCTGCCTTGCTGTTGCTGGAAGGCGATTGTGAAATGCACATACATGTATCAGATCAGTCACTGAGTCATGTCCGACTCTTTGAGACCCCATGAATTGCAGCAGGCGAGGCCTCCCTGTCCATCACCAACTCCCGGAGTTCACTCAGACTCATGTCCATCGAGTCAGTGATGCCATCCAGCTATCTCATCCTCTGTCGTCCCCGTCTCCTCTTGTCCCCAATCCCTCCAAGTATCAGAGTCTTTTCCAATGTCAACTCTTCGCATGAGGTGGCCAAAGTACTGGAGTTTCAGCTTTAGCATCATTCCTTCCAAAGCCATCCCAAGGGCTGATCTCGCTCAGAATGGACTGGTTGGATCACCTTGTAGTCCAAGGGACTCTCAAGTGTCTTCTCCAACACCACAGTTCAAAAGCATCAATTCTTCGGTGCTCAGTTTTCTTCACAGTCCAACTCTCACATCCATACATGACCACAGGAAAAACCATAGCCTTGACTAGACAGATCTTTGTTGGCAAAGTAATGTCTCTGCTTTTGAATATGCTATCTAGGTTGGTCATAACTTTCCTTCCAAGGAGTAAGCGCATTTTAATTTCATGGCTGCAGTCACTATCTGTAGTGATTTTGGAGCCAAGAAAAATAAAGTCTGACACTGTTTCCACTATTTCCCCATCTATTTCCCATGAAGTGATGGGTCCGGATTCCATGATCTTCGTTTCCTGAATGTTGAGCTTTAAGCCAACTTTTTCACTCTCCACTTTCACGTTCATCAAGAGGCTTTTTAATTCCTCTTCACTTTCTTCCATAAAGCTGGTATCATCTGCATATCTGAAGTTTTTGATATTTCTCCCGGCAATCTTGATTCCAGTTTGTGCTTCTTCCAGTCCAACGTTTCTCATGATGTACTCTGCATAAAAGTTAAATAAGCAGGGTGACAATATACAGCCTTGACGTACTCCTTTTCCTATTTGGAACCAGTTTGTTGTTCCATGTCCAATTCTAACTGTTGCTTCCTGACCTGCATACAGATATTCAAGAGGCAGGTCAGGTGGTCTGGTATTCCCATCTCTTTCAGAATCTCCCACAGTTTATTGTGATCCACAGAGTCAAAGGCTTTGGCATAGTCAATAAAGCAGAAATAGATGTTTTTCTGGAACTCTCTTGATTTTTCTATGATCCAGCAGATGTTGGCAATTTGATCTCTGGTTCCTCTGCCTTTTCTAAACCCAGCTTGAACATCGGGAAGTTCACGGTTCACATATTGCTGCAGCCTGGCTTGGAGAATTTTGAGCATTACTTTACTAGCGTGTGAGATGAGTGCAATTGTGCAGTAGTTTGAGCATTCTTTGGCATTGCCTTTCTTTGGGATTGGAAAGAGAAACTGAAAGAGAAACTCCCCAGGTCAGTAGCTGCCCAAAATGCTACTGGAGATCGGTGGAGAAATAACTCCAGAAAGAATGAAGGGATGGAGCCAAAGCAAAAACAATACCCAGTTGTGGATGTGACTGGTAATAGAAGCAAGGTCCGTTGCTGTAAAGAGCAATATTGCATAGAAACCTGGAATGTCAGGTCCATAAATCAAGGCAAATTGGAAGTGGTCAAACAAGAGATGGCAAGAGTGAATGTCAACATTCTAGGAATCAGCGAACTGAAATGGACTGGAATGGATGAATTTAACTCAGATGACCATTATATTTATTACTGTGGGCAGGAATCCCTCAGAAGAAATGGAGTAGCCATCATGGTCAATGAAAGAGTCCTAAATGCAGTACTTGGATGCAATCTCAAAAACGACAGAATAATCTCTGTTCATTTCCAAGGCAAACCATTCAGTATCACAGTAATCCAAGTCTATGCCCCAACCAGTAATGCTGAAGAAGCTGAAGTTGAACTGTTCTATGAAGACCTACAAGACCTTTTAGAACTAACACTCAAAAAAGATGTCCTTTTCATTATAGGGGACTGGAACGCAAAAGTAGGAAGTCAAGAAACACCTGAAGTAACAGGCAGATTTGGCCTTGGAATACGGAATGAAGCAGGGCAAAGACTAATAGAGTTTTGCCAAGAAAATGCACTGGTCATAACAAACACCCTCTTCCAGCAACACAAGAGAAGATTCTATACATGGACATCACCAGATGGTCAACACCGAAATCAGATTGATTATATTTTTTGCAGCCAAAGATGGAGAAGCTCTATACAGTCAGAAAAAACAAGACCAGGAGCTGACTGTGGCTCAAATCATGAGCTCCTTATTGCCAAATTCAGACTTAAATTGAAGAAAGTAGGAAAACCACTGGACCATTCATGTATGATCTAAATCAAATCCCTTAGGATTATACAGTGGAAGTGAGAAATAGATTTAAGGGCCTAGATCTGATAGATAGAGTGTCTGATGAACTATGGAATGAGGTCTGTGACATTGTACAGGAGACAGGGATCAAGACCATCCCCATGGAAAAGAAATGCAAAAAAGCAAAATGGCTGTCTGGGGAGGCCTTACAAATAGCTGTGAAAAGAAGAGAAGAGAAAAGCAAAGGAGAAAAGGAAAGACATAAGTATCCGAATGCAGAGTTCCAAAGACTAGCAAGAAGAGATAAGAAAGCCTTCTTCAGCGATCAATGCAAAGAAATAGAGGAAAACAACAAAATGGGAAAGACTAGAGATCTCTTCAAGAAAATCAGAGATACCAAAGGAACATTTCATGCAAAGATGAGCTCGATAAAGGACAGAAATGGTATGGACCTAACAGAAGCAGAAGATATTAAGAAGAGACGGCAAGAATACACAGAAGAACTGTACAAAAAAGATCTTCACGACCCAGATAATCATGATGGTGTGATCACTCACCTAGGCCAGACATCCTGGAATGTAAAGTCAAGTGGGCCTTAGAAAGCATCACTACGAACAAAGCTAGTGGAGGTGATGGAATTCCAGTTGAGCTATTTCAAATCCTGAAAGATCATGTTGTGAAAGTGCTGCACTCAATATGCCAGCAAATTTGGAAAACTCAGCAGTGGCTACAGGACTGGAAAAGGTCAGTTTTCATTCCAATCCCAAAGAAAGGCAGTGCCAAAGAATGCTCACATACATGTATACATCTTTGAACTGTGGAGGGTATTGCCATGAAAGGATTATCAGAATTATTCCTGTTAGAAGACGTCTCCAAATCTGGGTGCCCTTCTTTCTTCTTTCCCTGAATCTGTTCTCACTGTCACCTACTTGAATGACTCTTGGGGTCTTACACAGCCAGGATCCTCAATTTGAACTCTGTTCCCATCATGAGAGAGATTCACATGCCTCAGTTTATTAACATGATTAACTCCCTGTCTCACTTTATTAATGTTGCCAAAATCTTGGCACTGCTTCTGAATAGAAATATGGAGACAGGGTTTTGGAGAAAAGACATCGAGTAACTTTATTTCTTTGCCAGGCAAAGAAGGGACATAAAAGGTTAGCACCTCAAAAACTGTGCCTTCCTCTCAGGGAAGTAGGGAGAGATTTTATAGTCAGGGCTCATGCTCTGGGGCAGGTGAAAAGGATCAGAGGGATGAAAGACTTGCATTTTTCCTTTTTTCTGCAAAATCTATGGTCAAGCCAGCATCAGGTGGCTCACTAACAGTCTAGTGCCTCTGAGGTTATCTACCTGTGACCTTTCTGTTTTAAAACACAAGACTGTTACAAGGGAGCTTGGGGGAGAAGAATGTCAGGTGCAGAATATAATTCATACGGAGTCAGAGAGTAATTAGCTTTGTGAAAGACTTGTCTTACCTACAAATGTCTGTTAGTAGCAACAGCCAAATAACAACCCAGATTGTTTAACTCTTGCAGACCTGTTTGACTGGTTTGTGCTTAAGCCCGTTTATTCATTTCTATTTTGGCTGCAACATTATTTGTGTGGTGGTCTTTAGAAGAAAGGTCACAAGCATTACCCTATGGTTCTAGATTCACTGAAGAGGGTGAAGCATGGTAAGTAATGCTGGTCACCACTCACAGGTTCAGTGTAGATTATTTGTTAAGTACAGTGAAGATTTGGCCACTCAAATTACAACTACTACAGGGTCTGCCTACTTGGCAGATATTCAGACAACAGCTTAATCCTCTTTCACTGAATTCCTTCCATGAATCCTTATTCTTTGGGAATAAAATTCAAACTCATTTTAGCGAGCTCTTTTCATGTTCTTGAGCTCACCTAATTAGTGATTCTACAGAATTTAAATCCTTTCTCCTCCAGGCATTAGATGCCTGGCAGGGACTCTGGCTGAACAATTAAAAGTTCTTATAAATTCATATTTTATTTCCTCCTCTTCTTATACTTGGTAATCTCCAGGATTAAATGGCTGTATTCATCTTTTACCTAGGTGGTAGGGCAAGGTGGTAGGCTGTATGACACATGAATTTTAAAAGTAAGAACACTCAGAGACATTCTGCCTGTGCCCAAAGCCTAGCTTTGCTAGCCATTGACCTAGTGAATGTGGGAAAGTTCCTGAACCTCTTAGATACTTTGGGGTTTGGGGGCTTAAGGATTATATCATCAGATCAGATCAGTCACTGAGTTGTTTCCAATTCTTTGCGACCCCATGAATCACAGCACGCCAGGCCTCCCTGTCCATCACCAACTCCTGGAGTTCACTGAGACTCACGTCCATTGAGTCAGTGATGCCATCCAGCCATCTCATCTTCTGTCGTCCCCTTCTCCTCTTGCCCCCAATCTCTCCCAGAATCAGAGTCTTTTCCAATGAGTTAACTCTTCGCATGAGGTGGCCAAAGTACTGGAGTTTCAGCTTTAGCATCATTCCTTCCAAAGCCATCCCAGGGCTGATCTCCTTCAGAATGGACTGGTTGGATCTCCTTGCAATTCAAGGGACTCTCAAGTGTCTTCTCCAACACCACAGTTCAAAAGCATCAATTCTTCGGTGCTCAGTCTTCTTCACAGTCCAACTCTCACATCCATACATGACCACAGGAAAAACCATAGCCTTGACTAGACAGATCTTTGTTGGCAAACTAATGTCTCTGCTTTTGAATATGCTATCTAAGTTGGTCATAACTTTCCTTCCAAGGAGTAAGCGCATTTTAATTTCATGGCTGCAGTCACCATCTGTAGTGATTTTGGAGCCCAGAAAAATAAAGTCTGACACTATTTCCACTGTTTCCCCATCCATTTCCCATGAAGTGATGGGACCAGATGCCATGATCTTCGTTTTCTGAATGTTGAGCTGTAAGTCAACTTTTTCACTCTCCACTTTCACTTTTATCAAGAGGCTTTTGAGTTCCTCTTCACTTTCTGCCATAAGGGTGGTGTCATCTGCATATCTGAGGTGATTGATATTTCTCCCGGCAATCTTGATTCCAGCTTGTGTTTCTTCCAGTCCAGCGTTTCTCATGATGTACTCTGCATATAAGTTAAATAAGCAGGATGACAATATACAGCCTTAATGAACTCCTTTCCTATTTGAAACCAGTCTGTTGTTCCATGTCCAGTTCTAACTGTTGCTTCCTGACCTGCATACAAATTTCTCAAGAGGCAGATCAGGTTGTTTGGTATTCCTATCTCTTTCAGAATTTTCCACAGTTTATTGTGATCCACACAGTCAAAGGCTTTGGCATAGTCAATAAAGCAGAAATAGATGTTTTTTCTGGAACTCTCTTGCTTTTTCTATGATCCAGAGGATGTTGACAATTTGATCTCTGGTTCCTCTGCCTTTTCTAAAACCAGCTTGAACATCAGAAAGTTCACAATTCACATATTGCTGAAGCCTGGCTTGGAGAATTTTGAGAATTACTTTACTATCATGTGAGATGAGTGCAATTGTGCAGTAGTTTGAGCATTGTTTGGCATTGCCTTTCTTTGGGATTGGAATGAAAACTGACCTTTTCCAGTCCTGTGGCCACTGCTGAGTTTTCCAAATTTGCTGGCATATTGAGTGCAGCACTTTCACAGCATCATATTTCAGGATTTGGAATAGTTCAACTGGAATTCCCTCACCTCCACTAGCTTTGTTCATAGTGATGCTTTCTAAGGCCCACTTGACTTCACATTCCAGGATGTCTGGCTCTAGGTCAGTGGTCACACCATTGTGATTATCTGGATCGTGAAGATCTTTTTTGTACAGTTCTTCTATGTATTCTTGCCATCTCTTCTTAATATATTCTCCTTTTGTTAGGTCCATACCATTTCTGTCCTTTATCGAGCTCATCTTTGCATGAAATGTTCCTTTGATATCTCTGATTTTCTTGAAGAGATCTCTAGTCTTTCCCATTTTGTTGTTTTCCTCTATTTCTTTGCATTGATCGCTGAAGAAGGCTTTCTTATCTCTTCTTGCTAGTCTTTGGAACTCTGCATTCGGATACTTATGTCTTTCCTTTTCTCCTTTGCTTTTCTCTTCTCTTCTTTTCACAGCTATTTGTAAGGCCTCCCCAGACAGCCATTTTGCTTTTTTGCATTTCTTTTCCATGGGGATGGTCTTGATCCCTGTCTCCTGTACAATGTCACAGACCTCATTCCATAGTTCATCAGACACTCTATCTATCAGATCTAGGCCCTTAAATCTATTTCTCACTTCCACTGTATAATCCTAAGGGATTTGATTTAGATCATACATGAATGGTCCAGTGGTTTTCCCTACTTTCTTCAATTTAAGTCTGAATTTGGCAATAAGGAGCTCATGATTTGAGCCACAGTCAGCTCCTGGTCTTGTTTTTTTCTGACTGTATAGAGCTTCTCCATCTTTGGCTGCAAAAAATATAATCAATCTGATTTCGGTGTTGACCATCTGGTGATGTCCATGTATAGAATCTTCTCTTGTGTTGCTGGAAGAGGGTGTTTGTTATGACCAGTGCATTTTCTTGGCAAAACTCTATTAGTCTTTGCCCTGCTTCATTCCGTATTCCAAGGCCAAATCTGCCTGTTACTTCAGGTGTTTCTTGACTTCCTACTTTTGCGTTCCAGTCCCCTATAATGAAAAAGAAATCTTTTTTGAGTGTTAGTTCTAAAAGGTCTTGTAGGTCTTCATAGAACAGTTCAACTTCAGCTTCTTCAGCATTACTGGTTGGGGCATAGACTTGGATTACTGTGATACTGAATGGTTTGCCTTGGAAATGAACAGAGATTATTCTGTCATTTTTGAGATTGCATCCAAGTACTGCATTTAGGACTCTTTCATTGACCATGATGGCCACTCCATTTCTTCTGAGGGATTCCTGCCCGCAGTAGTCGATATAATGATCATCTGAGTTAAATTCATCCATTCCAGTCCATTTCAATTCGCTGATTCCTAGAATGTTGACATTCACTCTTGCCATCTCTTGTTTGACCACTTCCAATTTGCCTTGATTTATGGACCTGACATTCCAGGTTTCTATGCAATTTTTGCTCTTTACAGCATCAGACCTCGCTTCTATCACCAGTCACATCCACAACTGGGTATTGTTTTTGCTTTGGCTCCATCCCTTCATTCTTTCTGGAGTTATTTCTCCACTGATCTCCAGTAGCATATTGGGCACCTACTGACCTGGGGAATTCCTCTTTCAGTATCCTATCATTTTGCCTTTTCATACTGTTCATGGGGTTCTCAAGGCAAGAATATTGAAGTGGTTTGCCATTCCCTTCTCCAGTGGGCCACATTCTGTCACATCTCTCCATCATGACCCACCCGTCTTGGGTTGCCCCATGCGCATGGCTTAGTTTCATTGAGTTAGACAAGGCTGTGGTCCTAGTGTGATTGGATTGACTAGTTTTCTGTGAGTATGGTTTCAGTGTGTTTGCCCTCTGATGCCCTCTTGCAACACCTACCATCTTAGTTGGGTTTCTCTTACCTTGGGCGTAGGGTATCTCTTCACAGCTGCTCCAGCAAAGTGCAGCCATTGCTCCTTATCTTCGATGAGGGGTATCTCCTCACTGCTGCCCTTCCTGGCCTTCAATGTGGGATAGGTCCTCTAGACCCTCCTTTCCCCGCACAGCCATGGCTCCTTGGATGTGGGGTTGGTCCTCCTGGCCACCGCCCCTGGCCTTGGTCATGCAGTTGCTCCTCCCCACTGCCGCCCTTGGCCTCGGCCTTAGGGGTGTGGGGTAGCTCCTCCCACCCATCACCCCTGGCCTCGGATGTGGGGTAACTCCTCTCGTTGCCACCGCTGACCTCGGACGCTGGGTATCTCCTCTAGACCGCCCCCCCTGACCTCAGACTATATCATATGTTACATTATATAATCCATGTTTATTGAAGCACTCAAGATATTTGAATCTGTTACCTGAATAACTACCAAGTAGGCAGACACTGTAGTAGTTGCAATTTGATTGGCCAAATCTTTACTGTACTTAATGAATAATCTACACTGAACCTGTGCATGGTGACCAGAATTACTTACCATGTTTCACCCTCATCAGCTGTCTCACCACATCTTGATCACTGACTGATGTTGCACCAAGAGTCAGAGCTTGCCAAGAGGGAATTAATGCTCTCAGTCTGAATAGGAATGAGGTCCACAGTTGCCTTCCACAGCCATACTTGGGTTTCTCAATGTGGTCTTTTATTTGAATGTCTCTTTTAAATCCTAGTTAATTCTACTTCTTGTTCATAAGCTCCAAACTTTCCATCTTCATATCTATTGCCTTAATTCATACCTTTGCTCCTTTAGCTCAGGATCACAAGAATAACTTCCTAATTGACTTCCCATTAGCTACTCTCTTCTTCCACAAATCCTATCTTTCTTAAAGACATTTCTGGTGATGCATTTTCTCTCACTGAGTTCCTTCCATGACTCTCATTCTTTCAGAATAAAGTTCAAACTCCTTGGCTCAGCACACAAGACTCTTCACAATTAGCCCACTAGACCCTGAGGATCTAGCAGTGAATAAGAAGATAAATTTTTGGCCCATAAGTAGTGGACAGTCTGTTAGGGGAGACAGATTAAATACTACTGAAATTATTAATAAAAACTTTGAGGGTATGTTAAAGAGTATACAGATAGGTACAGGATAATCTACCTAGTCATGAAAACTATTAGAATATTAGAGCTAGGTGAAAACTTAAATATCATCTTAACTCCCTCATTTAATTTACCACATGAGTGATTCAAGGAACAAAGGCCAAAGCCCAGTAGACATTATTGCCAGTGCTTTATTTTTCTGGAAGACTACACTGACTCCTTAGAGTCTTAATTATTGCTATCTCTATTTTTCTTTTTTTACATTTGAATGTTATTTCAGATATAAAATCAGTATTTTTGCTCTATTTTTTAAAAGAATTCTTATATTTTATATATTTTGAAATATTTATGGATGAAATGATATATCTAGGAACTGATAGAAAATAATCAAGGACGGGGAACAGAAAGGGCTACAGAAAACAAGACTGGTTATGAGTTAAGCATTATGGAAGCTGAGTGACAGTTACATGGAGGTTCATTATGGAAGCCTCTTGCTTTTGCCTGTGGAAAGTTTTCCACAATGAAAAGTAAAAAGCAAACAAAGAAGAGTATGAGAATCTTTTGGTAAAAGTTCTCTGGGTTCCATACCAGTTTCCGGGATTCTTCCCAGGAGACATCACCCTGTATATCTTTCAATGAATCTACAGAAAACTCTACAGACTCCCTTGAAAAGGAGGCCATGTCTGCTCTGCTGGATTCATGTCCAAGAGGCTTGGGAAAAATCAAACCAACCAACCCCTGGAGGTAAAACTGAGAAAGGACCAGAGGATGAAAAAGGAATCCCAAAGATGATGTTGGTCTTCATTTGCTGCCAGAGTATCTTCTTAGTGCCAGCGCCTAAGCAATACTTGGCTATCATTACTTGCAGGCCGGTGGGGAGGCCCTTCTCCAGCAGACATTCTGGTTCTAGTACTACCTCTATTGCATACTATCTGTGTCACCTTGAGCAAGTTACTGAACTTCTCTGTGCCTCTGTTTTCTCAACTATAAAATGGGAATACGAGTATCATTTCTTTGGTGAGGATTATGTGTTTATGCCTGGCATAAAGTAAGTGCTAAATAAATGTCAGCTGGCATTAATATTATTGCCTGAGCTTACCAATAACTGGAGTCAAAGTGCACATGGGAGTCAAGAGCAGCCATAGAAATGCAGCTCACCGCCCTGTCCTCACCACCTGCAGCACAGTAACCAACACAAAGGCTCTGACTGCTGCTGCCATGGCTGTGACATACGCTGGAGTCCCCAGGTTGGAGGGGAGATCTGTGCTGCAGGGTGGGGAGCAGATGGTTTCTCCCCACTGTGGGCCCACCAGGACCTCCCCCACAACCCCCCCTGGATCCAGGCCTCACTGGGTGGATGGTCACCAACAGCCCACCATAGGCAGTGGGCTTCCTCATATGGGAGGTGGTCCTCCCAAAGACCCAGCACCAAACTCGGCTGGACAGGTTTCTGAGGGCTGAAGAGGGTGACGGAGGAGCAGCGGGGAGACCCTGAAAGAGACTGCTTCCTTTCCAGCTCAGTCACAGGCATCAGAAGGTTCTCAGCCAGGTGGCTGGGGCCTGGGGGAGGCCCTTCTCCAGCAGGAACCCATCCGGGTCCATGGACAGAGGGTGGAACGTCTCACAGTCACCTGGCAAGTTCTGTTTCCAGACTTGCCCTTGGCTTTCTTGGCCTGTTCTTCCGCCAGCTTTTCCCTCTCTTTATCACAGCGTGCCTCAGGCCGGGGCTTCTCCAGCAGCTTCTCCAGGACCAG
The DNA here is from genome assembly GCF_002263795.3 of Bos taurus. Taxonomy (NCBI): domain Eukaryota; kingdom Metazoa; phylum Chordata; class Mammalia; order Artiodactyla; family Bovidae; genus Bos; species Bos taurus. Next base: position 78,782,164 of record NC_037342.1, read on the forward strand.
TGAGAGGGAGCCAGGTCAGCCTCCAGCCTTGGCTGCACACCATGGCCTCAGGGGCTTCTCTTTGTCCCCCCTCCTGGGGATGGAACCCAGACTCTCCCATGTTGGCAGATACTGGGCAGGCCCTGCCTCCCGCCCTTCCCCTCGGTGTATCCAACGTCGCTCTGGAGTATTAATTTTATCTTTCTATTAAATTTATTTTAGTCTTGTTACTAAAGCTGTCTGCTCTTTGAGGGCAAAACACTAGCGTGTTCACAGTCCATGTGTCTGCAGTGCACCTTGGCCCCCATACAAGGTTCTCCATGGTTGCATGTTGGCTTCTCTGAAGAGGGACTGGGAAGTCCTCCAAGTTCTACTCTCTTGGACAGGGCTGGGATTAAGGAGTCCAAGCTCATTCTGCTTGTTGCTCCAGGCCAACGAATCCGGAGACGAGTTGTTGGAACAAGGGATAAAGACTCTTGTCAGAAAGCAAGCTGACAGGGAAAGGGCAACCTCACCTGTCAGACAGCCATCTTCCATTCCACCGAAAGTGGGTGCCTTTATTTATAGAAGGGGACGGGGCTTACTGTGGCACTAACCAATGGCCGAGTGGCCACTTACGGTCGCTGGTGGTCAGTTACTCTTAAATGGCCTCCTGCCTGGGGGAGGGGTTTACTGTGGCGCTGGCCAACGGTGGAGCATGGCTACCCCAGCTTGTGCCTGCCTCCTGGCCTCCGTGCCCAGAGCAGAAAAGTGCCACAGCAGAAAGCAGCCAGTCAGAAGTATCAGCCGTTCCGGCAGTCGTCCTCCAGGTCTCAGTGGAGCAAGTCCTGCAGGCGGGAGAGGCAACAGTGGCCGCCTAGAGACAGACGAGGTGCCGTCAACTGGGATCACCGTCTGAGGCGGCGGGTACCAGGGGCTCACCCCACAGCCAGCCTGTGACCGCCAGGGAGGCCCCGGATGGACAGCGGGAGCAGCTGGCATGCCTGGTGGCAAGAGGGGCTCCAGGCAGAGAGGTGCAGGGGAGCAGCCCTGGCCTCCGCAGAAACGAGTAGGACGGTGCAACAGAGGCAAAAGCCCATCACGTCTGAGGTTTGGAGTACAGCGGCCACCACTACACTGGTGGCTTTTTCCCTCAGAAATTCCAGCCAGGACCTTGTACCCTCTGCAGGACCGCTCTGAGATGTGTTTGGTGGCTTGAAGAGAAGAGAAAAAACAACAGCCCTTGAAAAACAGGTATTTACTGAACAGGCCCTCAGGGCAACTCTGGGGCTAGAGTTATAACAAAACCACTGCTTTCAAGGAGCTGATGTTATTTTCCGGTTCTCCTTAAATTTTATGAAGAGGAAGGATATACTTATTCATTTGGCATGTTTCTGTGTTAAAACTTATATCCCAATGAAATGAGATAAACAAATGATTTCAGATGGTGTTGAATACTGTGAAGGAAATAAAAGAGGTTAGTGCTTAGGGAATGACAGACTCTCATAGGGAGGGAACAGGGATTTCGTGCATCAGTTTGACTAGATAGCAGGGGGCCAGGATAATAAATATGTACCCATCATGAAAATATCTGGGAGATCTAGATAGCTAGGACATCAGGTTCAAAGCTGTTGGTGAGGGGAAGAAGAGGGTAAACAATGAGAACAGTTAGAAAGCTGATGCAGTAGCCCATGAAAGCTGAGCAGTGCCAGGCAAGGTATGGAATTCCCTAACATATATTGCCTTTTTATAAGCCCCAATAATGCCTTGTATTTAAATCGATATTGAGAGTCCCTTGGACTGCAAGGAGTTCCAATCAGTCCATTCTAAAGGAAATCAGTCCTGGGTGTTCATTGGAAGGACTGATGCTAAAGCTGAAACTCCAATACTTTGGCCACCTTTAGCAAAGAGCTGACTCATTGGAAAATACCCTGATGCTGGGAGGGATTGGGGGCAGGAGGAGAAGGAGATGACAGAGGATGAGATGGCTGGATGGCATCACTGACTGGATGGACATGAGTTTGAATAAACTCCGGGAGTTGATGATGGACAGCGAGGCCTGGCGTGCTTCAATTCATGGGGTTGCAGAGAGTCAGAGATGACTGAGTGACTGAACTATCTGAACGGAACCTATTAATCTCTAGAAAGTAAGGAGCAAGCTCATGATCAGAGAGTAAGTGAGGAATAGATATAGAATATTAAGAGAATCCAAATCTAGGGCTGAAAACTCCACATTGTGGTTTAGGGCAGCCTTACTCCCTCATCTCTTCAGCTCTGCCTATTCCTTCCACCAAAAGACATGTGTCAGCATGCAAATTCAGTTGGTATGAGTCAGCATTTGAGTTTGTTCCACTGAGGCATAGACTCAAGTCACTGTTGTGCAGCCTTTTTCAATTGACTGAGCAAAGGGATCCAAGTTGCAGGCTTTAACAATTCCTTTCACTTCGGAGTGTTATTATTTTTTAATCTCCATATGGAACAGAGAACATCAGGATTGCAGCTGGATTCTAGGCAGCAATTACAAGGAATTTTTGGAATGCCTGTCATGAGAAGAATGATTAATTATTCTTTAAAACATTTATTGAACACCTGGTCAGTGCCAAACATTGGACTGGGCCTGGTGATAAAATAATAACAACATATAGGGTGGTCACTACCCTCCTGGTGTTTTCAGTTTTCAGTGTTTGCACAGGCAGAAATAAATTGTATAAGTGAGGCACACAGGACACAGAGTTCATGAAGGGAGATTTAACCTAGTCAGTTAAATCTGGGAGGATTTACCGAGAAAACTGTGCTTGTACAAATAATAGAAAACACTTTTATTATTTTTTATTTAAGTATCATTGATTCACAATATTAATTTTAGTTCTAGGTGTACATCATGATGATTCAGCATTTTTAAAGTTAATCAGATCAGATCAGATCAAATCAGTTGCTCAGTCGTGTCTGACTCTTTGTGATCCCATGAATCGCAGCACGCCAGGCCTTCCTGTCCATCACCAACTCCCGGAGTTCACTCAAACTCATGTCCATTGAGTCGGTGATGCCATCCAGCCATCTTATCCTCTGTCGTCCCCTTCTCCTCTTGCCCCCAATCCCTCCCAGAATCAGAGTCTTTTCCAATGAGTCAACTCTTCGCACGAGGTGGCCAAAGTACTGGAGTTTCAGCTTTAGCATCATTCCTTCCAAAGAAATCCCAGGGCTGATCTCCTTTAGAATGGACTGGTTGGATCTCCTCGCAGTACAAGGGACTCTCAAGTGTCTTCTCCAACACCACAGTTCAAAAGCCATTTGGTGCTCAATACCCCACTAAAATTATTACAAGATAATGGCTATAATTCCCCATGCTCTACAATTTATCCTTGTTGCTTATCTAGAAAATTATTTTTGAATGCCTCTGACAAGCCAAAGCAAAATACACTGAAGAAATGAAGTTGAAGTAATACTGAGGAAAAAACTGGGACACTATTCCACTGTCATTCAGGCCTCCGGCTGTGTTCTTTGAACAGAAGCTCATTCCTGCCTTAGGGCCTTTGCACTTGGCTGATGCCTCTGCTCCTTAGAATCTGATTGCAGTCTCCTTCATATTCTTCTTATGGTCACTTTTCCATGACCCTCCTTATTTTGATTAGTCCCTGCTTATCAGTCTCAGAACACCCTTTTGTTTTCTTCAGATGTGATGATCTTGATTTTTCTTCCGTTTATTTATTTAATTTTTTTCCTACTAGATTGTGAGCTTCAAGAACCTGGGCTCCTGGATCTCTTGGTCACATCATCTGGTCCAAGTCTGACACACGGTAAGTGCTCAATAAATATTGAAAGCTCAATAAATAATGGAGGATAAATGTTTGCACAAGAAGGTTTATACTGAGTTAATTTATTTTCCACAATGTTAACCATATTATATTCCCTTCACTTAGCAACATTCTGATAAAACTCCCTTAAAGATGAAGCTGCTACACAATTCTTTATTGAAGATGAGAAATGAACTTTGTTGTTTGCATAATCTGAGGTTTAGTTTTATAAATAAGCCCCTGAAAATTTACTTTGAAGCACATAAAAAAGATAGATTAATGGATAGAGAGACAGAAGGATAGATATAGAATAAAACAAGTTTACTAAAATGTAACATCAACATTTGGATTATAGCTGAACAGATAGATGTTCACTGGTAAATTCTTTCAACATGACTGTCTTTATGCAAATTTTCATAAATGAATGTGGGAAAGAAAAAGTACCCGTGTATATTCCTCCTCTGGGTAGAGTTTACGTTTAATCTATGCTTTCTATGTCCTTCAGGTGGATGATTAGCAGGGAAATAGTCAAGAAAATCCTTTACAATATATTGTTTAAGCAACAAATGATATATTTGGTATGATTTCCAGTAGAGAGTTGTGCACTCACATGGTTAATTGGAAGCTGGGAAAACTAGAGCCCATGACTCACTATTCCTCTGGCTTAAGATCTGGCTGCTGGTTCCAGGGGACTGAGTAAAGTCAGAAGTGGAAGGTGACTCCCAGTTGTCACCTGTTGTAACAGGAGAAATCATTGTCTCACTTGTGACTCATAATTCTCTCATCTAAGGAAATGTGCCCTTAGGATCATTAAGGTGGTTCCCTGTCTTTCTGTCCCGTGAATCTTGTTGACCTTGGGGCCACTCTTGCTTTTGATGGGTCCAGGATGGGAGGAACCATCATTACATTAAAAACAATAACCAGCATGTGAATGAGTGTTCATGGCTTATACTTATACTTATAAAGTGTTATATTTACCTTACTTTATTTGGTTGTCCCAACAATGCTAAGTTGCAAATAAGCCAGGTAATATTATGCACCCACCTATTTTACAGATCGAGGCAATGTGTGAGAGACATGGCCAATTTCACAGTAGGGCATTAAGGAGCTGAAATTTGGACTGAGATTCCTGACTTCTAATCTAATCAGTTATCCTTATCTAATGCCTGATTGAAAATGTAGGCAATATTTCACTACCTGATTTTATGAAAAGGAGGGAGGCTATTTAAAGGAATTAGAGTATCAGAGAAAAGCACAGGGGAGGTGAACTTTTCCCAGGTTGAATTCATGCTATGTAATTGCAAAAACTCGAATCCATTTCTCCATTCTGTTCTTCCATGTTTTTTGCAGTGTCTGTCCCTTCTGAAAGGAAGATCTCTGCTTGATTCTCTCCCAGTGAATCTCTCTGAGGTGAAATTATACTGAGGTGAATAATACTCTTTTAGGATTGGGGAATAGAGACTAGCCAACAGGCATCCTTACTATGCTGCTGCTGTGCCTGTCATATGTTCCTTGTATCCTCCCCTCCCCAGGTGGCTGATCTTCGTGAGGTGGAATGATAACTACTTTAATGCTTATTCCATCAGCTTCTGAGAAGCTATTAGAGTTCAAATGTACCCACTGCTCATGACTTGTAATGCCACTTAATTCCCCTTTAGTTTTGGTTTCTTGAAGGTTAATGAGTGTTGACTATGGAGTCAGACATCCCTGTGTCTGAGACTATACTCAACTTACCTGTGCCATCAGGCAAGTTGCTTGGCCTCCCTTAAGTCTCATGTTTTTATCTATAAAATGAAATTAATTATAAAACTCACCCTTTGGAATTGTTGTGAGGACTAAATGGAATAATACTTATGAAGGGTACAACTCAGTACTTGCTGCTTAGAAGATGCTCATAACTATTTCTAAGAATTTTAATAATTCAGAGTTAGAATATAGAAATGCTCTTCACAAACTTGATAAAATTTATCTTACTCTGTAATTAGAAGGAATTACATTTACAGCATTTTGCCAACAAAGGTCCGTTTAGTCAAAGCTATGGTTTTTCCAGCAATCATGTACAAATGTGAGATTTGGGCCATTAAGAAGACTGAGCACCAAAGAATTGATGCTTTTCAATTGTGGTGATGGAGAAGACTCTCAAGAGTCCCTTGAAGATCATGGAGATTAAACCAGTCAATCCTAAAGGAAATCAACCCTGAATATACATTGGAAGGACTGATGCTGAAGCTGAATCTTCAATATTTGGCTACCTATTTTTGAAGAGTCAACTCACTGAAAAAGACCCTGATGCTGCGAAAGACTGAGGGCAGGAGGAGAAGGGAGGAACAGAGAGTGAGATGGTTAGATGGCATCCCTGACTCAACGGACATGAGTTTGAGCAAACCCTGGGAGACAGCAGCAAAAGACAGGGAATCCTGGTGTGCTGCAATTCATTGGGTCACAAAGAGATTTGGACACAGCTTAGCGACTGAACAACAGCAACATTTACACACAGGTTTTTCTTCCTGCCTCCTCCCTCCCTCCCTCCTTCCCTTTCTTCTATAGACTGAAAGAAAGGCCCAGTATGATCAGATCAGATCAGATCAGTCACTCAGTCATGTCCGACTCTTTGCGACCCCAAGAATTGAAGCACGCCAGGCCTCCCTGTCCATCACCAACTCCTGGAGTTCACTCAGACTCACATCCATTGAGTCAGTGATGCCATCCAGGCACTTCATCCTCTGTCGTCCCCTTCTCCTCCTGCCCCTAATCCCTCCCAGCATCAGAGTCTTTTCCAATGAGTCAACTCTTCGCATGAGGTGGCCAAAGTACTGGATATGTCCAAAGTACTGTCATATGTTCCTTGTATCCTCCCCTCCCCAGGTGGCTGATCTTCATGAGGTGGAATGATAACTACTTTAATGCTTTAGCATCATTCCTTCCAAAGAAATCCCAGGGCTGATCTCCTTCAGAATGGACTGGTTGGATCTCCCTTGCAGTCCAAGGGACTCTCAAGAGTCTTCTCCAACACCACAGTTCAAAAGCATCAATTCTTCGGCGCTCAGCCTTCTTCACAGTCCAACTCTCACATCCATACATGACCACAGGAAAAACCATAGCCTTGACTAGACGGACCTTTGTTGGCAAAGTAATGTCTCTGCTTTTGAATATGCTATCTAGGTTGGTCATAACTTTCCTTCCAAGGAGTAAGTGTCTTTTAATTTCATGGCTGCACTCACCATCTGTAGTGATTTTGGAGCCCAGAAAAATAAAGTCTGACAATGTTTCCACTGTTTCCCCATCTATTTCCCATGAAGTGATGGGACCGGATGCCATGATCTTCGTTTTCTGAATGTTGAGCTTTAAGCCAACTTTTTCACTCTCCACTTTCACTTTCATCAAGAGGCTTTTGAGTTCCTCTTCACTATCTGCCATAAGGCTGGTGTCATCTGCATATCTGAGGTTATTGATATTTCTCCTGGCAATCTTGATTCCAGTTTTGTTTCTCCCAGTCCAGCATTTCTCATGATGTACTCTGCATATAACTTAAATAAACAGGGTGACAATATACAGCCTTGACGAACTCCTTTTCCTATTTGATTTCCCAGTATGATAGCTGTGAGTTAAGTTTTGTTGGAGCAAAATGAGGTCTACAGCCTGGGAGACAGCATTTCTGATAGCTCTGAGAAACTGCTCCAAAGAGGAACTGCTGCCTGGCTTACAGTTTTGTTCTTTTATCTCTGAAGGAAGCTCAGTGTCTTGTTAGGGGATAAGGTAAGTGTCATATATGACTTTAGTGAAGGGGGCACCTGCAGTCATGCACACATTTTGGCAGAGGTTTGCTGCTAGTCATGAGCAAATTCACCATTAATGAGTTTAGTGCTTTTCTGGATATGAAGAGATGTAATAATTGGGCTCATAGAATCTTCTTCTGAAAATATCTAACTATCTGAAGGCCTGTCCTGCCAGTTTTTCCAAGAGCACAGAGTGCCTCATTTCTGTTCTCCATTGTATATTCCTTTCAGAGGGTATTGAATGTCAGCAGCTGCAGCAGCACTTGATTTATTCCTTGTAGAGGTAGCTGTCAAGTGCCAATTTGTAGTTGACAAATTCCTCCTTTCCCTCCTTCCTTTCTCCTCTCCAGCTCCTCCCTCCCTCCCTTCCTTCCTTCTGCACGTTGTCACTGAGTGTCTCTATCATGTTAGGCAGTCTCTACTCTCATGGATATTTCAGGTTACAGTGCAAAACCAAGGAATCACATAAGTGGATGTAAAATTATACCTTTAGTAATTACTACAGAATATATCAAAAGGAGGCCTTGAATTAATGTGGAGGCTTCCCTGAAATCTTTACCAAGCAAAGGGCTCGCTACTTGAAGCACGTAGAAACCAATACTATGGCACCAGCTTTTGAGAAGAGTTTTACTTTGAGGCCAGCTGGTAAGGAGACCTGGGGAGGGCTCAAATCTGTGTCTTTGATCTGAGGTTCGGCAAAACATTATGAGTTGGTGGAGGATGTATTAGTTGGCAGAAATGTTGGTGGAACAGGTTTCAATTAGTGGATTTTGTAACTTGTCCATTTATGATAGGGTATGGTTGAAGCTTCAACATGGGATCTTCTAGGATGGAGAACCCTTCACTTCTAAAAGGATTCTGGCATTCAAATTCCAGTCATGTCCTGATCCTTTGGTTCCCTGGAGGTGGTATGGAGACTTAGTTTTTGGGTATTATTTGAGGTCAAAATTTCTTCCCTTGTGCCTACTTTGGCTGCCTGGGACTGAAGCTGAGGGAGGGAGTGGTACAGGGTGGGGCAGGGTTCCTGGAGGAGGGCCAATGCTGGTGGTCTGTTGGCAATTACCAGGTTGGAGATTGCAACTTTATTCCAAGAGCAATGGGAATCCATTGAAGAATTTCAGGTAGGACGTAACATAACTCTCATGAGTCATTTAGTTTAAATGGAAGTCTGCCCAGTTAAGCCATCTTTATCCATGTGGCCAGTGAGCAGAGGGCAGGCATGATCCGCAGGATTGATCATCTGAATTCGAATGCCATGCTCAGTGATCTGGAAAATTGTGAAATAATAGGCCTTCATGTCCTCCTCTGGGAAGTTTACTGAACAAGCTGTTAAAAAAACTTCAATTGGGTAAATTTTAAGACTTCATTGGCTTTATTCAGTGACTTCTGAGTCAAGCAGTATCTCAGTTATTAAGCAGAAAGGAGTTCTGAGGGTTGTGAAAATGGAAGGTTTTTATAGGAAGAAAGGAGAGGCAAGGAAGCCAATCAGCAAAGTATATTTGAAGCAGACACCTTTTTAATTTTTTCTTAGAGGGGAGGGACTGCAAGGATTTTATCATGCATATATATATCTTCTTTCTCTGGGCCAGGGGCAGGAATGGAGAAGGAGTAAAATGCAACAGGTTATCACCACATTGCCTACCCCAAAATTCCAGGCTAGTTGATTAAGATTATATTTCTGGGGAAGGCTTTAAGTGCAATTATGTCATGTATTATAGGGGTTTGGTATCATGGGCTTTAGTACAAGTGACATTTTTGGGGCCTGTGGTTTTTCTCTTTAGCACCAGCACATCTGGATTATGTTTCTGGATGCATGCAGTAAGCCTCCTTCCAGAGGGCTCCAGACTTCTTCAGGGCCCTGCAAGAGGAGCAGACAAAATCATGAGTAGGTGAGACTTGGGTCAAAGGAGCTACTTCATGGAACATTTGCTCTTTTACTTAAAACTTTACAACACTATTATTTTCAGCTATATCTGAAAGACCTTTTTCTATCTTGCCCGGTGGAGCGAGTCAAATACACTGACTTATGTTTTAGAAGGTGAGTTCACATTTTCTATATGGAGGAGATTGAGATTTTCTTTTGTTGTATGCTTTTCTGTTGGTGATGGACAGGGAGGCCTGGCGTGCTGCGATTCATGGGGTCGCAAAGAGTCGGACACGACTGAGCGACTGATCTGATCTGATCTGATGCTTTTCTGTACTCCAAAGCATCATTTTCCTTTTCTCCAGTATTAAAAGAAAAAGCTCTGCTGAATCTCTATAAGATAAATCATATAACTGTAAACCAACTCATCCTGTATCCACCTACCTCTCCTACTTTATAAAATGAAATATTTTTCTAGGCTCTGGTGATACAGCAGTGAATAGGAGTGATGAGAGTCTTGTCCACCTGGAATTCCTGGTCTGCATTGTGAGACACATATTACCCAATATGCTATTTAATCATGATTGTGATAAAGGTCAGACATGAAGAGAACCAAGCATGTGACAGGTGTAGTCTTGGGGGCAAGGGAGGACTGAGATGAAGAAAAGATATTTCAGGTGAGTTTTGGAGAGTGAATGGAACTTGAGAAGGTGACAGGAGTGGGGTGGCAAGTTGGAAGATTATTCTGGTAGAAGAAAAGGTGACCAAGGATGTGTCATGGTAAGGGGCAGGGAGTTATGTAGCAACTGTAGGGAGGTCAGATATCTGGAGGGCAGGAAAGGAGGAGGGCAATGGTAGAGAGTGAAGATGGATCACTTTTCAGGGATCTGATCTGACCAGGTCTAGCCTGCTGGCTTATTTATTCATATTAATAGGATACTTTTTTTTTCCTAATCTTAAAAAAAAAAACACAAAATTCAACCAAGCTTTTGGCAGTTAATTTGACAAGCACAGGATCATCTAGGGAACTGTGAATGCTTCAGGATGAGTATGGATTCTCAGTTCCTGTAGGAAGAGTCACCCCTGCTTGTCCCACCAGACCCTGAAAGCATCTTAGTTTGCAGCCCTGGACCAGATGATTTGAGAGTCCCTCCCACCGATTAAGTTCTAAAGCATGTCAAGGCTCTGTGGGTGATACAGAAACAAATAATACAGAACTCTGGTTTATAAGAAGCTTGAAATTTAGTAGAGCATCAAGGTATTTTCACTAAGTACCCAGAAGGCAGCAGCTAAATGGTAGGAATGACTGTTATCATTTCTGTGTCAGTGTTGTTCTGTATAGCGCCTCATCTCCATGATGGGCACATGAATTCTCCTTAATAAATAGTTATTGGCTGAATGATTCATAAAGCAGTGAAGAGTCTGGGAACCAACAGTGAAGGGAAATGAGAGCTGTGGGTTGAGGGACTGTTATTACCTGATAACATCTCCAAATGCCTTCAATATGGGCTTATTCACATATGGTAGTCCATGCTTGGCACACAGTGACTTCACCAGAGGTGCCACCTTGTGATAATTATGGCGTGGCATTGTGGGAAATAGACTAGGAAACAGAGAAAGGAGATATAAAACTTCTCAGACCTAAGGAGAAACCCAAAGTTCCTTTTCCCCTTTTACAAAATAAAATGGTATCAGCCACGCAGACCCAACCTTGACCTTCCACAATACTTTTGTTTTGGGAAGTTAAAAAACTTGCTGGCAGACTCATCTTATCCCTTAACCTACTACAAGCTTTGTGGGTGGCAGTTGTTTAGGAAGAACTAAGGGAATATGTTTTAGTTCCATCAACTGTTTATTTTTGGCCTGATCCAATGAAAGTATATCATTTAGAACTTTCTACCATTTAGAACTACCCACTCTTTAGAACTACCCAGAGTACTAGAGATACTGAACCGCCCACCCTGCTCCTGCTAATCTCTGTCTTAGTCTCTCTTTCTAACTTCCTTAGCAAGAATAGATGGACGTATATTAAGTCATGGTAAATAGCTAAAAGTCCTAGGAAAGGAATAAGAAGTGAGGAGACATGGATTTTTAATCCCAAGTTTTCATTAGTCAGCCAGATGACCGTCTTGGATGTAAACCTCTCCTTTAGTAAAACTATTAGTCCTTTTTTTTGTTTGTTTTGCTGGAATTTTCAAGCCCTAATATGAATAGGGAAATAGAATGAAAAAAATTCCTTGAACTAATAAAGGTCTTGCTCCTTCTCTGACTATCATAGACTCACATGGTTAGACAAAGAGAATGTGGAAAGCCTTTCCCCTGACACTCTGGAGAAACTGACTCTCAGTGTTTTCACTTGCATCAAAGTGTGAACTACCCACTTCCTCTCTGTAACTGACACATTGGTAAAGGATTTCCAGATGCCATGTAGAAATTGCAGCAGGGACTCCACCTCATTAGTTATTTTGTAAACTTGGCTCTAAAGACACAGATAAGTAAATATTTGAATTATAGCATAGTTAAGTTTGAACACAAGTTGGTTACCCAAGTGTCCTGATTTTTCTTAGGTTTTGCCAACAAAGCAAATGCAAAGACATCACCAATTCCTAAGCCCATAGGAATCTGGAAACTGAGTCACTGATATGTTTTCCAAGATTTCACTCCATTTACTTGCAATTATGACACTTCCTTCATTTCTTTCTTCCCTTATCTATCATTGTTGTTAATTGAAAAATAACATCCTTTAAAGAATCCTGGTTCATTTTTTTTCCTTTAAGATTGTGAGTCTACTGATCCTCTCTGGACTATATGGAGGACGGTTATTAGTGACAGCCCTTGCCCTTTATCATAAACTATTTATCTTACTCACTGGTGCTCAGTTTGGAAGTTCAAGTGCCCAGTGAACCAGTCATTGAAAAAGGACTGTTCAACATTACAGGTGGTCAAGACCTGCAAAGAAAAAGCCTACATTAGATATAAATGAACCCATATCAAACAAGATATTTAGTTATTCTTTTATCTATCATTCAACAAGTGCTGATTGAGTACATATTTTGTGTAACAAACCATGAGGGATAAAAATAAGTCCCAGGTCTCAGGGACCTTACAATTATAAAGGAAATAAGGCATTTTGCTAAGAAGTATTGATAAGGCAACAGATACGAAGAAATTAATAGGATCTGAGAGGACTAAGTCACTATCAGCCCTCAAAATCAAGACTAAGATATCATGAGTAAGGACTTTGGCAGATGGAAATGGGATTGTAGGACTCTGGTAGAAATTATAGGAGTTTGAATATTATTACCACAGAATAGACTTAAAGGACTTCTAAATGGGGAATAAAGCATACAAGGACTTAAATCAAGGGTTTTGTGCATAGAAATACATTTATTAATATATACAAGTAGCTTCCTTTTTAACTAATGTATTTTATTTTGTACAAAGACAGAGAAGAAGTTCATGGGATTCTCCAAACTACTTAGAATGCTTATGAATGTGACTTTTATTCAGTGCCTTTCTAAGATTTAATTCTTGTTAGGGTTGTTGTCATTTTGAATGTTATTTATGCAGTTGCTCTATGTCAGGGTTCCTTGAGTGTACTTTAGAGCACCTTGGAGTCCCTAGGCTACTTTCAGGGGATCTTCAAGGTCAAAATGATCCCCATAATACTTCTGAGACAGTATTTGCCTTTTTTATTCTCATTCATGCATGCTTATAGCATGGGTTTTTCCAGAGGCTATTAAACATGGGATGATGTAATCACTCTAATGTTAACTTTTATTGGCTTTATCTTGTTATTTTAAAATTAATTAATAGATATTTTAAAACTCTCAGTTTCAATTTCAAATACAGTAAGTATCAGTGAATATAACCTCCAGCAACGAAAGCTCTTTTATGTCCTCAATAAGTTTTAAGAGTGGTTTCTTGATAAAAATTGGCAAAACTAATACAATTATGTAAAGTTTAAAAATAAAATAAAATTTAAAAAAAAAAAGATTGAGAATCACTACTATGTGGAATGTCCACTGAATTTGGAAATGAGCATGGAGAAAGAAGTAGTATGATGACTGGATTCTCCAGTTAATCATGGCACAGCCAGTGTCAGGCTTAGGAGGCAGTGGTATTCTGCATGTATCACAAATCTTTTAATCGTTAACAGCATGCTTGCTGAGAATACTGAGTCTCCTCTCTGGGCCCCAATATCTGTACAATGAAATGAGGGGGATTCCAGGGTTCTTCCTTCTGTTATTCTAGGAGTGTGAGATTCGTTGAAAGACTGTACCATATTGAGGCAGGTTTAATAAACCTTGCTTATTAAGTGCTGCACAATAAATGTTTTAATTCTGCATCACAGCTACACAGTTCTGCTGTTTTAGAATGAAAGCTATCAGAGAGAATATGTAATGTATGAATGTGGCTGTGTTCCAATAAAATTTAAAAAAAAATAAAAACTGGGCTAGATTGTCCCTTGGACTGTAGTTTATTAAGCCTTGGTTAAAAGCCAAGGTTCTGAAATCAAACTGCTGAGGTTTTAAACCTGCTTCTAGTGAACTCCGACTGGCCCACTGGTTAAGACTGTGTGCTTAACACAGGTTTGATCCCTGGTAGGAGAACTGAGACCCTGCATGCCACACAGTGTGGCCAAATAAATAAATAAAACCTGATTCTACTAGCTGTGTGATCTTGCACAAGTTATGCAACTTCTTCATACCTCAATGTTATCATTTGTAAAGTGGGAATATTCCGAGCACATAGCTACATGAGATGTAGCAAAACAGTTGACAGTGCCTGGCCCCTGGCAAGCCTCCAATAAACATCATTTGAGGTCAGCAGACGGTAATCAGGATGCTTTGGTGGATGCTTTCCCAGAACAGCATTATTACCTGAGAGCTGAACCAGTCCTGGTTCTCCTCTGTGCTTCATTTTCATTGGTATGTGGCTCATCTGGGTAATATATGCAACCCAGAGACTTTCAAGAAGCCTTTAAGAGAATAATAAGAAGATATGATCACTCCTTGGGGAATTTCAGTTCCACTCACTGGGCTTGTGTAACCACTGGCAGATCTGGCTGAGCAGTAGAGGAAATGGCAGTGACTCAAAGGTTCCAATCATGTGGTGGTTGTTTGTTTTTCATCTTTGCAGACCTTTTATATCTAAAGATGACATACAAGGTATTCAGTCACACTACCTGTCTTGCAGCCTACTGTACCAGAGCAGTGTTCCCAGTATTTTCTGTAGGCATTGGTGTAAGGCTCAGAAGATGCCTAGATAACTGAAAGTCAGGCTTCCCTGGTGGCTCAGTGGTCAAGATTCCATCTGCCAATGCAGGAGATCTGGGTTTGATTCCTGGGTTGGGAAGATCCCCTGGACAAAGAAATGGCAACCAACTCCAGTATTCTTGCCTGTGAAATCCCCAGAGCAGAGCAGCCTGGCAGGCTACAATCCATGGGGTCACAAAAGAGTCAGACATGATTTAGCGACTAAAGCAACAACAATTTAAGGATATATGCAATGTGATTAACAGGTTGGCTGTTGTCATCAGATAGAACTGGGTACAAGTTCTGATTTGGCACTGCCACTGGCCCTTATTTTCTCTTGAGTAAGTGATTTAATTTCTCTGAACTTTAGTTCTCTTATCATAAAAATGAAATTGATACTATCTACATTGCCTGGTTGTGCACTTTTGATTACATCAAATAACATAATACATGTAAAGTGAATGAAGTTGCTCAGTTGTGTCTGACTCTTTGTGACCCCATGGACAGTAGCCCATAAGGACTTCCATCCATGGAATTTTTCAGGCAAGAATACTCGAGTGTGTTGCCATTTCCTTCTCCAGAGGTTCTTCCTGACCCAGGGATTGAACCTGGGTCTCCCACAAGGCAGGCAGGAGCTTTACTGTCTGAACCACCAGGGAAGCCACAATGTAAAGCTTTTAGCAAATTGTCTGATGCATATTAGCTACCATTATTTTATTAATAGTAATGCAAATTAATGAGGAAGGAATAAATTAGAAAGTTGAAGAGGGTTATTCAGTTTAAAGTCATTTTGATTTGGGGAAAATCTCTAGTTGTAAAATAAATTTTAAAAAATTTGGTCTCCTCTTATCTTTGGTAAGAATTATGATGTCCAGCTGGATTACAGTTTGAAGGACTCGGTGATCAGGCAGAATACAGTTGACCTTTGAGAAACATGCAGGTCCACTTAAATGTGGATATTTTTAAGAAAACACACAGTACTACAAGATTAGTGGTTGCTTGAATCCACAGTTGTGGAACCACATATATGGATAGATAACTCTGGGGCTTGAATATCTTTGGATTTTGGTAACTGAGGTGGGTCCAGGGACTAATCCTCCTCAGATACTGAGGGACTACTATACTGTAATTGGGAATTAATCACATGGGAAAAAAGGCAAGATTGGGCAAATTTAGTTTCCCAGAAACTCATTCAACTATTTCAGCTGTTTTATCCCATATTTTCTTGAAATGTCTCAGCAATAAGAATGCAGTCTGGTGTCATAATCTGCAAATCTTTGATAATCATAAATAGATTGGATAAGAAAGGTAAGAGGACCATCCAGGCAATAAGAGTAGGAGAATATTATTGTTTTCTTACTTGACTAAATATATGAGCACCATGGTTCCGAAGATTCCATAGAAAGGACCGAATGTGATGAAATGGCGGATATAAAAGGTGCTGACCCAGGCAATGTCCTGCAGAAAAAGGGCTTGAAAGTTGAGCTAGTGGAAATAAAACTGGCTAAGTCTTATATCCTTATACTCAAGGAAGCTGCATCTGGAAAGGACCAAGCATTTACCTCTCCCCTTTTCTACCAGCCTGATCTAGCTCTAGCAAAGGAATCGAGTTACTCACCTCCCAGTCCCTTCTGCGGTACATCGCTAGAATGGAATCCAGGTTGAAATATACTGGTATAAGAAAGGGGACCCAAGCTGGAAAAAAAAAAAAAAGAAGGAAAAAAAACATCAAGAAGATAGTGAACAAATGAGCAGATATGATTCCTGTGGAGGCTAGTGGGAGTTGATCTCCTAACATGCTACCCCTGGAATATTGCCCCTGAGAAGGATGTAAGGTGGACATCCACAATCACATCCGGGATGCTGCTGGGCTTTTAGAGTCTCTGGGTGTGAACCAGGACTTTGGGTCAAGCTCCCTTAAGGAGACTGTGGAAGCTTTGAAGATCTGAGTCATTCTTGATGAAGGCATCCTAGAAGGCATCCTTCTGCTATGAGCTTTCAAGTTTTTAAGGTCCCTGGAATCCTTCAGTTCTTCACGATCCTTCATGTTGGGCCCTGTTGCAATATGTTAAGGTGGCAGATACAGAGCAGGCATACTGAGTCTGGCCAGATAGTTATTTACCTGCTTCTCCCCCAGGACCAGTGAAGTTGCCTGGAGCAAGTAGGAATCATATGGAGACCCTTCAGATTTTGACAACTCTCTTCTTGATCAAAATTTAGTGAGATGCTCTGAGTCCCCATCCTGACTAGGCTTCAAATGTGACCTATAAATTTTCAGAATCTGCAAACTGTCAGCACAAATGATTTTCTCCACCCTACACACTAAGAGACTCACACAAATGCTAGAAATACTTTCCAAGAACAATTCAAGGTTGTGCCCCTAGGATGACACCGACACCTTAAAGTCCCTGCCTGAGAAAGTTCAAGACTGTCCAAATAACTTACTGCTTGTTCAGTAGGCTTCTGACCTCCTTTTCTTCAATCATTTTTTAGAAAACTTACAATTATAAAATTCTTACTGTGTCCCTCTGGGATGGATTGTCCCTGATCCAGAGTGTTTTTCTCAAGGACTTGGGAGTCATCCCTTTGAAGTACAATCTTTGAGGATTGGGCTCTGTCCTGCAGCCTCTGGGAGGGTAGGAGTTTGACTTTGATAAGCACCAGTGAGAAGACACACGTGGCTTAACCACATGACCAGCTTCCCCTCCCTTTATCCTCTTTCACTAATTTCCTTTAGCATGTTCCTGTGTTTTAAAAGTCTCCCACCTTTCATTTCTGGCAAGTTGAGCTCAGCCTATACTGAATTACCTTTCCCTACTACAGCAATCTGCATGAAAGCTGTTTTGCCACCTTTATGAAATGTCAAGCCTCATCTCTCTCTGACAGGTTGAGAATGACTCATTTGTACCTGTCATACTACACTGAAGACATTTGAAAGAAAATGACAAAATGAAACAGCTCCTGAGGACGATGTGGTTTGTAAGCTGGGCATTCTGCAGTGAAGCTACAATATTCATCCATTCCTCATAAGCTAAGGCTGTATTGTTTCACTACACACAGGAGGAGGGTTCAGAAAAGACACTCCAGAAGTTTTTTCATATGTGAATACACATCTGTCTGGGCTGGAAGAGTTCCCTTTCAAACTGGGGCACTAGTGTCCTCCAAACCCTTTTTGGTCATGAAAGAGAATAACTGCATTAGGATAAGTCCTCAGAATTCTAACTCTGGAAGAGGCTGCAGTGGTGGTTGAGCCTCATGTCTCAGAATAAGGACTCACAGGCCATCCCGGTCAGGCACGAGACAGTTGACCACTGGTGGCCAATGTTTGGGCAAGCCAGATCATCTGCAACACTTTCTCAATCTTAACACTGTTGGCATTTTAGGGTCAGATAATTCTTATTGTTCAGGGCTGTTCTGTGTACTGTAAGACATGTCATAACATCCCTGGCTTCTGCCCCATGGGTGTCAATACCATTCCTCCCTCTTTGTTGGGATAATCAAAAAAGTATCTGTACGCTGTCAAACGTCCCACTGGGGGCAGCAATGCTATTAGTTGAGAACCACTGATCTACAGGAAATGTTTGCAATCTTCTCTAATTTGGGTTTCTTTTCCAAATGAGTAAGCATGTTTCAGATGAGCATATTTTGGGGTCCTAAACTTTTCTTCCTGAGCAATCACGAGTTTGACTTGGTTAAGAGCAAATCACTTTTGCTTCTAATATTTTTGTTGGTATTAGCATTATTCAGCTACCCTATTTTCTCTCAAGCCTAGAACATATCCAGATCTGTCTTATTATGTGTGTGTGTGTATATATCTGTCCACTAAAATACCTTCTACAGCTGTATGTAAGCTGTGGGAACAGTCAACTGTCTTCCACACAGAAGCTCTACAGGTGACTTTTATCATGAGACTCTGCTTTTTCGGGCACCTACTGTCAGTGCTTGAGCATTCTTTTCCTAATTTTCCCCCTATCCATACACCACTATCCTTTTCTTCTTGATAAGTATTGTATTTCACTTATCCAGGATGAGAGTCACAGGTACCAGACCCCTTGATTGGCATCCTGCCTCCCATCCATTCTTGGAGCATCTCCTTCACTGTACAGTAGCCAGAGTGATGAGATGCCCATTAAGAATGCCTAATCACTCTTCTATTTTCCTCTTCAGATTTCACCCAAGTAAGTCTGAAATAAAACATGCTGCTTTTTTGAGGCACAACAAGACATGGGATCGTCTCTCTGTGGGAGGATTTCAGTCATGCCTTCTGGCTTGACAATTGTTTGTTTCGAGGAAATGGGATGATAAGGATTGTGGCTCCCTGGTGACTCACACACATGGAAGTACAGGTGCTGCTTCTCGTAGTTGATGAATTTGATTTTGTTCTTGCCATACTGAAAGAAGAGAGAATAAAACTAAAGTAAGAACAATATTTAAATTAAAAAAAGAAAATGTACATAAACTTTAAAAAATAATTAAATAAATGTATTCATTTAATTATAAAAAATAAAATAAATGGTCTTATACCATTTTTAAAAAAGAACAATATAGATTTCTGTTATTACACCCAAGGTTGTGTGTGTGTGTATATCTCTCTTTGTGCACATGTGTGCATGTGCATGTGTGTGTGTGCATGTGTGTGTCTCTGTGTGTGTGCGCACACCTGTGTGTCTCTGTGTGTGTGCAGGTGTGTCTCTGTGTGTTTGCACGTGAGTGTGTGTGTGCTTGCATGTGTGTCTGTGTGTGTGCATGTGTGTCTGTGTGAATGCACATATGTTTGTGTGTGTGTGTCTCTGTGCATGTGTGTGTCTGTGTGCATGTGCACATGTGTGTGTGTGCGTGTGTGTGTGTGTGTGTGTGTGTGTGTGTGTGTAGAGTCTCTATGGAAAGAGCCATCTGGTCAGAGTTCATTTACTGTCAAACTGAAGGCACTGAGGAACCAGAACTGAAGGGAAAGGAAATATTGTGGTGCTTTTTCCTTTATTTAAATGTGGGCAATTCTTGCAGGGATGGTTTATTCCATTTGATTTCAGGGATTGTGATAGTTTATTATTATTCCCATGGGAGCCATTTTGAAATTTTTGCCCTGGTGTGGAATGGAATGGTGATGGAGGAGAAATATTTCTGATAAGTTTTCAATGTCTTCTCCAACCTATGTGCTTAGAATTCTGCTTGAAGCTCAGTCTGCTTGTATCCATTCATCCATTTAACAGATATTTGTTGAATGGTTATGTAATAAAACACATAGTCATAACCTCTAGTATCTACTTCATCTTTCATCCTCTAATTCCATCGTGGATCTCATGCTGTGATTTACTCATTTTAAGGCTTGATAATATATAATCTTACCACCGGGAATTTAAATCATTTTCTAGGGGGTCTTCTTAGTTAATTTAGTCAGTGGCCAAATGCACAAAGGCAGCAAAGATCTTGAAAGGAGGCATAGAAGTAATGGTTTATCTCTATAACCTAAGAGACACTTAATAAATGTTTAGTTGAAGGAATTAATGAAAGAATGATAATTCAAATCTCCTCTATAATTTTACCTTATGTTCAGTCAGTTAAAACACTGTGAGCTGTGTTTAATTTTTTGCTTTTCCCATTCTTTTGATACTTTCCCTTCTATATATTTCTTCTGTTATTTGGATATTAGACTTGACCCTTGTTTCTCTTAATATCATAAATAAAAATAAATGTCATGGTGATAAAGTAATGATAGTTATTTGCAGTTACTCCCAAGCTTCTGGATATTTAAGTGGTAGGAAACTTGAAAGAGGGAGTCAGTGGGAAACTTTGGAGAGTTGGCAAATGTAGGTCAAGGACTGATTTTTGAGTATGGCTCCAAAGGAGAAGTCTAACTTTTCCAGAGTATGAGCACAGGACCTGGCCCTAGATGATTAAATTAATATTCATTAAATGAATGAATGTTTGAAGAAAGTGGTAGAAAGACTGACAGTAAAATGGGAAGAACAGAAACATTTAGGGCTTATCAGAATTAGTTTTGTTGCAAAACAACTAAATTTAGAGATTAAATGATTGTAAGTAATGTGGTGTGCATTGGCTTTAAAATTATAGTAAACAGAAACCTAAGGCTCAAAGGATATGTCTCTCGAATGATGGAGAAGTGATGGTGTCTCCATCCTCTGTGAAGAGGCAGAGTGTGAACTGGATACAGTTTTACAGAAGGGGCTTCTGGAGGGGGCCAGGCTGCCTCATGAACTCCAGGGAGACAAGTCTCCATTGCTGTGAGGGACTGAGGAGAGAAGTCAAAGTGTCATAAGTTTAGTGATCAGCCGAGGAGTTCACAGGGATTCCCTGGTGGCTCAGACTGTAAAGTCTGCCTGCAATGTGAGAGACCCAGGTTGGATCCCTGGAGAAGGAAATGACAACCCACTCCAGTATTCTTGCCTGGAAAATCCCATGGGTGGAGGAGCCTGGGGGGCTACAGTCCATAGGGTCACAAAGAGTCAGACACGACTGAATGACTTCACTTTAGGAGTTTGCAAACTTCAGAGAGCTCTGACTTGTTTGTGGAGTCATTGTGAAGGACAACTGACTGAAGACTACAGTCAAGGTTTCTTTCTTTCTTTTATTTTCTTTAAATCTTGGCAGGAGACTTTTCTCTAATTGGAAGAAGGTTGTCTTCCCAAACTGGGAAAACCTATTTTAAGAAAGTTGCACAATTCTGGTTACCACAAATTCCCCGCAGCAACTGACCAAGCTACACTCCCTTGTTTTTAGAAAGCTCCTAAATTCTTCCAGAAGGAGATAAAGCCTCTTCCTAAGCACTTAATTCTCAGGATCCATCATTTACTCTTAAGCAAAGATACCTTTATCTGGTTATCCTTATGCCTTCTATCTTGAAAGCAGACTATAAACATCTTGGTAATAATCTTTACATGCTGGTTTTTAAGCTGAGGTTTAAGAAAGTCAACAGCTGAGACATCCTGGAGTTTACCTTCCTTTTTCTTTTCCTTAAGAAGTCTGAATTAGAGGTGAGGTCCTGTGTATTATGAGGCATTTGAACTGAGTTTCATGTATAAATGAACCAAAATGAACCTAAACTAAAAATAACAGCTTAGTTTCTTCCAACAGTTAGAATTAGTTGACATAACTAAATATGTAGATGTTTCATGATTTAGCACTTGTTGAATGTACTGCCCTGCTTTCTATGAGTGATTTAGCCTGAATGACTTTTAAGATCATGAAGTCATTCATTCCACATTTTCTTCTTTTCTTGCAACACCAGATTCATTTTTTTTAAATTTATATCCTGGACTTAAAAGAAGAAGAGATGCTCTGAAAACATGCTTGAAACCAGAATCTCCAGCCTGATCTCCTCAAAACAAAGGTGTAGACCTTTCCAAGAACCACTTCCTGAAACATTTCTTTAGTGCTTAGGATTTCTGAATATACCTTGACAGGTTGTAAATCTCCAATAACAAAAAATGGGCCTACGTCAATATCTGGGTCTTTGGAGTAGATATTTGGTTTTACATGGTGTTGGAAGTGCCGATTATTCCACCATTTTGCAGATATGCCCTGAGGAGAAAAGAACATTCATTAGCTGCAACATTTGTCTCCTGAAATATCTTTCATTATCAGAGTTTTCCAAAACTAAAGAAAATCAACCCTGAATATTCATTGGAAGGACTGATGCTGAAGCTGAAGCTCCAGTACTGACCACCACTGATGTGAAGAGCCAACTCACTGGAAAAGACCCTGATGCTGGGAAAGACAGAGGGCAGGAAGAAAAAGGGATGACAGAGGATGAGATAGTTGGATGATATCACCGATTCAATGGACATGAATCTGAACAAACTTTATGAGCTGGTGATGGACAGGGAAGACTTGTGTGCTGTGTTTATGGGGTCACAATGAGTCGGACATGACTAGCGCCTGAATAGTAACAATCCGAGTTTTCTGCCTACATCTCCAAAGTTTAATTAGGATATGGATTCCTGGAACATGCAGCACCCCCTCATTCCTGGGTCACAGAATGATTCATTGCCTAGAGGCTCTAAAAGCTTACCAGCAAATAATTATCTTACCCAGGAACACAAATTCCAGGTTAAAACAACTCCTGATAATGAAGAAGAATAAAAACCATTGAAATGAAATGTTTTTCCATCTTTTTTTTTTTTTTTGTCCTCCTTTTAAAAAGAAACTTGAACTAGGTAGAGCAGAGACTGTACTTCTTATTTTATAAATAAAGAAATTTCAGCTCTAAAACTAATTAGTTCTGGGGGGAAAATGGCCCCAGGTTTCCTACTTCAATGAATATTTTAAAGAGTCATGGATCTGAAGTCATCTCCTATGGGGGCTTGCCTCTGATCATCACATGTTCAAGTTTCAATGATCTCATTAAATATAAAAGAACAAAAGTATTTTAGTTGATGCTGAACTCATGTCATCTCTGATTAAGTTGTTTGGGACTTTTTTCTCTTTCAGTGAAAATCTGAAGGTTTTAACAGAGAAAAGGATTTGTAAGCATATCAACTTAATTGCATCCACTGGATGTATAAACACATCTGTGGTTTGGGAAAATTATGTACCCTTTGATGTTCAGTTTCATCTTCAGTAAATATAATTTAATGACATTTGCCTGCATAGGTTGTTTAAGGAGACATGAGTTGCTGTATGCAGAATGCGGGCATATTGAGATATTAAATTTTTCTTCCCTTCCCATATTACGTTAATCATTTATAGAAGAATAAGCAATCAGATCAGATAGTCACTCAGTCATGTCCGACTCTTTGCGACCCCATGAATCTCAGCACGCCAGGCCTCCCTGTCCATCACCAACTCCCAGAGTTCACTCAGACTCACGTTCATCGAGTCAGTGATGCCATCCAGCCATCTCATCCTCTGTCGTCCCCTTCTCCTCCTGCCCCCAATCCCTCCCAGCATTAGAGTCTTTTCCAATGAGTCAACTCTTCGCATGAAATGGTCAAAGTACTGGAGTTTCAGCTTTAGCATCATTCCTCCCAAAGAAATCCCAGGGCTGATCTCCTTCAGAATGGACTGGTTGGATCTCCTTGCAGTCCAAGGGACTCTCAAGTGTCTTCTCCAACACCACAGTTCAAAAGCATCAATTCTTCGGTTCTCAGCCTTCTTCACAGTCCAACTCTCACATCCATACCTGACCACAGGAAAAACCATAGCCTTGACTAGACGAACCTTTGTTGGCAAAGTAATGTCTCTGCTTTTGAATATGCCACCTAGGTTGGTCATAATTTTCTTTCAAGGAGTAAGTGTATTTTAATTTCATGGCTGCAGTCACCATCTGTAGTGATTATGGAGCCGAGAAAAATAAAGTCTGACACTGTTTCCACTGTTTCCCCATCTATTTCCCATGAAGTGGTGGGATCGGATTCCATGATCTTCGTTTTCTGAATGTTGAGCTTTAAGCCAACTTTTTCACTCTCCACTTTCACTTTCATCAAGAGGCTTTTGAGTTCCTCTTCACTTTCTGCCATAAGGGTGGTGTCATCTGCATATCTGAGGTTATTGATATTTCTCCCAGCAATCTTAATTCCAGCTTATGTTTCTTCCAGTCCAGCGTTTCTCATGATGTACTCTGCATATAACTTAAATAAACAGGGTGACAATATACAGCCTTGACGTACTTCTTTTCCTATTTGGAACCAGTCTGTTGTTACATGTCCAGTTCTAACTGTTGCTTCCTGACCTGCATACAAATTTCTCAAGAGGCAGATCAGGTTGTCTGGTATTCCCATCTCTTTCAGAATTTTCCACAGTTTATTGTGATCCACATAGTCAAAGGCTTTGGCATAGTCAATAAAGCAGAAATAGATGTTTTTCTGGAACTCTCTTGCTTTTTCTATGATCCAGCGGATGTTGGCAATTTGATCTCTGGTTCCTCTGCCTTTTCTAAAACCAGCTTGAATATAAGGAAGTTCACTGTTCACATATTGCTGAAGCCTGGCTTGGAGAATTTTGAGCATTACTTTACTAGCATGTGAGATGAGTGCAATTGTGCAGTAGTTTGAGCATTCTTTGGCATTGCCTTTCTTTGGGATTGGAATGAGAACTGATCTTTTCCAGTTCTGTGGCCACTGCTGAGTTTTCCAAATTTGCTGGCATATTGAGTGCAGCACTTTCACAGCATCATCTTTCAGGATTTGGAATAGCTCAACTGGAATTCTATCACCTCCACTAGCTTTGTGCATACTGATGCTTTCTAAGGCCCACTTGACTTCACATTCCAGGATGTCTGGTTCTAGGTGAGTGATCACACCATCGTGATTATCTGGGTCATGAAGATCTTTTTTGTACAGTTCTTCTGTATATTCTTGCCATCTCTTCTTAATATCTTCTGCTTCTGTTAGGTCCATACCATTTCTGTCCTTTATCGAGCCCATCTTTGCATGAAAGGTTCCTTTGGTATCTCTGATTTTCTTGAAGAGATCCCTAGTCTTTCCCATTCTGTTGTTTTCCTCTATTTCTTTGCATTGATCGCTGAAGAAGGCTTTCTTATCTCTTCTTGCTATGCTTTGGAACTCTGCATTCAGATGTTTATATCTTTCCTTTTCTCCTTTGCTTTTTTCTTCTCTTCTTTTCTCAGCTATTTGTAAGGCCTCCTCAGACAGCCATTTTGCTTTTTTGCATTTCTTTTCCATGGGGATGGTCTTGATCCCTGTCTCCCATACAATGTCATGAACCTCATTCCATAGTTCATCAGGCACTCTATCTATCAGATCTAGGCCCTTAAATCTATTTCTCACTTCCACTGTATAATCATAAGGGATTTGATTTAGGTCATACCTGAATGGTCTAGTGGTTTTCCCTACTTTCTTCAATTTAAGTCTGAATTTGGCAATAAGGAGTTCATGGCCTTAGCCACAGTCAGCTCCTGGTCTTGTTTTTGCTGACTGCATAGAGCTTCTCCATCTTTGGCTGCAAAGAATATAATCAGTCTGATTTCGGTGTTGACCATCTGGTGATGTCCATGTGTAGAGTCTTCTCTTGTGTTGTTGGAAGAGGGTGTTTGCTATGACCAGTGCATTTTCTTGGCAAAACTCTATTAGTCTTGGTCCTTCTTCATTCCATATTCCAAAGCCAAATTTGCCTGTTACTCCAGGTGTTTCTTGACTTCCTACTTTTGCATTTCAGTCACCGATAATGAAAAGGACATCTTTTTTGGGTGTTAGTTCTAAAAGATGTTGTAGGTCTTCATAGAACCGTTCAACTTCAGCTTCTTCAGCATTACTGGTTGGGGCATAGACTTGGATTCCTGTTATATTGAATGGTTTGCCTTGGAAACAAACAGAGATCATTCTGTCATTTTTGAGATTGCATCCAAGTACTGCATTTAGGACTCTTTTGTTTGACCATGATGGCTAGAGGAGCTATCCCACATTGAAGGTAAGGAAGGGCCATGGTGAGGAGATACCCCTTGTCGAAGGTAAGGAGCAATGGCTGCGCTTTGCGGGAGCAGCCGTGAAGAGATACCCCACGCCCAATGTAAGAGAAACCCAACTAAGATGGTAGGTATTGCAAGAGGGCATCAGAGGGCAAACACACTGAAACCATACTCACAGAAAACTGGTCAATCTAATCACACTAGGACCACAGCCTTGTCTAACTCAATGAAACTAAGCCATGGGGCAACCCAAGACGGGCGGGTCATGGTGGAGAGATTTGACAGAATGTGGTCCACTGGAGAAGGGAATGGCAAACCACTTCAGTATTCTTGCCTTGAGAACCTCATGAATAGTAAGAAAAGGCAAAATGATATGGTACTGAAAGAGAAACTCCCCAGGTAGTAGGTGCCCAATATGCTACTGGAGATCAGTGGAGAAATAACTCCAGAAAGAATGAAGGGATGGAGCCAAAGCAAAAGCAATACCCAGCTGTCGATGTGACTGGTGATAGAAGCAAGGTCCGATGCTGTAAAGAGCAGTATTGCACAGGAACCTGGAATGTCAGGTCCATGAATCAAGGCAAATTGGAAGAGGTCAAACAAGAGATGGCAAGAGTAAATGTAGACATTCATGGAATCAGCGAACTGAAATGGACTGGAGTAGGTGAATTTAACTCAGATGACCAGAATAAGCAATAGTCATAGCTTTTACTGAATATATGACACCTCTCAAAAATTGATTAATGTGTATTTTAGATCTGCAGTGCTCAATAGAGTAGCCCTTATCTGTGCGTGGCCACTGAGCACTTAATAAGTGACCAGTCAAATTGAGGCGGGTTGTGTAAGGATATAATACATACTAGATTCAAAGCCTCAGAATGAAAAAAGAAATGTAAAATATATTAATAATTTTTATATTTCTTTCATGTTAAAATGAAAATATTTGAAATATATACAGGAATAATAAAGTTGGAAGAGGGTATTTGCTGTGACCAGTGTGTTCTCCTGGCAAAATTCTGTTGGCTTTTGCCTTGCTTCATACACCCCAAGGTCAAACTTGCCTGTTAAGCCAGGTGTCTCTTTATTTCCTACTTTTACATTCCAGTCCCCTATGATGAAAAGGACATCTTTTTTTGATTTTAGTTCTAGAAGGTCCTATAGGTCTTCACAGAACCATTCAACTTCAGCTTCTTCAGCATTACTGGTTGGGGCATAGACTTCGATTACTGTGACACTGAATGATTTGCCTTGGAAATGAACAGAAATCATTCTTTCATTTTCGAGATTGTGTCCAAGTACTGCATTTAGAACTCTTGTTGATTATGAGGGTTACTCCATTTCTTCTAAGGAATTTCTGCCCACAGTAGTAGATATAATGGTCATCTGAATTAAATTCGCCCAGTCTGGTCCATTTTAGTTCACTGATTCCTAAAATGTCGATGCTCCCTCTTGCCATCTTCTGTTTGACCACTCCCAATTTGCCTTGATTCATGGACCTAACATTCCAGGTTCCTATGCAATATCACTCTTTACACCATTGGATTTCATTTCCACCACCAGTCACATCCATAGTTCAGCATGTTTTCACTTAGGCTCCATCTCTGCATTCTTGCTGGAGTTATTTCTCCTCTCTTCTCCAGAAGCATATTGGTAACTACCGATCTGGGAGTTCATCTTTCAGTGTCATATCTTTTTGCCATTTCATAATGTTCATGGGGTTATCAAGGCAAGAATACAGAAATGGAGTACAAAATGAAGCAGGGCAAAGGCTAGCAGAGTTAGTTAGACTTGGATTACTGTGATTGTAAATGGTTTGCCTTGGAAATGAACAGAGATCATTCTGTCCTTTGGTTTCTCACCAAATCCTAGAACAACATAGAAAGGCTTATAACCAGTTGAAGTCCTAGTTTTAGAGATGAGAACACTGAGAGCCAGAGAGAGAATCTGACTTGTTCAGGGTTTCACAGTGAGCGTTATCAGAGCCAGGGCTAAAACCCATTTTCATCAACCCTTGCACTATTATCTAGTTTCATTCTTCTAACCATCTATCCATCCATCATTCCATCCATCCATCCATTCCTTCATGCATTCCACAAATGCTTATTGAAGGCCTACTGTGTGTTAGGCACTCTGTTAGGCACTGCATTTCAGGGGTGCATAGGATAGTGTTCCTGTCCTCCTGGAGCATATTTGAGGGGGATAAGACCAACTGCCCTCGCTTTTTCCAGCAATCTGGGTTTTGCAACCCTCAACTCTTAAACAGAGCCATCTAACTTTCCGTGGTTTCTCTCTTTTGTTAAACTTTTATCTATTCTGCATATTTTCTTTTCTTTATAAATCATCCTCCCAGGATTAAATGGTTTTCTGGATTCCCCTAGCCTCCCAGAAGTACATGTCCAGACCCCTTCTAAGAATATCTCTACTCATGACTTTATAGGGTATATCTCCTGAGAGATGGTTCTTTAATGGTGTACCAGGGATTGGGCCAAATAGTTTATTGGCTAAGAAAAAACAGAACTTCTTAAATAAAAATTAACCTTTTCTCCGAAACATTTAAAATTTAATTTTAGCACATATGTTATAAAGTTATGTGTGTGTGTATATAGTCACTACATTGTTAGTATATTTACGTCTACTTGTGGGGTGTGTAGTAACATCCTTTGCTGATAAGTGTATGTAGAAACCACTGCTTAGTTAAATGACTTTCAGAATCCCATCATACTCCTGGAACATTATGTACCTTGAGATGACTCATCACAAATTTTTGCATCAGGCGGTTCCACTTGGGCTTCTTAAATATGCATAGGTGTCCTGTGTCATGCTGCAGAAATGAACCCTGAGCCTAGAAGAGATAGGGTTACTGTCAGAGAAGTTGATAAATTAAGAAGAAAGTAGTAAGTGAGCCCACTGGTAGATTTGGGAACCCATGGGAATATTGAGCGATCTCTATGTGTATCTGTCACACTTGCTGTGTTCTTTCCCATCTCTGTGACTTTTGGTTCTGTTAGCCGACAATACTCTTCTCTCCACTGTCAAAATCTTCCAGTGTGGAATGGAAGGAGAATGTCTTTGTAGTCAGGCTGACTAGGGCTCTAAACTGTCCTTCACCACTTTACAAGTTATACAACTCTTGGCAAGCTAGTCGGTACCTCTGAACTCAGTTCTTTGAGAAGCAGGGATTATAATATATCTTGCTCATTCAGCTGTTTTGCAGCCAAAATACATGTAAAATTCCTGATAATGCTAAGCAGTCAAATATTTGTTTCCTTTCTTGATTTCAAAAGTTGCTTTTCAAAGAATAAAGCAAGTTGACTTTTCAAGAAAAAAATGAGCAGATAAAATTTTGTAATTAACACTGATGTTAATTCTCCATGAAATCATCTCCAATTGCCTCAATTAGAATTAGATGCCTCTTTCTGCTCCAACAGCACATGCTTGTTTCTTTTCCTTCTGCTTTGTATCCTGTCTAGATATTTCAATGACCAGTTCCTCCCCTGGATGACTGTTTCCCAAGGGCAGGGTCAGGTACATTTCCCTTTGTGTCCACAATACAGTGTGGTCATAGAAGGCCATCTTCAGAGATCTGTGTTTTATTCAAAGGATTTATCAATTGCCCTACTACATGCCAGTTGCTGATTGTCATTTCTGGTAGAATACATGATCCTTCAGTTCAGTTCAGTCGCTCAGTCGTGTCCGACTCTTTGCGACCCCATGAATCTCAGCACGCCAGGCTTCCCTGTCCATCACCAACTCCAGGAGTTCACTCAAACTCATGTCCATCGAGTCAGTGATGCCATCCAGCCATCTCATCCTCTGTCGTCCCTTTCTCCTGCCCCAATCCCTCCCAGCATCAGAGTCTTTTCCAATGAGTCAACTCTTCGCATGAGGTGGCCAAAGTACTGGAGTTTCAGCTTTAGCATCATTCCCTCCAAAGAACACCCAGGGCTGATCTCCTTCAGAATGGACTGCTTGGATCTCCTTGCAATCCAAGGGACTCTCAGGAGTCTTCTCCAACACCACAGTTCAAAAGCATCAATTTTTCAGCCCTCATCCTTCTTCACATTCCAACTCTCACATCCATACATGACCACTGGAAAAACCATCCTATTATCATGTAATAATAAATAAATTCTGTTCATAGACTGGTGTATTGATAAGTATTGGTGACATGAGGCTTTTGGCTAGGGTCTCAGGTAATTTTTTTTTTTTTAATACAGATATATAACTTCTTTTTAGTAGAATCTTTTATTATGAAACAGCATGTATAAATAGTTATACATATATATATATATATATATATATATATATCAGTATAAATTAATGTGGGGCTTCCTTTCTTCATGGTGGCTAAGACAGTAAAAAATCTTCCTGCAATGTGGGAGACTCAGATTTGATCCCTGGGTCAGGAAGATTCCCTGGTAAAGGGAATGGCAATCTACTCTAGTATTTTTGCCTGAAGAAATCCATGGACAGAGGAGCCAGTTACAGTTGATGGGGTCAAAAAAGGTTGGAAACAACTGAGTGATTGAAAAGGAAACAAAATAAGTTCACATATGTGCCTATAGTCTTAATAAAATCATTGAACAACCATTGAAAATGTTGGTTGGTTAATGAACGAAAGACAAAGGTGAAGATTACATGGCCTAGAACGGAACTTCAGTTACTGACATTGTGTGGATAATGTCAGGCAAAGAGCAGCAACTGTCAAGGATATTTACCACATGCCAGTCTCTGTGCTAGGTACTCTACGGAGTAACTTGTTTAGTTCTCCTCAGAATATTTCCATAAAAAATTGTTACCCCATGTTACACATAAGAGAACTGGGGCCCAGTGGGTTTTGATAACTTAGCTTGCCAGAAAGTGCCAGGCAGCCACTGACACCAGTATAAAGAGAGAAGAAAAATTCTGAGGCTTCCCACAGAGCCACTGCCGGGGCTTAAGATACCTACTTACCTGAGCAACCGTGAGAAGAAAAGAAATGAATATTGTGATAAGCCAGCCACTGCCAAAATGCCACACTATTACCCAAGCCAGGGCCTCCAAAATCAAGACCTGGGCGAGGTGAAGGAAGAAGAACCCCAGGTTGGCATTGAACATATTCAAGGTCTCTAATGTCCTCCGCAGTTCTTGGAAATCTTCCACCAACTGGGACTGTGAGATAAGCATGCAAGAAAGGAATTAGTTCCTTCAGTGGAGAGGAAGCACAGATGAGCATAATTATTAATCTATTTTATCAATGCATGATACCTTAATTTTATGAATAGATATTTTATTTAATAAATATAATTAGGCATAATTTAAACAAAAAAACTAAACCTTAAAAAATTAACAAAAGCAAAATGCTTAAAACAAGTTATGATAATTTTTTTTTTTTTTTTTCCTGGAGAAGAGACAGATGAGTAGTGATTTGTAAACTGTCCTCAAATTGTTATGGTACTTATAACATACTTCTTTTTTGGGGGGTGAGGGAGGTTCAGTGAACAGACACATAACTTTAACAATTCTTTTTAAAACTGATTAATTAAAAAAATTTTGATGCAGATCATTTCTTTTGAGGTCTTTATTGAATTTGTGGGAATATTGCTTTTATTTTATGTTTTTTGTTTTTTTGTTTTTTGTTTTTTTGGCTGTGAAGCATGTGAGATCTTGATTCCTTGACAAGGAATCAAACCTGCACCCCCTGTATTGAAAGGAGAAGTCTTAATGACTGGGCTGCCAGGGAAAACCCCTTAATTTTCTGCTTTTCAAAACAAAAAGGTTTATTGAAGTATAGTTGATTAACAATGTTGTATTGGTTTCAGGAGTACAGCAAATCATATATAGATAAATAGATATAGTTTCTTCAGATTCTATTCCATTGTAGACCATTATAAGATTATGGTATATTGAATAAAGATCCCTGCCAAACAGTAGATCCTTGTTGTTTGTCTGTTTTATATGTAGAAGTGTGTAGCTATTAATAATAACTGCCTTTTTAAATCAATGTGTTGTTTGATCTCTGATTATACTTTGGGGAACTTTGCTATCTATACGAATCTGTGTTACTTTCTATGTTATCAGCTATTTAGCCTGTGCAAAAGACTCTTTTATGAAAGATAGCGTTCACTTAGATTAGCTCAAAGGATGAATTTCTTGTGAGATGCTCAGAAGCTCTACAGGAATGAGACAGGGTCTCCTGTGGTATTAGTGTGTGTGTCTGTTGGTTGAAGGAGTCCTTATTTTGAGTACATGTACTGTGCTTATGTATGTACGTCAAGTGCTAGCACAGATTTATGAACTTGCACATACTCGAGAGTCAGTAAAAGGCCTGGGAAGAAATATCTCCTTAGCTTAATAACTATAATGGGTTTGAAACTCAGACTGTTGAGAAAGTGACCAAGGTATAAGAATGAAAACTTGATTATTCAGATGTAAAAGAAAAGAGAAATTTGAAATATTAATAAAAAAGAGCTATGAACATAATCCTAGAAGCAAAAAATTCATTTCAAAATTCACTGATACAACTTTTAAATGATCCAATGCCTGGGAAATGTCTGGAAGGGCTCATCTCTAAAGACCCCATGAACATCAGAATGCTGGTGGCCACAAATAACTTTAGTAGATCACACAAGTGTGCTAGTCAACAAAAGGTTCCAAAATATAATACTTAGGTGCAAAATCAAAAATGAAAGATAATCTCTGTTCATTTCCAAGGGAAACCATTCACTAGCAGAGTAATCCAAGTCTGTGCTCTGATCACTAATGCTGAAGAAGCTGAAGTTGGATGGTTCTCTGAAGACCTACAAGACCTTCTAGAACTAACACCAAAAAAAGATGTCCTTTTCATCATCAGTTCAGTTCAGTCACTCAGTTGTGTCTGACACTTTGTGACCAAATGGACTGCTGCACGCTAGGCTTCCCTGTCAATCATCAACTCCTGGAGCTTACTTAAACTCATGTCCATTTAGGTGGTGATGCCATCCAACCATCTCATCCTTTGTCATCTCCTTCTCCTCCCACATTCAATCTATCCCAGCATTAGGGTCTTTCCAAATGAGTCAGTTCTTCACATCATGTAGCCAAATTATTGCAGTTTTAGCTTCAGCATCAGTCCTTTCAATGAATATTCAGGACTGATCTCCTTTAGGATGGACTGGTTGTATCTCCTTGCAGTCCAAGGGACTTTCAAGAATCTTCTCCAACATCACAGTTCAAAAGCATCAATTCTTCAGTGCTTAGCTTTCTTTCATCATAGGGGATTAGAATCCAAAAGTAGGAAGTCAAAAGGTACCTGGCATAACAGGCAAGCTCGGCCTTGGAATACAAAATGAAGCTCGGCAGAGGCTAACAGAGTTTTCCCAAGAGAACACACTGGTCGTAACAAACACCCTCTTCCAACAACACAAGAAATGATTCTACACATCGACATCACCAGATGCTCAATACCGAAATCAGACTGATTATATTCTTTGCAGCCAAAGATAAAGAAGTTCTATACAGTCAGCAAAAACAAGACTGGGATCTGATTATGGCTCAGATCGTGAACTCCTTATTGCCAAATTCAGACTGAAATTGAAGAAAGTAGGGGAAACCACTAGGCCATTCAGGTATGACCTAAAGTAAATCACTTGCAGTTATACAGTGGAAGTGAGAAATAGATTCAAGGGATAATATCTGATTGACAGATTGACTGAAGAACTATGGACAGAGGTTCATAACATTGTACTGGAGGTGGTGATCAAAATCATCCCCAAGGAAAAGAAATGCAAAATGGCAAGGTGGTGTCTGAGGAGCCCTTAAAAATAGCTGAGAAAAGAAGAGAAGTGAAAGGCAAAGCAGAAAAAGAAAGATATACCTATCTGAATGCAGAGTTCCAAAGAATAGCAAGGAGAGATAAGAAAGCCTTCCTCACTCATCAATGCAAAGAAATAGAGGAAAACAATAGAATGGGAAAGACTGGAGATCTCTTCGAGAAAATTAGAGATACCAAGGGAAAATTTCATACAAAGGTGGGCACAATAAAGGACAGAAACCATATGGACCTAACAGAAGCAGAAGATATTAAGAAGAGGTGGCAAGAATACACAGAAGAACTATACAAAAAAGATCTTAATGAACCAGATAACCATGATGGTTTTGCAATCACTCACCTAGAGCCAGACATGCTGGAGTGTGAAGTCAAGTAGGCCTTAGGAAGCATCACTACCAACAAAGGTAGCATAGGTGATGGAATTCCAGCTGAGCTATTTCAAATCCTAAAAGATGATGCTGTTAAAGTGCTGCATGCAATATGCCAGCAAACTTGGGAAACTCAGCAGTGGTCACAGGACCTGAAAAATCCATTTTCATCCCAATCCCAAAGAAAGGCAGTGCCAAAGGATGTTCAAATTTCTCCACAATTGCAGTCACTTCACACACTAACAAAAGAATTCTTAAAATTCTCCAACCTAGGCTTCAACAATACATGAACCAAGAACTTCCAGATGTTCAAGCTGAATTTAGAAGAGGCAGAGAAACCAGCAGTCAAATTGCTAACATCTGTTGGATCATAGAGAAAGCAAGGGAATTCCAAAAGACATCTACTTCACTCACTATGCTAAAGCCTTTGACCATGTGGATCACAGCAAACTGTGGAAAATTCTTCAATTGCTGGGAATACCAGACCACCTTACCTGCCTCCTGAGCAACCTTTATGCAGGTCAAGAAGTAACAGAACTGGATATGGACAACTGAGTGGTTCCAAATTGAGAAAGGAGTACATCAAGGCTGTATGCTGTCACCCTGCTTATTTAACTTCTATGCAGAGTACATAATGAGAAATATTGGTCTGGATGAAGCAGAAGCTGGAATCAAGATTGCCAGGAGAAATATCAATAACCTCACATATGCAGATGACAGCACCCTTATGGCAGAAAGCCAAGAGGACCTAAAGAGCCTCTTGAAGAAGGTGAAAGAGGAGAGTGAAAAAGCTGGTTTAAAATTCAGCATTCAAAAATGTATACCTGTGGTGGATTCATTTTGATATATGGCAAAACCAATACAATATTGTAAAGTTTAAAAATAAAATTAAAAAAAAAATGAAGATCATGACAACCGGTCCCATGATTTCATGACAAATAGATGGGGTAAACAATAAAAACAGTGACAGACTTTATTTTCTTGGGCTCCAAAATCACTGCAGATTATGACTGCAGCCATGAAACTAAACCTTGCTTGCTCCTTGGAAGAAAAGCAGTGACAAAACTAGACAACATTTTAAAAAGCAGAGACATTACTTTGCCAACAAATGTCTGCCTAGTCAAAGCTATGGTTTTTCCAGTAGTAATGTATAGATTGAGCATTGGACTATAAAGTAGTCTGAGCACCTAGGAATTGATGCTTGAACTGTGTTGGAGAAGACTCTTTAGAGTCCCTTGGACTGCAAGGAGATCAAACCAGTCAATCCTAAAGGAAATCAGTCCTAAATATCCATTGCAAGGGCTGATGTTGAAGCTGAAGTTCCAATCCTTTGGCCACATAATAGGAAGAGCTGACTCACTGGAAAAGACCCTAATGCTGGGAAAGATTGAAGGTTTGAGGAAAAGGGGACAACGGAGAATGAGATGGCTGGATGGCACCACCAACTCGGTGGATGTAAGTTTGAACAAGCTCTGGGAGATGGTGAAGGACAGGGAAGCCTGGTGTGCTGCAGTCCATGAGGTCACAAAGAGTCAGACACAAC
Source organism: Bos taurus (assembly GCF_002263795.3). NCBI lineage: Eukaryota > Metazoa > Chordata > Mammalia > Artiodactyla > Bovidae > Bos > Bos taurus. The sequence goes on from NC_037342.1 coordinate 78,817,897, forward strand.
CTAGCAACTGAACAACAGTTGTGTTTCCCAGCTTAGCTGATTTTACCATCACAGTCACTATACTGTTGGGGATCACTAAAGCCCAGAAGAGTGATTAATGTGAAATCCTTAGCAAGTGATGGAAGCTGGACTTTAGCCTGTACTTCCTGACATTCAGGTTTGTGCTCAAACACTAATTGTCTATATACATATCTCTGGGTAATCACAGATGCAAATTTAGAGGTTTGTAAATTACTTGTGCGACTTTTGAGTTTATGATAATTATAGTATCTGAAGTTTATTGAACATTTTCTACATTTCAGACACTGTTCTAAACACTTTAAATGCCTTTAACTCTTTCAGTAATCTCCCAATAGCACTTATGTGGTTGCTTCTATTGTTGCTATTTTACACAGAGAGAAACTGAAACACAGACAGGTTTGGTAACTGGCCTAGACTCATATCCCACAGTCCCAAGCCCTTCAAAGCCAGGGTCTTAAGATGGATGGGCCATGGTGGAAAGTTGTGACCAAACGTGGTCAGAAGGGAATGGCAAACCACTTAAGTATTCTTGCCTCAAGAATCCCATGAACAGTATGAAAAGGCTAAAGCTATGACACTGAAAGATGAGCCTCCTCTCTCCCCCCCAGGTAAGTAGATGTCCAATATACTACCGGGGAACTGTGGAGAAATAGCAACAGAAAGAATATGAGACTAAGCCAAGGCAGAAATGACACCCAGTTATGGGTGTGTTTAGTGGGGAAAGTAAAGCCCAATGATGTAAACAACACTATTGCATAGGGACCTGGAAAGTTAGTTCCATGAAACAAGGTAAACTGGATGTGGTCAAGCAGGAGATGGCAAGAGTGAACATCAACATTTTAGGAATCAGTGAACTACAATGTAAGGGAATGGGTGAATTTACTTCGTGTGATCATTATATCTACTACTGTGGTCAAGAATCCCTTAGAAGAAATGGAGTAGCTCTCCTAGCCAACAAAGGAGTCTAAAATGTAGTACTTGGGTGCAGTCTCAAAAATGAGAGTATGATCTCTGTTCGATTCCAAGGCAAACCATTCAGTATCACAGTAATCCAAATCTATGCCCTGACCCCTAATGCTGAAGAAGCTGAATTTTAATGGTTCTCTGAAGTCCTACCAGACCTTCTAGAACTAACACCAAAAAAAGATGTCCTTTTCATCATAGGGAATTGGAACACAAAAGTAGGAAGTCAAGAGATACCTGGAGTAGTAGGCAAGCTTGGCCTTGGAGCACAAAATGAAACTAGGCAAAGGCTAACAAATTTTTGCCAAGAGAATGCACTGGTCATAGCAAACACCCTCTTCCAACAACACAAGAAATGACTCTACACATGGACATCACCAGATCATCAATACTGAAATCAGATTGATTATATTCTTTGCTACCAAAGATGGAGAAGCTGTATTCATCAGCAAAAACAAGACCAGGAGCTGATTATGGCTCAGATCATGAACTCCTTATTGCCAAATTCAGACTTAAATTGAAGAAAGTAGGGAGAACCACTAAGCCATTCAGGTATGAACTTTCAGTAATACAGTGGAAGTGACAAATAAATTCAAGGGATAAGATGTGATAGAGTGCCTGAAGAACTATGGACAGAGGTTCATAACATTGTACTGGAACTGGTGATCAAAACCATCCCCAAGGAAAAGAAAAGCAAAATTGCAAAGTGGTGTCTGAAGAGGCCTTACAAACATCTGAGAAAAGAAGAGAAGTGAAAGGCAAAGGAGAAAAGGAAAGGTGAACCCAACTGAATGCAGAGTTCCCGAGAATAGCAAGTAGAGATAAGAAAGCATTATTATGCGAACAAAGCAAGAAGTTAGAGGAAGATAATAGAATGGAAAAAACTAGAGATCTCTTCAACAAAATTGGAGATGTCAAGGGAACATTTCATGCAAAGATGGGCATAATAAAGGACAGAAATGGTAAAGACCTAACAGAAAAGAAGATATTAAGAAGATGTGGCAAGATTAAACAGAATTATACAAAAAAAGCTCTAACGATCCAGATAACCATGATGGTATGGTCATTCACCTAGAGCTAGACATTTTGGAGTGTAAAGTCAAGTGGGCCTTAGAAACCACTGATTTGACAAGTGCTAATGGAGGTGGTGTAATTCCAGCTGAACTATTTGAAATCCCAAAAGATAATGCTATTATAGTGTTACACTCGATATGCTAGCAAATTTGGAAAACTCAGCAGTGGTCACAGGACTTGAACAATCAATTTTCATTCCAATCCCAAAGAAGGGCAGTACCAAAGAACATTCAAAGTACCACATAATTGCTCTCATTACACATGCTAGCAAGGTAATGCTCAAAATCTTTCAAACTAGGCTTCAACAGTACATGAACTGAGAACTTCCAAATATACAAGTTGAATTTAAAATAGGAAGAGGAACCAAAAAATCAAATTACCAATATCTGTTTGATCATAGAAAAAGCAAGCGAATTAAAAAAAAAAAAAAAAAAAAAACTGGCTTCACTGACTTCACTGCTTCCTCTGGGTTTATTGTTTCTTCTGACCCTTTGTTTATCACAACAATCCGTGGAAAACTCTTAACGAGATGGGAGTACTAGACCATCTTTCCTGCCTCCTGAAAAACCTGTACACAGGTCAAGAAGTAACAGTTTGAACCAGACTTGGAACAATGGACTGGTTCCAAATTGGGAAAGGAGTATGTCAAGGCTGTATATTGTCACCCTGCATATTTAAATTATATGCAGAGTACATCATGTGAAATGCTGTACTGGATGAAGCAGAAGCTGGAATCAAAATTGCTGGGAGAAATATCAACAACTTCAGATAAGATCATACCGCTCTAATGGCAGAAAGTGAAGAGGAACTAAAGAGTCTGTTGATGAAGGTGAAAGAGGAGGGTAAAAAAGCTGGCTTCAAACTCAACATTCAAAAAATGAAGATCATGGCATTCAGTCCAATTACTTTATGGCAAATATATGGGGAAAAATATAAACAGTGATAGACTTTATTTTCTTGGGCTCCAAAAGTCACTGCAGCTGGTGACTGCAGCCATGAAATTAAAAGATGCTTGCTCCTTGGAAGAAAAGCAGTGACAAACCTAAATAGCAGATTAAAAAGCAGAGACATTACTTTGCCAACAAAGGTCCATATAGTCAAAGATATGGGTTTTCCAGTAGTCATATATGGATGTGAGAGTTGGACATGAAAGAAGGCTGAGCATCAAAGAATTGTTGCTTTTGAACTGTGGTGTTGGAAAAAACTCTTGAGTGTCCCTTGGACAGCATGGAGATCAAACCTGTCAGCACTATAGGAAATCAACCCTGAATTTGCATTGAAATGACTGATGGTTAAGCTGAAGCTCCAATACATTGGCCACCTGATAGGAAGAACCAACTCATTGGAAAAGACCCTGGTGCCTGGAAAGGTTGAGGGCGGGAAGAGCAGAGGGTGACAGAGGATGAGATGGTTGGATGGCATCATGGACTCAGTGGACATGAGTTCGAGCAAATTCTGGGAGATAGTGTAGGAACATGGAAGCCTGGCATGCTGCAGTTCACAGGGTTACAAAGAGTCAGACATGACTCACTGACCAAACAACGGCATCTCGGCTCCTACACCTTGTCATAGGAACCGGGCTATGTGTCCAGGCTGTCTGCCTGATGGCCCACTCGTCTCAGTATAGTGCGTTGCTTCCTGACACACAGCCTTGAGGGATGCACCTGGGCCTCAGGAGTCAGCCTAAGTATTCGTCTTGGGCCTGCATGTAACCAGTCCTCTCTCCTCAGATCCCTCCTATCCCCTTGTGAGTTTGTTTCTTCATTTTTTTTAAGTGGAAATGTAATTCTTATTCTTTCTGCCTCACAGTGATATCTGGATCACCACTTTGTACTAAGTATTTCAAAATAATGGTACAATTGTAAGCTGTTTTAAAACATGAAGTGCAAAAAAAAAAAAAAAAATGAAGTGCTTAATATTACCTAAAATCCCTCTAAGCTTTATGTGCAACCATTCTAGTGAAGTCTAGTCTTATGGAGGCCCTGCCCTCTGAAGACAGTTTTTCAGTCAACCAAAGTCTTGGTGAAATAAAAGTGGTGCTTTTCGTGGGAATACCCAAAGGTTTGGAGCCAGGAAGAGGTGAACTGGAGTTCTTCTTCTTTGCTTTTCAGAAGGTAGTTTATTCTCCTGGAACTGTAATTTCTCCAATTGTAAAAAGAACTATAGTTAGGGTATAGTCACATCATTGACTCAACAGCTATTTATGGAATTCCTAATACAGGTCCAATCCTGTGCCTTTAGGTACTGAGGACTCAGGGATGAGCAAAATTGACATAGTCTCTGCTCTCACGGAAACTGGTTTAACAGGGAACATCAAACAATTATAAGCAGTCACGGAAAAAGAAAAGTTATGTGTAAGTTGTGTGGCAAGAAGTAGGTGGTTAGAAACATGGAATTACTGTTTGGCACAGGGCCACGCATCCCATTCCTTTGTTTCTCAGAGGTTTAAGAATTCTGAGAATCTCAGGAGGATGTCATTATTTTGAAATATTTGGAATCCACTCATCTATGCTATTTGGAGAAGGCAATGGCAACCCACTCCAGTACTCTTGCCTGGAAAATCACATGGATGGAGGAGCCTGGTAGGCTGCAGTCCATGGGGTCACTAAGAGTCGGACACGACTGAGAGACTTCACTTTCCCTTTTCACTTTCATGCATTGGAGAAGGAAATGGAAACCCACTCCGGTGTTCTTGCCTGGAGAATCCCAGGGACGGTGGAGTCTGGTGAGCTGCCATCTATGGGGTCGCACAGAGTCGGACACGACTGAAGCGACTTAGCAGCATTTATTCTATTGCAGGTCCTCCCAGGCAGGATGGCTGGTTTCCCACAGAAAATGATAAATTGGCCCTGTAATATACCTCATCCCCATCCCTCCACATACTCTTGGGTCCCGAGACCTCACTCACATTTTTGTTTCTCTCCTGATTGGGCTCTTCTGGAGCAAGCTCTCCAATGAGCAGTGGTTTAAGGTACAACCGCACAATGTCAGGGTCTGGATGCATGGCTCTGAAGACGTCCTGTGAATCAGAGAGAACTGTTAGAGGCTTAAAAATGACATGCTTACACACAGATTATCTCCCCTTTCTTACCTCATTCTGTACCGATCTTATGAATCAGCACAGATTATGTTATTGAACATTTACTTCTAACTCTAGGTTGACACTTCAAGTTCATTGATCAGAATTACCCTTGAAATTCCTCTATGAAAGCCTCACACTGGAGATCCACCCACTGTGTGCATGGCTTACTAGGCAAGTCCTGGGTAGAAAGTTGATCCCCAAGCATTGGAAGAGATCATTGTTTATTTTATTGAGCGTGATAAGTAGTTGGCTTTGAGATTATAGGCCATGGTGAATCTTTAGAGCCAAACCTCAGGCTTGGTGTGGTAGTTGCCCACATTATCTGGGGCATGCAGGAACCAAGACTGCCTATGCAAATCACATCTATCAGAGTTTCCCTTTTATTTCTTCGTCAAGGACCAGGGGACAGAGGCTCTTGCATTAAGTTATTTCCAAGGAAAGACAAGTTAAAGTTGATGATAACAAATTAACAAATGTCTAAGAGAGCATGGGAGCAAAGCCCTCGAATCCTTAGTTGTCTAAAGTAGCACTTTCTTGGCTAAGTTTATCACTGAAGAAGCCTTAGCACTCTTTAAAAAAACAAAAACAAAAATATAGCATTCTCTGTAGGGGCTGGAGACAGGCACAAAATAGAACTGATTCACTGTATTTTTCCAAATCCATTCCCATTTTAAGTAGTAACTCCAAGTGGCTATGAGAAGCAGTGTTGATTCTCATGTCCTGCTTAAGTTTGGAAATAAGAGATAGACTTTTTTTTTTTTTTCTTGAGGGATTTAATCTGCTTTGAGGGAAGGAGGTTTCTCCAAGAGTAAGATATTGGACTTCTTGCTATTATGGCTTTGAGATTAGGAATGTTTAATATAAAGAAACATAACCAAGGTTTTGATTTGAATATATGGAATCCATACACATTACCGTGGAGTGCTGGTGTTGCATAATGCTGATTAGGAAACTGGATCCCTGAGCAGCCTTCCCACACCTAAGTTCTACACTTGCTGTGCAATTGTGGACAAGTCTCTTGACCAGTCCATGCTCCTGTTTTCTCTTCCCTAACATGGGAGTGAAGGTAATAGCTACTCAATTTATAAAGTTATTATAATTAAGTGAATTGATTAGAATCTGAGTGGTTTATAGTAAATTCTCAAACATATTAGTTCTCTTTCCTATATGTGTGCCTCTGGGCTTCCCTGGTGGCTCAGATGGTAAAGAATCTTCCTGCAATGTGGGAGACCCTGGTTAGATCCCAGGGTTGGGAAGATCCCCTGGAGAAGGGAATGGCAACCTACTCCAGTATTCTGGACTGGAGAATTCCATGGACAGAGGAGCCTGGTGGGCTACAGTCCACGGCCTTGCAAAGAGTTGTACACAACTGAATGACTAAGACACACAGGGATAAGAGCTACCTGCCTTCCTTCTCTTCAATAAAATATAACAGTTCAGAGAGTTTCTTTCCATACTCCACCTGGAGTGAGCTCTGAATTGTTTTAGTGAATACAATGAACCCTCCATCTTCAAAATCTAAAGCAAATTTAGATACATCTAGAACTACATACAATCCTACACATAAAGCATGTCCATATGTGTAGGCTTGTATGTATATATATATAATGGATGAGGTTATTCAGAAGGGTGCAATATCAACTCTTTAGACTCACTTTTCTAGATTCAGTGATGTAAGAAGGGATTTGTATCTGCTAGAACCAGTCCAGGCTCTACTGTTCATTCTGCCTTTGTATACTTTCTCTGACCCCCTTGGGAAAAGCTGCTTTCAAAGATGTGTTTTCGTTGTCACATTCAGTGACCCTAAAGTTAGTTTACCTAACCAGGATGAGAGTCATTCAGTGATTAACAATGTGACTAAAACATTTCAGGGTGGCCGTACTGAAAAATCATGTTCTGCCTGCTGTTAAGGAAGAGATGAGGGTGAGAAACATTCTGAGGGATCAAGATCAGAGTGTAGAGGAGGGGTGAGGCCCTGCATTTGCATCTTACTTTGAGCAGTCATCCAGAGCCCTGGAACAGTGTGCTGACGCTAATATTCCTCTGGGTTCACTGTTTTTTCTGATCTTCAGCAAGATTCACAGGTCATACTGTGACAACAGAGCCTGAAGACCTACAGAGTTTTCCAGAAGAGTAAGAATTTCCCTGCTGTGTGGAACTCTTTTCATTGTATTAATGGGCAGTACAAATGTGGCTTAGGCAGTCTTAGATTATTCAATTTGAAGGAATTTGCTATTAGAGGCTAGATACTAAGTTGTGAAATCTTCGCAAAAGACCCTCAAAAATGAGTTTTTTGTTTTTGTTTTTTTTTTTTAATTAACTTTATTTGGCAAGTATGCTCCTCCTGAAGAAAGTCCAGGGGTAAATGAAGGGGAGAGGGAGTAACACCATTTTTTTAGTGTATCCTGTATACAAGGTGCTCTATGGGCCAACTCATCATCATCAACTTAGTTATGTGAGGTTCTATCATTTTTGTTATACATATAAAGACTTCAAATGGCAGGAGATTGCCACAGTAAGTGGGAGAGCCAGGATTTGAACTCAAGTTGATGTGGCTTTAAAGCCAGGAAGCCATAAAGGTCCATTCCAGCTTTAACATGTACAGTTCTTTTCCTGAAAGAAGGATGACACAAGATTGTTTTGGGAGGATGTTAAGATCAGTATATGCATGCTAGGCAGTTAGTAAAGTATTTCCCCACCTTAGGTTTTAATGACGTGCATCACTTTGTCTGTGGCCCCAACCTACTTCTCCAGGTTTACCTCTCACCATACCCTTCATGCCTCATCCTGTCCAGTGGAACTCTCCCTATTCAATAAACATTCCATGACCCTGTATAGTTCTGAAGCTTTGTAATACATACTCCTCCCTTTGCCTTGACTGCTTTCCTCCATTTTTTTTCTACTTAAAAGTTCCTCCTCATTCTTGAACATCCAGATGAAATATGCCTTCCTAACACAGTCAAGAAAGTTATTTATGATCTCTTCTGGGCTCCCTTGACACTTTGTTCCTAAAGCTTTTCAAATGATGTTGCAGTGAATCTTTGTATTCACAAAGGCCTTCTCTAGTGGCTTTTGACTTTTTTGAAGACTGAGACAATGCATTATTGATTAAATTATACCTGATATTTTTTGCTGTGCCTGGAATATGACATGTGATCAAGAGAGGTCTGATGAATAAGGGGAAGTGTGAATGAATAGAGCAGCATATGACTTCTCTAAAAAGGAGAAAGTTGAGAAGTATTGAGTTCAAAGGATATGGGTCTTAAGCACTGCTGTCTCTTCCCCAACCTCAGCATCTCTATTTTCTGACCTTTTACCTACTTTGTTATCTCACATTTTCGTCTGTTATCTTTTGATTCACTTCTGAACCATCATGTCTATTTCCTAACCTATTCATAAATTTACACTGTAGCTCCTTTTAAAACTGATAATTTCCCAAACAGTATCAGCAGAGAGGAAAGATGTGATTATCTTTGCTTTCACAGTGACTTTGGAGATCCTGCTGATTTTTTGCTGTTATTTAATGGGGGTTGGAAAGATGTCCATTATTGGAGGGCAGTATGATCCCTAGAGGGAGAGGCAAGTATATAAAGTGAGAAGGCCTGAGAAGGATCATGTCCTTACAATTTAACTACTGTATACAGGCTGTACCCTGCATCAAGGCCCTTGGCCTAGAGGGCATGTGTGGGTTGAAATTCAGGAGACACTCCATTTGCCAAATATTGTTCTGCAATCAACCAAAGTATGTGCCTATTAAATTTACACCAAAATACAGTATAGGGAGCAGTGAAGTATGTTGTTTATATTGGGAAATTTGCTTAATCTCTGAAGCTTCGATTTGTTTTCTAACTGTGGATACTACTTAGTCTGCTCCATGGGCTCATTTATTCCTTCATTCATTTATTCAGTCATTACAAAACCTTGCTGAATACTTAGCCAAGCGTCAAAGAGCTTAAGCTTTGGAATCAGATGCCATTAAATGATGGTATTTTTATATTATTATTATTATTTGTTTCCTCTGAAGTGGGTTGAAATTTCCCGAAATTCAGAAAAAAAAAAAAAAAAAAACCACCCATGGTGAATTTATGTATATAGTCACAAAACAATATAACTAGAACATAGATTTTGATTTACATATCTCAAAAAGCCCACAGGGGACTTCCCTGTCAGTCTGGCAGTTAAGACTCCATGCTTCCAATGGAGGGTGTGGATTCCATTTCTGTTGGGCAACTAAGGTCCCACCCGCCTTGCAGCACAGCCAAAAAAATAAAAATAAAAAACTCACCAGAATATTCAATACCCAACCACAGACACCCATTCCTACACCTTTGGCTAATTCCTTTTCTGGTTCCTTTTCAGATCTCACCTGTTTCAAGGCAAATGCTAAATCAAAGTCCTTCGTATTTCTGGGAGATCACAAGTTTTTATAGTCTTTGCCTTTGTTACAGAAAAGAGCCACTTTGGAGTGGAGAATGTTTATGTGTCACCAAGATTCCCCTCCAACCACAAGGATAAACAGAAGGTTATTTATTTATTTATTTATTTATTTATTTTTTTTTTGCCATAACTCACTCTATTATTTGAAAACTTTTGTTATTTGAGATTTTTTCATGTGATATACTTGACTAAGCTCCAGGCCAGACTCTCTCTATCTCCACTGTTCTCACCAAACCTGTTCATCTTCTGGCTTCATTATCTTGTAATGGCAACTGCCACCCACCTACCTACGTAAGTCATTGATCAGACAGTTTAGACTCCTTACTCCTGCTTACTTACCCAGCCACTTATCCCCTATTATAAATTATGTCTTCTGCTTATCTACCCCCTCTTCCTCATTTCTGTTGTCACTGCCTTATTCATGACTTCAGCATGTTCCCAGGACTCCTTCCTTCATTTGACTCTTTAAAAAAAATTTTATATGGGGCCATAGCCTATTAACAATGTTGTGATAGCTTCAAGCAGACAGTAAAGGGCCTCAGCCATACAGATGCCTGTATCCATTCTGCCTTGACTAACTCTTCTTGATCTTCAGCCTTTACTTAACCAACAGGCTGGCATTTGAAAAAGAGTCCCTCTTCATGGCCATTGTCACCCATTAGCACTTTAACTGCACTTGTCTCTTTACTTTTGTACCTATTTTTCAACTTGAACCATCATTCAAATGAGAAACAAATTAAAATTTAATTTAAATAAAAAAAAATGTTGACAGCCCACAAAAGATGCAGTTATTACTGATGACAACTTTCCTTTTACAAACAGCTAGGTTTCCTTGTAGGTTTGGGTGTAGGGAGGGATGCTGGGCTAGAGAAGTTTCATTACCTGCAGTGGGAGGAGAGGAAGACCTACAATGATGGTAAAATCCAGAGTCCTTCACTCAGAACTCAAGACCCTTTCTCCCCCTCCTCCTTCTCTTGTCTCTTTCTTTACCTCCCACACCCTTCATCCTCTCTTCCTCCTTCCCCTCTTCTCATCCTCAAGCCATCATATCGACCAGGATTGTGTTAAGCAAAGGATGTGGCCAGGCCGGGACACCTGTTCTGCTGGTGCTTACTCATGATGTGAACCTGATCTGTATTCCACCTCTGTACACATCCTCTCTTGCCCCGCCCCAGCCTTGCCTCTGCTGATTCCACATGAGTCTTTTGGACTTGCACACAGCTCTAACCTCTTCCACACTGCAGTCTTCCAAGCAGTTGAAACACATTTTGCTATATTTCCTCTAGCCTTTTGTCATCTTTTTCTTGTCATATTGAATTTTTACCCTGATGAAGAGCTTGAGTTTCTCAGTGTCCCTCTCAGACCCTGATGTTTAGACATGAGGTGGCTTAGCATGCACCTTTGGTAATAACCATGATTTCTTTGTTCTGAATTTTCTGCTCTTGTGCATACCTCACAAGATTGTGTTTACTTCTTTTGTGGAGCCCAGAAATATTATTGACTTACTTAAATAAAACTTGGGACTTTCCCAGGTTGTGCTAGTGGTAAAGAACCCACCTGCCAATGCAGGAGACATAAGAGATGCAGGTTCGATTCCTGGGTAGGGAAGATTTCCCTGGAGGAGAGCAGGACAATCCACTCCAATATTCTCATCTAGAGAATCCCAAGGACAGAGGAGCCTAGTGGGCTATAATCCATAGGGTTGCCCAGAGTCAGAGATGACTGAATAACTTAGCACAACTTAGCATGTAGCATGCTTCATATGCACATATTGTAATCTATATGATTAATTTCTTGTTGGACTTATAGGTTGTTTCTGGCTTTTCATGGGTGAGAAGATCTTTAGTTATTAGCATTGTGCATTAGTTTTAAATCATTTAATTTGAAAAAAATCAAATAAACAATATGTTCTATAGACTTACCCTCTTCCAACAACACAAGAGAAGACTCTACACATGGACATCACCAGATTGTCAACACTGAAAACAGATATATTATATTTTTGCAGCCAAAGGTGGAGAATCTCTATACAGTCAACAAAAACAAGACTAGGAGCTGACTGTGGCTCAGACCATGAACTTCTTATTAGCAAGTTCAGACTTAAATAGAAGAAAGTAGAGAAAACCACTATACCATTCAAGTATGACCTAAATCAAATCCTTAAGTATTATTAAGTGGAATTGAGAAATAGATTCAAGGGACTAGATCTGATAGAGTGCCTGATGAACTATGGATGGAGGTTTGTGACATTGTATAGGAGAAAGGGAGCAAGACCATCCCCAAGAAAAAGAAATGCAAAAAAGCAAAATGGCTGTGTGAGGAGGGCTTACAAATAGCTTTGAATAGAAGAGAAGTGAAAAGCAAAGGAGTAAAGGAAAGATATACCCATTTGAATGCAGAGTTCCAAAGAATAGCAAGGAGAGATAAGAAAGCCATCCTCAGCGATCAATGCAAAGAAACAGAGGAAAACAATAGAATGGGAAACACTAGAGATCTCTTCAAGAAAGTTAAAGATACCAAGGGAACATTTCATACAAAGATGGGCTCAATAAAGGACAAAATGGTTCTGTCCGGAACAGAGGCAGAAGATATTAAGAAGAGGTGGCAAGGATACACAGAAGAACTGTACAAAAAAGATCTTCATAACCCAGATAATCATGATGGCGTGATCACTCACCTAGAGCCAGACATCCTGGAATGTGAAGTCAAGTGGGCCTTAGGAAGCATCACTACGAACAAAGCTAGTGGAGGTGATGGAATTCCAGTTGAGCTATTTCAAATCCTAAAAGATGATGTTGTGAGAGTGCTGCACTCATTATGCCAGCAAATTTGGAAAACTCAGCAGTGGCCATGGGACTGGAAAAGGTCAGTTTTCATTCCAATCCCTAAGAAAGGCAATGCCAAAGAATGTTCAAACTAGGGCACAATTGCACATGCTAGTAAAGTAATGCTAAAACATTCTCCAAGTCAGGCTTCAGCATTGCGTGAACCATGAACTTGCAGATTTTCAAGGTTGATTTAGAAAAGGCAGAGGAACCAGAGATCAAATTGTCAACATCCGCTGGATCATCAATAAATCAAGGGAGTTCTGGGAAAAAACATTTTTTTCTGCTTTATTGACTATGCCAAAGCCTTTGACTATGTGGATCACAGTAAACTGTGGAAAATTATGAAAGAGATTGGAATACCAGACCACCTGATCTGCCTCTTGAGAAATCCATATGCAGGTCAGGAAGCAACAGTTAGAACTGGACGTGGAACAATAGACTGGTTCCAAATAGGAATAGGAGTACATCAAGGCTGTATATTGTCAACCTGCTTATTTAACTTATATGCAGAGTACATCATGAGAAATGCTGGACTGGAAGAAACACAAGCTGGAATCAAGATTGCCGGGAGAAATATCAATAACCTCAGATATGCAGATGATACCACTCTTACAGCATAAAGTGAAGAACTAAAGAGCCTCTGATGAAAGTGAAAGAGGAGAGTAAAAAAGTTGGCTTAAAGCCCAATATTCAGAAAACTAAGATCATGGCATCCGTTCCCATCACTTTACAGAAAATAGATGGGGAAACAGTGGCAGACTTTATTTTGGGGTTCCAAAATCACTGCAGATGGTGATTACAGCCATGAAATTAAAAGACGCTTACTCCTTGGGTGAAAAGTTATGACCAACCTAGACAGCATATTAAACAGCAGAGAGGTTACTCTGCCAACAAAGGTCCATCTAGTCAAGTCTATGATTTTTTCCGAGTAGTCATGTATGGGTATGAGAGTAGACTATAAAGAAAGCTGAGCACTGAAGAATTGATACTTTTGAACTATGGTGCTGGAGAAGACTCTTCAGAGTCCCTTGGACTGCAAGGAGATCCAACCAGTCCATCCTAAAGGAAATCAGTCCTAGATATTCTTTGGAAGGACTGATGTTGAAGCTGAAAGTCCAATACTTTGGCTACCTGCTGTGAAGAGCTGACTCATTTGATAAGACCCTGATACTAGGAAAGATTGAAGGTGAGAGGAGAAGGGGATGACAGAGAATGAGATGGTTGAATGGCATCACTGACTCAATGGACATGAGTTTAAGTAAACTTTGTGAGTTGGTGATGGACAGGGAGGCCTGGCGTGCTGCAATCCATGGGGTGACAAAGAGTCAGACATGACACTGTGACTGAACTAACTAACTCTTAGTAAAATTCTTTGGACAAAATGACAACTTATCTCAGAATAACTAAGGAATAATAAATGTCATTTTTGAGTGTTTAATCTGTACCAGGTATAAGAAGAAAACCTTTATTTTATCTCTGCTGGCTTTGACATCCATAGTAAGATAGAAGTATCTTTATCCCAATTTCTAGATAAAGGAGCTGAGGCTCCAAGGCTTCAGCAAGCTCCTCAGGACATTTCTAGCAAGTGGTGGAGCCCAGATGCAAACCACACCTCTTTCATTCTCAAATTTGTACTCTTAGTCATTAGACTGGACACCTCAAGAAGTTTTAGAATGATTGACCACATGAATGAATGAATGAATGAGTGACCCTATGGATCAAGCTACCTTGGTATCATTATGTACTTTTCATGAGAAGGATGGAGGCTTGGGGAAGAGTTTCTGTGTAAATAAGGAAAGATGCCCCGCTCTGGGCAGGTGTAGCTATGGGCCAGGGCTTGTGCACAGAGATCATATGTTGGTGCACATTTGCCTTTCAGGGCACAGCCTGGCAAACACTTTAGGCTGTAGAGAGAAAGCATCTGACCTCAGGTTCTCTAACTTCATGTTCCTCCCTCCGTCCCTAGAGTCATGCTGTTTCTCCACCACATACTCCTCTGTTCCCAGTTGGCAACAAACAATCAGGATTTCTAAGCAGGTGGTAAACAGGAAATGTTAATCATGCCTCTGAATCTATGGAGGTGTGATATGAATAACAATAGCTATGATTTAATGAAAAGTGCATCTGGTATTATGCTAAACCCTTTACAAGCTTTAGTCTCATTTCCTAATTAGATGGGTAAGGCCATTCCCATTATGCAGATGATGAAGCTGAGTTCCAGAGCATTTCAGGGACTTTCCCAGGCTTATATAACCAGTATACCGCACCTCAGACTCCATGTACTCTGAGTGGCCATGGAAAACTATGGTTGTCAGAATTCTGGCACCCTTCCATTCTTCTCTAGCCATCCTCTGCAGATTTTTCTCTGAACATTCTGGATCTGCCTTCTAAAAGTCCAGGGTACATGACTGACCATGCTCAGGGTATTCATCCTTAAGACAAATCCTGAGATGTCATGGGTATTTTCCCATAAGGTTTAATTCTTCCTTGTTAACTAGAATTTGATGCATAATCATGGTCTTTCTCTAACTTCTGGGAGATAAAAACTCACCAGCAAATTACAAATTCATCAGCTGACCTGCTTTCTGCAAGCTATGTCTACCAGTTATATGCAAGGTGGTTGAAGGTACATATTTTTGCTAACACATCCTCTGAGCTGATTCTGTGACTTGTGTTAGAAAGCATCATCCATATTTTCTTTGTGTTGTGGAGATGAGATATGTGGTATTTTCCTCTCTTTTTTGCCACTTTATTTTTAAATTGGAGTATAATTGCTTCACAGAATTTTGTGGTTTTCTGTCATACATCAACAAGTATTTTTTTCCCTTTATTTTTGTTAATCTTTCTCCTGATTCTTGCACAAATGACTGTCCCTTGGCTCCTTCTATCCTCAGCTCTCTGGCTTCCTAGGGTCTTCCTGACACATGTGAGAATCCCATCATGGGCTACAAGCTCATGCACACTTTCCCAGGAAAAGGTTGAGATTTGTTTTAAAAATATCAGATCAGACCAGAGTGGTGGGGATGTGGAAGGGTCTTCTCAGAAAGGCATTCCTCTGACTGCAGAATCAAGATGAGAAGATGGTAGAAGACCCTGATTAGACAGAGAAGTTGAGAAATTAGGGGGAAAAGAGAACTGGGGGAAGAAGATGTTGCTAGTGTCAAAAAACAAAGTCTTTCTTTCTTTGCAAACTTGCCATATGCTTGTGTATTCTGTTTTTATCTGTCAGGTAATGCTCACAGAGCAGAGCTTCCTGAATCAATATTTTTAATCCTATCCTTTGAAACCAGTTGGAAAAATTATATACTAACATGAAAATGACAAGTATAACATAAAGAATATCTGTTTAAATTTCTACTCTATAATATGTTAATTTTCTGATCTTGAATTAGTTTTAACACCTTTTATTCTCTGTTTCTTCATATGTATAATATGGAGAAAAAGTTCCTAATTGGGCTAAAATCAACTTTATTATAGAATACTTTAGAATGGATTCCTAAATGCATTTAAGGATTGAGAAACCTCCTTCTTCAATATTAAATGGAAATTTTATTTCTAAGATCAGCTATAAAGGGCTTTATGGTAAAAAACCTATCTGATTTAAAAATTTGTCACTGTTATTTGTGTGCTCTGAGATGCATTGTTTTCACGTTTTAGTATCAGTTTTTTTATCTTTAATATGGGAATATGACACCCCACTCCAGTACTCTTGCCTGGAAAATCCTATGGATGGAGGAGCCTGGTAGGCTGCAGTCCATGGGGTCGCTAAGAGTTGGACACGACTGAGCAACTTCACTTTGACTTTTCACTTTCATGCATTGGAGGAGGAAATGGCAGCCCACTCCAGTGTTATTGCCTGGAGAATCCCATAGACAGAGGAGCCTGGTGGGCTGCCATCTATGGGGTCGCACAGAGTCGGACACGACTGAAGCGCAGCAACCATTCACTTTCCTTAGAGGTGAAACTCCAGTACTTTGGCCACCTCATGGGAAGTGTTGACTCATTGGAAAAGACTCTGGTGCTGGGAGGGATTGGGGGCAGGAGGAAAAGGGGACGACAGAGGATGAGATGGCTGGATGGCGTCACCGACTCAATGGATGTGTTTGAGTGAACTCTGGGAGTTGGTGATAGACAGGGAGGGCTGGCGTGCAGCAATTCATGGGGTCGCAAAGAGTTGATGACGACTGAGCTACTGAACTGAACTGAACTGGTTCACTTTCTTTATGATAAGGTTTAAATGAGGTCATGCATTTGAATGTGTCTATGTTGTCTTTGGGCTTCCCAAGTGGTGCTAATGGTAAAGAACACTTCTGCCAATGATGGAGAGGTAAGAAATAGTTTCAATCCCTAGTTCAGGAAGATCCCCTGGAAAAAAGCATGGCAACCCACTCCAGTATTCATACCTGGAGAATCCCAAGGACGGGGGTACCTGCCGGAATGTGGTCCATAGGGTTGCAAAGAGTTGGACACAGCTGAAGCAACTTAACACATATGATGCGTGATATTTTAGGCATCCATTGAAAGTCTATTTTTTCAGCTATTTTGGTGGAGGAGAGTTATGAGGAAAAACAGTGAAGGAAAGTGATTAAGACTGAAAGTTCAGAAAGATAAGTGTTTTGAATCTGAGATCTGCTGGCTGGGTGAACTTGGGTCAGTCACTTAACCACTCTGATTTCAGTTACTTCTTCCATAAAAGTGGGTTGTGTCACATTGAATTAACTACACAACAAAAAATAACTCTATAAAGTCTAAAAGCCTATGTCACTGTAGACTTTCAACATTGTTCAACATTTTGATGCTTGCCAGATGAGTTGCTGTCTGTTTCAGGCACTCCAGTTGTAGGAGTCTGAGAAATTTCTACTTGAATGAAGACATTTTTTCCCAGATTTTACTCACCTATTTGTAACTTTCTTCTTGTAAGACAATGACTCCATTTCAAAATAAAACAAAACAAAAAAACATAATGCCAAGAACAAAAAGCAAAACCTGAAATACACATAGTATCTACTGTCAGCATCTGAGCCCACCCCAAACCTAGTGCAAATAATAGCTAGACCTTGAGGCTTAATTAGCTTTCAATTTTTGCTGGATAGAAATCCAGAAAAATTGGTTTGGGAGGAGATGAGTGATCATGGAGCTTGAACATGTACTTGAAATGCTTTGGGAAAGACAGTCAAGGTCCCAGCCACCCAGCAGCTGGAACAGAGAGAGAGAGGGCAGACTTTGAGCTCCTTACCGTGGCATCTTCCCCAGCACAGTGGTTGAGGACCAGCCGCCCACCAGGATGCCTGTCCGCCCAGCCAGTAACATCGTAGACCTTGCGATTGATCACCAGCCACTGGTCAGTCTCCTGATTGTGTCTCTGGATCTCCTGCCAGGTGTATGTGCTGAGGCTTTTTCTGGGCAAGCTGCACTTCGCCTTTGCCTCCTGCCTTGCAGGGAGCTTAGCTCTCACACTTGCTGCTGGTTTCCCGTTTGCCTGATGCTTCGCACCCAGGTCCAGCTGGTTCTCATCCACAAGGCTCCCATTGCCCTCAGGCTTTTCTTCAAACGTCATTGTCTTTGTACTTTTAGAATTTCTGGCGTGACACCTGGAATTTCTAATTCTCACCTGAATAAACTACAGAATGACCTTTTCCATCTCCTTTTATTCCATGAAGTAAGAAGCCTACACAGAAAACTTTTTAGCCTACTTGACTCTTGGCAAACCTGATAGTGAACTCCTTCCCAGCTTCTCACGTCTCTGTCCTAAGTCTTTTCTTTTGTCCTGATGAAGACTGTACTACCTTTCCCTGGACCCAAGAAGATTAGTCTACCTTTCTCTCTTCTCTCTCTCTGTTGGCTGATCATTTAGCAGCGTTCTTATTTATCATTAAATGTCCCTTAGTCAAGAGCTGGAGCCAATCACAGCCCAGAGGATGGTGTGGCCTGACCCCTGGGAGGAGGGGCTGGGCTCCTTCTCTGCTGACTGCCTGCACTGGCATCATTCTGGGTCAGGCTCATCAGCTCTCCCCCATTGAAAGGAACAGTTGTTTTAATTCAACACATGAGCAGAAGATTTCAAAACCTCTAGGAAGATATGAACGCCTTCTGGAATTGGGAAATGTTCTTTTATTGTTAAGACCTGAAAGTTTCCTTTTATTCTGATTTCCTCAGTTACTGTTTTTTTTTTTTTTTTTAATTAATTGAGAAACCTATACGCAGGTCAGGAAGCAAAAGTTTAAACTGGAAATGGAACAACAGACTGATTCCAAATAGAAAAAGGAGTACGTCAAAGCTGTATATTGTCACTCTGCTTATTTAACTTATATGCAGAGTACATCATGAGAAACGCTGGGCTGGAAGAAGCAAAAGCTGGAATCAAGATTGCTGGGAGAAATATCTATAACCTCAGATATGCAGATGACACCACCCTTATGGCAGAAAGTGAAGAGGAACTCAAAAGCCTCTTGATGAAAGTGAAAGTGGGAGTGAAAAAGTTGGCTTAAAGCTCAACATTCAGAAAACGAAGGTCATGGCATACGGTCCCATCACTTCATGGGAAATAGATGGGGAAACAGTGTCAGACTTTATTTTTCTGGGCTCCAAAATCACTGCAGATGGTGACTGCAGCCATGAAATTAAGAGATGCTTACTCCTTGGAAGGAAAATTATGACCAACCTAGACAGCATATTAAAAAGCAGAGACATTACTTTGCTAACAAAGGTCCGTCTAGTCAAGGCTATGGTTTTTCCAGTGGTCATGTATGGATGTGAGAGTTGGACTATAACGAAAGCTGAGTGCAGAAGAATTGATGCTTTTGAACTGTGGTGTTGCAGAAGCCTCTTGAAAGTCCCTTGGAGTGCAAGGAGATCCAACCAGGTCCATCCTAAAGGAGATCAGTCCTGGATGTTCATTGGAAGGACTGATGTTGAAGCTGAAATCCAAATACTTTGGCCACCTTATGGGAAGAGTGGACTCATTGGAAAAGACCCTGATGCTGGGAAAGATTGAAGGCAGAAGGAGAAGGGGATGACAGATGAGATGGTTGGATGACATCACCGACTCAATGGACATGGGTTTGAGTGAACTCCAGGAGTTGGTGATGGAAGGGAGACTTGGTGTGCCATGGTTCTTGGGGTCGCAAAGAATCGGACACGACTGAGGGAATGAACTTAACTGAATTTATTTTTTTAACTGAAGGATAATTGCTTTACAGAGTTTTTTGGCTTTCTCTCATATATCAACAAGAATCAGACACAGGTATGACCATATCCTTTGCATCTGCCTCCCCATCCCACCCTTCTAGATTATCATAGAACCCCTGTTTCAGTTCCCTGAGTCATACAGCAAACTGTTCTTTTGACAGCTGTTATTTCTCCCTAAGGGTTTTAAATTTCTGAAAAAAAGCATTTTGACTTTAAAACATTTATAACACCCTAATGAGGCTACCTTGGTTTATAACATTACATAAATTTCAGTTATGGAAAATTATATTTCAACTTCTGAAGCACTACAGTATACTCACCACCAAAAGTTTTATTTTCCATCAGTCACGATACAGTTGACCTTTTTTTTTTTTCCCCCTCTCTCATCTTTTTTTTTAAAATTTTAATTGGAGGCTAATTACTTTACAATATTGTAGTGGGTTTTGCCATACACTGACATGAATCAGCCACAGGTATGCATGTGTTCCCCATCCTGAACCCCCTCCCACCTCCCTCTCCATCTCATCCCTCAGGGCCATCCCAGTGCACCAGCCCTGAGCACCCTGTCTCATGCATCAACCTGGAATGGCGATCTGTTTCACATATGATAATTTACATGTTTCAATGCTATTGTCTCAAATCATCCCACCCTCACCCTCTCCCACAGAGTCCAAAAGACTGTTCTATACACCTCTGTCTCTTTTGTTGTCTCGCATTAGGGTCATTGTTGCCATCTTTCTAAATTACATATATATGTGTTAATATACTGCATTGATGTTGACCTTCTTTTCCCCTTTTACCACGCTCCTAACTCCTTCCACTCAGGTAGTCACTGCACTGTTCTGTATGTTTGTTTGTAACTTATTTTATTTTTGTACCAAAAGGAGTGAAATCATGTGGTATCTGTCTTTCTCTGCTTGATTTTGTTCACTTAGTATAATATTCTCAAGAAAGTGAAGTTGCTCAATCATGTCTGCTCTTTGCAACCCCATGGACTGTAGCCTACCAAGGTCCTCTGTCCATGGGATTCTCCAGGCAAGAATACTGGAGTGGGTTGCCATTTCCTTCTCCAGGGGATCTTCCCAACACAGGGAAGGAATTCAGGTCTCCTGCATTGCTGGCATATGCTTTGCCATCTGAGCCACCAGGGAAGCCCAAATTCTCAAGGACCAATCCCTATTTCCAAAAGTGTTAAGATTTCAGCTTTTAATAATTTTGATTATCTTTTAATGATTTTTGATAATTTTTGTCTGTTTTGTTTTCTTTGCTTTATTGTTCAGTTGGCACTCTGCTTTGGTTTTGTTTTATGCTTTGTTTGTTTATTTGTTTGTTTAGCTTTTTAAAAATTGTTTGATTTCCTTTTTGGCTTCTTTAGTTTGTCTGGTTGTTCTCTTGTATGTGTGTGTGTGTGTGTTTACATGGTATTTTATTTTATTTTTAATATAAATTTATTTTAATTGGAGGTTAATTTACAATATTGTATTGGTTTTGCCATACATCAATATTGTTTTTGTTTTGTTTTTGGTTCTGTTTTCATTTCTTTTTTGTGTGTTTGTGTTACTTTGTTCTCATTTCTATTTACAGTTTGGGGTTTTGTCTTTTCTTTCTTTTTTCCTTTTCTTTAATCCTCATTGTGGTTTTCATTTGCATTTCCCTGATGACTAACGATGTTGAGCATCTTTTCATATATCTGTTGGCCATCTGCATATCTTCTTTGGAAAAATGTCTATTCATTTCTTCTACCTATATTTTAACCGAGTTGTTTGGTTTTTGGAGGTTGAGTTGTATGATCTGTTTATGTTGAGTTGTTTGGATCCCTTTTTGCTCATATCACTTGTAAATATTTTCTTCCACTCAGTAAGTTGTCTTTTTTGTTTTTTTGGTGGTTTCCTTTGCTGTGGAAGTAGGTCCCATGGGTTTATTTTTGTTTATTTATTTTATTTTTCACTGTGCTTGGTCTTCATTGCTGAGCACGGGCTTTCTCTAGTTGCAGTAAACAAGGGGCAGTCTTTGTTAAAGTGGCTTCTCTTACTGTGCAGTATGGACTCTAGGCACACAGGCTTTAGCAGTTGTCTTGTAGGCCCTCAAATGTGGGCTCAGTAGTTGTGGTGTAGTTGTGGCTTAGTTATTCCATGGCATGTGGGATCCTCCTGGACAAGGGATTGAATTTGTGTCCCCGGCATCGGCAGGTGAACCCTTAACTGCTAGACCACCAGGGAAGTCTCCTATGTGTTTAGTTTTGCTTTTATTTATTTTGTTTTATCTTGTTAAGTTGTTCAGTCATGTCCAACTCTTTGTGACCCCCCATGGACTGCAGAACACCAGGCTTCCCTGTCCTTTGACATCTCCTGGAGCTTGCTCAAATTCATGTCCATTGTACATGTGTACATGTATGCTCACCCAAGTTTATGCCCAAGTTCAAGAAGAATGAAAGCGGAGAAGCCAGTTAAGAAGCTCTTGCAGTACTCCAAGGGAGAGGTGATGATGGATCGCACATGAGGAGTGGCAGTAAAAGTGGAGAGACTGTGCAAATGAACTTATTCTTTAATATTTTTCTCTGATATATTGCTTTCCTAACAAGGAAAAAAGTTGAATTTTTAAAAGCCAGGTTTTTAGTCCATGTAGATATTTCTCCATACTCCAACAATACCCAATGATTAATCCCATCAGAGGGCTGATTAGGTTAAATCACATATAATTGCTGCTTTTTAAACATCAAGCCAGTCAAATATAATTAGTGTCTTATGGCTCAGTGTAAGAAACAAAATTCATCTGAACATGCTCACATTGAGTGTCTATTTTGTGCCAGCCTTGTGCTGGTTCCTACAACGTTGTATGTGTTCATTTTCATCACCTGAGTTTCACCCAGTGACACTTACTAAGGATCATGACCTTTATATCTGCGTTCTAACCACCTAGACAGTGACTGGAAAATTTTAATAGAAAGAGCCCTATTTGTACAGAAGAAGCAAGGTTGGGGTCCTTGACAAAGCTAGAAATAAAAGAATCAACAAAGATAGTGATTTGGGGATGGATTTTTCTGGTTCAGACTGATATTGTCCTCATGATTGGTAATTGACTCAAGAGATAAAGGATTGGCATTAATAGAAACAATTCTCTCTAATTCCTACCAAAACTTAAGGGAGCATTGGTCTCATCTCTTGAGGCAAAGTCCTAAGAATATGCAGGAAATAATTCTAAATTTGGGATTTAGCTGTCTCTGTGGTGTGGGGTTGTGTTTTTGAGATTGGTTCATGCTTTGGAACATTATTCTGAAAGAATGAAGTTGGATTCTGGTTTATAGACTCCATGGTGGGGACTGGGCTGAATGACAGGTAGAGCCAGTAGAAATCTTTTATGAAACCAAGTAGAATTAGTAATTCTTGGTGGGAGTATATGATTCTGCAAAAACAGCATGTGGTTTTTTGAAGAATGGAATTTCCTCAGCTAAGTCTATGGCATCTACCATGACTTTGTCAGCAACCTAATGTAAGTGATCTTTGAACTTACTCCTTTGCCCCTGGGCCACATTCAAATCACGATATTTATGGTATGATGATAAACAAAATGGACTCTCCTCTCACAAGTAAAAGAAACACCGCCAGGAATAGCACATTTGTTCAAAATAATGGTGATGATGATTTGACAGTGGTAACAATAATAAAACATTTATTAAGCACCAAAGATGTGCCAGCAGGATTCTAAACCCTTCACGTGCATTAGAAAAGTTAATCCTCACAACACTCCTATGGGACGAGCACTAAATGCTTTAGTAACTTGCTCTTATTTTCACAGCTCACAGTGGCAGGACTAGCACATCACTTACACAATGACTAGTCTTCTAGCCATAGTTACACTTCTCAAGAAACTTCCTTCTGCTGCACAGAAACTTTGTTTCTATAGTATGCTTTGTTTAGGAACCTTCTCATTTTACCTGGCCAGGAAAACATCTATGTATCCATTAAGACTCATTTAAGGAAACATGTGAAGGTTTCTTTAACTCTCCTGTGTTTTCTTCGTACTTAGTATATTTCACTACACACTAATGTTCATTATGTGCCTGTTTGGTGGCTCAGATGGTAAAGCGTTCACCTGCAATGTGGGCAACCCGGGATCAATCCCTGGCTTGGAAATATGCCCTGGAGAAGGAAATGGCAACCCACTCCAGTACTGCTGCCTGGAAAATTCCATGGACAGAGGAGCCTTGTAGGCTACAGTCCATGGGGTCACAAAAGAGTCGGACACAACTGAGCGACTTCACTTCACTTCAGAGACTACTGATGAAAGGATCATATGTATGTAAACAACAGCACAAACTGATTGCTCTCCTTTTAAAATTTCCTGGTGAAAAATCAGTTACCATCAGCCTTCAATAAAGAAAATAACAATTCTTACTTTTGGCTCAGAAGTTTCAAGGTACTATCTAATCAGAATGTAAGACAAACCCTGCTTTTATGTGTGAAGGCATGAATCAGTAATATGACAAGGCCAAGGAATGTGGGTTTTTTAGAAAATGCCATTTTTATCATTGTAAGCTGGCCAATTTATCCTGACCCTTTTGTTTGCTTTCCGAAGACTTAGTTTTAGTTCAAGATAAACTGGAAGCAGAAACTCTGACCATAAACATAAATTGTACCATTGTGAATTATGAATGGGTCTGTAATTAGAGATCCTGAAAGTCGTGGTACTGGTAGCTGCCTATTCAAACAGGTGGTGCCTAAACTGTGATAAACAGAGTCCCTTGGACTGCAAGGAGATCCAACCAGTCCATCCTAAAGGACATCGGTCCTGGGTGTTCATTGGAAGGACTGATGTTGAAGCTGAAACTCCAATACTTTGGCCACCTGATGGGAAGAGTTGACTCATTTGAAAAGACCCTGATGCTGGGAGAGATTGAGTGCAGGAGAAGGGGATGACAGAGGATGAGATGGTTGGATGGCATCACCGACTCAATGGACATGGGTTTGGGTGGACTCCAGGAGTTGGTGATGGTCAGGGAGGCCTGGTGTCCTGCAGTTCATGGGGTTGCAAAGAATTGGACACGACTTAACTTTCACTTTCACTTTTCACTTTGATGCATTGAAGAAGGAAATGGCAACCCACTCTAGTGTTCTTGCCTGGAGAATCCCAGGGACAGGGGAGCCTGGTGGGCTGCCAACTATGGGGTCACACAGAGTTGGATACGACTGATGCGACTTAGCAGCAGCAGCATGTCCATTGGGCCAGTAATGCTATCCAAACATCTCATCCTCTGTTGCCCCCTTCTCCTGCCCTACATCTTTCCCAGAATCAGGGTCTTTTCCAATGAGTCATCTCTTCACATTAGGTGGCGAGAATATTGGAGCTTCAACATCAGCATCAGTCTTTCCAATGCACATTCACAGTTAATTTCCTTTAGGATTGACTGGTTTGATCTCCTTGCTGTCCAAGAGATTCCCAAGAGGCTTCTCCAACACCACAGTTCAAAAGCAGCAATTCTTCAGTGATCAGCCTTCTTTATGGTCCAAATCTCACATCCATACATGCCTCCTGGAAAAATCATAGTTTCACTATATGAACCTTCACTGGCAAAGTGATGTCTCTGCTCTTTAATATGCTCTTTAATAGGTTTGTCACTGCTTTCTTCCAAGGAACAAATGTCTTAATTTCATGGCTGAGTCATCATTTGCAGTGATTTTGGAGCCCAAGGAAATAAAATCTGTCAGTGTTTCTAGTTTTTCCTCCTCTATTTACCATGAAGTGATAGAACTGGATGCCACAATCTTTGTTATTTGAATGCTGAGTCTTAAGCCAGCTTTTTCACTCTCTTCTTTCACTTTCATTAAGAAGTTCTTTAGTTCCTCTTCACTTTCTGCCATTAGAGTGATATCATCTGTGTGCGTGAGGTTGTTATTTCTCCCGGCAATCTTGATTCTGACTTGTCATTCACCAAGCCCGGCATTTCACATGATGTACTCTGCATAGAAGGTAAACAAGCAGGGTGAAAATATACAGCCTTGATGTACTCCTTTCCCTATTTTGAACCAGTCCATCTCCCCATCCTGTTGTGTTGCTTCTCGTCGTACATACAGGAGGTGGGTAAAATGGTCTAGTATTCCCATCTCTTTAAGAATTACCCAGTTGTTGTGATCCACACAGTCAAAGGCTCAGTGTAGTCAATGAAGCAGAAATAGATGTTTTTCTGGATTCCCTTGCTTTATCTATGATCCAACAGATTTTAATAATTTGATCTCCAGTTCCTCTGCCTTTTCTAAATCCAGCTTGTACATGTGGAACTTCTTGGTTCACATACTGCTGAAGACCTGCTTGAAGGATTTTGTGCATTACCTTGCTAGCTTTTGAAATGAGTGCAATTGTACGGTAGTTTGAACATTGCTGATTAGCTGGATGCATTGCACAACCATTTTTACTTTTTGGCGTCTCCATGTCTTCATATCACATTGCATGATGCATTAATGTTGTTCTCAAGAACTCAGTGATCCCAAAGAATACTGAATTAGAAATCAAAAGCTATTTTTTGGCTGATAATTGAACATTGCATTGGATAATATCTGAGCTTTTTTTCCAGCTCTTAGATAAAAAGAAGCCCTGTTTGTTTTCCTTGCTCTGGTAAAGTTAGGTCCTCACTGTTCTCCCTTAACCATAGCCAAAGTGTACTTCTGAATCTGCTCTACTGTGTATGGGATTAAATCTTCAGATAATATGAGATTTCATAATAAATACTTGTCTCTGTTATATATCAGATTATATCTTCAGATAATATGACATTTCATAATAAATATTTATCACCTGTGAACATGTGTGCCAATCATCCTGCTAGGCGTTCTTAGATGATGTGCAAGAAAGGCAGAGTGTGTGATCTCTGCTCACAGTGGTTTCCCATCTGCCACCCTCTTATACTTTCTGCACTCCTGTTATGGTCACAAAGTCACCATGCCTATGTCCATCCTGCCTTTCTAGGGTACTCCTGCTCATTCTTCAGAATTCAGTTTAAGCACACGCTTTTGTTGTTTCATGCTCAGTCTTGATGGAGCTGAGACTCCTCATCTGTGTTCTCACTCTTCCTGCAGCATGGTGAGGTCACTGCTTTGGTCACGTCTCGTTTTTGTTGCTGTCACCGCTGTTGCGTCTTTCCTCCTCTAGATCATCAGTTGTTTGAAGGCAGGGAGCATGCCTTTTCCACTTCTGCATTTTTCAAAGCAGGCACTAACTAGTGTTCAGTATTTGCTTACAGAGTGAATGACTGGTTCAGTGGATAGTTAAGACCCAGAGTTGTGTGCGCTCTACTCTGTCATATATACTTTCTGTGATGGAGGTGAAGGGAGTGAGTGCAAGCCCCACTTAAACTAACCCCCCAGCTCCTATATCACTTTAGCAGTGCCAAGGCTTTTGCCTGCTTTCAGTGTTATCCCTGATTGTTCTTTCTCACCTGATGAGACTGTTCTTAGGTCTTTAATTCTAGGTACACTCATTTATTTTTTGATGTGCTGTTTACATTCTTGTATCATTTACATAATCTTTAAGTCTGGTGATAATTGCAAAGTCTGCTAAGTAAATTCTCATGAAGGGCAAAAAGTGATTTCTGAATGTCTAGCAAACATTTCAGGTGACAAAGTAAAAACCCAAACTGTGGTTTTCTAAGAGGCATTTGCCGTTGCAAGTGGCAGATTCATGCCTTTTCATTCAGTACAGCAGTTGATCTTCTGATTCTCATAGTTGTTTTTACCTTTTATTGCATAATTGCTGTGTTCCAAAATGTTAATTGCAATTTCTCAGTCAGTCCTAACAGTTGATCCTTAGCCCCATTTTGCAAGTGAATTTCAGAATAGATATGAATTGCTCAAAGTTATATAGCTGGAAAGTGACTCAATTAGATTTGAACTTGATTGTGGTTGCTTCATAGCTGAAGCTCTTTCTGTTTTACACAGTGTTATTCCACTATGACTAATTTCGTTACATACCAGTTTATTGTCCAGCTTCATCCTAATTACCCTCCAACTTTCCCCCTGAGTTTGAGCAGAGCCACTGGATATTTCAAGAAGGAATCTTCAATTTCTGACATATATTCGGGTGGGGGGTGGGAGGAAAAGTAGAACTACCACATTAACCATAAGTTTTACTCCTAGGTATATATCCAAGGAAAACAAAAACACTAATTCAAAAATGATATATGCACCGGAATTTGTAATTACCAAGCTATGGAAGCAACCTACGTGCCCATCCATAGTTAGATGAATGAATAAAGATGTAGCAAATAGGGGGAGTTTTATAATCACAGTTTCAATTTCAATACTGGTGATTAGTCTGTTTATATTTTCTGTTTCTTCATGCTTCAGTCTTGGGAGATTGTTCATTTCTAAGAATTTGTCCAGTTATTCCAGGTTGTCCATTTTGTTGGCATGTTGTTTGTAGCTGCTTACAATAGTCTCTTATGACACTTCTTATTTCTAGGGTGTCTGTTGTAACTTCTTTTTTTAAATTTAATTTTATTTTTAATATAAATTTGTTTATTTTAATTGGAGGCTAATCACTTTACAATATTGTATAATAAGGTTTTTGCCTTACATCAACATGAATCTGCCACGGGTGTACACGTGTTCCTCATCCTGAACCCCCCTCCCACCTCCCTCCCCATCCCATCCCTCTGGGTCATCCCAGTGCACCAGCCCCGAGCACCCTGTATCATGCATTGAACCTGGACTGATATTGTACATGTTTCAATGCCCTTCTCCCAAATCATCCTACCCTCGCCCTCTCCCACGGAGTCCAAAAGACTGTTCTATACATCTGTGTCTCTTTTGCTGTCTTGCATACAGGGTTATCCTTACCATCTTTCTAAATTCCATATATATGTATTAGTATACTGTATTGGTGTTTTTCTTTCTGGTTTACTTCACTCTGTATAATAGGCTCCCGTTTCATGCACCTCATTAGAACTGATTCGAGTGTATTCTTTTTAATGTTGTAACTTCTTTTTCATTTATCTCTTTATCAACTTGAGCCCTCTCCCTTTTTTTCTTGATGAGTCTGGCTAGAGGTTTATTAATTTTGTTTATCTTCTAAAAGAACCACTTTTAGTTTCGTTTAATTTTTTCTATCCTTTTCTTTATTTCTATTTGATTTATCTTTGTCCTGATCTTTTTTATTTCTTCTGCTAACTTTGAGTTTTGCTTGTTCTATCTCTAGTCTTTTAAGTATAATGTCAGGTTTTCTTAGGTTTGTGATTTTTCTTCCTTCCTGAGGTAAGATTTGTCACTATAGACTTTCCTCTTAGAACTGCTTTTGCTGAATCCTATATGTTTTGGATGATTGTACTTTCATTTTCATTTGTATCCAAGTGTTTTTTTTTTTTTTAATTTTCTGTTTTGTTTCTTCTGTCATCCACTGGTCGTTTAGTAACATATTATTTAGCCTCCACCTAGCTTACAGTTCTTTTTTTTTTTTTTTCTTGTAGTTGATTTCAAATATCATAGTATTGTTGTTGGGGAAGATGCTTGGTGTGATTTTTATTTTCTTAAATTTACTGAGGTTTTCTTTGTGGCCCAGCATGTGGTGAATCTTGGAGAATGTTCCCTTGTGCACATGAGAAGAATGTATATTCTGCTACTTTTGAATGGAATGCTCTATAAATATCAATTAAGTCTTCCTGGCTTAACATGTTATGAAAGGTCTGTGTTTCCTTATTTGTTTGCTGGATGATCTGTCCATTAATGTATCACTGTCATTTTCCCTTCTCCTTTTCTTGGCTGTATTTGACTTACGTATTGGGATGCTCTTATGATGGATGCATACATGTTTAAAATTATTACATCTTCTTCCTGGATTGATCACTTAATCACTATGTAGTGTCCTTCTTGTCTTTTATACTGGTCTTTATTTTAAAGTCTATTTTGTCTCACATGAGTATTGCTACAGCAACTTTCCTTTGATTCACATTTGCATGGAACTCCCCTTTTTCATATTTTCACTTTTAGTCTGTATTTGTCTGTAGGTCTGAAGTGGATCTCTTAAAGACAACATATATACAGGGTTTTAACCTTGTGTTTTAACCCATTCAGCCAGTCTGTGTCTTTTGGTTGGAGCAGTTAATCCATTTATATTTAAAGTAATTATTGATATCCATGTTCTTATTGCCATTTTTGGTAACTGTTTTGAATTTGTTTCTGTGGGCCTTTTTTCTTCCTCTTTTGTCCTCTTCTCCTGTGATTTGATGGCTACCTCTAGTGTTGTGTTTGAGTTCATTTTTCTTTATCTGTGTGTGTATCTGTTGTATTGGGTTGGCCAAAGTGTTCATTTGGGTTTGTCTGAAGACCTGAATGAACTCCTTAGCCAACCCAATAGATTTTTGGTTTCAGGTTACCATGAGGTTTTGATATAGAAGTCTGTATATAAACAAGAGGGTGTTTGTTATGACCAGTGCATTTTCTTGGCAAAACTCTATTAGTCTTTGCCTTGCTTCATTCTGTATTCCAGGGCCAAATTTGCCTGTTACTCCAGGTGTTTCTTGACTTCCTACTTTTGCATTCCAGTCCCCTATAATGAAAAGGACATCTTTTTTGGATGTTAGTTCTAAAAGGTCTTGTAGGTCTTCATAGAACCGTTCAACTTCAGCTTCTTCAGCGTTACTGGTTGGGGCATAGACTTGGATTACTGTGATACTGAATGGTTTGCCTTGGAAACAAACAGAGATGATTCTGTCGTTTTTGAGATTGCATCCACATACTGCATTTCGGACTCTTTTGTTGACCACGATGGCCACTCCATTTCTTCTGAGTGATTCCTGCCCGCAGTAGTAGATATAATGGCCATCTGAGTTAAATTCACCCATTCCAGTCCATTTCAGTTCACTGATTCCTAGAATGTCGACATTCACTCTTGCCATTTCTTGTTTGAACACTTCCAATTTGCCTTGATTCACGGACCTGACATTCCAGGTTCCTATGCAATATTTCTCTTTACAGCATTGGACCTTGCTTCTATCACCAGTCACATCCACAGCTGGGTATTGTTTTTGCTTTGGCTCCATCCCTTCATTCTTTCTGGAGTTATTTCTCCACTGATCTTCTGTAGCATATCGGGCACCTACTGACCTGGGGAGATTATCTTTCAGTGTCCTAACATTTTGCCTTTTCATACTGTTCATGGGTTCTCAAGGCAAGAATACTGAAGTTGTTTGCCATTCCTTTCTCCAGTGGACCACATTCTGTCAACAACAACACAAGAGAAGACTCTATACATTGACATCACCAGATGGTCAACACCAAAATGAGATTGATTATATTCTTTGTAGCCAAAGATGGAGAAGCTCTATACAGTAAGCAAAAACAAGACCAGGAGCTGACTGTGTCTCAGACCATGAATTCCTTATTGCCAAATTCAGACTGAAATTGAAGAAAGTAGGGAAAACCACTAGACCATTCAGGTATGACCTAAATCAAATCCCTTATGATTATACAGAGGAAGTGAGAAATAGATTTAAGGGCCTATATCTGATAGATAGAGTGCCTGATGAACTATGGAATGAGGTTCATGACATTGTACAGGAGACAGGGATCAAGAGCATTCCCATAGAAAAGAAATGCAAAAAAGCAAAATGGCTGTCTGGGGAGGCCTTACACATAGCTGTGAAAAGAAGAGAAGTGAAAAGCAAAGGAGAAAAGGAAACATATAAACATGCAGAGTTCCAAAGACTAGCAAGAAGAGATAAGAAAGCCTTCTTCAGCGATCAATGCAAAGAAATAGAGGAAAACAACAGAATGGGAAAGATTAGGGATCTCTTCAAGAAAATCAGAGATACCAAAGGAACCTTTCATGCAAAGATGGGCTCAATGAAGGACAGAAATGGTATGGACCTAACAGAAGCAGAAGATATTAAGAAGAGATGGCAAGAATACACAGAAGAGCTGTACAAAAAAGATCTTCATGACCCAGATAATCACGATGGTGTGATCACTCACCTAGAACCAGACATCCTGGAATGTGAAGTCAGGTGGGCCTTAGAAAGCATCACTATGAACAAAGCTAGTGGAGGTGATGGAATTCCAGTTGAGCTATTCCAAATCCTGAAAGATGATGCTGTGAAAGTGCTGCACTCAATATGCCAGCAAATTTGGAAAACTCAGCAGTGGCCACAGAACTGGAAAAGGTCAGTTTTCATTCCAATCCCAACGAAAGGCAATGACAAAGAATGCTCAAACTACCACACAATTGCAATCGTCTCACACACTAGTAAGTAATGCTCAAAATTCTCCAAGCCAGGCTTCAGTAATATGTGAACCGTGAACTTCCTGATGTTCAAGCTGTTTTTAGAAAAGCCAGAGGAACCAGAGATCAAATTGCCAACATCCAGCTGGATCATAGAAAAAGCAAGAGAGTTCCAGAAAAACATCTATTTCTGCTTTATTGACTATGCCAAAATCTTTGACTGTGTGGATCACAATAAACTGTGGAAAATTCTTCAAGAAATGTTAATACCAGACCACCTGACCTGCCTCTTGAGAAATCTGTATGCAGGTTAGGAAGCAACAGTTAGAATTGGACATGAAACAACAGACTGGTTCCAAATAGGAAAAGGAGTTCATCAAGGCTGTATATTGTCACCCTGTTTATTTAACTTATATGCAGAGGACATCTTGAGAAATGCTGTGCTGGAAGAAACACAAGCTGGAATCAAGATTGTCGGGAGAAATATCAATAACCTCAGATTTGCAGATGACACCACCCTTATGGCAGAAAGTGAAGAGGAACTCAAAAGCCTCTTGATAAAAGTGAAAGTGGAGAGGGAAAAAGTTGGCTTAAAGCTCAACATTCAGAAAACGAAGATCATGGCATCTGGTCCCACCACTTCATGGGAAACAGATGGGGAAACAGTGGAAACAGTGTCAGACTTTATTTTGGGGGGCTCCAAAATCACTACAGATGGTGACTGCAGCCATGAAATTAAAAGACGCTTACTCCTTGGAAGGAAAGTTATGACCAACCTAGATATCATATTCAAAAGCAGAGACATTACTTTGCCAACAAAGGTTCATCTAGTCAAGGCTATGGTTTTTCCTGTGGTCATGTATGGATGTGAGAGTTGGACTGTGAAGAAGGCTGAGCACCAAAGAATTGGTGCTTTTGAACTGTGGTGTTGGAGAAGACTCTTGAGAGTCCCTTGGACTGCAAGGAGATCCAACCAGTCCATTCTGAAGGAGATTAGCCCTGGGATTTCTTTGGAAGGAATGATGCTAAAGCTGAAACTCCAGTACTTTGGCCACCTCATGGGAAGAGTTGATTCATTGGAAAAGACCCTGATGCTGGGAGGGATTGGGGGCAGGAGCAGAAGGGGACGACAGAGGATAAGATGGCTGGATGGCATCGCTGACTCGATGAATGTGAGTCTGAGTGAACTCTGGGAGTTGGTGATGGACAGGGAGGCCTGGCGTGCTGCGATTCATGGGGTCGCAAAGAGTCAGGCACGACTGAGTGACTGATCTGATCAGATCTGATATAAACAAGATTCCTTTAAGTTGTTGGTCTTTTAATTCTAAAGGCATTTCCAATATACTGCATTTGTGCTCTTTATCACAGTTGCTGCTTTTGATATTATATTTGTGTGCAAATGATTTCACACCTTTCTAGTAGTCGTGTACGAATGCAGAGTTGAATCATAATGAAGGTTGAGCATTGAAGAATTGATGTTTTCAAACTGTGGTGTTGGAGAAGACTCTTAAGAGTCCCTTAGATATCAAAGAGATCAAACCCATCAATACTAAAGGAAATCAAATCATTGTAGGGGAATTAGAGGAAATTCTAAAGGAAATCCCTCATTGGAGGGACTGATGCTGAACCCTAAGCTCCAATACTTTGGCCACCTGATTCAAAGAGCCAAGTCATTGGATAACAATGGTTTTCTCATTTTATAGAGGTTTTCTCATTTTATAGAAATATTTAAAGTACTTAGACCCTAAACACAATATCAAGGAAGCCCAATATGTGTTCAGTGGTGTAAATTAATTCTAATTCACATATTCTTCCTTTGAACTCCATTTCTCCCCATCTAAGCTGACTGTGGGAGGCTTAACTTAAACTGTATATTATGATGTCATATTACATAACATTTTATATGTGTGTTTGTGTGTGTGTGTCTGTGAGTGTGTATAGCTTTAGTATAATGAGGTGGAGAGAAGCGTTTTTTCCCAATCACTTTGCCTAATGTCACCAACTTAGATGACTAGTTCAGGCCTCTCAATGGCAAAGTTGCCAGTGTTCACTGTCTGGTTGATTACTTCAGTTTCCTGCTACATAGATGTAGACTGAATTAATGAGGTGTACAAACTGGGAGATTTATATACAATATTACAAACATTGTACAAGGGAGTCTTTAAAGATTCTGCTTTGCACTTAAGAACTTACCAGAGATGTCCGAAATGTGAATTTGGAGAGACATTTGCTTTCTGTGAGATCCATTCCTCACCCGGTTCCCCGCCCCCCCCCCCCCCCCCCGCCCCCCGCATGTGTTATATTTCTCATCTACCTGGTATTTGAGGAAATAGAGTTTTGTGCGGGTGCTGCTTTCATGGGGTCGGAGAATTGTAAATGATCAAATGATTCATTTCAAGGTAAGGGACTGAAATCAAACCCTCTGATTGTTCTCAATTGGAATTTTTTTTTTTTTTTTTTTTTACCCAGCATGAAGAAAACTGATATCTGATAAGCCAGAGCAGTAAGCAGAGAGTAAATCAGGTGAACCTGGAATATTACTGCATTAGATAGTTAAAAGTACAAGACAGGGAATGTGCCTTGTTCAAATTTGTACCTTGCAGTATCATATAGCGGTACTAATCAACTGATGGTATTTTTCAGTATCCATAATAGCAATGGATTTAGCTTAAAAAAACACTTTGAAATGCACCAATGTCTTTAATATTCATTACTTAACACAAATGCCAGTAGATCAAAGCTTTGTATATGATCCTTATTTTGCAAATAAGGAAACAGACTTTGATAATTTAAGAAATTGCTCCAAGTCACAGACCAGTTCAGTTCAGTTGCTCAGTTGTGTCCAACTATTTGTGACCCAAAGGACTACAGCACGCCAGGCTCCCCTGTCCATCACCAACTCCTGGAGCTTGCTCAAATTCATGTCCATCAAGTCAGTGATGCAATCTAACCATCTCATCCTCTGTTGTCCCCTTCTCTCCCTACCTTCAAACTTTCCCAGCATCAGGGTCTTTTCCAATGAGTCAGTTCTTTGCATGAGGTGGCCACAGTATTGGAGTTTCAGCTTCAACATCAATCCTTCCAATGAATATTCAGGACTGACTTCCTTTAGGATTTACTGATTGGATCTCCTTGCAGTCCAACGACTCTCATGAGTATCCTCCAACACTACAGTTCAAAATCATCAATTCTTTGGTGCTCAGCTTTCTTTGTCCTCTAACTCTCACATCCATACATGACTCCTGGAAAAAACATAGTATGACTATATAGGACTTTGTTGGCAAAGTAGTGTCTCTGGTTTTTAATATTCTCTCTAGGTTGGTCATTGCTTTTCTTTCAAGTAGCAAGCATCTTTTAATTTCGTGGCTGCAGTCACCATCTGCAGTGATTTTGGAGCCCAAAAAAGTAAAGTCTCTCACTGTTTCCATTATTTCCCCATCTATTTGCCATGAAGCAATGGACCTTCATGCCATCATCTTAGTTTTTTGAATGTTGAGTTTTAAGCCAAGTTTTTCACTTTCCTCTTTCACTTTCATCAAGAGGCTCTTTAGCTCTTCTTTGCTTTCTACCATAAGGGTGGTGTGCTCTGCATTTCTGAGGTTATTGATATTTCTTCCAGCAATCTTAATCCCAGCTTGTTCTTCATCCAGCCTGGCATTTCACATGATGTACTCTGCATATAAGTTAAATAATCATGGTATCAATATACAAATAAGCAGCCTTGCTGTACTCCTATCTCAAATTGCAACCAGTCTGTTGTTCCATGTCCAGTTCTAACTTGCTTGTTGACCTGCATACAGATTTCCCAGGAGGCAGGTAAGGTGGTCTCTTCAAGAATTTTCCAGTTTACTGTGATCCACACAGTAAAAGACTTTGACATAGTCAATAAAGCAAAAGTAGTTGTTTTTTCTGGAACTCTCTTGCTTTTTCAATGATTCAGTGGATATTTGCAATTGGATCTCTGGTTCTTCTCCCATTTCTAAATCCAGATGGCATATCTGGATGTTCACAGTTCACATACTGTTGAAGCCTCTCTTGGAGAATTTTGAGCATTACTTTACTAGCATGTGAGATGCGTCCAATTGTGCAGTAGTTTAGTTCTAAGGGCACTAATGAATGAATGAATGATGGATGGGGTAATATGCCATGTCTCCAGATTGAAGAGATTACCATGGCAACCTTATTTAAGTTCTGCTTAATTAATAACACCCTGTTTATCTAACTTCTATGCAGACTACATCATGTGAAATTCTAGCCTGTGCTTTTCACCCTCCTTCTTTGACTTCTTTGCAGAGTACATTAAGCAATATGTATTAAGCATATTAAGCAGTATGCCAGGCTGGATGACACACAAGCTGAAATCAAGATGGCCAGATGAAATATTAACAGCTTCAGATATGCAAACGATACCACTTATATGGCAGAAGGTGAAGAGGAACCAAAGAACCTCTTGATGAAGGTGAAAGAGGAGAGTCAAAAAGCTGTCGTAAAACTCAGCATTCAAAAAATGAAGATCATGCCATTGATCCTGCCAGTTTCAGTTCAGTCACTCAGTCGTGCCTGACTCTTTGTGACCCCATGGGCTGCAGCATGCCAGGCCTCCCTGTCAATTACCAACTCCTGGAGTTCACTCAGACTCACGTCCATCGAGTCAGTGATGCCATCCAGCCATCTCATCCTCTGTTTTCCCTTCTCCTCTAGCCTTCAATCTTAGGTAGCATCAGGGTCTTTTCAAATGAGTCATCTCTTCACGTCAGGTGGCCAAAGTATTGAAGTTTTAGCTTCAGTTCAGTCCTTCCAATGAACATTCAGGACTGATCTCTTTAGGATGGACTGGTTGGATCTCCTTACAGTCCAAGGGACTCTCAAGAGTCTTCCCCAACACCACAGTTCAAAAGCGTCAACTCTTCGGTGCTTAGCATCCTTTATACTACAACTCTCACATCCATACATGACCACTGGAAAACCATAGCCTTGACAAGACGGACCTTAGGTGGCAAAGTAATGTCTGATTTTTAATACACTGTCTAGGTTGATCATAACTTTTCTTCCAAGGAGTAAGTGTCTTTCTATTTCATGGCTGCAGTCACCATCTACAGTAATTTTAGAGCCCGAAAAATAAAGTCTGCCACTGTTTCCCCATCTATTTGCCATGAAGTGATAGGAACGGATGCCATGATCTTCGTTTTCTGAATGTTGAGCTTTCAGCTAACTTTTTCTCTCTCCTCTTTCACTTTCATCAAGAGGCTCTTTAGTTCTTCTTCACTTTCTTCCATAAGGTTGATATCATCTGTATACCTCTCCCAGAAATCTTAATTCCAGCTTGTGCTTCTTCCAGCCCAGCATTTTTCATGATGTACTCTGCATATAAGTTAAACAGGGCGACAATATACAGCCTTGATATACTCCTTTTCCTATTTGGAACCAGTCTGTTGTTCCATGTCCAGTTCTAACTGTTGCTTCCTGACCTGCATACAGATTTCTCAAGAGGCATGTCAGGTGGCCTGGTATTCCGATCTCTTTCAGAACTTTCCACAGTTTATTGAGATCCACACAGTCAAAGATTTTGGCATAGTCAATAAAGAAGAAATAGATGCTTTTTCTGGAACTTCCTTGCTTTTTTGATGATCCAGCAGATGTTGGAAATTGATCTCTCATTCCTCTGTCTTTTCTAAAACCAGCCTGAACATGTGAAGGTTTATGGTTCATGCAATGTTGAAGCCTGGCTTGGAGAGTTTTGAGCATTACTTTACTAGCATGTGAGATGAGTGCAATTGTGTGGTATTTTTAAGCATTCTTTGGAATTGTCTTTCTTTGGGATTGGAATGAAATTTGACCTTTTCCAGTCCCGTGGCCACTGCTGAGTTTTCCAAATGTGCTGGCATATTGAGTGCAGCACTTTCACAGCATCATCTTTTTGAATTTGAATTAGCTCCACTGGAATTCCATCCCCTCCACTAGCTTTGATCATAGTGATGCTTCCTAAGACTCACTTGAATTCACATTCCAGGATGTCTGGCTCTAGGTAAGTGATCACATCATCATGATTCTCTGGGCCGTGAATATCTTTTTTGTACAGTTTTTCTGTGTATTTTTGCTACCTCTTCTTAATATCTTCTGCTACTATTCGGTCCATATGATTTCTGTCCTTTATTGAGCTCATCTTTGCATGAAATGTTCCATTGGTATCTGTAACTTTCTTGAAGAGATCTCTAGTCTTTCCCATTCTATTGTTTTCCTCTATTTCTTTGCAATGATCACCGAGGAAGGCTTTCTTATCTCTCCTAGCTATTCTTTGGAATTCTTCATTTAAATGGGTATATTTTCCCTTTCTCCTTTGCCTTTTGTTTCTCTTCTTTTCACAGCTATTTGTAAGGCCTCCTCAGACAGCCATTTTGATTTTTTGCATTTCTTTTTCTTGGGGATTTTCTTGATCCTTGCCTCCTGTACAATGTCACAAACCTCTGCCCATAGTTCATCAGGCACTCTGTCAGATCTGATCCCTTAAATCTATTTCCCATTTTCACTGTATAATCATAAGAGGTTTGATTTAGGTCATACATGCATGATATATTGGTTTTACCTATTTTGTTCAATTTAAGTCTGAATTTTGCAATAAGGAGTTCATGATCTGAGTCACAGTCAGCTCCCATCTTGTTTCTGCTGACTGATGGAGCTTCTCCATCTTTAGCTGCAAAGAATATAATCAATCTGATTCCAGTGTTGACCATCTGGTGATGTTCATGTGTATAGTCCTCTCTTGTGTTGTTGGAAGAGGGTATTTCCTATGACCAGTGTGTTCTCTTGGCAAAACTCTATTAGCATTTTCCCTGCTTCATTCTGTACTCCAAGGCCAATTTGCCTGTTACTCCAGGGGTTTCTTGTCTTCCTAGCTTTGCATTCTAGTCCCATATAATGAAAAGGACATGTTTTCTGAGAGTTAGTTCTAAACGGTCTTGTAGGTCTTCATAGAACCATTCAACTTCTGCTTCTTCAGCCTTACTGATAGGGGCATAGTCTTGGATTACTGTGATACTGAATGGTTTGCCTTGGAAACACAAAGAGATCATTCTGTCGTTTTTGAGGTTGCATTCAAGCACTGCATTTCAGACTCTAGTGTTTACTATGATGGCTACTCCATCTCTTCTAAGGGATTCTTGCCCACAGTAGTACATATAATCGTCATCTGAGTTAAATTCACCCATTCCAGTACATTTTAGTTCACTAATTTTTCAAATGTCGATGTTCACTCTTGCCATCTCCTGTTTGGCCACTTCTAATTTGCCTTGATTCATGGACCTAACATTCCAGATTCCTATGCAATATTGTTATTTACAGCACTGGACCTTGCTTCCATCACCAGTCATATCAACAACTAGTGCCAGAATCCAACTCCAGCAACCAGGGATTCAACCTGAAGAAATGACGGTGTCGGCCAATGAGACAGCCTCTCATT
Source organism: Bos taurus (assembly GCF_002263795.3). Taxonomy (NCBI): domain Eukaryota; kingdom Metazoa; phylum Chordata; class Mammalia; order Artiodactyla; family Bovidae; genus Bos; species Bos taurus. The sequence continues at coordinate 78,857,150 of NC_037342.1, forward strand.
TTTCTATGGACTGCCTGTTTATTTCAAGTTTAAGATTCTCTTTTATACTTTCACAAAAACATTAGGCCAGAGGTTTGACATTTTCACTTGCCCCTCTCCCAGATTTATTACCTCCATAAATCATTGTTGCTCTTCAAACAGAGTTCCTGCTTCAGTGATTCTCTCAGAATCAGCCTTATCATCTATTATCTACCTCTTCTAATGTGTCCTATAGTTAACTTGTGATTACATTGTAACTCATGCTACATTCCTCAGTTTACTACTTATCCTCCTAAGTCCTGTTTGCCCCTAACATCCTGAGCTCACTATCTCCTAAAAAGGCTTCTAGCTATAGTGTCTCTAAAAATTCCTAACTTCTATAAGCTATGGTAAAATACGTTAACTTTACAGCATTCCTTAAATCTTTAACTTCTAACTATTTTAATTGTTTCTAAGCCCTAAATTCAGTAAACTCCTTTGCCATAAACATTCTCCTCACAAATAGGCTTCAGATATCAATCCCTCCCATGGCCTCAAGCTACAGCCTATGTGCTCATCCTGGAACAGTCTTTTGTAAAAAGTCCTTGAACAAATGTCAATGATTAACTTTATGAAATATTTTCTGAGCAATGCTGCAGAAGGCTTTGTGCCTTCTCATGCTCCTCTCAAGACCAATAAGCACCTTAATATTCCTTTTCAGTCAACTTCGCCAAGGAGAGGAAAAGACAAGTCAGAATTAAAAGGCCTAACTCCTTCATCCCAGGCTCTGTGCCTGCGGAATGAGGAGAGGGGGGCTGGGGACCCTGCCTCCATTTTGTCAGTAATGCCTAAGGCGGCTCCCAACATCTTCCCTTTTTTTATTTTTTAGAGCATAGGTATGAAACTCAGTAGATAGAGCAGAGACACTTCGGCTGAGTATTCTGAAAAGGCACGGGGCTATTACACAAATCAGAACTAACAGGCATAAGCACATGGCCACATTAATCATTATTGTAGAAAAGGATCCATGGGAAAGATATCCCTCCAGATTTTCAAAGAGGGAATTAGAAAGCCATTGAGAGGAAAAGTCAGACTCCGCCTGCTTCATATTCTGAATATCCTGATGTAACTTAAAAATATCAATACTAAAATCCGAATGATTCCAGACGCCTAAAATATGATTTCTAATGCGTTCCCAAGAGTGCATGGACTCATTCATTTGTAGAAGGGTAACACACATCCATTTAAAATCAGCATGGCACCTTAAAGACAATTTAATTTTTAAATTTGTAATTTCTTGCCCCATAAGCAGAACTGCTTCTTCTAAAGCATTGACCTTATTTTCTATTTTCTTATCTATAATTTCCTGCATAGTAAGAGCTACAGAGACATTTTTGGACAGCTGATCGACAAACGAGGCCGTATGCACTTCTTTTGACAAGGCAACAGCATAAACCGTAACTGATGTAATTATGGCAATCAAAGCAGTTATTCCCACAACCAGAGCTGCAATGAATCTCTTAGGTTGAGAAATTAAGCCATTAAGTTCATATAAAACTTTCAATGCATAATCATCAAACCATTGTCCCTCTAATTTTACAGGAACCATCAAATATGGTGGTTGCTTTACAATCATCACAGCCTTATACTTATTATAATCATTCCCATCAACACAATTTGATATAAAACAATTCACACGTATAACATTGTAAACATTTCTCCTTCAGAAACTTCCAAATAACTCCGATTTCTGGCCAATAAAAAGGCATAGGGAGAATGCATGCAGGCCCGTACATATATCTTTGTTCATTTAAAGGTCTATGTAAAATCACAGGTGCCATAGCAGCCAATGCTTTCCATAACTGAGGCTGCATGAGACCCGTTTCATCAAAGCTCACTAAAGGAGGAACCCATCCATTAGCATGCCACCTAGTAATTACTAAAGGCATAGGGAGAAATGAATTTTTCCATGTGGACCTATAAAATTCTACATAAGTCAAGCTCCATCATTGATTTGAAAGATAGGGGCACCCCCATTTGGTCAGAAAATGTCTGGTGACAGCAATGGGAATAGATAACTTTATGGCATACATGCATTCTTTCCAACGAGGAAAGCCAGAAATTCTGCTTATGCTTTCCCAGGCCTGTAGTCCTTGTTCATCAGAGTCCGAAGTGGGGAGTGCACAGCTTATATAGTCCTTTAAATGAGAGGTTGCCTTTTTTAAGGCATCAAATATTCTTTCTTGTGTCCCTGGCATCAGCAGCTGTAAAGACCAAAAATCTCTCTTGCCATCGCTTCTCGGAGAATCAGTACGCATGTCTTTCAAGGAAGTGCTAACACATCCATTCAAAACTGGAGCTGCTTCTTGTAAAGAGGAAGGTATGGCAAAGCAAATAGGCGGATAAACGGACATGCCTGAAAATTTGAAGGGAGTGCTGACCACTGTTTTAACGTTATTAGGATAGATGGAAGCCCCACCCAAAAGAAGAGTATCATTAACAAAAACACGAATGGGCTCATTCATCCAATTAACAAGCTGGAAAGAAGGTGGATTAGGCAAATAGGCCCAATGAACCTTTTCTGTGCTGGAGGGCCTTGGTTGACAAGCCAACACAGCAAGCATAGCCACAAACATTACCATAGGAGTGGCCTCATATCTCCCACTTTCTATTAATTCTTCAGCCCACTGAGCGAGATGTTTTAGTTGGACCCAAGTTGGTACCGTGCTGGAGGTGGTTGCTTGAGTACGATGACAGTGACGAGGTGGGGCAGAATACGGTTGAACTCGATCAGCATGTCTCTCCTGAAGTTCCAGGTGCCTGAAGCAATGTACTAGTCGTGAAGCCTCAGGTGAAGGGTCACTCGCCCTTTGGTGTTTCCTTGGCTTCCTCAGGTCTGGACTCAACGAGCTTCTGGTGTCCCCATCTTTTTTCGGTCCTGGACTCCAGGACTTCAGGGATTTTAGTAACCTCATGGGTCCAAACAGGAGAAGTGGAATTCTGTGGAAACACACAAGCATACCCTCTCCCACAAGTTAGCAGTATATCTGGCCTTTTCCACTCTCCTGTAAGGAGGTCTTTTCACTTAACCAGAGGCCAAATCGTAGCCCCTTCATGAGTCCAGTGTCTCATCATTGCAGTCTGCCCTTGTGTGTCCACATTAAAATGATTAATTACAAACAAAGCATGGTGTAAAACATGATGTGCAGAGGAATATTTAAATTCTCCCCGTCTTAATTTAGCTATCTGACTTTTTAAAGTCTGATGCACCCTTTCCACTATGGCTTGGTCTTGGGGATTATAAGGTATTTCTGTTGAATGTACTATGGAAAATTGTTGACAGAATCTCTTAAAATCAGAAGAAGTATAAGCTGGAGCATTATCTGTTTTTATCTGTTCGGGGAGTCCTATTTGGGAAAAGCATTGAAACAAGTGCTCAGTTACATCTCTTGTTGCTTCATCTAATCTGCTGCTGCTACTGCTGCTAAGTCGCTTCAGTCCTGTCTGACTCTGTGCGACCCCAGAGATGGCAGCCCACCAGGCTCCGCTGTCCCTCATCTAATCTAGCAGAGGCTATAATAACATGAGAAAAGGTATCCATGGTAACATGCACAAAGGACAGTTTTCCAAAGGCTGCAATATGAGTTACATCCATTTGCCAGAGAGCATTAGGCCTAAGGCCTCAGGGATTTACTCCTAATTGTGTAGATGGATTAAATGTTGGGCAATTTGGACATAACTTAACTATTTGTCTAGCTGCTTCCCTAGGGATATGAAATTCATACCTTAAGCCAGCTGCATTTTGATGATGAATTTTGTGAGAATTTTTGGCCTTGTCAATCTTTTCATGTAAGTTTAAAGCAATTACTTTAGTTAATGCATCTGCCAAAGCATTTCCTTCATGCAAAGGGCCAGATAAGCTGGAATGGGCTCTAATATGTCCCACAAAATATTTCTTATCTCTATGTTTAATCTCCTTCTATAAATCAGATAACAAGGAGAAGATGGCAGTTTTATTTTCCGTAATATTAGCAGTCTCAATATGAGGAAACAACCCTACAATATATCGGGAGTCAGTCAGAAGATTGAAGGTGTGTGCCGGGGACCAGCCCCGGCTGATCCAGGGTATTCGAAGGAGAGACGGCATAGGCGAGGATCAGGATACAATAGCTTCAATTAGATATTAATTAAAGATATAAAGAGTAATAGAATAAGGATAGCTCAGTAGGAAAATTCAGTGGAGAAAAGAGGCTGAGTAGCTTGGTTTACGCGGGAGACCAATGAAACTTCAAGACAAGAAGCTTGCACCACTTACGTAGGCCGCAGGCGTCCTTCCGTTCTCCCGAAGGAGAGGAGACACTGAGGCCTCCCCGGTCGGATCTTAGAAGCCCAGGCAAAATTAGTAAGCATGGTGGGTTCCGCGCTCCAGATGGAGACTCAACCAGAGTGAGAGAGAGAGAGCGACATGGGGAGACCAGTATTTCGAGAAACTGATCCCAATTCTTTATTTTCCAGAGTCTGTTTTTATACACTAAGATGTTATACAAAAGTCACGTGGGGACAGCAGTCCTGACTTTTATTAAAGTCAGGTGCTTCACACAAATGTATACAGAGGTCTTAGGGGTGTTACATCATCTTCTGGCCAGGGGGGCCTGCTGACAATTTACGACCCTCTCCTTGTGACAGCGGTCAGTCAATCAGGACTTATTTCTCCAGGGCTGATTATTCTCAAAACAGACGCCACCCAAGTAAAGTTACACTCCTACAGGGTGAGGGTGTAGTGGGTTTTAGTTAAGGAAAGAATTTACTTAGCCTAAGGTCTAACGTGATTAATATCAAAGGTCAATTCTATATATTCATTAATATGTGTAAGGGCAGGGGATATGGAGACTTAGCAACAAACATTGGCTCAGCAAATGAAAAACCCTTCACCAACACAATTTCTAATTAGCCCATTATACTTATACTAATAGTTTCCTAACTTTTCTAAGGAACCTGTTTTTAGAAGGTTTAAAGCATCTCGTGCCTCTCATGGTTGGGAGGCTGTGAGCAATCACATGTGGCCGGACGAGCCTGTCAGGCAGGCCAGAGAACCTTCAGAGGAGTTTGTAGGTTAAAACACTCTTGTCACACCCAAGAGTTTTTATTGACTGGAGCTCTAGGTTAACTCCTTCTCCGAAAGAGGTGGTGGGGGACAGCCCCCCGTAAAGTCAGAGGTGTAGGTAAGAGCACAAAGTAGTAAAGTCGGCAGGCTCTGGTTATGGGGGTAGACGCTCGAGGATTTCCAGGGGGACTCCTGAGGCTCGATCCCGCCTTTGCGTATGTCGAGCCTCCTTCCTCATGACCTTTGCCATGGGCGGAGTACCTCACTCTGGCCCCCAACAGGTGTGGTCTCTTAAATGTTGAAAAACCCAAATAATCGCCCTCAATTCAGCTCTCTGGGCCGATGTCTCTTCAGTTACCTGAACATGGGATTTTCCATCAATAATTGTGACTGCTTTACCATTAGAGGAACCATCTGTGAAAACTAAAATTGCCTCTTCCAGAGGTTGAATAGAAAATTTCTTTGGAAAAATCACTGGATGTGTTTTCAAAAAAATGCAGTAGGGGGCTTGAGGGCAAATGAAACAAAATTTGCCCTGAAATCTATCAGGGCAACTTGCCAATCATCACTATTTTGTAAAAGAAATTGCAGTTGATCCTTATTGATTGGAATCACTATATTTGCTACTTCTTTTCCAAAAAATTCCACACTCTTTTTCTATCTTTTATAATTAATTGTGCCACCAAGCTGGGATAAGATAAAACTATTTTTCTTGGGGTCACTGGTAGATGGAGCCATTCCAATGGGCCTTCTTGCCACAGCATCCTATAGGTGTATGTTCTGAGGCAAGAATAATTAAATCCCATCCTCTGGTAATATTAACCCTAATTAACTGATCATTTAAAGCCTCATCCACTTTAACAAGAGCCAACTCTGCCTCACTAACCAACTTTCTCTTAGAACTGGGATTAGGATCGCTTTTTAAGCAATCAAACAAAGGCTTTAAATCTGCAGTAGTCAGTTTTAAATGTGGGTGTATCCAATTAATATCCCCTAATAATTTCTGGAAATCATTTTGTTAGGTAGGTAGAATAGGGAAAAGGAGTCCAAAATGGTGGTGGCTAAAAGACAAGGAAGGTCAAAGGAAGGTCCGAGGACCAGAGTGAAGACTTCAGGCAGAACAAACAGCAGCCCTGGCTAAGCCCAATTTGCATAGGGCAGGCCTAGGTGGAAGAAAAAACATATAAAAGGAGGAGCCAAAACACTTTCTCTTGGACTCTCTCTCTCCCATGTGCGTGCGCTCTTTCTCTCACTCTCTCTCTCTCTCCTGCTATCTTCTAAATAAAATAGAGCTGTAACACTGATTTGCCTAAGAGCTATAACACGATTTGTCCAAGACCCGAGAGCTGTGATGCACCAAGGGCTTTAATGTCCTTTGCTCCAAATCTTTGTTGTGATGAGACAAAGAACCGAGGAACATACAGTCGTGTGACAATTTAAAGTTAGTAAAGGATCTCTCCGCAGCTACAAAGGAGCATGACTCATGGTATGGGTATTTAATACCCTCCCTAAATAAGAAAAAGGAGGATCTACTTGTATCTTTTCTGGAGCTATCTTTAAACCCCTGCTTTCCAAGGCCTCAATCAATTCAGATAAAATTTGTTGCAACAAGGCTCTGTCCTTATGAGCTGCCAAATATAGATGTATCAAATATAGATCTTTATACTTTCCTCTAACACTTTTCACAGCTTGGTCTACAAATTTCTGACACAAGGTAGGGCTGTTTTTCATTTTCTGAGGCAAAACCTTCCATTGAAAACTTATATAGGGCTGTTTAAAATTAGCTGAAGGGAGACTGAAACCAAACCGTTTATAATCTTGATCAGCCAGGGGAATGGCAAAGAAACAATCCTTTAGATCTATAACCATCATATTATACTGAAAAGCACAGCCACTGGGGAAGGGAGGCCCGGCTGGAGGGCCCCCATGTCTTCCATAGTTGTGTTTATAGCTCTCAAATCTTGTAACAATCTCCATTTTCCTGATTTTTTTCTTAATAACAAAAATAAGAGTATTCCAGTGGCTATTAGAAGGCTCTATATGGCCGGCTGCCAGTTGTTCCATAACTAAATCCTCAGCTGCCTGTAACTTTTCAGCTGTTAAGGGCCATTGTTCCACCCACACCAGATCATCAGATTTGCAGGTAATAGGGTCGACAGCAAGAGCAACAGCCTTAGGATAAATTTGAATATCCCAGACCTTCTGTATTTTTGTTAGGAACCGCCTCTAATGGAGAAACAATTTTCTGCTGATCTTTACCAAGCCCCTTATCAGGATTATACCTCATTTGCAGCATTTGATTAGTAACCTTTTCATCTGGGCTATATAAAAGCATTCCCATCTGAGATAATATATCTCTCCCCCATAAAGAAAAAGGTAGTGAAGGACTACATATGGACAAAAAGTGCCTTGTGCCCCCCTCTCATCTGACCATGTCAAAATCTGTGAGCTCTTAGCAACTGAGGGCACTGACCCTATTCCTACCAAGCCTGCACTGGTCAAGCGTGTCGGCCAGGACGAGGGCCAATCTTTTCCAGCAATGCAAGAGACGTCTGCTCCAGTATCTAACAGCCCTGACATTTTATTTCCTTGAATTAAAAGATCTTTTGAAGGTCTAGAAGCTGTAATTTCCTGCACCCAAAAAGCTAGATCACTGGATCCAAATCCTCTGGGGCCCCTAGCTTAAGAAGTAAAGGTTTTTCCTTTCTGATAATAAGGTAAAAGCAAAAGCTGTGCTATTCTTTGACCTTTATTAATTTGCACAGTTTTAGTAGGCTGCAAGATCAAAACTTTAATTTCCCCAGTATAATGAGAATCTACTACACCAGGCACCACCGAAATTCCTTGAAGGGAAAGCGAGCTACGCCCCAGCACAAGCCCTACAATGCCCTCAGGTAGGGGGCCAGCCACTCCCGTTGGAATCAGAGTAACTGGCATGTCAGGGGTTAATATTGTTGCAGTGGTGAAACTGAGGTCCAGTCCTGTGCTACCTCGGGTTGATCGGCAGGGCTTGTTGTCCCTGCTTGGCAGGACATTGCTGGCAAAAATGCCCCCATTTGGCCACAGGAGAAACATTTTTTATTTGTAGAATCGTTTCCATTATGATTAATCCTTTTTTTTTTTTTTTTAGCCTGGTGAGGCCCCCCTAAGGGGGTTTTCTTCAAGGAGCAGGCTCTGTATATTGCGCTTGCTTTAAAAAGCTCCTTTGTTTAAAAAAAAAAAAAAAAAAAACTCTTTGTCTTTCTCAGCCTTAGACAATGCTCTGGGACGCTTTGGAGGCTAAGTGGGGAACTCCTGGGCCCTGGGAGGTGCAAGCAGAGGTGGCGGTGGTCGCCTTAAATAAGAAAGTGGTGGATAAATTTGTAAAGGTTTGTGTAGAGGGGGAGTGGGCTCGCCAGGGCACCTGGCTGCAGCATCCTGTAAGCCCTCTCCTTCCTTGGGAGGTAGAGCACAGTCTCCCTCCTTTCTTCATCAATGGCAGAAAACATGATCTGCACAGAAGGTGGAGACCCACCACCATCCACCGCTATAGCCTCCCCCATAGGCTATCTAACAGCCTCATGACGGGGATCCAGGATATTTATAATGATATTCCACAGAACAAAAGCATCTACAGAAACCTTTTCTGGCCCATGCAAAGTATAAAACAAACGTAGAAATTTAGACAGTCTTCCTCTGCTTACTTTAATGCCTCTATGGGCTAACATATGAAGTAATATTTCAATAAACATTTGTTTATTGTAAGATGCAGAGAAACCCATTCTTCTAGAGAATATTCTTACTGATTCTGTACCCTCCTCACCCTGCCTAAACTGCAGAGGGGTGCCAGCCACCCACAGGTACAATCCTAACCGTCCCACATTACATTCCCAGATTACTTACTATTCAGTGTCCCCTGTTCTGGGCGCCACTTGCCAGAGTCCAACTCCAGCAACCAGGGATTCAACCTGAAGAGATGACGGTGTTGGCCAATGAGACAGCCTTTCATTTTGCTATGGACTGCCTGTTTATTTTAAGTTTAAGATTCTCTTTTATATTTTTACAAAAACATTAGGCCAGAGGTTTGACATTTTCAGTTCCCCCTCTCCCAGATTTATTATCTCCATAAATCATTGTTGCTCTTCAGAGGTCTTGCTTCAGTGATTCTCTTGGAATCAGCCTTATCATCTATTATCTACCTCTTCTAATGTGTCCTATAGTTAACTTGTGATTACATTGTAACTCATGCTACATTCCTCAGTTTACTACTTATCTTCCTAAGTCCTGTTTGCCCCTGACATCCTGAGCTCACTATCTCCTAAAAAGGCTTCTAGCTATAGTGTCTCTAAAAATTCCTAACTTCTATAAGCTATGGTAAAATACGTTAACTTTACAGCATTCCTTAAATCTTTAACTTCTAACTATTTTAATTGTTTCTAAGCCCTAAATTCAGTAAACTCCTTTGCCATAAACATTCTCCTCACAAATAGGCTTCAGATATCAATCCCTCCCATGGCCTCAAGCTATGGCCTTGTGCTCATCCTGGAACACTCTTTTGTAAAAAGTCCTTGAACAAATATAAATGATTAACTTTATGAAATATTTTCGGAGCAATGCTGCAGAAGGCTTTGTGCCTTCTCATGCTCCTCTCAAGAACAATAAACAACTTAATATTCCTTTTCAGTCATCTCAGCTGAGGAGAGGAAAAGACAAGTTTGAATTATAAGGCCTAACTCCTTCATCCCGGGATCCGTGCCTGCGGAATGAGGGGAGGGGGCTGGGGAACGTGTCTCCATTTTGTCAGTAATGCCTAATGCAGTTCCCGACAAACTAGGTGTTGTTTTTGCTTTGCCTTCATCTCTTCATTCTTTCTGGAGTTATTTCTTCACTGATCTCCAGTAGCATATTTGGTACCTACTAACCTGGGGTAGTTTGAGCATTCTTTGGCATTGCCTTTCTTTGGGATTGGAATGAAAACTGACCTTTTCCAGTCCTGTGGCCACTGCTGAGTTTTCCAAACTTGCTGGCATATTGAGTGCAGCACTTTCACAGCATCATCTTTCAGGATTTGAAATAGCTCAACTGGAATTCCATCACCTCCACTAGATTTGTTCATAGTGATGCTTTCTAAGGCCCACTTGACTTCACATTCCAGGATGTCTGGGTCTAGGTCAGTGATCACACCATTGTGATTACCTGGGTCGTGAAGATCTTTTTTGTACAGTTCTTCTGTGTATTCTTGCCATCTCTTCTTAATATCTTCTGCTTCTGTTAGGTCCATACCATTTCTGTCCTTTATCGAGCCCATCTTTGCATGAAATGTTCCCTTGGTATCCCTAATTTTCTTGACGAGATCTCTAGTCTTTCCCATTCTGTTGTTTTCCTCTATTTCTTTGCACTGATTGCTGAGGAAGGCTTTCTTATCTCTTCTTGCTATTCTTTGGAACTCTGCATTCAGTTGCTTATATCTTTCCTTTTCTCCTTTGCTTTTCACTTCTCTTCTTTTCACAGCTATTTGTAAGGCCTCCCCAGACAGCCATTTCGCTTTTTTGCATTTCTATTCCATGGGGATGGTCTTGATCCCTGTCTCCTGTACAATGTCACAAACATCTGCCCTTAGTTCATCAGGCACTCTATCTATCAGATCTAGTTACTTAAATCTATTTCCCACTTCCACTATATAATCATAAGGGATTTGATTTAGGTCATACCTGAATGGTCTAGTGGTTTTCCCTACTTTCTTAAATTTCAGTCTGAATTTGGCAATAAGGAGTTCATGATCTGAGCCACAGTCAGCTCCTGGTCTTGTTTTTGTTGACTCTATAGAGCTTCTCCATTTTTGGCTGCAAAGAATATAATCAATCTGATTTCGGTGTTGACCATCTGGTGATGTCCATGTATAGAGTCTTCTCTTGTGTTGTTGGAAGAGGGTGTTTGCTATGTCCAGTGCATTTTCTTGGCAAAACTCTACTAGTTTTTGCCTTGCTTTATTCCATATTCCAAGGCCAAATTTGCCTGTTACTCCAGGTGTTTCTTGACTTCCTACTTTTGCATTCCAGTCCCCTATAATGAAAAGGACATCTTTTTTGGATGTTAGTTCTAAAAGGTCTTGTAGGTCTTCATAGAACCGTTCAACTTCAGCTTCTTCAGCGTTACTGGTTGGGGCATAGACTTGGATTACTGTGATATTGAATGGTTTGCCTTGGAAAAGAACAGAGATCATTCTGTCGTTTTTGAGATTGCATCCACGTACTGCATTTCGGACTCTTTTGTTGACCATGATGGCTATTCCATTTCTTCTGAGGGATTCCTACCTGCAGTAGTAGATATAATGGTCATCTGAGTTAAATTTACCCATTCCAGCCTGTTTTAGTTCACTGATTCCTAGAATGTCAACGTTTACTCTTGCCATCTCTTGTTTGACCACTTCCAATTTGCCTTGATTCATGGACCTGACATTCCAGGTTCCTATGCAATATTTCTCTTTACAGCATTGGACCTTGCTTCTATCACCAGTCACATCCACATCTGGGTATTGTTTTTGCTTTGGCTCCATCCCTTCATTCTTTCTGGAGTTATTTCTCCACTGATCTCCAGTAGCAAATTGGGTGCCTACTGACCTGGGTAGTTCCTCTTTCAGTATCCTATCATTTTGCTTTTCATACTGTTCATGGGGTTCTCAAGGCAAGAATATTGAAGTGGTTTGCCATTCCCTTCTCCAGTGGACCACATTCTGTCAGACCTCTCCACCATGACCAGCCTGTCTTGGGTGGCCCCACGGGCATGGCTTAGTTTCATTGAGTTAGACAAGGCTGTGGTCCTAGTGTGATCAGATTGACTAGTTTTCTGTGAGTATGGTTTCAGTTTGTCTGCCCTCTGATGCCCTCTTGCAACACCTACCATCTTAATTGGATTTCTCTTACCTTGGGCATGGGGTATCTCTTCACAGCTGCTTCAGCAAAGCACAGCCACTGCTCCTTACCTTGGATGAGGGGTATCTCCTCACAGCTGCCCCTTCTGACCTTGAATGTAGAATAGCTCCTCTAGGCCCTCCTGCGCCCACGCAGCCACTGCTCCTACGAGGTGGGGTTGCTCCTCCTGGCCACCGCCCCTGGCCTTGGACGTGGGGAAGCTCCTCTCATCACGCTAGTAAAGTAATGTTCAAAATTGTCCAAGCCAGGCTTCAGCAATACATGAACCGTGAACTTCCAGATGTTCAAGCTGGTTTTAGAAAAGGCTAAGGAATCAGAGACAAAATTGCCAACATCTGCTGGATTATCAAAAAAGCAAAAGAGTTCCCGAAAAACATCTATTTCTGCTTTATTGACTATGCCAAAGCCTTTGACTGTGTGGATCACAATAAACTGTGGAAAATTATACAAGAGATGAGAATACCAGACCACCTGACCTGCGTCTTGAGAAATTTGTATGCAGGTCAGGAAGCAACAGTTAGAACTGGACATGGAACAACAGACTGGTTCCAAATAGGAAAAGGAGTACGTCAAGGCTGTATATTGTCACCCTGCTTATTTAACTTCTATACAGAGTACACCATGAGAAACGCTGGGCTATAAGAAACACAAGCTGGAATCAAGATTTCTGGAAGAAATATCAATAACCTCAGATATGCAGATTACACCACCCTTATGGCAGAAAGTGAAGAGGGACTAAAAAGCCTTTTGATGAAGGTGAGAGAGGAGCGTGAAAAAGTTGGCTTAAAACTCACCATTCAGAAAATGAAGATCATGGCATCTGGTCCCATCACTTCATGGGAAATAGATGGGGAAACAGTGGAAACAGTGTCAGATTTTATTTTTTTGGGCTCCAAAATCACTGCAGATGGTGATTGCAGCCATGAACTTAAAAGATGCTTACTCCTTGGAAGGAAAGTTATGACCAACCTAGATAGCATATTGAAAAGCAGAGACATTACTTTGCCAACAAAGCTTCGTCTAGTCAAGGCTATGGTTTTTCCTGTGGTCATGTGTGTATGTGAGAGTTGGACTGTGAAGAAAGCTGAGCGCCGAAGTGTTGATGCTTTTGAACTGCAGTGTTGGAGAAGACTCTTGAGAGTCCCTTGGACTGCAAGGAGATCCAACCAGTCCATTCTGAAGGAGATCAGCCCTGAGATTTCTTTGGAAGGAATGATGCTAAAGCTGAAACTCCAGTACTTTGGCCACATCATGTGAAGAGTTGACTCATTGGAAAAGACTCTGATGCTGGGAGGGATTGGGGGCAGGAGGAGAAGGGGACGACAGAGGATGAGAAGGCTGGATGGCATCACTGACTCGATGGATGTGAGTCTGAGTGATCTCCGGGTGTTGGTGATGGACAGGAAGGCCTGGTGTGCTGTGATTCATGGGGTCACAAAAAGTCATACACAACTGAGTGACTGAAATGAACTGAAGTGAACTGAACCGACCTGGGGAGCTCATCTTTCAGTGCCCTATCTTTTTGCCTTTTCATCCTGTCCATGGGATTCTCAAGGGAAGAATACTGAAGTGGTATGCCATTCCCTTATCTGCTGCTGCTGCTGTTGCTAAGTCGCTTCAGTCGTATCCGACTCTGTGCGACCCCATATACGGCAGCCCACCAGGCTCCCCGTCCCTGGGATTCTCCAGGCAAGAACACTGGATTGGGTTGCCATTTCCTTCTCCAATGCATGAAAGTGAAAAGTGAAAGTGAAGTCGCTCAGTCATATCCAACTTCTAGCGACCCCATGGACTGCAGCCTGCCAGGCCCCTCCATCCATGGGATTTTCCAGGCAAGAGTACTGGAGTGGGTTGCCATTGCCTTCTCCAGTGGACCAAATTTCATCAGAACATTCCACCACGACCCATCCCTCTTGGGTAGTCCTACACAGCATGGCTCATAGTTTCATTGAGTTTGACAAGGCTGTGGTCCATATAATTAGATTGGTTAGTTTTTGGTGATTGCGGTTTTCAGTCTGTCTACCCTCCGATGGAGAGGGATAATAGGTTTATGAAAGTTTCCTGATGGGAGAGAGTGACTGCAGGGGAAACTGGGTCTTGTTCTGATGGTTGGGGTGGATTTTATGTGGGGTGAAAGAGAAGTAAGAAAATCAGGGTGACTTCAACATTTTTGTCTTGAGTAACTAGAAAAATGAAAATATTGTTAATTAATATGTGGCTCCTCTCTCCATGGAATTCTTCAGGAAAGATTAGTGGAGTGGGTAAGCCATTCATTCTCCAGGGTATCTTCCTGACCCAGGAATTGAACCTGGATCTCTTGCATTGCAGGCACAATCTTTACCATCTGAACCACAAGGGAAACCCAATATGTGGAAGGCTGTAGATGGGTCAGGTTAAGAGGGAATGATCAAGAATTTGATTTGGGACATATTCATTTTGAGATGCCTATAAAATATCCAATATTGTTTGCTGAATAGTTGTATGGAGTGTGTGTTTAGTAAGACTTCTACTGGATATATGAATTTGAGAGTCAAACCCATAAGACAATGAAATTAGATTAGCTAATCAAGGGACTAATTATAGACAGAAACAAAAACTAATAACACAACAGAGATCTTTACCAGCATTCCAGACCCTTAAATCCAACTTTCTACTGGATGTCTCTTTAGATATCCTGCAAGCATCTCAAATTCAACATGCCCAAAACAAAGTGCATGTTTTGACCCATCCCAAAGCTTGCTAAGTAATCACTGTGCTAATATGTAGTTCAATTATTTTAATAATAATATTCTTATTATGTATCTTGAATAGTAAAAAATCTTCCTGCCATGCAAGAGATCTGGTTTTGATCCTTGGATGGGGAAGATCCCCTGGAGAGGGACTGGCTACCCACTCCAGTATTCGTGCCTGGAGAATGCCATGGACAGAGAAGTCTGGCCAACAGTCCAAGGGGTCAGACACCACTGAGTGACTAACACTTTCATATGCATTATTTTAACCCTCACAATGCCATTTGGAGATTATTACTATTTTCTTTCTATTGAAAATAAAGAAAAGTGAGGTTAGGAAGTTTTAATAAATTAACCAGTGATGCACAGCTAGTTAAATGAAGCAGTTGAGTGAAGATTCCAGCTCTCTTGTATCCAGAACTCATATTCATAGCCACCATGTTATATAGTATCTTAATATTCAAAAGAATAAGTCCGGAGATTATTATGAATCCTCAAAACCATGATTTATCACATTGTTTTGGATCATGGGGTCTTTTGGAAAATGTCACATAAGTTCCCTAGAAATATACACATTTGCAAAGAGATTCATTATTTTGTGTACAGTTTCAAAGTTTCAAAGGCACCCTAAAAGCTATGCAAGAACTATCACCACTTAAAGATCAAAGATCTCTGAAAAAGAGTTTTTGCATTCTGTCCCTCACATTTTCTGCCATAAACTACAATAAACACTTACTAAAAAAATTTAAGTGATTCAGCCTTTATTTTTATTTTAGGATATTGGATTCATATAGGTCATAAATAAATACTATACAGCTTATTTCAAACTGCATTTCTACCTCTACTTCTTCTCACGTGTCAATACCTAATGTTTGTGTAACAACTTCTATTACTCTCTTGGGTCTCTATTGAGAGTCTAATATAAACACAATCATAAATGTATTTATTTGTCCATGCATCAATCTCTTTCTTATATAAAGGTAATGAGCAGAAGATATTAAGAAGAGGTGGCAAGAGAACAGAGAAGAAGTATACAAAAAAGATTTTCACGAACCAGATAATTACAATGGTGTGATCATTCACCTAGAGCCAGACATCCTGGAATGTGAGGTCAGGTTGGCCTTAGAAAGCATTTCTTTGAACAAAGCTTGTGGATGTGATGGAAATCCAGTTGAGCTACTTCAAATCCTAAAAGATGATGCTGTTAAAGTGCTGCACTCAATATGCCACAAATTAGAAAACTCAGCAGTGGCCACAGGACTGGAAAAGGTCAGTTTTTATTCCAATCCCAAAGACAGGCAATGCCAAAGAATGTTCAAACTACCACACAATTGCACTCATCTCACCCACTAGCAAAGTAATGCTCAAAATTCTCCAAGCAAGGCTTCAACAGTACATGAACTGTGACCTTCCAGATATTCAAGCTGGTTTTAGAAAAGGCAGAGGAACCAGAGATCAAATTGCCAACATCTGCTGGGTCATCAAGGAAGCAAGAGAGTTCCAGAAAAAAAACATCAACTCCTGTTTTATTGACTGTGCCAAAGCCTTTGACTGTGTGGATCACAATAAACTGTGGAAAATTCTACAAGAGATGGGAATACCAGATCACCTGACCTGCCTCTTGAGAAATCTGTATGCAAGTTAGGAAGGAACAGTTAGAACTGAACATGGAACAACAGACGGGTTCCAAATAGGAAAATGAGTGTGTCAAGACTGTATATTGACACCCTGTTTATTTAACTTATATGCAGAGTACATCATGAGAAATGCTGGGCAGGAAGAAGCACAACCTGGAATTAAGATTCCCGGGAGAAATATCAATAACATCAGATATGCAGATGACACCACCCTTATGGCAGAAAGTGAAGAAGAACTAAAAAGCCTCTTGATGAAAGTGAAAGAGGAGAGTGGAAAAAGTTGACTTAAAGCTCAACATTCAAAAAACTAAGATCATGGCATCCGATCCTATCAATTCATGGCAAATAGATGGGAAACGGTGGAAACAGTGACTGATTTTATTTTTTGGGGCTCCAAAATCACTGCTGATGGTGATTGCAGCCATTAAATTAAAAGACACTTACTCATTGGAAAGAAAGTTATGACTAACCTAGACAGCATATTAAAAAGCAGAGACATTACTTTGCCAACAAAGGTCCATCTAGTCAAGGCTATGGTTTTTCCAGTATTCATGCATGGATGTGAGAATTGGACTATAAAGAAAGCTGAGTGCTGAAGAGTTGATGCTTTTGAACTATGGTGTTGGAGAAGACTCTTGGGAGTCCCTTGGACTGCAATGAGACTCAACCAGTCCATCCTAAAGGAGATCAGTCCTGGGTGTTCATTGGAAGGGACTGATGCTTAAGCTGAATCTCCAAAACTTTGGCCACCTGATAGGAAGAGCTGATTCATTGGAAAAGACCCTGATGCTGGGAAAGTTTGAAGACGAGAGGAGAAGGGGACAACAGAGGATAAGATGTTTGGATGGTATCACAGACTCAATGGACATGAGTTTGTGCAAACTTTGGGAGTTGGTGTTGGACAGGGAGTCCTGGCATGCTGTGGTTCATGGGGTCACAAAGAGGTAGACACAACTGAGGGACTGAACTGAACTGAACAGATAGGAATAATTCTCGACATTGCTTAATTAATCCTGACAGTATATTGCTCAATCAAAAAGCCAGGTTGGTTACTTGTGAGTTTCTAAGTGTTATTTTTGTTGTGATTGGAGAGGGGCTTACTACAGTGGTTTTTCAAGTCAGGAGCTGAATTGCTAACTTGTCCTTTGAATCCTAGTTATTGTCCACCCTGATAAACACTTTCTCAAAGAGAAAGATCAATCTTTCAGAGAAGCAGCAGTTTTAGTGAATTTGAGTTCATCAGCAGCAACTTAGGAGAAGACCTTGCAAGCAAGCCTTCACAGAGACATTATAGGCACTGCATGATTTATGTTCTAACTTGACTCAATATCCTTTCCATTTCAGCTGCTGGCAAGTTCATCAAGTGAAGTCCTTTAATCTGAGTAGAGAACCACTTACAACAGTGGTGCTGAGTTTATATGTGACCAGTCCCACATTAGCAGCCAAGGTCCAGAGTATCCAGCTTTAACTTAACTGGCAGGAAGAAAGCAGTGATTCTCCTTTTTGTGTCTGAGAACATCATCATTGAGGCTGGAAAAAGAATCTTCTATCTCTAGCAACAGAGACTAGTCAACCATCATTTGGATGTGTTAATACTTTCGGATGTACTTAGTGGCAACCAAGTCTGGCCCCAGCAGAAAATGCAGGTCCCAAGCTCAGTTGCAGACAGTGACCAAGATTTCAGGGATCTTCTGAAGGCTAGCCAGGGCTGAAAGGGAAATATTTGAATAGGGATAGGTAGGGAAGAGTTATAGAGATGGAGCCAAAAGATATTTCCTATCATTGTTTTAACATTTCATTTTTAATTGTCCCCTCATGACCTGAGGAAGTGCAGGTTATGTATGTGAGTACAAAATTAACCTCAGCTGACTTGTTAGAATTCTGTGCTTATTTCAGGGACATCTGGAGCCAAGGTGCTGATCCTGTCTAGTCCGGGATGAAGTCAACTAGCTAGTGATAGATATTCCTGTGCCAGGGTCTGAGAGAGACATGGTGTGCCTTCTGTGCTAGTTTATTAATGTTGGTCATAAGAAAAAACAAGCAAAAAAAAAAAAAAAAACCTGGCTTGCCTGGTGGCTCAGAGGTTAAGAATCCACCTGCCAGTGCAGGACACATGGGTTCAATCCCTGACTTGGGAAGATACCATGTCCCATGGAGCAACTAAGCCCATGAACCTCAACTTTTGAGCCTCTGCTTTAGAGCCTGGGAGCCACAAAAAGAGAAGCCACCACAATGAGAAGCCCACTTACCACAACTAGAGAATAGCCCCCACTTGCTACAACTAGATAAAAGCCCACATAGCAATGAAGACTCACAGGCAAAAATAAATAAAATTATTAAACAAACAAAAAATGAAACTGATAGATGATTTGCACCCAGTTTCTGTAATTGTACCCAAACAGGATCCTATGTGCCCTTCCAGGGACCAGCTTCCCCTATATTATGCACTTCATCATCTCTACAGAAGTGTCTTTTTATAGATAACCTTATCAGATGGGCTTTACCTGACTTGTTTTACAGATGGGGAAGTGAAAGTGAAAGTGAAGTTGCTCAGTCGTGCCCGACTCTTTGCAACTCCATGGACAGTAGCCTGCATCAAGCTCCTCCATCCACGGGATTGTCAAGGCAAGAGTACTGGAGTGGGTTGCCATTTCCTTCTCCAGGGAATCTTCCCAACCCAGGGAATGAACCCAGGTCTCTCACATTGTAGACAGAAGCTTTACCTTCTGAGCCATCAGGGAAGTCCAGATGGGAAAAGCCCCTACCAAATTGAAGATGTTAACTACTGGATGACCATGAGCACATAGCCCCAGGGCCTTCTGGAGCTTAAGAACTGATAGAGTTAACCTCTGGGACATCACCCTGCTCCCTCCCATCAGCCAGTTGGAGAATAGTGCATGAGCTGATCAGCACAACCTAGGCTGGGACCCGCCCCTCCCACACCTGACTTTTAAAAATGCTTGGCCAAACCCTTCAGGGAACTTGGGGCTTTTTAGGTCATGAGCCACCTGTCTCCTTGAGTGACTCTGCAATAAACTTTTCTCTGCTCCAAAATCCAACGTTTTGGTTTGTTTGGCTTCTCCGTGCATCGGACACATGAACTTGATCTCACATTAGGTTTTCTTGGTTTCTTCTGTTGCTCTTGGTCAGACAGCCTAATTTTGGCCACCCAGCCTTCCTTGGACATTAATGTGGCTTTCCTAAGTCCAGGTCTTGTAAGCATCTGGTAATTCATGATTGAAAATACAAACAGCATCCTATGTCCCTGAGGAAGGAACTTGGGAGCTGTGTCTCCAAGTCCTGGACCTCACTGATGTTTATCTGTGCTGTCTCTTTCCTCATTTATTGGAGTCTCATTTCAATGATTCAGCACTGTGTAATTGATGCTTTATGCTAGTTTTGTATTCACTCTGGAATATGATACAGTTATAAGTCTATACACATTGTCAGCTCCTGGCTCAAGCAAATCTCAGGTGTCACTGGATGAGGCCAGATGGGCAGCTGACAGCCCTGAATACCTGATTTTCGGCCCTCCTCTTCCCCCTTTCTCCTCATCCCCTTCAAACTAAAATTCCCTCATATTTTCCTTTAACATTCTCTCTTCAAAACTGTCTGTGGATTGTTCCTAGTTGTTTTGTTCAGTCACTCAGTCATGTCTGACTCTTTGCAACCCCATGGACTGCTGCATCCCAGGCTTCCCTGTCCTTCAACAACTCCCAGGGTTTGCTCAAACTCATGTCCATCAAGTTGGTGGTGCCATGTAACCATCTCACCCTCTGTCATCAGCTTCTTCTCCTGCCTTCAATCTTTCCTAACATCAGGGTCTTTACCAACGAGTTGGCTCTTCACATCATGTGACCAAAAATTTTGGAGCTTCATTTGCAGCTTCAATCCTTCCAATAAATATTCAGGACTGAGTTCCTTTAGGACTGACTGATTTGATTTATTTGTATTCCAAGGGACTCTCAAGAGTCTTCTTCAACACCACAGTTCAAAGGCATCAGTTCTTTGGCACTCAGCCTTCCTTATGGCCTAACTCTCACATCCATACATGACTACTGGAAAAAACCATGGCTTTGGCTAGATGAAACTTTGTCTGCAAAGTAATGTCTTTGCTTTCTAATATGCTATCTATCTTTGTCACGGCTTTTCTACCAAGAAGCGAGTGTTTTTTAATTTCATGGTTGTAGTCACCATCTTCAGTGACTTTGGGGCCCATGTAAAGAAAGTCTGTCACCGTTTCCATTGTTTCCCCATCTACTTGCCATGAAGTGATGGGACCATATGCCATGATCTTAGCTTTTTGAATGTTGAGTTGTCAGCCAGCTTTTTCACTCTCCTCTTTCACTTTCATCAAGAGGGTCTTTAGTTCCTCTTCACTTTCTACCAATAAGGGTGGTGTCATCTGTGTATCTGAGGTTACTGATATTTCTCCTTGACATACTCTTTCCCCAATCTTGAACCAATCAGTTAACCATGTCCAATTCTAACTGTTCCTGAAAACATTCCTAATTCTCCCCTACCCTGTCCCTCCTAAATACAACTAGTTTCCAGTCATCTGCATAGCAAGAGCATGTCTTCACAAAACCCCTATGACACATCACATTCTATCATTTTTTCTCCCGATAGACTAAAATTTGTGAATACAGAAATTCTTTTTATTTATCTGCATGATTCCACCAACTTTTAGCAAGTCTCTTATAGAAGTATGTACTCATTAAATACATGATCAAAGAAACTAATGAATTAACAAATATCTCTTTAGAGAGAGAAGAGTTCCTTTACTGTGAAGAGTTACTGAGTGTTTACAGACTTGTAAGAATCTCCCAGGTATATTTGCATTCCAAATGTAGTAGGCAAATAAAACCTTAAGTTAAATGCATGCTATATAAATCATGTCATATCAGATATTGCCAGTGTGTAGGTGAGTCAAGTGAGCAAGTGTTGGCATATATTCTTAAACTGGGGCACTAGGAACGTTCACAGAGACATTAAATAATGTGCTGCGGTTGATTGTGACTTTGAATACACTTTGGAAACTGGAAAGATCAGTGAATATTAATCTAGGTTAACTTGGAGTCAATTCTACCCTTGATAAAATCTCAGTTTTATTTCTCTTGAGGTCATTTATCATGGGACTAATTTCCCGTTTGTCAACCTGCAGCTTTGCCACCAAATGGTTACAAGACCACACGTCATATGACTTTTGTGAGACCTTCATTTGCTTATTTGCAAAATAAAGTTTTTTATAATCTCTGGAGTGCCCTTTTGGTAAATATTTTATCTGACCATGGCTAAACGCATTACCCATATTCACTTGAATAGAAAGGCAAGTATTTTGTGTGAAATCAGTGAGATAATAATCTTTCACTGTCTTGACAAATGAAAGAAAGTAGCTATGTCATGGAGGAAAACAGGTCACCTTTGGAGAGGGGGGAAAAAAAGACAAACGTGATTATAACACATTTTTAGTTTTCAACTTGTTTATCCTAAACTATATTATACCCAATTTGCTTCTCTTTGGAATCAACTTTACTAATTGATACCATCCAATTGTCTGATCACCCATATGGCTTGAAAAGAGACTACCTGGCGAGTTAGTAACCGTCACTAAGTCTATGATGTACTCAAGTGCTGGGGTCCAGCCTCAGTGGATCCAGGGAATTCGAAGGGGAGACGGCATCGGCGATCAGGAAACAACAGCTTATTTAAGTGTTAATTAAAGATATAAAGAGTAGTTAAATAAGGATAGCTCAGTGGGAAAATTTAGTGGAGAAAAGAGGCTGAATAATTCAGCCAGAAGGTGAGAGAAAGAACGACATGGGGAGACCAAGTTTCGGTGAACAAGGCCTGCACTTTATTTTCCAAAGTAGTTTTTATACATTAAGTTATGCATAGAGGATAATGGGGGAAGGGGTAGAGTCATGCAGTAAGCCAGGCTTTCTTCCTGCAAACTTATCATATGCAAAAGTTTAGGTGATTTGCATCATCTTCTGGCCCGGAGGCCTGTCAACATTTTAAGATCCTTTCTTGAGAAAACTTATTTTTCTCTAAAGGTGATTAGTCAGGCACCACCCTCCAAAATCATTAGATAAAGTTGCATTCCTACAGGGCAAAGGTGTGGTGGGCTATAACAAGAGAAAGAATTAACTCAAGGGTCCCAGGTTACAAACATTAAAGCTACTACTTACACCAATTATATTAATCAATACACTGCCAGGGACACAGCAGGTAAGGGATATGGAGACTTAGCAGCAAACATTGGCCCAACAAATGAAAAATCCTTCACCAGTACAGTTTCTAATCAATATTTTAATTCCTCAAAGGAATCTGTATTTAGACAGTTAAGAACATCTCATGCCTCTCACAGTTGGGAGGCTCTGAACAATCACATGTGGCCGGAAAAACCTATTCAGGCAGGCTAGAGGACTTCCAAAGGAGTTTGTAGGTTGAAACACTATCACACCCAGGAACTTTATTAACTGGAGCTGTAAGTTAACTCTTTTTTTCAGAGAGAAGTAGTGGGGGACAGCCCCCCTTAAAGTCAGAGATGTAGGTGAGAGCACAAAGCAGAAAGTAGGCAGACTCTGATTTTGGGGGTAGATGCTCAAGAATTTCCAGGGGGACTCCTGAGGCTCGATCCCGCCTTTGCGTATGCCGAGCCTCCTTCCTCATGACCTTTGCTACTGGCAGAGTTCTTCACGCTGGCTCCCGGCACTCAGGTGAATATTTATTTCCACCTGTGCAGAGAATGGAGGGAGAAGGCAATGGCACCCCACTCCAGTACTCTTGCCTGGAAAATCCCATGGACAGAGGAGCCTGGTAGGCTGCAGTCCATGGGGTCACGAAGGGTCGGACACGACTGAGCGACTTCACTTTCACTTTTCACTTTCAGGCATTGGAGAAGGACATGGCAACCCACTCCAGTATTCTTGCCTGGAGAATCCCAGGGATGGGGATGCCTGGTCTATGGGGTCGCACAGGGTCGGACACGACTGAAGCAAGGCAGCAGCAGAGAATGGAGATAAGAGTACAAGTGTAAATCAGCTGGATATTCACCAAAGCAGATGCATTAATGTTTGAAAGTTTAGTCCATGGACTTAAAGTGTCATGAGAGAAAGATGAGCAATTGCCAAAAATTCTTACAAAAATATTTATTTCAGACACTACTGAATCTAGCTATGTTGTCAAGTACAGAATATTCGTGTTAAAGACAATTGGATTGATGGTTTTCACTTGAACCAAACAATATCACAGGACAATGATATCTAAAAGCCTCCCAAAACTCACCAAAGGATAATACATGAAAGTAGAGTTTATGGTTTTATTATTCATTTATTATTTTTATCACTAGATATGTATGTTAGCCACCTGATTCAAGGTGCCAACTAATTGGAAATATACAGGCAGGAGGAGAAGGGGATGACAGAGGATGAGATGACTGGATGAGCAAACTCTAGGAGATAGTAAAGAACAAGGAAGCCTGGAATGCTGCAGTCCTTGGAATTGCAAGAGTCAAACATGATTGAATGAATAACAAATGTAGTTTCTATAGATATTGAAACACATGACCTCATTCATTCAGGCCCCTGAAGAATATCTACATTTGTGTGTGGGGGCATATGCTACGTTTGAGCTTGCTTGGTGGATATGGAAATGGGTAACTGGTGGGGGGAGGGAGGCTAAATTTTGAATATTTAGTGGCATCTGGTTAAGCTGCCTTAATAATCCATTGTTCCTTACTACATATAACACGTTTGAAATGGAACTTTTGCATATAGCCTAATTTTAGAAGGTTAAATGTCTGTGTGTGGTTGTATTGCTGGTCAACTCCTCTTCTAATGAATGTACTCTCTCTTTAGATAAAGCAATAATTTAATCATATTTCTGTCCAATGTAACAGGTTGGATTTTTCAAAAGTGACTGGATATTTTCTTGTCCTCAATTATTTTCCACTCGCTTATATTTTTACTCTCAGAATGGGAAACCCTAATTTCCTTCTATTGCAAATACGTTAATTTTTGGAGGAGAGGATTTCTGGAGGTGCAATTGAGGAGCTGTAATGATATCCATAGGGGCTTTCCAGGTGGCGAAGTGGTAATAAAATCCATCTGCTATTGCAAGAGATGCAAGAGATGGGAGTTCTATCTGTAGGTAGGGAAGTACCTGGGGGTAGAAAATGCAGTCCATTCAGTATTCTTGCCTGGAAAATCCTGTTGATTAAAAGATATAGTCACAACCTGAAAATAAAGAGTCATTTTATTTGGTGGGAATGTATAGGACTCCGAGCCCAGGAGACAGCACCTCAGCAACTCTGAGAAAACTGCTCTAAGGAGGCAGGAGGGGAAGTCAGGGTATATAGAAGTTTGCAACAAAGGGAACAGGCAGTGTGAACATCAAAGACCATGTATCAAGTTAAAAAAAAAAAAATAGCATTCTGTGTATGGGAAGATGCAAGCTTTCTGGACTCACTGAATTCATTCCTTTCATATGCCCCTCAAAATTCTCCAAGTCAGGCTTCAACAGTATGTGAACTGTGAAATTCCAGATGTTCCAGCTGGATTAGGAAAACTCAGAAGAACCAGAGATCAATTTGCCAACATCCATTGGATAATAGAAAAAGCAAGAGAATTATGAAAAAACATCTACTTTTTCTTTATTGACTATGCCAAAGAGTTTGACTGTGTGGATCACAACAAACTGTGTAAAATTCTTCAAGAAATGGACATACAGACCACCCTACTTGCCTCCTGAGAAATCTGTATGCAGGCCAAGAAACAAAAGTTAGAACTGGACATACAACAACAGACTTGTTCCAAATGGGGAAAGGAATATGTCAAGGCTGTGGGATCACTGCTCTTTTCTCCTGGGTCCTGGTGCACACAAGGTTTTGTTTGTGCCCTCCAAGAGTCTGTTTCCTTAGTCCTGTGTAAGTTCTGTAACCAAGTCCCACCATCCTCCAAAGTAAAATTTGGAACAGTATGAAAAGGCAAAAGTATAAGACACTGAAAGATAAATTCTCCAGGTCGGTAGGTGCCCAATATGCTACTGGAGAAGAATGCATAAATAACTCCAGAAAGAATGAAGAGATGGGGACAAAACAAAAACAAACAAATAAACAAACACAAAAAACACCCAACTGTGGATGTGACTGGTGATGGAAGTAAAGGTCAATGCTGTAAGAACAATATTGCATAGGAGCCTGGAATATTAGGTCTATGAATCAAGCAAGGTAGATTGAAAGTGGTCAAACAGGAGACGGTAAGAATGAACTTTGACATTTTAGGAATTAAAAACTAAAATGGACTGGAATGGATGAATTTCATTCAGATGACCATTACACCTACTACTATGGGCAAGAATCCCTTATAAGAATTGGAGTAGTCCTCAGAGTCAACAAAAGAATCCGAAATGCAGTACTCGGGTGCAATCTCAAAAACGACACAATGACCTCTGTTCATTTCCAAGGTAAACCATTCAATAACACAATAATCCAAGTCTATACCTTAACGACTAATGGCAAAAAAGCTGAAAGGTTCTGTAAAGACCTAAGAGACCTTCTAGACCTAACACCAAAAAAAGATGACCTTTACATCATAGGGGACGGGAATGCAAAAGGAAGAAGTTAAAACGTACATGGAGTAACAGACAAATTTGGCCTTGGAATACAAAATACCAGGCAAAGGCCAATAAAGTCTTCACAAGAGAACATATTGGTGATAGCAAGAACCTTTTTCAACAACACAAGATAAGATTCTACATGTGGACATCATCAGTTAGTCAACACCAAAATCAGATTGATTATATTCTTTGCAGACAAAAATGGGGAGCTCTATACAGTCAGCAAAAGCAAGACTGGGAGCTGACTGTGCCTCTGCTCATGAACACCTAATTGCAAAATACAGACTTAAATTGAAGAAAGTAGGGAAAACCACTAGATCATTTAGATATGACCTAAATCAAACCCCTTACTACTATACAGTGGAAGTGGGAAATATATTTAAGGGACTAGATCTGATAGACAGAATGCCTGATGAACTATAGACAGAGGTTCATGACATTGTACAGGAGACAGGGAGCAAGACCATCCCCAAGAAAGAGAAAAGCAAAAAAGGAAAATGGCTCTCTGAGGAGGCCTTACAAAAGGCTGTGAAAAGAAGAGAAGCAAAAAGCAAAGGAGAAAGGGAAAGGTATACCCGTTTGAGTGCAGAGTTCCAAAGAATAGCCAGGAGTGATAAGAAAGCCTTCCTCACCAATCAGTACAAAGAAATAGAAGAAAACATTAGAATGGGAAAGATTAGAGATTTCTTTAAGAAAATTAGAGATACCAAGGGAACATTTCATGCAAAATGGGCTCAATAAAAGACAGAAATGGTATGGACCTAACAGAAGCAGAAGATATTAGGAAGAGCTGGCAAGAATACATAGAACTGTACAAAAACGTCTTCATGACCCAGATAACCACGATGGTGTGATAACTCACCTCGAGCCAGACATTCTGGAATGTGAAGTCAAGTGGGCCTTAGGAACATCACTACGAACAAAGCTAGTGGAGGTGATGGAATTCCAGTTGAGCTATTTCAAATCCTAAAAGATGATGTTGTGAGAGTGGTGCAATCAATATGCCAGCAAATTTGGAAAACTCAGCAGTAGCCACAGGACTGGAAAAGGTCAGTTTTCATTCCAATCCCAGAAAAAAGCAATGCCAAAGAATGCTTAAACTACTGCACAATTGCACACATCTCAAATGCTAGTAAAGTAATGCTCAAAATTCTTAAAGCCAGCCTTCAACAATATGTGATCCATGAACTTTCAGAGGTTCGAGCTGGTTTTCGAAAAGGCAGAGGAACCAGAGATCAAATTTTCAACATCTGCTGGATCACCATAGAAAGTAAGAAAGTTCCAGGAAAACATCTATTCCTGCTTTATTTACTATGCCAAAGCTTTTCACTGCTTGGATCACAATAAACTGTGGACAAATCTGAAAGAAAGGGAATACCACACCCTCTGACCTGCCTCTTGAGAAATCTGTATGCAGATCAGGAAGCAACAGTTAGAACTGGACATGGAAAAACAGACTGGTTCCAAATAAGAAAAGGAGTAAGTCAAGGCTATATATTGTCATCCTGATTACTTATATGCAGAGCACATCATAAGAAACGCTGGGCTAGATGAACCACAAGCTGGAATCAAGGTTGCAAGGAGAAATATCAATAACCTCAGATATGCAGATGACACCACCCTTATGTCAGAAAGTGAAGAAGAAATAAGAGCCTCTTGATGAAGGTGAAAGAGGAGAGTGAAAGAGGAGAGTGAAAGTGTTGGCTTAAAGCTCAACATTCAGAAAACTAAGATCATGGCATCCTGTCTCATCACTTCATGGCAAATAGATGGAGAAACAGTCAATCAGTGACAGATTTTATTTTGGGAGGCTCCAAAATATCTGCAGATGGTGACTCCAGCCATTAAATTAAGACTCTTACTCCTTGGGAGAAAAGTTATGACCAAACTAGAGAGCATATTAAAAAACAGACATTATTTTGCCAAAAAAAAAAAAAAAAAAGTCCATCTAGTCAAGGCTATGATTTTTCCAGTAGTCATATATGGATGTGAAAGTTGGATTATAACGAAAGCTGAGCACCGAAGTATTGATGATTTTGAATTATGGTGTTAGAGAAGACTCTTGAGAGTCCCTTGGATTCAAGGAGATCCAAACAGTCAATTCTAAAGGAAATCAGTCCTGAATATTCATTAGAAGGACTGATGTTGAAGCTGAACCTCCAATACATTAGCCACCTGATGGAAAGAGCTGACTCATTTGAAAAGATCCTGATCCTGAGAAAGTTTGAAGGCAGGAGGAGAAGGGGAGGACAGCAGATGAAATGGTTGGATGGCATCACCGCCTCAATGAGTAAACTCCTGGAATTGGTGTGGACAGTGAGGCCTGGTGTGCTGAGGTTTATGGGGTCGCAAAGAGTTGGACACGACTGAGTGCCTGGATTGAACTGAACTAATATATATTTAACCGACTCGATGGACATGAGTTTGGGTGGACTGCAGGAGTTGGTGATGGACAGGGAGGCCTGGCATGCTGTGGCTGAGCGACTGAACTGAACAGAACTAATATATATTTTATTTTTCTGCTGGTCAGTGGAATTGGACTATTAAAATGCCATTGTTTGCAACTTTAGCTTCCATCAATAGGAGTTGGTACAATAATGATGTGGGGTTTTATGTTCAACCTCATAAATGGAATGAAAGCCTTGGCTCTACACACCACTTTTGGGAATGGCCTTGATACAAGGAGCTATGTGTATCTCAGGAACTAAGGATCTATTTTTGTTCAACTCTGACAAACAGAGTGGTCCACAGAGCCTGTTTATAGTAACACAGACCCTTGGACTTATCTCTAATGTATTTCAAGCTTGAAAGAGCTTTTGATGGACACACACACACATACACACACACATGTCAGTTCAGTTCAGTGGCTCAGTCGTGTCTGACTCTTTCTGACCCCATTAACCGCAGCACGCCAGGCCTCCCTGTCCATCACCAACTCACGGAGTTCACCCAAATCCATGTCCATTGAGTCCGTGATGCCATCCAACCATCTCATCCTCTGTCGTCCCCTTCTCCTCCTGCCCTCAATCTTTCCCAGCATCAGGGTCTTTTCAAATGAGTCAGCTCTTCACATCAGGTGGCCAAAGTATTGGAGTTTCAGCTCAATATCAGTCCTTCCAAGGTATACCCAGGACTGATCTCCTTTAGGATGGACTGGCTGAAACTCCTTGCAGTGCAAGGGACTCTCAAGAGTCTTCTCCAAAACCATAGTTCAAAACCATCAATTTTTAAGAACTCAGCTTTCTTTACAGTCCAATTTTCACACCTGTACACAACTACTGGAAAAACCATAACCTTGACTGGAGGGACCCTTGTTGGCAAAGTAATGTCTCTGCTTTTTCAAATGCTGTCCAGCTTGGTCATAACTTTCCTTCCAAAGAGTAAGCATCTTTTAATTTCATGGCTGCAATAACCATATGCAGTGATTTTGGAGCCCCCACCCCCCCAAAAAAAAATGAAAATAAATTCAGTCACTGTTTCCACTGTTTCCCCATCTATTTGCCATGAAGTGATGGGACCAGATGCCATGATCTGAGTTTTTGAATGTTGAACTTTAAGCCAACTTTTTCACTCTCCTCTTTCACTTTCATCAAGAGGCTCTTTAGTCCTTTTTCACTTTCTGCCATAAGGGTGGTGTCATCTGCATATTTGAGGTTACTGATATTTCTCCAGGCAATCTTGATTCCAGTGTGCTTTATCTAGCCCAGCGTTTCTCATGATGTACTCTAAATATAAGTTAAATAAGCAGGGTAACAATATGCAGCCTTGACATACTCATTTTCCTATTTGGAACCAGTCTGTTTTTCCATGTCCAGTTCTAACTGTTACTCCTGACATGCATACAGGTGTCTCAAGAGGCAGGTTAGGGGTGTGGTATTCCCATCTCTTTCAGAATTTTTCACAGCTTATTGTGACCCACACAGTCAAAGGCTTTGGCATAGTCAATAAAGCAGAAATAGATGTTTTTCTGGAACTCTCTTAATTTTTTGACTATCCAATGGATGTTGGCAATTTGATCTCTGGTTCCTCTGCCTTTTCTAAAACCAGCTTGAACATCTGGAAGTTCACTGTTCACATAATGTTGAAGCCTGGCTTGGAGAATTTTGAGCATTACTTTACTAGCATGTGAGATGCGTGCAATTGTGCAGCAGTTTGAGCGTTCTTTGGCATTGCCTTTCTTTGGGATTGGAATGAAAATTGATCTTTTCCAGTCCTGTGGCCACTGCTGAGTTTTCCAAATTTGCTGACATATTGAGTGCTGCACTTTCACAGCATCATCTTTTAGGATTTGAAATAGCTCAACTGGAATTCCATCACCTCCACTAGCTTTGTTCATAGTGATGCTTTCTAGGCCCACTTGACTTCACATTCCAGGATTTCTGCCTCTAGGTGAGTGATCACACCATCGTGATTATCTGGGCTGTGAAAATCTTTTTTGTACAGTTCTTCTGTGTATTCTTGCCACCTCTTCTTAATGTCTTCTGCTTCTGTTAGGTCCATACCATTTCTGTCCTTTATCGAGCCCATCTTTACATGAAGTGTTCCCTGGGTATCTCTAATTTTCTTGAAGAGATCTCTAGTCTTTCCCATTTCATTGTTGTCCTCTCTTTCTTTGCATTGATTCCTGAGAAAGGCTTTCTTATTTCTCCTTGCTATTCTTCAGAACTCTGCATTCAGATGCTTATATCTTTCCGTTTCTCCTTTGCTGTTTTGTTCCCTTTTTTCTCAGCTATTTGTAAGGCCTCTTCAGACAGCTGTTGCCTTTTTGCAATATATTTATATATGTATAAATATATATATATATATGCATGTGTGTGTGAGGAAATATACAATATTTGTTTTTTCTATCTAATTTATCTCACTAAGCATTGTACTTTACAGGTCCACCATCCATGTTGATACAAATGGCAAATTTTCATCTTTTTTTTATGGTTGTGTAAAACCTCTGTGAAGTATCACCTCATACTTGTTAGAATGGAAAATTAAAAAAGATAAGAAATAATAAGTGTTGGTGAAATGTGAAGAAAAGGGAACCCTTTTTGCACGTGCATGGGATGTAAATTAAAGCAACCACTATGATAAATAATTGGAGGTTTCTCAAAAGATTAAAAATGGGAATACCATGCAGTTTGACAATTCCACTCCTGGGTATCTATCCTAAGAAAACAAAAACACTTATTTGAAAAGACATATGTACCCTAAAGTTCAAAGAAGTGTTATTTACATACCCTAGTTATGGAATCAACCTAATTGTCCATAAATAGATGAATAAATAAAAAAGATGTGGCACATATATTTAATGGATATTTTGTGGGCGTTTTGTTTAAAAATCATGATGGGCCACAAAACAACTTCTGAATGCCGGCAGAGGACATCAGGCACCCAGAAAAGCAACCCAAGTCTTCGAAAGGAGGTAGGAAAAAATATAAAAGACAAAAAAAGGGACAAAAGAGGGAGGGATGGAGTTCCATCCTGGGAAGGGAGTCTTAGAAGTTTCCCAAACACCAGGAAACCTTCTCACTGCCGAATCTGTGCCGAGCCTATGGAAGCACAGAGGGCAACATAACAGGGAGGAAAAATAAATAAACAATTAAAGCCCGCACATTGCGAGCCCTACGGTAACTCCCCCAGCGGAGAAGCAGCGCAGACGCCTGCATCTGCCATTAGCAAGTGGGGGCTGGGCAGGGAGGCACAGCGTGGGCTGCATTGCAAGAATCTGGCCTGAATACCCTGAGCGCTATCTGAGCGAAATAATTTGGACTAGCAAACCAGACTGTGGGATATCTACCACACGAAAAGCCAGCCCTAACCTATGAGACCGCCAGGCCCGCACACGGAACAAAGGACTGAACAGAGATAGCCGGCAGCAGACCATCCCCCTCCAGTGACAGGCAGCCAGAGCCTGAAGGGGACAATCGCAGCCCCAGAGAGACATTATCTATAAAACCGTAAGCAGGCCTTTTTGCCAACTAAAACTTCTTGGGGGTCTGGACGGTCAACATCTGCCTGAGAAAGTGTGCCAGTGCACACTTAGATAACCGAGCAGCAGGGAGGCGATAAGTTGCAGCAATCGCACGCGCAAAACACCTCATCACCTGAGCTGCTGGGATCTGGGGAGGGCACAAAACGCAGGCCCAACTGAGGGTCTGCGCCTCTGAGGACTACCCGAGTGCCTGAACCGGAGCGGCTTGGACCTGGGAAGTACAGGCAGCCCAGGGCCGGCTGCGGATGGTTCCCGTTGGAGCAACCTAGAGTCTGAGCAGCGTGGGCAGAGAGGCTACAGGCACTGTGAACGGGGCGGGGAGGTGGCTGGGGGGGGTGGTGGCTGGGGGGGGGGTGGCTGGGGGCGGGGGGCGGGCAGACCCAGTGTGGCTGAGGCACTGCCAGCACACGCCAGTGTTATTTGTTTGCAGCATTCCTCCTTACCTCTCCTCAGCACAACTGAACAAGTGAGCCTAAAAAAAAAAAGTGTCCTCCACCGTCCCCTTTGTGTCATGATGGAAACCAGACACTGAAGAGACCAGCAAACAGAAGAAGCTATAACAGACGGAACGGCCTTGGAAGCTACAGGCAATACATTAAAACCCTGTGGTTACTACCAACTACATAGGAAGGGGCCTATAGATCTTGAGAAATATAAGTCGGACCAAGGAACTAGCCAAAAATGAACTGAACCCACAATACTCACAAAAAAAACGGAGAAAGTCCTAGATATATTTTTACTATTTGTACAATCATTCTTTCTTTCTTTCTTTTTAAATTATTTTTTAATTAAAAAAATTTTTAGGTCCTCTATTATTCCTTTAATTTCCACTTTTATAACCGATTACTTTGCAAAAAAAAAAAAAAAGACCCTTTTTTTTTAAAGCAAACTTCATATATATATATATATATTTATAATTTTTTGACCTTTTTTTTCCCCTTCTTTTCTTTAACATTGTATTTTTGAAATTCCAAACTCTACTCTAGATTTTTAATTTTAGCTTTTTGGTATTTGTTATCAATTTTGTACCTACAGTTTTTTTTTTATAATTTCTGTGACCCTTTTTTGTTTTTTATTTTTATTTTTCTCTGTTTCTTTCTCTTTTCTTTTAAATAACATTGTATATCTGAAATTCCAAGCTCTACTCTAGATTTTTAATTTATGCTTTTTGGTATTTGTTATCAATTTTGTACCTGTATTTATATATATATATATATATATAATTTATGCGACTTTGTTTGTTCTGGTTTGTTTTTTTCTCTCTCTCTTTCTTTTTCTTCTTCTTTTTTTAACATTGTATTTTTGAAATTCCAAACTCTACTCTAGATTTTTAACTTTTGCTTTTTGGTATTAGTTACCAATTTTGTACCTATATTTTCTTTATAATTTTTGTGATCTTGTTTGTTTTTATTTGTTCGTTTTTTCTCTCTTTCTTTTCCTTCTTATTTTCTTTAACATCATATTTTTGAAATTCCAAACTCTACTCTAGATTTTTAATTTTTGCTTTTATGTATTTGTTACCAATTTTGTACCTTTAAGAACCCAATCTTCAGTACCCATTTTTCACTAGGGAGCGAGATTACTGGCTTAACGGCTCTCTCTCCCTTTGGACTCTCCTTTTTCTCCACCAGGTCGCCTGTGTCTCCTCCTAACCCCTCTCTACTCTACCCAACTCTGAATTTCTGTGTGTTGCAGATGGTGGAGAACACTTAGGGAACTG
Organism: Bos taurus; assembly: GCF_002263795.3. Classification (NCBI taxonomy): domain Eukaryota; kingdom Metazoa; phylum Chordata; class Mammalia; order Artiodactyla; family Bovidae; genus Bos; species Bos taurus. The sequence continues at coordinate 78,890,813 of NC_037342.1, forward strand.
ATTACTGGCTGGATCTGTCTCCCTCCTTTTCATTCCCCCCATTGATCCTCCTGGCCACCTCTGCCACCTTCCTCCTTCTTCTCTTCTCTGTATAAGGCTGTGAACAACTCTGAGCGGTCCAGTTGTGGAGTGCACATAAGGAAGAGATTACTGAATAGCCCACTCTCTCCTCTATTGATTCCACCTCATCTCATTCGGGTCACCTCTAATTCCCTCCTCACTCTTCTCTTCTCCATATAACGCTGTAAAACTCTCTGGGTGAAACAAGTTTCAGGGCAAGACATACCCAAGCAAATTCTCCAGCAGCAAGGAACACAGCCCTGAGCTCCAAGATATAGGAAGCCCAAAGTCACCCCAAAACCATAGACATCCCGTAACTCATTACTGGACATTTCATTGCACTCCAAAGAGAAGAAATACAGCTCCACCCACCAGAACACCGACACAAGCTTCCCTAACCAAGAAATCTTGACAAGCCACCTGTACAAACCCACACAGAGCAAGGAAACACCACAATAAAGAGAACTCCACAAACTGCCAGAATACAGAAAGGACACCCCAAACTCAGCAATTTAAACAAGATGAAGAGACAGAGGAATACCCAGAAAATAAAGGAACAGGATAAATGCCCACCAAACCAAACAAGAGCAAGAGATAGGGAATCTACCTGATAAAGAATTCCAAATAATGATAGTGAAATTGATCCAAAATCTTGAAATCAAAATGGAATCACAGATAAATAGCTTGGAGACAAGGATTGAGAAGATGCAAGAAAGGTTTAACAAGGACCTAGAAGAAATAAAAGAGAGTCAATATATAATGAATAATGCAGTAAATGAAATTAAAAACACTCTGGAGGCAACAAATAGTAGAATAACGGAGGCATTAGATAGGATTAGTGAATTAGAAGATAGAATGGTAGAAATAAATGAATCAGAGAGGATAAAAGAAAAACAAATTAAAAGAAATGAGGACAATCTCAGAGACCTCCAGGACAATATTAAACACTACAACATTCGAATCATAGGGGTCCCAGAAGAAGAAGACAAAAAGAAAGACCATGAGAAGATACTTGAAGAGATAATAGTTGAAAACGTCCCTAAAATGGGGAAGGAAATAATCACCCAAGTCCAAGAAACCCAGAGAGTCCCAAACAGGATAAACCCAAGGCGAAACACCCCAAGACACATATTAATCAAATTAACACAGATCAAACACAAAGAACAAATATTAAAAGCAGCAAGGGAAAAACAACAAATAACACACAAGGGAATTCCCATAAGGAATAACAGCTGATCTTTCAATAGAAACTCTTCAAGCCAGGAGGGAATGGCAAGACATACATAAAATGATGAAAGAAAATAACCTACAGCCCAAATTATTGTACCCAGCAAGGATCTCATTCAAATATGAAGGAAAAATCAAAAGCTTCTCAGACAAGCAAAAGCTGAAAGAATTCAGCACCACCAAACCAGCTCTCCAACAAATACTAAAGGATATTCTCTAGACAGGAAAAACAAAAACAATGTATAAACTCGAACCCAAAACAATAAAGTAAATGGCAACGGGTTCATACTTATCAGTAATTACCTTAAACGTAAATAGGTTGAATGCCCCAACCAAAAGACAAAGACTGGCTGAATGGATGCAAAAACAAGACCCCTACATATGTCGTCTACAAGAGACCCACCTCAAAACAGGGGACACATACAGACTGAAAGTGAAGGGCTGGAGAAGATTTTCCATGCAAATAGGGACCAAAAGAAAGCAGGAGTAGCAATACTTATATCAGATAAAATAGACTTTAAAACAAAGGCTGTGAAAAGAGACAAAGATGGTCACTACATAATGATCAAAGGATCAATCCAAGAAGAAGATATAACAATTATAAATATATATGCACCCAACACAGGAGCACTGCAATATGTAAGACAAATGCTAACAAGTATGAAAGGAGAAATTAACAATAACACAATAATAGTGGGAGACTTTAATATCCCACTCACACCTATGGATAGATCAACTAAACAGAAAATTAACAAGGAAACACAAACGTTAAATGATACAATAGACCAGTTAGACCTAATTGATATCTATAGGACATTTCATCCCAAAACAATGAATTTCACCTTTTTCTCAAGCACACATGGAACCTTCTCCAGGATAGATCACATCCTGGGCCATAAATCTAGCCTTGGTAAATTCAAAAAAATAGAAATCATTCCAAGCATCTTTTCTGACCACAATGCAGTAAGATTAGATCTCAATTACAGGAGAAAAACTATTAAAAATTCCAACATATGGAGGCTGAACAACACGCTGCTGAACAACCAACAAATCACACAAGAAATCAAAAAAGAAATCAAAATTTGCATAGAAACTAATGAAAATGAAAACACAACAACCCAAAACCTATGGGAAACTGTAAAAGCAGTCCTAAGGGGAAAGTTCATAGCAATACAGGCATACCTCAAGAAACAAGAAAAAAGTCAAATAAATAACCTAACCCTACACCTAAAGCAACTAGAAAAGGAAGAAATGAAGAACCGCAGGGTTAGTAGAAGGAAAGAAATCTTAAAAATTAGGGCAGAAATAAATGCAAAAGAAACAAAACAGACCATAGCAAAAATCAACAAAGCCAAAAGCTCGTTCTTTGAAAGGATAAATAAAATTGACAAACTATTAGCCAGATTCATCAAGAAACAAAGGGAGAAAAGTCAAATCAATAAAATTAGAAATGAAAATGGGGAGATCACAACAGACAACACAGAAATACAAAGGATCATAAGAGACTACTATCAACAATTATATGCCAATAAAATGGACAACGTGGAAGAAATGGACAAAATCTTAGAAAAGTACAACTTCCAAAAACTGAATCAGGAAGAAATAGAAAATCTTAACAGACCCATCACAAGCATGGAAATTGAAACTGTAATCAAAAATCTTCCAGCAAACAAAAGCCCAGGTCCAGACGTCTTCACAGCTGAATTCTACCAAAAATTTAGAGAATAGCTAACACCTATCCTGCTCAAACTCTTCCAGAAAATTGCAGAGGAAGATAAACTTCCAAACTCATTCTATGAGGCCACCATCACCGTAATACCAAAACCTGACAAAGATCCCACAAAAAAGAAAACTACAGGCCAATATCACTGATGAACATAGATGCAAAAATCCTTAACAAAATTCTAGCAATCAGAATCCAACAACACATTAAAAAGATCATACACCATGACCAAGTGGGCTTTATCCCAGGGATGCAAGGACTCTTCAATGTCTGCAAATCAATCAATGTAATACACCACATTAACAAATTGAAAAATAAAAACCATATGATTATCTCAATAGATGCAGAGAAAGCCTTTGACAAAATTCAACACCCATTTATGATAAGAACTCTCGAGAAAGCAGGAATAGAAGGAACATACCTCAACATAAAAAGCTATATATGACAAACCCACAGCAAACATTATCCTCAATGGTGAAAAACTGAAAGCATTTCCTCTAAAGTCAGGAACAAGACAAGGGTGCCCATTTTCACCATTGCTATTCAACATATTCAACAGTTTTGGAAGTTTTGGCCACAGCAATCAGAGCAGAAAAAGAAATACAAGGAATCCAAATTGGAAAAGAAGAAGTAAAACTCTCACTGTTTGCAGATGACATGATCCTCTACATAGAAACCCCTAAAGACTCCACCAGACAATTACTAGAACTAATCAATGATTATAGTAAAGTTGCAGGATATAAAATCAACACACAGAAATCCCTTGCATTCCTATGCACTAATAATGAGAAAACTGAAAGAGAAATTAAGGAAACAATTCCATTCACCATTGCAACGGAAAGAATAAAATACTTAGGAACATATCTACCTAAAGAAACTAAAGACCTATATATAGAAAACTATAAAACACTGGTGAAAGAAATCAAAGAGGACATTAATAGATGGAGAAATATACCATGTTCATGGATTGGAAGAATCAATATAGTGAAAATGAGTATACTACCCAAAGCAATTTATAGATTCAATGCAATCCCTATCAAGCTACCAACGGTATTCTTCACAGAGCTAGAACAAATAATTTCACAATTTGTATGGAAATACAAAAAACCTCGAATAGCCAAAGCGATCTTGAGAAAGAAGAATGGAACTGGAGGAATCAACCTACCTGACTTCAGGCTCTATTTCAAAGCCACAGTTATCAAGACAGTATGGTACTGGCACAAAGACAGAAATATTGATCAATGGAACAAAATAGAAAGCCCAGAGATAAATCCACGCACATATGGACACCTTATCTTTGACAAAGGAGGCAAGAATATACAATGGATAAAAGACCATGTCTTTAACAAGTGGTGCTGGGAAAACTGGTCAACCACTTGTAAAAGAATGAAACTAGAACACTTTCTAACACCATACACAAAAATAAACCCAAAACGGATTAAAGATCTCAACGTAAGACCAGAAACTATAAAACTCCTAGAGGAGAACATAGGCAAAACACTCTCCGATATACGTCACAGCAGGATCCTCTATGACCCACCTCCAAGAATATTGGAAATAAAAGCAAAAATAAACAAATGGGACCTAATTAAACTTAAAAGCTTCTGCACAACAAAGGAAACTATTAGCAAGGTGAAAAGCCAGCCTTCAGAATGGGAGAAAATAATAGCAATTGAAGCAACTGACAAACAACTAATCTCAAAAATATACAAGCAACTCCTACAGCTCAACTCCAGAAAAATAAATGACCCAATCAAAAAATGGGCCAAAGAACTAAATAGATATTTCTCCAAGGAAGACATACAGATGGCTAACAAACACATGAAAAGATGCTCAACATCACTCATTATCAGAGAAGTGCAAATCAAAACCACTATGTGGTACCATTTCATGCCGGTCAGAATGGCTGCGATCCATAAGTCTACAAGCAATAAATGCTGGAGAGGGTGTGAAGAAAAGGGAACCCTCTTACACTGTTGGTGGGAATGCAAACTAGTACAGCCACTATGGAGAACAGTGTGGAGATTCCTTAAAAAACTGGAAATAGAACTGCCTTATGATCCAGCAATCCCACTGCTGGGCATACACACTGAGGAAACCAGAAGGGAAAGAGACACATGTACCCCAATGTTCATCACAGCCCTGTTTATAATAACCAGGACATGGAAGCAACCTAGATGCCCATCAGCAGCTGAATGGATAAGAAAGCTGTGGTACATATACACAATGGAGTATTACTCAGCCATTAAAAAGAATACATTTGAATCAGTTCTAATGAGGTGGATGAAACTGGAGCCTATTATACAGAGTGAAGTAAGCCAGAAGGAAAAACACCAATACAGTATACTAACGCATATATATGGAATTTAGAAAGATGGTAACAATAACCCTGTGTACGAGACAGCAAAAGAGACACTGATGTATAGAATAGTCTTATGGACTCTGTGTGAGAGGGAGAGGGTGGGGAGATTTGGGAGAATGGCATTGAAACATGTGTAATATCATGTATGAAACGAGTTGCCAGTCCAGCTTCGATGCACGATACTGGATGCTTGGGGCTGGTGCACTGGGACGACCCAGAGGGGGGGTATGGGGAGGCAGGAGGGAGGAGGGTTCAGGATGGGGAACACAGGTATACCTGTGGTGGATTCATTTTGATATTTGGCAAAACTAATACAATATTGTAAAGTTTAAAAATAAAATAAAATAAATCATGATGGGTAAATATAAGCATAACATAATACCAGTAAAGATACATGGGGATAGTGGTGCATTTTTTTTTTTTTTAAGCTTAAAATAATTGTAGGAAAAAACCTGATAGATTTGACTGTATAATGTGAAACTTTATTACTGCTTTATTCTATTCTATTCCTTTAAACAATTCTATTCTATTCTGTCCTACCAAACAGATTTTATTAATATTCCCATTGTTGTTTTTCAGTCACGAAGTCATGTCCAACTCTTTGCAACCCCATGGACTGCAACATGCCAGGCTTCCCTGTCCTTCACCATCTCCTGGAGTTGGCTCAAACTCATGCCCATTAAGTCAGTGATGACATCCAACTATCTCATCTTCTGTCACCTCCTTATCCCCCTGCCCTCAATCTTTCCCAGCATCAGGATCTTTTCTAATAAGTTAGTTCTTGACATCAAATGGCCAAAGTGTTGGAGCTTTAGCTTCAGTATCAATCATTCCAATGCATATTTGGAGTTGATTTCCTTTAGGATTGACTGGTTTAATCTCCTTGCAGTGCAAGGGACTCTTAAGACTGTTCTCTAGCATCACAGTTCAAAAGCATCAATTCTTCAGTGCTCAGCCTTCTTTATGTTCCAACTCTCACATCTGTACATGACTACTGGAAAAACCATAGCTTTGACTCTATGAACATTTGTAGGCAAAGTGATGTTTCTTTTTTTTTTAATATACTATCTAAGTTGGTCATAGCTTTTCTTCCAATGAGCAAGCCTCTTTTAATTTGATGGCTGCCGTCTCCATCCACAGTGATTTTACTCCAAGTAATAGAACTTAAATTGTGATTTTAAAAGTGCTATTCTTATTCAGATCTAGAGAAAAAGTGTATTATTAGTACATACTAATTAAGATCATATGAAATAAAACAGAACTTGGGTTTATATTCTTACTTTTGTACTTAATAGGTGTGTGAACCTGGGCAAGTTACTTAATACCTCTGAGCTTCTGTAACCACATATATAGAGTGAAATTGATAATAATAATAGTTACAAAGCTAGTTTTTGTGAAGTGATTGGAATAGTGTCTTGCTACATAGGGAGCACTAGTTGTTTTCTATTATTATTTGTGTTTGTATTAGGGTCTTCCAGAGAAACAGAACCAATAGGATGTGTGTGTAAGTAGAATGACATTTATTTTAAGTATTCAACTCATGATATTATGGAGGCTCAGTTCAGTTCAGTTGCTCAATCGTGTCTGACTCTTTGCAACCCCATGAACCACAACACGCCAGGCCTCCCTGTCCATCACCAACTCCTGGAGTCCACCCAAACCCATGTCCATCAAGTCAGTGATCCCATCCAACCATCTCATCCTCTGTTGTCCCCTTCTCCTCCTGCCATTAGTCTTTCCCAGCATCAGGGTCTTTTCCAATGAGTCAGCACTTCACATCAGGTGGCCAAAGTAGTGGAGTTTCAGCTTTAACATCAGACCTACCAATCAGCACCCAGAACTGATCTCCTTTAGGATGGACTGGTTGGATCTCCTTGCACTCCAAAGGACTCTCCAACACTACAGTTCAAAAGCATCAATTCTTCAGCACTCAGCTTTCTTTATAGTCCATCTCTCACATGCATACCTGACTACTGGAAAAACCATAGCCTTGACTAGATAGACCTTTGTTGACAAAGTAACGTCTCTGCTTTTCAATATGCTGTCTAGGTTGGTCATAATGTTCCTTCCAAGGAGTAGGTGTCTTTTAATTTCATGGCTGCAATCACCATCTGCAGTAATTTTGGAGCCCAGAAAAATAAAGTCAGCCACTGTTTCCCCATCTTTTTGCCATGAAGTGATGGAATCGGATGCCATGATCTTAGTTTTCTGAATGTTGAGCTTTAAGCCAATTTTTTCACTCTCCTCTTTCATTTATTATGGAGGCTGGCAAGTACAAATTCTGCAGGGTGGAGATTCAGGAAAGAATTGATGTTATAGTTCAAGTCCAACCATCAGGCTGAAGACACAGGAAAAGCCAATGCTTGACTTTCAAATCTGAAAGGCGTTTGCCACAGGATTCTCTCTCGTTCAGGAAAGATCAGTGTTTTAGTATATTCATACCTTCAACTGATGATGTGAGGCCCACGCACTTGCTGGAGGGCAATTTCATTCAAAATTCACTGATTTGAATGTTATTCTTACCCCCAAACACCTGCACAGAATCATCTAGAATAATGTTTGGCCACAGATGGGCATTGTGACCCAGCCAAATTGACACATAAAATTAGTCATCATAGAGCTCAATAGATTTCACGTCATGGTAAAATAAAGAAACATGCTAATTGTTCAGCACACTGAAGACACTGGGAAACGACTGAGGTATCCAAGTGGAATATTATATTATTTTCAAATATCGTATTTTAATGAAACAAATACAATTCAAAATAATAAGAAAGGTTATTTGAATTTGTATAAAAATTACAAATATTTTTTCCCAAATTTTTGAATAGAAAACTTGAGTTTGCTTCCAACAGTTTACCTCAGCTTTTTCAGTTGAAGTGACTATGAAAAATTTTTGAAGAATAATCTTTTAAATTAAAAAAATATATATATTTAATTTTCTTTCTGGAGTATAGTTGCTTTACACTGTTGTGCTAGTTTCTGCTATATAGCAAAATGAATCAGCTCTACATATGCATATACTTAAAAGGCCTGATATTAAATTTAAAGAAATGATGTTAAAGCTATTCTTCATTTTCTCCCTTTGAGAAACAATGTTGAGATTTCTTGTTACAATGCAAATGAATTTCAAATCCAGTCTCATGTTCACATATAGCGTATTCCAAAAGCTGATGAATATCTAAACTGTGGAAGTTCACGTGGAGTTAGATAGTCATGTTGCAGCCTAGATGTCAGTAAAACGACAAGTCAGCTAAAGGTGCACATGTTTCTGATGAATGTGAAGATAGATTTGGGAGCCCAGGTGGACCTGTATTTGCCAGGAAATTTCACCAGACACAATATTCACCCCTTCCTGCCTGACTGCCTCTCCACAGACCTATCCTGCTGTACCATGGCCCTTATCCACAATGGGGCCATGGAGACAGTTGTTCAGGTGGCTGGATTAACCAGATTAGCATATGATGGCAAAGCAGAGAGCAAAGCAGAGGATGTCGGGGTTAGTCTCCTTGTTGTCCTGTGGGGCAGGCCATCAGAGCACTCTATGCAAACTGCCTTCCATATTGTACCTGAGGAGGCTGCCAGGTCTGTGTGGCCAGCTCCCTGTCTTTGTCCCAATATTTCTAGGCACCCTTGTACATTGTACATTAATCAAAAAGCTCTTTTCATTCAGCACTGTCCCCCTAGCAGAATGTCTGCTACAGAGTAGGTGCTTAGTAATATTTATTAAATAAAATTTGTTTATGAACTAGCTAATATTTTATATTATCATATTCATACTAATTTCAGTAGAAAAGCTTTTCTTTGTCCTTGCATGGCTAAGAAGTTTACTGACAATAGCTGGACTATTCATCGTAGTGAAAAATGTGGAAAAAAAATATCCATTGACAAATGGATAATCAAAGTGATGTATTCATATAGTGAAAGGGAAATTTGCTCAGTCCTGTCTGACTCTTTGTGACCCCATGGAATATACAGTCCATGGAATTCTCCAGGCCAGAATACTGGATAGGGAGCTTTTCCCTTCTCCAGGGGATCTTCCTAACTCAGGGATTGAACCCAGGTCTCCCACATTGCAGGTGGATTCTTTACAAGCTGAGAAACTACAGAAGCCCAAAATACTGGAGTGAGTAGCCTATCCCTTCTCCAGAGGATCTTCCCAACCCAGGAATCAAACTGGGGTCTCCTGTGTTGCAGGTGGATATCCATGTTGTGGAATATTAGTCAGCCTTATAAAGGAATGGGATTCTGATACATGTTACAACATGAATGAAATTTAAAATATTCAGCTAAGTGAAATAAGCCAGATACAAAAGGGCAAATATTGTATGATTCCACTTAGGTAAGGTACTTGTGCTAAGTCGCTTCAGTTGTTTCTAACTCTGTGTAACCCTATGGACTGTCGCCCGTTAGGTCCCCTCTGTCCATATGGGACCCTCCAAGCAAGAATACTGGAGGGTGTTGCCATTTCCTTCTCCAGAGGATCTTCCCAACCCAGGAATCACACCCACGTCTCTTACATCTCCTGCATTGGCAGGCGAGTTCTTTACCATTAGCACCACCTGGGAAGCTGCTGCTGCTAAGTCGCTTCAGTCCTGTCCGACTCTGTGCGACCCCATAGATGGCAGCCCATCAGGCTCCCCCGTCCCTGGGATTTTCCAGGCAAGAACACTGAAGTGGGTTGCCATTTCCTTCTCCAATTCATTAAAGTGAAAAGTGAAAGTGAAGTCGCTCAGTCTTGTCCGACTCTTTGCAACCCCATGGACTGCAGCCCACCAAGCTCCTCTGTCCATGGGATTTAAGAGCAGTCAAATTCACAGAGATGGAAAATAGAATGTGGTCACCAGCAGGTAGGGTAGGGGACCGCATGGAGTTATTGTTTGTTAGGTTCAGGTTTTAGTTTCGAATGATGAAAAATAATTCTGGAGTTGGATGGCAGTAATGGTTGTATGATGGTGTTATTTACTTAACGTCACTTATACATTGTCAATTACGTATAATGTCAATTATACATTGAATCATTAAAATGACAACTTTATATATGTTTATGTTATTTTACTATGATTTTTAAAAATGTTGATTGACAGGATTTGTACAGAATAAGGGTATATGTTCTGCCTTAAAGAAGTATCCAGGTCTCTACCTTTTCTCTAAAAAAAAAAAAAGAAAAACCAAAAATTAAAAATGAGAACCTCAAAATGATTTTAAAATGGCTTTTATGAATTTCATCCTTAAAAGTACAAGCTTTGGGCTCAGATGCACCTGGCTACAGATGGAATGATCAACTACTAAAATAATCATTATTCTCTGTTGAATATTTAAGCCCAATGAACTGTAACATTATGTTCTATGTATAAAACTATTTTTCAGCTATTACCAGTCTTAAACAAGTGTTTATAAATCATGAAGATATTATTTTCTGGCTAAATATGTAGTAAAAAATAAAATGTTATACAGATGTTATCAAAACACTACACAAGGGGGAAAGTTTTCAAACAAGGAAGATCAGAAATGAACCACCTAAAAAAAAAAAGAAAAGAAAAGAAATGAACCACCTAACCTAGTAGCAGTTATATTTGTGTGATGAGATCATTGAAAAAAAAATTATGTTTCTGTGTTGTTTAAGCTTTTTATAATGAGTATGTCTCTATAATGTCTACTTAAAAAGGATCCTAGAATATCCTTAAGAATGTCCACTTAATTCTTTATTGTCCTTTTCAAGGGTAGTAACTCTCCTTTTATTTATTTTTAACTGAAATTTGGATTTGAAAATAAAACTGTTTAACATATTTATTATTCAGTATCAGTCAACAACAATGCTTTAAGCATTCCCTTGCTAATTTATAGCCTTCCAATTTTTAATTGACTATTTCTTGGTATAAAAGACACATTCACCATTCTCATTTCATACTTTGATTTACCTGGTTTTAAACTTAAGGCCTCTGTGGCATGGATTTTGTCCTTGATGAGGTACTTCTAAGGGTGTTTAGGAGATTCTGGGCTTGTGGACCCTTTGGTGAGAAAGCAAATGAACAAACAAACAACGGGAATAGAAGGCAGGACTGGGGAAGTTAAATGACTATAATCTTTGCATAATTTTACTTGTAAAATTGAGATGAAACTAATACTCTGTCTGGCAAATGTGTAATTGTTTATGTGGGAAGCCTGAGAGCATATGGACTGTTGAAAACGTTGACAATACAGAACTGGTGATATTGTCCCAGTATGATTAAGAAGATACTGGTTTGGGAAGCTTACCAGATAGGAAGTCAAGGGGCGGGGAGTATCAGACTAAACTTTGTCATTAATTTTTCTTTAACCTTCAGAAGCTACCTTGCTCCGAGGAGGGCTTCATTTTCACATTTATAAAATAGACTTACAACTATTTCTGAGCAACAAAATAGGGCTTATTTACTAAAGGTAAAATACTATAGTTTGTTGGCCTTTATTGTTGCTATTAATAAAAATAACCAGAAAAATATAGTCTCTGTCCTTAGGGAAGTCCCAATGAAATAATGCATGGCTAAAGTAAAATGACTAAAATTTATGAAAGAATTGTTAATAGTCATAAGAAGGAAACACAGGGTTTGATGAAGACTCAAAGGAAGGAAGGAAAGAAGGAAGGAATATTCGTTGTGTATTAGATTAGGCAGTGAATAATGATTGTGGAGGAGGTGACCTTTGAGACGGGCACTGAAGGTAGGATTTGGATGTCCAGCTGGGATGAAAGGAATAGCAGGTGAAGGGAGTGACCCAAGGAGGGGCCTGGTGATGTGACAAACAGGGGGTCACATTTAGCTAAGATTATGGGAATGGTAAAGTCGAGTGGTATGAGATATGAATAGAAAAATAGATGGAGTCATATTATGATCTAATTGGTATAGTGAGTTGGAACATTATTTGCCGGGAGCTGGCAAGAGATATTCCACTCATGACAAAGGTCATGAGGAAGGAGGCTCAGCATACGTAAAGATGGGATCGAGCCTCAGGAGTCCCCCTGGATATTCTCGAGCATCTACCCCCAAAAAACCAGAGTCTGCCTACTTTATTGCTTTGTGCTCTCACCTCTGACTTTACTGGGGGCTGTCCCCCCCCCACCATCTCGCTCTCTCTGTCAAAGAGTTAACTTACAGCTCCAATTAATAAAGTTCCTGCGCAACTAGGAGTGTTTAAATCCAAACCCCTCAGATGGCTCTCTAACTTGCCTGACAAGTTTACCCGGACTCCTACAGCTATGCATACGATTGTTTACAGTCTCCCAGCCTCGAGAGGCACGGGAAGCTTAAGATATTCAAATAGCTTAGAGCCTCTCAGAGAGTTAGAAACTGTCAGAATAAACTAGTAAAAGATTTCATTGATGAGCCAATGCTTGTTGCCAAGTTTTCACATTCCCTGAATTGTATCCTTGAATGTGTATTAATTAATATAGTTGGTATGTAGAAAACATAAGTAGTGGCCTTGGTGTTAGTAACTTTAGACCCTTAAGGTAATAAATTCTTTCCTTTGTTGTAAACCCATTACACATCCGCCCTATAGGAATGCAATTTTATCTTCGGAACATGGCGCCAAACCTTAAAATAATTACTCTTAGAGAAAATAAGTCTTTGTTGATAAGTCCTTGTCAAGAGTCATAAAATGTTAGTAGGCCTTCTGGCCAGAAGATGATGTAAATCACCTAAACCATTTGTATATGATAAATTTGCAGGAAAGAAGCCCTAGTTTTTGATAAGGATCAAAAACTGCTGACTTTGCATCCCCTATTATCCTCTATGTGTAACTTAGGGTATATAAGCCCCTGTTAAAAATAAAGCTATGGGCCTTGCTCACCAATGCTTGGTCTCCCCATGTCATTCTTTTCACATTCTGGATGAAGTCTCCATCTGGAGCGCGGATATCCTCTGCGACCATTTATTTACCTGGGCTTCTAAGACCCACTCGAGAAGGTGTCTAAGGTGGGGCACCTTCCACTATTCAAGAGGGCGCCTGTGGCCTCCGTGGCCAGAGCTAACCTGGTGTCATGGGTTATATTGATTTTCCACGTAAACCAAGCTACTCAGCCTCTTTTCTCCACTGAATTTTCCTACTGAGCTATCCTCATTCTATTACTCTTTATATCTCTAATTAACCTTTAAATAGTCGCTTAGGCCGTCTCTCCTTCGAATAGCCTGGATCAGCCGGGGCTGGACCCCGGCAATTATTCTCTAGAAAAAGGCTAATTTATATCACATTAGGGCTACCCTGTTGGAAAGGTGGCTTTGTGTAGGATGGTCAGAGTGTCTAGAGGTGATAAGACCAGGTAGGAGCTAGTGCAATAGTCTGGATGAGAATAATAGTGATAATTAAGCAAGAATGAGAAGTAATATTTATTGAGCACTTACTATCTTCTAGGCACATTATATACACTATGCCATGTAATTCCTTACTGTGAGTACCACTAACTTGCAGCTACGCTTGAAGAAACAGAAACTCAGGGGTTTTAAATAATTAAATAACTTGCTCAATGTCAAGAGCTGGTGTTCCAACCTGAAAGTGTCCTCCTAAGGTACACACACTCTTTTGTTTTTGTTTTTAATTAAGATTTTATTTTGAGATAATTGTAGATGAAATAATGAGAAATAATTATGAGAAATATGAGAAATAATACAGAGAGATCCTATGCACTTTTTTCTTATTTTTTCTAATGTAACATCTCCTGTGCTTTACCTACTTTATGTATCTACCCTCCTCCAAACCCCTGACAATCAGTGATCTTTTTCTGTCTGTATATTTCTGCCATGACATTTTCTATAATGTCATGTAATGGGAATAACAATATATGTAGCTTTTGAAGACTAGGACCCATGTTCCTCAACTAGCAAAGACTTTGAATTAGAGCCTTTCCTATATCTTCTGATTTTTATAAAGTAATTTATTCTTCTAGCTTTGCCAGTTTTTGCTAAATGGGAATAAATTTTTCTTTTGTTTGTTTTGTAGGGCAAACAATCTAACTTCAAGAAACCAGGATAACAATCAATAAACTGATAATGCTAGAAAGAACTACCCCACACCTTACGTTAATTTACAAAGTCATTGTGATTCCCCTGGGGTCAGTTCTTCTCTGCTGCCTCACTGTATCAGGCCTCAAGAGCTACATTTCAGAGTTGAACAGCAATTATCACCCAGGAAGTTTTCTTATTTAAAACTGCCTTTATTAATTAGTTCCTCTGAAACTTGTTTCTTTCAAGGTTAGTAATCGCCCATATCTGAACACTCAATCAGTCTTAATAATGCCCAAAGCATCTTGTTAGAGAGAAGATTAGTAAAAGTGTTGGGTCTTGGACTCTGTCTCACACTGGGATGAAAAACTTAAGTTAGTTTTTTGCTGTAATAGCTTCTCTGAAGATGTAACTACTGATTTCTCAGGTTTGAAACTCATTCAAAGTTGTTTTGAATCCCAGAAGTGTTAGAAGTGAAAACTACCTTAGTAATAATCAGGGCTGATCCTTCTGTTTGTGAGATGAGGGAACTAGTAGATAAAGAATTGATTGGCTTAAGGTCATGGAGGTAGAAGTGTAATACTAAGAACCTGGTCCTCATGATGATTAGGGAGGTTATACCTCGTAGGGTCCCATGATATTATAAAAAATAGAGGAAAGAAGCAAGGAGGGAGGAAAATGAAGCTCAAATAACTAATCACACTGAAAGAGAATATTAAACATTTTATGATTAACTCATGACTATTCCCAAAGGACATTCTATTAAAAAAGACAATCATATTCTTGTGGAATTTTAGAAATATGTGATAGAGAAGTAAAGGAGAATTTTTAAAAAAGAAAGTCAGTGCTTCCTGGTACTTTTTGACAGAGGCCATAAGGGGAAGGAAATAGTCTTGAGCACTCAGGGAAATAATGACCCTTGCTCTCAACTAAATCAACTTTGCTTTCTTTTCTGGCCAGCTTTTTTTTTTTTTTTTTTTAATGAATCTTTTCTCTGAGAGACAGTTGACTGGTATAATCTGGGGAATGGGTATAGCAATATATGCAAATATACTTTATATAGTTTCAATGCATGTAAACTTTGTATTTTGGAGCCCAAAAAGATAAAGTCTGACACTGTTTCCACTTTTTCCCCATCCATTTCCCATGAAGTGATGGGACCAGATGCCATGATCTTCATTTTTTGAATGTTGAGCTTTAAGCCAACTTTTTCATTCTCCTCTTTCACTCTCATCAAGAGGCTTTTCAGTTCCTCTTCACTTTCTGCCATAAGGGTGGTGTCATCTGCATATCTGAGGTTATTGATATTTCTCCTGGTAATCTTGATTCCAGCTTGTGCTTCTCCCCAGCGTTTCTCATGATGTACTCAAATACGCAGGGTGACAATATACAGCTTTGACGTACTCCTTTCCCTGTTTGGAACCAGTCTGTTGTTCCATGTCCAGTTCTAAGTGTTGCATCCAGATTTCTCATGAGGCAGGTCATGTGGTCTGGTATTCCCATCTCTTTCAGAATTTCCCACAGTTTATTGTGATCCACACAGTCAAAGGCTTTGACGTATACTGTATACACACACATAAATACACTCAGAGGAAATGTATGACAGAACAAACATTATACTAGTTTAGGGGGAGGTCCTGAATTGATGAAGTAATTTTGAGTAGGTATTACAAGACATAACAATGTTGTTTTAAGATAAAAGTGAGAGAATTGCAGTAAAAAACCATGAGTAATTATGCAAAAAAGAAATATGGGTGGGTCCCTGCTGTTACAGCACATGCAATAGTCAACCCAAAATGGATTAGAGACTTAAATGTAATTCTTTATACTGTAAAAACTACAAGAAAACATAGAGGGAAATATCCTTGACATTGGCAATGATTTTTTGAATGTGGCACCAAAAGCTCAGAAATCAAAAGCAGAAATCAAATTCATAGAAATGGTGAGTAGAGTGAGGACAGGAAGGTGTGGGAAACAGGGAGATGTTGGTCAAAGTGTGTGAAGTTTCAGTTATGTAGGATGAATAAGTTTGAGACACCCAAAGTGCTGCATGGTGATCATAGTTAATGATTATATTATATTGGAAACTTGCTAAGAGAGTAGATCTCAGGTGATCTCAACACACACACATACACACAAACACAATGATGTGAGAAGGTGGATATGTTAATTAGGTTTGATATAGTACTCCTTGCACTGTATATATGTGTGTATGAAAACATTGTGTTCTACTTCTTGCATTGCATCCTCAGTCATATCTGACTCAGGGAAAAAATCACCCAGTGTTCTTGGGGTTTGTGGTCTCTTCTACAGAAGATACAGGAAAATAAACAACTGCAAATATATGTAAATTATTCAGCATAATAAATACTACAAAGTTAGGATTCTAGATTATGGATGCTTGGAAGGGTATAGATTCTATAGCCAGGGCAGGAGAGCCTGGCTAAAGGACAGTGCTTCTTGTTGAACACATGTGTGAATACTTTAAGCACAGTATTATTTTTATACACCACAAGGTGGCAAGATTTATCCAACAAAAGCGTCTTTCCTTGTTATGCTGAAGTTGGACTGGGTTTTTTGACTGTACACATATGGACACAAATAATTATATAAAAAAAATTTTAAATCATTCATAAACACTGTCATTAATTATATTTAATATGTTTATAGATAGAGGGAAATAATTCTTTTAAATTTCTATTAGAAGGCTATATTAATTCATGTCTGTTACTAAAAAGAGTCAAAATCCCTAAAGTATATAGAAGGAAAATGAAAACTCCATTCAACCTACCACTTTATGTTTAACCTGCTTCAGGTCCAACTGATGACCCAGAAGGATGGGATGGGGAGGGAGATGGGAGGGGGGTTCAGGATGGGGAACGCATGTACACACATGGCTGATTCATGTCAACATATGGCAAAAACCACTACAATATTGTAAAGTAATTAGCCTACAATTAAAATAAATAAATTAAAAAACATAAACAAACAAACAAAAAATAATCACCTTCTTTCATCTTTTTAAATAGACTAATATTTTTTTAAGGTTAAATTTAATTTCAGGACAAGATTTATTGGAAAGTACAGAACATAAATCCTTTTAACAATTTTTTTCCTTTTATATTTGCCTGCAAAAGAGTATTATAATGTTGTTGTTTAGTCATTCAGCTGTGTCTGATTCTTTAGTGACCCCATAGCGAGCCGCCAGGCTTCTCTGTCTATGGGATTGTCCAGGCAAGAATTCTGGGGTGAGTTCCCATTTCTCTCTCCAGGAGATCTTCTGACCAAGGGATTGAACCCATGTCTTCTTCATTGGCAGGCAGATTCTTTACACTGAGGCACTTGGGAACTCTGGTGTTAGAGTATTTGCTTTCAATTACATTTCCATGATTGATTAAGTTATCTTTCTTGAAGGCAGGGACTACATGTTTGTTTGCTTTTGATTTTTAAACTCAGCAATGCCTATTTGTCTTACCATACATATATCTCTAATATTCTTGTCAGAGCACTGCTTGATAAAATTTATGGAATTAGATAGGAATTTCACATTACCAGAAAAGCTGCAATTTCTGAGATTTTATGCCATCTTCCCTAAAGGATACGAAGAGCACCTCAGTATTCAAAATAAAGAAATCAAACAATATTAATATTAATTCTAAAATTATATATTATCTATGTTAAACAAGGTTCTAAACACTTTGTGTGTTTTAACTTATTTTGCAAATTATTCATAGAATGCTTAAATACAGTTGCTATTTGCTGTTTTAAAAAACAATTTTACTTCTTAGAGAAATGTATATCTTATACACTTTTTATTTTAGTTATCTGAGGTTTAAGAAAGTTTCCCACTGCCCTAGGCAGGTTTTTATCTCTTTCAATTGTTTGAGGTTTGAGTGAGATGATATCCATAAAATTATCAACCCTGTGCCTGGAATTCAGCAAGAACTTGCCATAGTAACCATTCTTTTTATTAAGTGTTGAGAGTGGAGGACAGAGGTGGAGGGATTCCTGAGTTCTTGGTGTTGATGGTGCTTTGCGCATGTGTCTTTTTGAATCATGGTTTTCTCAGTTATATGTTCAATAGTGGTGATTCTATTTTTAGAATTTTTTAAAGGAATCTCCATACTGTTCTCCAAGTGGCTGTATCAATTTACATTCCCATCAACAATGCTAGGGAACTCCCTTTCCTCCACACCCTCTCCAGCATTTATTGTGTGTAGGTTTTTTGATGATGGCCATTCTGATCAGTGTAGATTGGCACCTCATTGTAGCTTTGATTTCCTTTCTCCTGTATGGATGTGAGAGGTGGACTATAAAGAAAGTTGAGCGCAGAAGATTTGATGCTTTTGAACTGGAGAAGACTCTTGAGAGTCCCTTGGACTGCAAGGAGATCCACCCAGTCCATCCTAAAGGAGATCAGTCCTGGGTGTTCATTGGAAGTGCTGATGTTGAAGCTGAAACTCCAATACTTTGGCCATGTGATGTTAAGGACCAACTCATTTGAAAAGACCCTGATGCTGGGAGAGATTGAAGGCGGGAGGAGAAGGGGACAACAGAGAATGAGATGGTTGGATGGCATCACTGACTCAATGGACATGAGTTTAAGTAAACTCCGGGAATTGGTGATAGAGAGGGAAGCCTGGCGTGCTGCAGTCTATGGGTTCGCAGAGAGTCAGACATGACAGAGCGACTGAACTGAACTGAACTGAACAATTAGTGATGCTGAGCATCTTTTCCTATGTCTCTTGGCCATCTGTGTTTTATTTAGACCTTTAGCCAATTTTTTGATTGGTTGTTTGTTTTTAGATAGTGAGTTGCATGAGTTCTTTGTATATATTGGAGATGAATCCTTGTCAGTACCTTGTACGGAAATGCACCTCGTTGGGGATCACCATTACAAAGAACAGTGAGTGATTCATACTATTTTTGCAAGATGGTGGGGGAATGCCAGATGTTTTAGGCTAATTTTTGACTTGAATTATGTGGCATTACTAGAAGCATGCAAGATGGAGTAGCTTGCAAAAATATTGCAAGCTCAAGGAACAGCATGCTCAAATCCAAGGAGAGGTGCTCATGGTGGAGGCTTTCCAGGTTATAAGACAGAGTTCGAAGGGTCTGCACCATTGAAAGCATGGTGATGATGACTAGCAGAAGATGTGACTGGGCAGGAAGACCGTAATTTATGAGCCTTTTTGTGTCATGTAGGGAAGCACGAACTATTATCTTGTCAAGTTCCAATACTGGTCCTAGGTTATTTAGAGGGACTGTGATTTACAGTAGGGTCATAAACAGAACTGAAGTGACTTAGCAGCAGCAGCAGCATAAACAGAAACATTTTTCTTTGATTGAGATCCTGTTTATAGAAGTACAAATGACTCAGCCTTAATTTGTCTAGCCTTGTGCAGGGATCTCCTCTATTATGCAGCTCAGTTGGTAAAGAATCCACCTACAATGCAGGACACCCTGGTTTGATTTCTAGGTTGGGAAGACCCACTGGAGAAGGGACAGGCTACCCACTCCAGAATTCTCAGGCTTTCCTTGTGGCTCAGCTGGTAAAGAATCTGCCTGCAATGTGGGAGACCTGGGTTCAATTCCTGGATTGGGAGGATCCCCTGGAGAAGGGAAAGGCTACCCACTCCAGTGTTCTGGCCTAGAGAATTCCATGGACTAGTCTATGGGGTCACAAAGAGTCTGACACGGCTGATCCACTTTCAATTTCCTCTATTATGCAAGAGTATTTCATAAATTTAAGAGCACAGTCAGTTATTATGACCTTGCTCCTTTTTCTTCTCCTTCCAAAAAATGGCCCCTGTGCCTGACATAGTTACAGTTAAGCAGCTTTGCCCTCTTGCATTCTCTGAGTATATTAGTGTGACTTGCTTAGTTATGTCTGACTCTGTGATCACACAGATTGTAGGCCACCAGGCTCCTCTGTCCATGGAATTCTCCAGGCAAGAATACTGGAGCTGGTTGCCATTTCCTTCTTCAGGGGATCTTCCTAATCCATGGATAGAACCTGGATCTCCTGCATTGGCAGGCAGATTCTTTATCATCTGAGCCACCAGGGAAGCCTCATTCTCTGAGTGGTCCTTAGGGATCCTAGGCACACAGTGACGTTTTCTGCCCCTTTGCCTTAGTTCCCCTTCATCCTTTGCTTCAAGATCAGGCAAATGTGTATGGCACTGAGTGGGTGTTTAGATAGAGGAGGGCTCTCCTATCCCACCTGTAGTGGTGAAAGCCTCCAAGTCACAGGATAGGAGTGACACATAGGTTTTGCAGAGGCTCTAACAGCACTTTGCCTGACCAAGTACTATTTCCTCCTTTTTCTTTCCAGGACTCAGATATGAATATTTGAGTACATCATCAAAAGGCATTTTTTAAAAGTTGACAGAAAGTTTTATATATTTAAGATGTATGACATGATGCTTTAATATACATATACACTGGGAAATGATTATCACAATTAAGCTAATTAACACATTCATTACTTCATGTAGTTACCATTTTTTATGAGTGATAAGAGCACTGAAGATTTATTCTCTTAGCAAATTTCAAGTATATCATATACTTGTTTTCTACAGTACTTTTTAAAAATTAGTTTTAATTGGAGGATGATTGCTTTACAGTGTTGTTTGTTTCTGCCATAAATGGACATGAAGCAGCCACAGATATGCCTCCATCGCCCTACTCTTGCACCTCCCTCTCCCTTCCCCACACCATTCCATCTCCCCACCCCATCATGCCTCCTCACCCCATCCCACCCCATCCCTGTAGGTTGTCACAGAGCCCCACACCCCTTTAGCTTGTCACAGAGCACTGGGTTGAGCTGCCAATGTCATACAGCAGATTCCCACTGGCTGTCTATTTTGCATATGGTAATGCATATGGTAATGTATATGCTTCCATGCTCCCCTCTCAGTTCGCCCCACCCCCTCCTGCCCCCACGGTGTCCACAATTCTGTTCTCTATGCCTGTGTCTCTGCTGCTTCCTGCAGAGACACAGAGGAGCCTGGAGGCCTCCAGTCCATGGAGTCACCAAAAGCTGGACATGGCTGAGCGTCTGAGCACATAGGTTCATCAATACCATTTTTCTAGAGCCCATCAGTTCAGTCGTTCAGTTGTGTCTGACTCTTTGTGACCCCATGAATTGCACCACACCAGGCCTCCCTGTCCATCACCAACTCCCGAGGTCCACCCAAACTCATGTCCATCGAGTCGGTGATGCCATCCAGCCATCTCATCCCCTGTCGTCCCCTTCTCCTCCTGCCCCCAATCCCTCCCAGCATCAGAGTCTTTTCCAATGAGTCAACTCTTACATGAGGTGGCCAAAGTACTGGAGTTTCAGCTTTAGCATCATTCCTTCTAAAGAACACCCAGGGCTGATCTCCTTTAGAATGGACTGGTTGCATCTCCTTGCAGTCCAAGGGACTCTCAAGAGTCTTCTGCAACAGTTCGAAAGCATCAATTCTTCAGTGCTCAGCTTTCTTTATAGTCCAACTCTCACATCCACACCTGACCACTGGAAAAACCATAGACTTGACTAGACAGACCTTCGTTGGCAAAGTAATGTCTCTGCTTTTGAATATGCTATCTAGGTTGGACATAACTTTCCTTCCAAGGAGTAAGCATCTTTTAATTTCATGGCTGCAATCACCATCCACAGTGATTTTGGAGCCCCCCCAAAAATAAAGTCTGACACTGTTTCCACTGTTTCCCCATCTATTTCCCATAAAGTGATGGGACTAGATGCCATGATTTTTGTTTTCTGAATGTTGAGCTTTAAGCCAACTTTTTCACTCTCCACTTTCACCTTCATCAAGAGGCTTTTGAATTCCTCTTCACTTTCTACCATAAGGGTGATGTCATCTGCATATCTGAGGTTATTGATATTTCTCCCGGAAATCTTGATTCCAGCTTGTGTTTCTTCCAGCCCAGCATTTCTCATGATGTACTCTGCATATAAGTTAAATAAGCAGGGTGACAATATACAGCCTTGATGTACTCCTTTTCCTATTTGGAATCAGTCTGTTGTTCCATGTCCAGTTTTAACTATTGCTTCCTGACCTGCATACAAATTTCTCAAGAGGCAGGTCAGGTGGTCTGGTATTCCCATTGAAAGGTTGTTGTTGAATCAACGCGAATACACCGGGATTCTTGGCCCCCGGAGGAGAATAATTCAATCCGGAGCCAGAGACGAGGCTTGATCGCTCAGAGCTTTTGTGTAATAAAGTTTTATTAAAGTATAAAGGAGAGAGAGAAAGCTTCTGACATAGGCATCAGAAGGGGGCAGAAAGAGTACCCCCCTGCTAGTGTTTAGCTGGATGTTATATAGTCACTAGCAGTCTGTTAATGAAAGAAAGGAATGTCTTAAAATTCAGAATGGCACCAGGCCCCTCACCCATAAGATGCATTTTGGGATAAATGGTTTATCCTGGGCCATAAAATGATTAACTTGAATCTTGAAGAAGGGCAGACCACCATACAAATAGTTTCATTTACATAGATTAGGGGAACAATATCCATACTGGTTTGTCAAGTAGGTTCTGGGCCAAGAGGCGGAACCGACTTGGAGACAGAGTTTTGGGGTAAAGGCATAGTACATTAGCATAGCTTAAGACAAACATTTCCATAAGAAAAAGGCATTGGTTATCTCTAGACTCGAGAATAGCTAACTTCAGGCGAAACCGGGTGTCATTATGGCAACACAGTATTTTAAGAGAAACCTCCCTTTAAATTTGTATAGAGAAGGAAAAAATATTGCTAGTTTGTTTCCTCCTGCCGCTTAAGAGAGATAAAAATGTCTGACACTTGCAGGCTATTTCCTCTATTTGGAGACCCCTGGCCTTCCTGCCTGTTACCCTCTCATTCCCCCCTTTTCTTTTAGGAGAATTATGTTGCCTAGGGAAAAGGGGCGTCGTTCTCATTCCATAACTACTTCCGAGCTGACAAGGGGCGTTGTCCCTAAATTGGTGAGGCAACATATTCTCCTAATCCTCATATTGAGGATATCTGATCCAGGGGCCCCAAATAATAGCTGGAGGAAGCTACAGTAGTAGCAGGAGTTTGAGCAACCATTTGTAACTTAAAAGCTTTCATGCGGCTAGAAACAAATCCAGTTATACAATTACAGATGCAGGGAGCAAACAGCAAGAACAAAACAACCAGAATTATTGTAATTAAGATAGTTGTCCACCATGGGGAACTAGTTAACGTTTTCCAAAGTGAAGCAATTGAGGCTTCAGGAGTGTCTATGGCCCTAATCATCTTGTTCATGTGGTTAGTAAAATGAGTAACATTCGTGCTCATATCAGGTATACATGTACAGCATTGGGTATGAATAATGGCACAAGTTCCTCCTTGTGCAGCTGTCAGAATGTCTAGAGCCAATCTGTTTTGTAAAACCACCTTTCTAATTTGTGCTTGTTCAGCATTAAGAGCTGAAATAGCCTTTTGAGAATCTTGTAATGCCTTTTGAGTAAAATTAGTCAAAGCATCTACTCGTAACATAACATCTGTAGTTTCCAAAGAGGGAACAAACGCTGCAGCCAAATAATCATACCAATAAAATACAGACCTTGCCCACCGAGTTCTAAGGTGGGGTAAATTAGCAGGCTTTTCTGGAAGCTCTGAAAATATAAAGCCATGAGTAAAGGCTAGACCCAGGGTGCATCTCCCTATCCAACCAGGGGGAAGCCATGCCCATAGGTAAGAGCCACATATCCAATAAGTTCCGTTTGGAGCAAGCCAGCGCGACTGAGATATCCAGTCCCAATTCGTGCCTGGCCAGACAAAGGGAGAACCTGAACTGGGATTGGAAAACACGGGAATGATTACATTGCATGTTTCCTGAGACAAACATCCCATTTGTTTCCAATCATTGTAATTAAGTTGTTGGCTAACTTTTGGGGACGGCTCTGTTTGTTCCCAGCATATAGAGGCAGTAGATATTAAACGTCCTTTTTCAGGAGTTAGCCATGTAACCTCATCCCATATTTGATAAACGTCAGGTAAAAAGCCATTAGATCTAGACCTATTTACCTTATATGTAGCAAAATAGTCATTGAACCGAGACAACGTATAATCAAAATTAAAAGTCACATTATGTCCATAGTTAGAGTACAAAGTGTTGCACCAGTCTATTTTAGGGTTGGTAGATGTCATCAGATGACGAAGAGGCATCGCATGTGATTGTTGTCGAAGGTATTCACAGACTTGGAGAAAGTCTTTTCCTTGAAGTGGGGATGTCCACCACGGGAAGCCTTCCACTGACGAAGAGGGGAGCGCTCCGCAGACCCAGCAGTTAGACCGATTGTGGAATGCAGCATAGGAGTGAGCCCAGGACAGGAAGACATTGTCTTGAGGATCCAACGGCAGACTCAGGATATTTGGAGTCAGCAGAAGTAAGCTCACATAGGTTAGCAGGCCCATCTAAAAGGTACAAAGTCAGAGCATAGAAAGTAAAGACATAAAATGAAGTCACTTAATTTTGGTCAGGGTGCCACCTCTTAACTCGAGTATGATGTACCCACGAATCAATTCCTGGCACTTTGACAGCTGTGGGAGAGGAAAGAATAACCTGGTAAGGACCTTCCCAGAGAGGCTCGAGGGATGGCCCCCCAGATCCCACTGTTTTTATGAGGACCTCGGTTCCTGGCTCAAATAGAGGCCTGCTTGACTCGGAGGCTGGGTCAGGAATCTTCTCCCGGAGCTCTGTTAACGTCTGTTGAAAAGCTGAGAGCTGAGTTACATAATTAGTTAATTCCAAGGCTTCAGGGTCTATAACAATGTCTGTGCGTAAGAAAGGCCTTCCATAAATACATTCAAAGGGGGACAGTCCCTCCTTTTTGGGGGTAGTTCGAGCCCTCATTAAAGCTATGGGTAGGACTTTAATCCATTTGTCCTGCGTCTCTTGAGTTAATTTGCGCAGATGCCTTTTGATAATGTCATTAGCTTTTTCAACTTTCCGGAGGATTGGGGTCTCCAGGAACAGTGTAAGTGATATTCTATTCCTAGAGCTTTAGATACCCCCTGAGTTACAGCCATTGTCACTCTGAAGGCTCCGTGGCAGCCCAAACCTGGGGATAATTTCATGGATTAAAATCTTTATAACCTCCTTAGCCTGTTCACTACGACAGGGAAAAGCCTCAGTCCATCCAGTAAAGGTATCTACCCAAACTTGTAAGCAAGAATATCCATTAGCTTTTGGCATATGAGTAAAATCAATTTCCCAATCCTCTCCAGGATACTTCCCACTTCGTTGTAATCCAGATTTTGCTAGCTTTTCAGTCTTTGGGTTATTTTTTTGACAAATCTCACACCTTTTGATAATATTCTTTAAAGTTTTCATTACATTTTTACCTTCAAACAAACGAGAAACCATTTGGTAAGTACTCTCAGCACCCAAATGAAAACTCTGATGTAAACCCTTAAGAATTTTCCACTGAGCATTTTCAGGAATTATTAATCGTCCATCCTCGGACTGTAACCATCCTTTATCAGTAATCTTTGCTCCTCGTTTCTCATATCTTTCTAATTCTTCCTCAGTATATTGTGGTCTTTCCTGTTCCACAGGACCTGTCCAGATCAAAGGCGTCTGTAGTGAAGGGGTTTCGTAAAGTGCCGCTTTTCTGGCTTGACAGTCAGCCAGATGATTACCTTCGGCTATTTTACTCCCATCCTTGCTGTGCCCTTTGCAGTGCATAACAGCTACTTCTTTAGGACAATATATAGCAGTTAAAAGTCTCTCGATCTCTCTGAAATGCTTAATAGGTTCTCCTGTTGCTGTTTTAAAGTGTCTCTCTTTCCATATTGCAGCATGAGCATGTAAAGTCAAATAAGCATACTTAGAATCTGTATAGATATTTACCCGCTGCCCTTTGCTTAACTCTAGAGCTCGGGTCAGGGCCACAAGCTCCGCTAACTGAGCACTAGTTTCCTGGGGGAGAGATTTTGCTTCTAAAACCTGTTCAGCAGTCACCACGGCGTAACCTGCTTTACGCTTTCCATCCTGAACAAAAGAACTGCCATCTGTAAATATTTCCATGTCAGGATTGTCTAATGGGGTATCCTTTAGATCCTCCCGAGCTGCATAGTTTAAAGTTAGGAATTGAGAACAATCGTGATCAGGTGTTTCATTTTCCTTCTCAGGAAGGAAAGTGGCAGGATTTAAATTTCCACAAACTTTAAGCTTAGTTACTGGTCCTTCTAACAACAATGACTGATACTTAAGAAGCCTACTGTCTGTCATCCAAATATTAACCTTAGAATTTAAGATTCCACTCACATCATGAGAAGTCAGTACAGTAAGGTTTCGTCCATTAATTATTTTTAAAGCTTCAGGTGCTAATAAAGCCGTTGCCCCAATTACTCTTAGGCAGTGGGGCCACCCATATGCAACTACATCTAATTCTCTGCTTAGATAAGCAATAGGTTGTTGGTGAGGCCCTCGGGGTTGTGTCAAAACTCCCAATGCCACACCTTTTCTTTCAGTGACAAACAAATTAAATTCTGACCCTGTGGGCAAGCTCAGAGCTGGAGCTTGCAGGAGAGCAGTCTGAAGAACCTTAAAAGCCTTTTGAGTTTCTGGAGACCAAACCAGTTTGTCGGTTTGGGCCTGCTGAGTTTCAGCTATAAGTTTATATAAAGGCCGGGCAAGTTCCCCATAACCCGGAATCCAAATGCGACAGTAACCTGTGATTCCCCAAAATCCTCTCAATTGTTTTAAAGTCATAGGTAGGGGGTGATTTAGTATAGGTTTAATTCTCTCAGGGCCTATGGCCCTAGTTTCTTCTGATATGATTAGGCCCAGATATCTAACCGATTGTTGATAAAGCTGAGCCTTTTCTCTTGATGCCTTGTAACCACAGCCTGCCAGAAAGTTTAAGAAATCTTCTGAGGCTCGCGAACAAGCTTCCTCTGTCTCAGCACAGAGCAAAATATCATCTACATATTGTAACACCACTGCTTCAGAGCTGTTAAAGTTTTGTAAATCCCGTGACAAACTTTGTCCGAATAAGTGAGGACTGTCACGAAATCCCTGGGGCAAAACTGTCCAGGTTAACTGAGAAGCTGGCTTCGTAGGGTCTTCAAAGGCAAATAGGAATTGACTTTCTTTTGCCAAAGGCACTGAATAGAAGGCATCCTTTAAATCAATTACTGAGAAATATTTGGCCCGTTCAGGAATTTCAGACAATAGAGTATAAGGATTAGGCACCACGGAGTGTAAAGGAACTACAGCCTCATTTATTATTCGTAAATCTTGAACTAGTCTCCATTTACCATTTGATTTCTTTATACCCAAAATAGGAGTGTTGCAAGGACTGTTACAGGGAATTAATAGTCCCTGTTCCTTTAAATTTTCGATGATGGGTTTTAACCCTTCTTTAACTTCAGGTTTCAGTGGATACTGCTTCTTATGTGGAAATACGTGTGGGTCTTTGAGCTTAACAACTACAAGAATAGCATTTTGTGCTCGACCCACAGATTTTCCATCAGCCCATACTCTAGGATTTACATTTTGTTCAACTAAAGGGAGAGAAAGGGAGGGCTCCATATTCATGAAAACAGAGGCATGGACCTTGCTCAGTATATCCCTTCCCAAAAGGGGTGAGGGAGATTCTGGCACAATCAGAAACTCGTGTGGAAACAGCACAGAATCCCAGTTGCAAGATAAAGAATAACTGAAATAATACCGTTTGGCTCGTCCAGACAGTCCCATTATGCAAGCGGATCGGGAAGAAAGTGGGCCAGGGGCTTCAGTAAGCACAGAATAAGTTGCCCCAGTATCTAAAAGGAAATCGACGGATTGGCCCCCCACAACTATTAATACCCGGGGTTCCTCAGGTGTAATTAGGACGGGAGCTTGTGTGGGGACCCCCGGGCACCTTCAGTCCTGATTGTCTTGAGAGTCCGACCCGGGAGACCTACACCTCTGGGGACAGTCTCTCTTCCAGTGTGGTCCTTTGCAGACCGGACATGGAGCCGGGGGCGGCTTAGATGCCTGAGGGCAATCCCGCTTGAGGTGCCCCTCCTTTCCACAGTAATAGTAAGCCCATCCCTTTTCACCTGGGCCCCTCTGGGCATTTTTCTCAGGCTGTTTAAGAACGTTTTTCATAGCCATGGCGAAGGCTTCCGCCTTTTCCTTTGTCTTTTTTTGCCTTTCTTTCTTTTCCTCATATTCCCTACCATAAAAGACTGTCTGAGCCAGTTGTAACAGAGTATCTAAAGACTGATTTGGTCCATACGCCTGTTTTAATAGCTTACGGCGGATATCTGGAGCCGACTGAGTGAGAAATCTATCCTTTAAGATCACTTTTCCCTCTTCACTTTCGGGATCAATCTCAGAGAATCTGCGAAGGCCTTCTCTCAGTCTATCTAGGAATCTACCAGGAGCTTCTTTCTCTTCCTGTTCTATGTCTGCCAATTTGCCATAGTTTAAAGGCTTAGAACGCGCCTGCCTAAGTCCCTCAAGAATACATCTAACAAAACGACTCTGATCCCATCTTCCTTTAGCTGTGTTGTAGTCCCAGTCTGGTTCTATAGTTGGGACCGCCTGATTCCCAGTGGGGAGGGCCGCTATCTCGTTCTCCCTCTTCCCTACTGATTCATTACCAAGCCACTCATCTCCATAAGCAACCGCTTTTCCCAAAACTCGAGTCTTTGACTCAGGAGTCAGCGTTTGTCCCAAGATATACATCACATCCTTCCAAGTGAGGTCATAAAGCAAAGTAACACCTTTAAAAGCTCTGATATATTTTTCTGGGTCCTCTAAATAGTCTCCCAGATCCTCCTTGATTTTTTGTATTTCTTGATAAGAAAAAGGCTTATTAACTCTCATGGACTGATTATTTCTCCCGGTGGGTGTTTCATAAAGAGGCAACAGCTTGTGTGGCTGTTCCTCAGTCTCTCTGGCTGCTCTGCGCATATGATCCCAGGGATAGATTGGAGAAACCTGTTTCTCCTCTTCTCTTTGTCTCCTGTCCTCCATCTCATCGCTTACTTCGATGGTCTGAGTTTCTACTGAAACCAGAGTAGTCTGAGGTCGTACTGAGACAGGAGTTGTTTGGACCTCCATGTGGGCAATTTGAATCCCAGTTTGGAGTCCCAGGTACGGGGGCAAAGGAAGAGGATAGAGAGGAGCTGAAGGTTTCACACCCAAATCTATACCCTTAGGACATAAGTCTGGCATATTTCGCAGAGAGAAAAAGGGCAACACATATGCTACTTCTACCCATTTCCCTTGTTCCTTACAGAACCAGTCTAATTGTAGAACAGTATTATACTTAAGAGACCCTCCAACTGGCCACCGTTCGCCGTCCTCCAATGGATACCGTGGCCATGCAGTATCACATAGGAAGACCAGGTGTGTCTTCTTTAAGCCCTGGGGATCAAATCTATCCCAGTTTTTCAGGATACAGTTCAAAGGAGTGAGGCTGGAATTGTTAGCTCCCATCTGTAAGAGAGAAAAAAAAGCGACCAGCGCCATTTTTTCTACCGGAGGCGTCCCTCCCTGCTCTAGATGGGGGTGTAGACAGACGTTACACCAAAAGCTTTTCCTTCCTGGTCGGACTTAGTCTGTCCCTTACCGACGCAGGGGCCGTACTCGTCCCTCCCGGTTCTACCACCGAGACGGGGTGGGGATGTACCAGGGGTAGACTTGATAGCATCCCTACTTGACGTCCAGCTCTTCACCCTTAACCTTGCTTGCCTCTGATGTCACCCGGGGTGAATCAGAGTAACCTTCCGGAATGCCTCCCAAGCTAAGACCATTGTGGGAAACATTCGTCACCTGAGTGCCTGTGCACGACCCTGAGTATTTCCTGACCACAATAAGACCGACGCGAACATAAAACTGAGATGTTCTTTCCAAGCATCACCACACCAGTATAACAGCCTCCTCTGATCCACTAAGAGCCGGCATTACCAAAGAAAAAACAACCCATCGCAGTCCCAATCTGAGTAACCTTTAACCTCAGAGATGTTCTGGGAGCTAGAGCTCCATCTAGCTTCCGAACTTTCGATTCCTAGCGAGGCTAGACACTTTCTTGACTACCAATCCAAGTTTGGGACCTAAGCCACAGTATACAGTAACAGTATAGATCACAAGTCCCTTGAAAGTCTATGATCCGATAGATTAGGTTAGTACTTCTAATTCCCAAGGCGTTATGAAATGGTCAAAGAGACCGAAAAGTTTGACCGAGAAAGGAGAGTTCGGTCCACACGCTTTGCTCATTTCTGGTCGGTTCCCGAAGGAGACATTGGGTGCCTCTTGGCATTGGCAGGTCGGTATAACGCCCCGACAGGTTTCTGCCGTAAGCCGTATGAGATCACCGTGGAACCGCAGAGCAGGGCTCCTTACTTGTTTCACGCAGGGCATGCCATTCATTCACACAAGCACACGGTTGAGTTAGTAAAGCACAGCAGAAAACGTGTTCGCTAAGAGAACAAAGAACTAAAGCTCCAAGCATCCTTACCTTGTCCTGAAGGATCCCGGACGAGCCCCCAAGATGAAAGGTTGTTGTTGAATCAACGCGAATACACCGGGATTCTTGGCCCCCGGAGGAGAATAATTCAATCCGGAGCCAGAGACGAGGCTTGATCGCTCAGAGCTTTTGTGTAATAAAGTTTTATTAAAGTATAAAGGAGATAGAGAAAGCTTCTGACATAGGCATCAGAAGGGGGCAGAAAGAGTACCCCCCTGCTAGTGTTTAGCTGGATGTTATATAGTCACTAGCAGTCTGTTAATGAAAGAAAGGAATGTCTTAAAATTCAGAATGGCACCAGGCCCCTCACCCATAAGATGCATTTTGGGATAAATGGTTTATCCTGGGCCATAAAATGATTAACTTGAATCTTGAAGAAGGGCAGACCACCATACAAATAGTTTCATTTACATAGATTAGGGGAACAATATCCATACTGGTTTGTCAAGTAGGTTCTGGGCCAAGAGGCGGAACCGACTTGGAGACAGAGTTTTGGGGTAAAGGCATAGTACATTAGCATAGCTTAAGACAAACATTTCCATAAGAAAAAGGCATTGGTTATCTCTAGACTCGAGAATAGCTAACTTCAGGCGAAACCGGGTGTCATTATGGCAACACAGTATTTTAAGAGAAACCTCCCTTTAAATTTGTATAGAGAAGGAAAAAATATTGCTAGTTTGTTTCCTCCTGCCGCTTAAGAGAGATAAAAATGTCTGACACTTGCAGGCTATTTCCTCTATTTGGAGACCCCTGGCCTTCCTGCCTGTTACCCTCTCACCATGCTTTTCAGAATTTTCCACAGTTTATTGTGATCCACACAGTCAAAGGCTTTGGCATAGTTAATAAAGCAGAAATAAATGTTTTTATGGAACTCTCTTGCTTTTTCCATGATTCAGTGGATGTTGGCAATTTAATCTCTGGTTCTTCTGCCTTTCCTAAAACCAGCTTGAACATTTGGAAGTTCACAGTTCACATATTGCTGAAGCCTGGCTTGGAGAATTTTGAGCATTACTATACTAGCGTGTGAGATGAGTGCAATTTTGTGGTAGTTTGAGCATTCTTTGTCATTGCCTTTCTTTGGGATTGGAATGAAAACTGACCTTTTCCAGTCCTGTGGCCACTGCTGAGTTTTCCAAATTTGCTGGCATATTGAGTACAGCACTTTCACAGCATCATCTTTCAGGATTTGAAAGAGCTCAACTGGAATTCCATCATCTCCATTAGCTTTGTTCATAGTGATGCTTTCTAAGGCCCACTTGACTTCACATTCCAGGATGTCTGGCTCTAGGTGAGTGATCACACCATCATGATTATCTGGGTCATGAAGATCGTTTTTATACAGTTCTGTGTATTCTTGCCACCTCTTCTTAATGTCTTCTGCTTCTGTTAGGTCCATACCATTTCTGTCCTTTATTGAGCCCATTTTGCATGAAATGTTCCCTTGGTATCTCTAATTTTCTTGAAGAGGTCTCTAGTCTTTACCATTCTGTTGTTTTCCTCTTTCTTTGCATTGATCGCTGAGGAAGTTTTTCTTATCTCTTCTTGCTGTTCTTTGGAACTCTGCATTCAGATGCTTATATCTTTCCTTTTCTCTTTTGCTTTTCACTTCTCTTCTTTTCACAGCTATTAATAAGGGCTCCCCAGACAGCCATTTTGCTTTTTTGCATTTCTTTTCCATGGGGATGGTCTTGCTTCCTGTCTCCTTTACAATGTCATGAACCTCGGTCCATAGTTCTTCAGGCACTCTGTCTATCAGATCAAGTCCCCTAAATCTATTTCTCACTTCCACTGTATAATCATAAGGGATTTGATTTAGGTCATACATAAATGGTCTGGTGGTTTTCCCTGCTTTCTTCAATTTAAGTCTGAATTTGGCAATAAGGAATTCATGATCTGTGCCACATTCAGGTCCCGGTCTTGCTTTTGCTGACTGTGTAGAGCGTCTCCATCTTTGGCTGCAAAGAATATAATAAATATGTATGTATTAATATACAATGCTTGTTTACCCTTTCTGACTTACTTCACTCTGTATTGCAGGCTCTGGGTTCATTCACCTCCCTAGAACTGACTCAAATGTGTTCCTTTTTGTGACTGAATAATATTCCATTTTGTATAGGTACCACAGCTTTTTTATCCATTCATCTGTTGATGGACATCTAGGTTGCTTCCATGTCCTGGCTATTGTAAATAGTGCTGCAATGAACACTGGGCTACGTGTGTACTTGCACTATTATTTATTACAGCCATCATGCTGTACATTGGATACTCAATGCTTCTGGATCTTTAAACTGAAAATCTGTCCTCTTGGACCAAAGTCTTCCCATTTGCACCAATGCCCAGTCCATGGCAACCACCATTGTATTCTACTGTTTTGATTTAACGTATAAGTGAGATTCTGCAGTATTTTTTTCTGCATCTGGATCTTTCATTTTGCAATATGCCCTCCATGTTTATCCAGATAGCAAGGTTTCCCTCTCGCTTATGGCTGAATAATAATAGACTTGATACACAATGTTCTACAAATCACCCCTGTCTGCTTCCATGCTCTGGGATCAGATTTGCACAATTAATCTCTTTTCCCTCCAAGGCTGAGTGTTGTCCAAGGATGTTCTCTAGTTCTCTGTGTAAATTTGCATTTATGTGCCCACATTTGTGTTATCCTTATACTTCGTGAAATAGCAATAATTAAAATAGGCACACAGCTTAAGCTTACCCATAGTCATACCTGTTTCAATTCTGGAGGAAATGAGGAAACAATGTGATATATTTTAAAGCACTGGAGTAAAAATATGACACAAGATTCTAGAGAATTATTAGAGCAGCTGTCAAGAGGAAGGATTCAAAGCAGGAGCTATGAGGAGCCAGAAGTTTAGTGCCAGCACAGTAGTCTAAGCATGAAGCAGGCGGCAGCCAGATGAGGAGGGTGTTTTTGAGATAATGTGTTGCAGTAGGTTTAACAAGAGGTGTAGGAACTGAAAACTGAAAGAAAGAATAGATATAAGAGAAAATTCTGGGGAAAAATCAGACAAAACCTGCTGTTTTTGTGTAAATAGTCTACTTGGATTTCCATATAGGATATTGTATA
Organism: Bos taurus; assembly: GCF_002263795.3. Classification (NCBI taxonomy): domain Eukaryota; kingdom Metazoa; phylum Chordata; class Mammalia; order Artiodactyla; family Bovidae; genus Bos; species Bos taurus. The sequence goes on from NC_037342.1 coordinate 78,924,726, forward strand.
AGCTGGCAAAAAACAGCCCCTCCCCTCCAGTTGGGGAAGTAGAAGTAAAAGCAGTTCCATTCATAAATTTTTAATGTATTATTATAAGCTACTATGAAATTACAAAAGCAATCTCCAGCAAGATTTTTTTTTTTTTTTTAATTTGGAATGTCTACAGAGAGTGTGCATGTGTGTGCTCAGTCATGACTTTGTTAGACAAAGACTAACAAACAGTCTCCATGTTCTGTAGCCTGCCAGGCTCCCCTGTCCAGGGATTCTCCATGCAAGAATACTGAAATGGGTTGCCATTCCCTTCTCCAGGGATCTTCCCAACTCAGGGAAGATGTAAGAACCCTTACATTGGCATGCAGATCTTGAGACCCATGTGGTCTTTTATTTTTATTTTTTAATTTATTTATTTTAATTGGAGGCTAATTTTACAATACTGTAAAATTACTGTAATACTACAAAACTTTACAATACTGTAGTGGTTTTTCCCATACATTGACATGAATCCACATATTTGAGGTTTTATGTCTCTGAGGTGCTGAATTAAGGCTGTTTCAACCAAGGTAGGAAAAGCTGCAAGCTGTAACCAAATGCAAAACTATTCTAATACAATTGCTAATTAAATGAAGAAGCGTTTCTAAGATGACAGTGACAGGCACAGGGAGTGAAAACAGAAAGGAACAAGGCTTTTACCCTCTTCTAGATATCTAGCCTCCTTCACCATGTGTTCAGCTCCCTTAGTATAACTTCCAGGCAAACTTCCCAGGTGTTGCATGAAAATTTGCATAATCCCACTGCTCTTCAGGTGTGTCCCAGAGTAGTCCTTGTACTCTCCCTCTGAGTTCTGCTTGGATATTATCTCTTGTACTTGGAAGCAAAGAAAGATTTTGTATGGTCTGTATTTCATTATTGTAATTGTTCTTCAGTAGCTAATTTGTGTGAGACTCTTTGCAACCCCTTGGACTGCAGCAGCCAGGCTTCCCTTTCCTTCTCTATCTCCTGGAGTTTGCTCAGACTTGCGTCCATTGAGTTGGTGATGTCATCCAACCATCACTTCCTTTGCCATTGTGGTGATGGTTGAGTTGCTAAGTCATGTCTGACTCTTGCGACCCCATGGACTGTAGCCTGCCAGTCTCCTCTGTCCATGGGATTCTCCAGGCAAGAATACCAGAGTGGGTTGCCATGCCCTTCTCCAGGGGATCTTCCCAACCCAGGAACCGGATCCAGGTCTCCTGCGTTGCAGGCAGTTTCTTAACCGACTGAACTGTGGACTACAAATTATTCTTGAGCATTGGTTGTATGCTGACTATTCTTTGGCTATTCCTTTCTGCCAAACTCTCTTTTATCACAAATGCAGGCATAGAAGCCACAAAGCTGAAGGGTTTTACGGATCAACTGGGCCAATTATATTCATGGTGAGAGTTCTCTTCCTACTTCATCCCAGAAAGATAACTGGCATTAAAATTGGTCACTTGGCACCAGGATAGCACGTGGCATGTTCTTTGCTTTTAGAAGCAAATCCCAAAGGGATTCTCAGGCTTATATTTTCTCCCAGTATTGTTACCTTTGGAAACAGGATTCCTGTGGAGTGAATAGAAGGCACTTTTGATTCTAAGGTAATCTGAAAAAATTTGGCTTTAGTTGAAATTCAAATGAGAAAATGAGGAAATTTATAATTCACAAAGCAACTATCTTGTTGAATTGACCAGGCAAAAAAGGTCAGTAAATCACCATATGGTAAAAAACAAAACACATTACAATATAATCAAATCATAATATAATTCCACTTCATGAAATACAGCAAGGTTTTCTTTCCTATAGTTATAATTGATGAAGAAAGCTGAAAGAAAGAAGTAAAGTCACTCAGTTTTGTTCGACTCTGCAATCTCATTGACTATAGCCTGCCAGGCTCCTCCATCCATGGGATTTTCCAGGGAAGAATACTGGAATGGGTTGCCATTTCCTTCCCCAGATGCCAGAGTCCAGCTCCAGCAGCCAGGGAATCAGCCTGAAGAGATGAGTGGTGTTGGCGGAAAATGATGCAGCCTCTGACTCAAGGCGTGGGACTGCATGTTTATTTCAAGCTTCAGGTTCTCTTTTATACTTTGACAAAAGCATTGGATCAGAGGTTTGACATTTTCAGTTCCCCCTCACCCAGATTTATTGTCTCATTGTTGCACTTCAAACAGAGTTCCTGCTTCAGTGATTCTCTCAGAATCGTGTTTACTTGTGATTACATTATAACTCATGCTTATGTCTGGACTGCATACCACATTCCTCAGTTTATTTCTTATCTTTCTAAATCCTGCTTGCCTCTAGTATCCTAAGCTCACTATCTCCTAAAAAGGCTTCTAGCTATTAATATCTCTAAAATTCCTAATCCCTACAAGCTATAGTAAAATATGCTAACACTACAACATTCCTTAAACTTTTAACTTCTAACTATTCTTAACTATTCCTAAACCCTAAACTCAGCAAACTTTCTTTGCCATAAACATTTCCCTCACAAACAGGTCTCAGATAACAATCCTTCCCATGGCTTCAAGCTGCAGCCTACATGCTCATCCTGGAACGTTCTTTGTAAAGATCCTTGAACAAATGTCAATGGTTAACTTTATGGATTATTCTCTGGGCACAACTGCAGAAGGCTTTGTGCCTTCTCATGCTCCTCTCAAGAACAATAAGCACCTTAACATTCTTTCCAGCCAACTCAATCCAAAAAAGGAAAAAAAAAAAAAGTCAGAATCACAAGACCTAACTCCTTCATCCCAGGACTGTGCCTGTGGGAAGAGGAATGGGGCCTGGGGCCATGCCTCCATTTTGTCAGAAATGCCTAACATGGCTCCCTACAGGCATCTTCCCGATCCAGGGATCAAACCCTGGTCTCCCACACTGCAGGCAGATTGAAATGCCTTCAACTGTCTTTTCCTTCATTCTTGTTCTTTCTTTTCAGTGAAACAGATAATTAGATGTATACTCTATGGATGTTTCATTCTCATAAACCCTGAGTAGTTGCATGCCAACTGTATGGCCCAATGTCTCCTTTTATCTTGTAGTAAGCTGATCCTTCCTTAATGTCGGTAAGAGTATAGAAATATTTTCATGACTTTGAAATGTTTCTTTTTATATGTTGTGAAGTTCATGGGATAGAATCTCTTTAAGAGAAAGAGCAAAATTTTATATGTCTATCAATCTAGCTCTATGTATATCTATATCTTTGTCTATATTTATATCTATTTCCGTATATAGTGTATCCATCTATACTTATAGTTCTATATATATTTTTCACTTTTCTTTTTTGACATCTAAGATTTATGTATAAAATATAGATATAGACGAATATATTTAGGCATTTCTTTGGGATCATATTGTGCTATTATAACTATAACTCAAGAAGTACCTGATTAAATTATCAAACTGAATGACACAGATTGCAAACATATTAACCTTGAAGAGGACTGAGAGATCACAAAGACCTCAGCTTCTTTTGGATAACCACCCCCGAAACCATCTACCTCTTAAATCAGTCTCCTGATAATGAGAGATGAGGAGAGATATTCTGTGGGAAGAAAGTTTCTGAGTGTCCCTTCTAACAAGGCATGCAACCAGCTCTAAGTCTAATAATGAATGGCAAGTAAGGGTACCTCAAAAATCTCTCTTTTGTGTCTTTATATATATAAGACTACTGTGTAATATATTATGAGGTTTTCCCTGATAGGTCAGTGGTAAAGAATCAGCCTGCAATGAAGAAGATGTAGGTTTGATTCCTGGGTTGGGAAGATCCCCTGGAGAGGGGTATGACAACTCACACCATTATTCTTGCCTGGAGAATTTCATGGACAGAGGAGCCTGGTAGGGTATAGTCTGTGGGGTTGCAAAGAGTTGGACACGATTGAATGATAAACACTTTCACTAAAGTCTCATTGAATTGAGAAGGTAGGTGAGAATATAAAGCTTTAGAGGTTATCATTTTATTTCAAATGGTAACAACCAACTCAGATCAGAATCCAGATTTCTTGATTCTTGATCTTAAGCAGCTTCCAGGAAGACGCTTTGTTAAAAAGGATCGTGGCTCCCAACACTCCTGAAATTCTAAGAGAACTGAAACATTACTTACTCCAATCCTCGTTTGCTTATTCTGAATAAATTCTACTTTGATAATAAATGTAGCATTAACATTTTTAAATTAAAATTATGGATTCCATTCATCAAAAAGATACAGTTACAAGAGAGCAATTATTTATATTTTTTAGCTTAAATCCATCACCTAAATCTTCCCAGGTGGTGCAGTGGTAAAGAACCCACCTGCCAATGCAAGAAATGTAAGATATGCAGGCTCCATCCCTGGGCCAGAAAGATCCTCTGGAGAAGGAAATGGCAACCCATTCCAATATTCTTGCCTGGGAGATTCCATGGACAGAGGAGCCTGGCAGACTACACAGTAAATGGGGTCACAAAGAGTCAAATGCAACGGAGTATGCACACTCATGCACACACACACACACACACTCATCACCTAAAAATATATATTTTATTTTTTCTTGGGTATAAGATGTTTTGAAAGCCTTGACTCTAATAGTAGAAATATATCCATGCCTGTTCAGAACCCTGAAAATCCTAATTTAGCCAGTTTTCGATTGTGCTATGTGGTGTTATGTTTCTTGCACGTTGTACCATAGACAAGCCGAGATGGTTCTTCCCCCATTGCTGGTGGTGGAAATGCTTCTACTTTCGAAGGAAAGAAGACTATTAGAGGTTGAATTCTATAATTTAATGTATTAAGTGATCATAAACTGGGTGGCCTAAAGCAGCAAGAATTTATTCTCTCATAGTTCTGGAGCTCAGAACTCAATGGCACTAGGTTAAAATCCGGTTGTCCACAGAGGCACAATCCACCCCGAGGCTCTAGTGGAGCTTATCTTTCTTGTCTCTTAGGCTTTCTGAGGTTACTGGCATTCCCTGTGCTCGTATCACTCTGAATTCTGCTTCTCTAGTCACATTGTTCCTTCTCTGGGGTCTGTGGTCAAATCCCTCTCTCCCTCCTTTCTATAAGGATATTTGTGGTTGGATTTAGGGCCCACCCTGATAACCTTCTTATTTCAAAATTCTTAATTTTTAACTTAATTATCCTTTCCCCATAAAGTACATCCCCATGTACCAGCAATTAGTAAAACACTAATTTGAAAAGATACGTGCATCCCAATGTTCCCAGCAGCACTATCTACAAAAGACAAGATATGGAAGCAATGAAAGTGCCCAGCAACAGATGAATGGGTAAAGATGTAATATACGTATGTACATAGCAGAATATTGTGAGCTACAAAAATTAATGAAATTCTGCCATTTACAACAATGTAGATTAATCTAGAAAATACTAAATGAAGTAAGATAAAGACAAATACTGTATGACATCACATTGTAGAATTTAAAAATACAAATGAATATATATGCAAAACAGAAATAGACTTACAGCTACAAGAAACAAACTAGTGGTTATACCAATGGGGAAACCAAGGTAAAGGGACAAATTAGGAATATGGGATTAAGAGATACAAATTACTATGTATAAAATAGATAAGCAACAAAGATACAACGTATAGCACAGAGAATCATAGCAAGTATCTTGTAATAACTTTTAATAGAGTATAATCTGTAAAAATGCTGAATCATTATGCTGTACACCTGAAATTAATGCAATAATGTAAATCAACTAAACTTCAAGAAAAAGAACTTGAACATCTTAATGGGCCATATTCTACCTACCACATTCCCCCAAATCATTCAGTTTGTTAAGTTTAGTTTTTTTGTTTTTAATTTTTATTTCTATAGGAAATTAAACCACGTTTTGAACACAATTATCCATTGATCAATATTTTAACTTCCTTTCAGCATGCATTTGAATGTCATACATACATAGATATGGTCTCAAATTCCTATTATCTAAGTAAACCTGTTGTATTATTCTAGTTATACATTTTATTATTATTGTTTTACTTTATTTTTAGTTGTGTTCTTGGTTTTATGGATAAACAGTTAAATAAAATATAAGTATTACCTTCAAAGAAATTTACATAAATGTACTTTCAAGGTTATCCCAAAGTGTAGCTAGACTAATAAAAGTATGCTTCTTCAGGTAATTCACTAGTAAAAGAATTTAAGAGCTCAAATGCAAACTCCCTTTTTAATGTCTTCCACGTGCTCCCCAATCACTCTAGCTGCGAACAGAAAAGAAGATGAATAAATCACCATCTCTCAAAAGGAGAATGATTAGAAAAAAAATGTATGGTGACATACTATATTATGTTCATAATTTGATCTTTCAAGGCAGCATAGAAAGATTTTACAGTTTTCTAACAGGAATAATTTCCAGTTCAGCATAAACAATTTTTTTTTTTAAATGAACATGGTATATGCATCAGTTGAGTATTTAAACAATCTAAAATGACATATAATGGGGAAGCTGATAACATCAATACCTTAAATCATGACATACTGATCATTTTTTTACAGAAAAGAATGAAAAAAAAGCTCAGACTCAATGGATGAAAAAAATTATACCACGGTGAAGGAGTTCATACTTTTAGGATTTACGACAGACCCGTGGTTACAGAGTTCTCTTTTATATCTTCCTCATTATATATATCAGCAGTCTTTTAGGGAACATCACCCTGATTTCTCTGATCTGTGCTGATTCTTGGCTCCACACACCCATGTATTTCTTCATTGGGAATCTTTCATTCCTGGATCTCTGGTATGCTTCCGTCTATGTCCCCCAAATCCTAATGACCTGCATCTCTGACGACAAGCGCATCTCTTTTGCTGGCTGCCTAGCTCAGTTCTTTTTCTCTGCTGGACTGGCCTACAGCGAGCATTACCTGTTGGCTGCCATGGCTTATGACCGCTATGTGGCCATCTCTAACCCGTTGCTTTACTCCCAGGCCATGTCCCCAAATTTATGTGCCAGTCTTGTTTCAGCTGCCTACTTTAGTGGCTTTGTGAACTCATCCATCATCACCAGTGAAACATTTACCTTGAGCTTCTGCAGGAACAACGTCATTGATGATTTCTTCTGTGACCTGCCCCCCACCCCCTTGTCAAGTTGGCCTGTGATGTGAAGGAAAGCTACCAGGCTGTGCTGTATTTCATACTTGCCTCCAACGTCATCACTCCTGCCGTGCTTATCCTTGCCTCCTATTTCTTCATCATTGCTGCCCTCTTGAAGATCAACTCCACCCAAGGTCGCTTGAAGGCCTTCTCCACCAGTGGCTGTCACCTGACAGCTGTCACCTTGTACTATGGGTCAATTCTCTTCATTTACTCCCGGTCAAGTACGAGCTATGCCCTGGAGAGGGATAAAGTGGTGTCTGTGTTCTACACAGTGGTGATTCCCTTGTTGAATCCCTTGATCTATAGCTTAAGAAATAAAGATGTTAAAGATTCCTTGGGGAAAATGTTAGATAGAGCAAGGTTTCTTTAGCAAAGGCTTTGTAAACAATAAGTATAATGGTCATCTGAGT